>NC_133335.1:156057268-156701435 GCF_042186555.1 Aquarana catesbeiana
ATTTATAGCTTTGATATTTTAAGATATATTTGTTAAATAAAGTAGGCTGCTACGGCCTTTTAATACTCCAATATCTGAGTTATTGGGGTAAGGGTATATTTTGGTGGTAGAAGGGTAGGTTAATTACATCTGTTATCCGACAGTCAAGCAGTTCATGCAAAAAGAAACACAGGAAGTGCATGTGTAAAAAAGCAAAATTTGATCGGTGGCAGATTCCTCAAATCAGTCACACAATCCGTGGTACATCACATGATTATCCCAGCCTCACCACCTCTAGAAGAGAGCCCTACGGGTTAAGTCAAGCCTTCAGTATGGGGAAAAGATGATTTCCAACAATCAATCGACTTCCAACGATTATCACACCACTGGCAAATTTTTGAAGGTGACTTCATGCTTGGTAAATGCGGTGAGGACCTTCTTCTTTAGCTCCTGATCCACTTTCAGCAAGGAGGACATGATGTACAGCTCACTAAGCTTCTTCTCTCTCACCAGTTCGTGCGGCTCAGCTCCAGAAGTGACGTATCTTCTAGCGCACTGTCTACTGAGTTGATTGAAAAGTTTTCAATCAACTACAGTGTATATCCATTTATTTTTTCTGTGTGTGAACACTTTTATATGTTGGCAGCTTCTCATATCCTTTAAATTTATTTATTTAGTTTATTTTGGTTTTGTGCATTAGTTCCCCCTTTTTTCTCTAGTATTTTTAACAGTGAACAAAAAATTTTTAACAGTGAATGTTGTACAGGAAATAAAAAGAGGGTTATGGTTAGTCAGGTGAAAAAAATGCATAGTATTATAATCAGGCCAATCAAGAGTATTGTAGTGGAGGGAAGAAATAATGACAATTGAGTATATGTTAAGAAAAGAAGATGAGAAAAATGAAACAAAAAAATACCCTCTTTCTCTCTTTTTTTCTTTTTTCTCCCTTCCCTTATTTTAAATCAGAGAGGTGGTATCCCAAAGAATCCATTTTTTTGATGAAGAGGCATTGAATCATATAACGTGTGATGAATTCTTTCAGAAAGTTTGATGTTCGTCATGCGGTTAAGAATTTGTGGCCAAGGTACCGAGGTGGAGCGCCAATTAAAAGCTATGGCCCAATGAATGGAGCTGAGGAATGTATGAATTAGTCTTGTGGTTGTCATTGGAATATCCTGTATAGGGGAGAATAGAAGACAGATTTGGGGTGTAAGAGAAATCTTTCTACCGGATATTTTCTCTATGATTATGCTAGCCTTATTCCAGGTGTTTTTTATGTGGGGACAGTCCCAAAAGATATGTAGAAGTGTTCCCTGAGAGGGGCAACCCGTGAAGCAGAGTGGGGATAGTGAGGGGTAAAATGAGTTAAGTTTAGCAGGGGTAAGATACCATCTATATAGCAATTTAATGGCTGATTCTCTGATTGAGGTTGTTTTGGTACATTTATGGAGATTTGTAAAAATAATATCCCATTGATCAAGAGTAAATGAGGTATTTAAATCTGATTCCCATTGTAGCATGGGATGTGATTTCTCAGGCATGTTTGTCTCATTTAAATTTTTATATATTCTAGAGATTAAACCCCTATCACAAGGGGAGAAGATACAAATTTCTTCAAATTGTGTATAGGGGGGTGGAGTGTAAGTGGGTAATATTTCTGATAGAATTGTCTTATATTTATATACATCTCTAATTCTGAAGGTGAGAAATCATATATTGTTTGTAGATTGGAGAAAGTGATAAATGAATTGTTGTGGGAAAGCGATTTTAAATGTGTTAGGTTATGTGATTTCCAATTCATCAGAATGTTTTGATCTTGAACCTAGACCTAGAAAGGAAGCCGGGGGGGAGTGTCAGAGGATAAATTAAATTTAGAGACTTGTCTGTTCCATAGTTGAAGGGTGTGAGTGACGATAAGGTTTAAGGGTCTTATTTTTTGTGGTGGGATGGTCTTGGACCAGAGAAGTCCTTGTAGGTTGTATGGTAGGATAGATTCTTCCTCGAACTGGAGCCAGGGGATTTGGGGTGAAGGGGCATACCATTGGGCTAATTGGGTGAATCTGGCTGATAGATAATAAAGCCAAAGGTTAGGAATGCTGGGGCCTCCTTTTATTTGGGGACTAAACATAAGGGAGTAGCTAAATCTGGGTTTCTTGTTTAACCAGATGAATTTGTTTATCTCTCTCTGTAAAGAATCTAATTTTTTTTAGGTAAAATAAGAGAAAGGGCTCTAAAAAAAACCCAAAAGTTTGGGTAATATCATTTTTACGGCCACTATTCTGTCCGAGAATGAAATCTGGTATGATGACCAAACTTTAAGTAGATTTTTAATACTGTTAAATAAGGGAGGGTAGTTTGCTTGGTATAATGTTTCATAGGAAGGTGTAATCTGAATACCTAGATATCTAAACGAATTTGCATTCCAGTTGAATGGGAATTTGTCTTTAAGTAAAGATATTAAGGCTGGGGGGATATTGATTGGTAAAGCAGAGCAGATAGATTTACACCCAGTCCTGTCAAGTCATGGAAGATGTCAAGGGTTTTAGTTAGATTGGGTAAGGAGATAAGAGGGTCAGTTATAAACAGAAGCACATCATCTGCATAGAATCTTAGCTTGTATTCTTTGGATCCCTTAAAATATCCTTTAATGTCTGTGTTGTTTCTGATAGCACAGGCAAGGGGCTCTATCGCGAGGGCGAAAAGAAGAGGGGAGAGGGGGCAACACTGTCTGGTACCTTTGGTCAGAGGGAAAAAGTCAGAATTGATGCCTGGGAGTTTGATACCTGTGTGTGGGTTGTGATAGAGGGCCTTAAAGTCATGTAGGAATTTATTGTTGATGCCATATTTGGGGAGTAGATTGTCAAGATATGACCAGGAAACACTATCAAAAGCTTTGTGTATATCAAGACTAAGTAGTAATGTGGATTTGGCATGTATGTTGGAATCTTGAATGATATTTGTGGTCAATCGTATGTTGTCTGTTATTTGTCTGTTAGGAATGAAGCCTGTTTGATCAGGATCAACCAATGGGGAGATGACAACAGATAACCTGTCTGCCAACATACAGCCAAATATTTTTAAGTCGGTGTCAATAACTGAAATTGGGCGGTAGTTTTGAGGGGTGGAGTGGTCTTTATTTGGTTTGGGAAGAAGGGACATGTTCGCTAAAAGCATTTCAGATGGGAAATGGCCGCCTTGTAAGATATTATTATACAGTTTAGTAAGGTGTGGGGTAATGGTAGAGGCAAATTTTTTATAGTAAGATGTGGAATAGCCGTCCGGGCCTGGGGCTGTGAATATCTTTAATGTTCCAATGATTTTGTTAATTTCTATGTCTGTACAAGGGGCATTGAGAGATTCAATTTGTTCCCTAGATAGAGTGGGTAATGTAATGTCGTTAAGCCAGTCCAGGGAGGACTGTTTGGGAGATGATTGTGACTAGGGATGAGCTTCGTGTTCGAGTCGAACCCATGTTCGACTCGAACATCGGCTGTTCGATCGTTCGCCGAATTGCGAACGTTATGGGCCGTTCGCGCTAAATTCGTGTGGCGCGTCACGGCCCATAATTCACTGCGGCATCGCAGTGCATTGCTGGCTGATGATTGGCCAAGCATGCACTATGACCCGCATGCTTGGCCAATCACAGCGCTGTCAGTAGAGAGAGCTGTAATTGGCCAAAGCCAGGGTGGCTTTGGCCAATTATGGCTCAGGGGATTTAGTACACACCCCACACTATATAAGGCCGCCTGCACGGCGGCCCTGTGTAGTGTGTGTTCCGGTGTGCTGAGAGATAGAGAGAGAGAGAGACAGTGTCATTTGATTTGAGTTAGATAGATTAGGCAGAACAGTCAGTCAGTTAGCTGCACTTACAGTGTATTGTGTATATATATGCATCCCAGGTGTTGCATATATATATATACACTGTATTCAGTTTAGCTAGATCCGTTCCTGTTATCTTCTATCTAGACTATTTACATTTAATGCAGTGCGTCCTGCTCACAGTGTTCAGCTAGATCCATTCCTGCTATTTACATTTAGTGCAGTGCGTCCTGCTCACAGTGTTCAGCTAGATCCGTTCCTGTTATCTTCTAGACTATTTACATTTAGTGCAGTGCGTCCTGCTCACAGTGTTCAGCTAGATCCGTTCCTGCAATTTACATTTAGTGCAGTGCGTCCTGCTCACAGTGTTCAGCTAGATCCGTTCCTGCTATTTACATTTAGTGCAGTGCGTCCTGCTCACAGTGTTCAGCTAGATCCGTTCCTGCTATTTACATTTAGTGCAGTGCGTCCTGCTCACAGTGTTCAGCTAGATCCGTTCCTGCTATTTACATTTAGTGCAGTGCGTCCTGCTCACAGTGTTCAGCTAGATCCGTTCCTGCTATTTACATTTAGTGCAGTGCGTCCTGCTCACAGTGTTCAGCTAGATCCGTTCCTGCTATTTACATTTAGTGCAGTGCGTCCTGCTCACAGTGTTCAGCTAGATCCGTTCCTGCTATTTACATTTAGTGCAGTGCGTCCTGCTCACAGTGTTCAGCTAGATCCGTTCCTGCTATTTACATTTAGTGCAGTGCGTCCTGCTCACAGTGTTCAGCTAGATCCGTTCCTGTTATCTTCTAGACTATTTACATTTAGTGCAGTGCGTCCTGCTCACAGTGTTCAGCTAGATCCGTTCCTGCAATTTACATTTAGTGCAGTGCGTCCTGCTCACAGTGTTCAGCTAGATCCGTTCCTGCTATTTACATTTAGTGCAGTGCGTCCTGCTCACAGTGTTCAGCTAGATCCGTTCCTGCTATTTACATTTAGTGCAGTGCGTCCTGCTCACAGTGTTCAGCTAGATCCGTTCCTGCTATTTACATTTAGTGCAGTGCGTCCTGCTCACAGTGTTCAGCTAGATCCGTTCCTGCTATTTACATTTAGTGCAGTGCGTCCTGCTCACAGTGTTCAGCTAGATCCGTTCCTGTTATCTTCTAGACTATTTACATTTAGTGCAGTGCGTCCTGCTCACAGTGTTCAGCTAGATCCGTTCCTGCAATTTACATTTAGTGCAGTGCGTCCTGCTCACAGTGTTCAGCTAGATCCGTTCCTGCTATTTACATTTAGTGCAGTGCGTCCTGCTCACAGTGTTCAGCTAGATCCGTTCCTGCTATTTACATTTAGTGCAGTGCGTCCTGCTCACAGTGTTCAGCTAGATCCGTTCCTGCTATTTACATTTAGTGCAGTGCGTCCTGCTCACAGTGTTCAGCTAGATCCGTTCCTGCTATTTACATTTAGTGCAGTGCGTCCTGCGCACAGTGTTCAGCTAGAGCCGTTCCTGCTATTTACATTTAGTGCAGTGCGTCCTGCTCACAGTGTTCAGCTAGATCCGTTCCTGTTATCTTCTAGACTATTTACATTTAGTGCAGTGCGTCCTGCTCACAGTGTTCAGCTAGATCCGTTCCTGCTATTTACATTTAGTGCAGTGCGTCCTGCTCACAGTGTTCAGCTAGATCCGTTCCTGTTATCTTCTAGACTATTTACATTTAGTGCAGTGCGTCCTGCTCACAGTGTTCAGCTAGATCCGTTCCTGTTATCTTCTAGACTATTTACATTTAGTGCAGTGCGTCCTGCTCACAGTGTTCAGCTAGATCCGTTCCTGCTATTTACATTTAGTGCAGTGCGTCCTGCTCACAGTGTTCAGCTAGATCCGTTCCTGTTAAATTCCTACTGACCGGCAGGCTTGTCTGGTTACAGTATATAAAGCTACCTGAAGAAAATTACAGGTGTTCTATTTGATCCTATTAGTACCACGGTCAGGCAGCTAGACTATTTACATTTAGTACAGTGCGTCCTGCTCACAGTGTTCAGCTAGATCCGTTCCTGTTATCTTCCTACTGACAGGCAGGCTTGTCTGGTTACAGTATATAAAGCTACCTGAAGAAAATTACAGGTGTTCTATTTGATCCTATTAGTACCACGGTCAGGCAGCTAGACTATTTACATTTAGTACAGTGCGTCCTGCTCACAGTGTACAGCTAGATCCGTTCCTGTTATCTTCCTACTGACAGGCAGGCTTGTCTGGTTACAGTATATAAAGCTACCTGAAGAAAATTACAGGTGTTCTATTTGATCCTATTAGTACCACGGTCAGGCAGCTAGACTATTTACATTTAGTACAGTGCGTCCTGCTCACAGTGTTCAGCTAGATCCGTTCCTGTTATCTTCCTACTGACAGGCAGGCTTGTCTGGTTACAGTATATAAAGCTACTTGAAGAAAATTACAGGTGTTCTATCCCAGCTTAGTGCAGCTACAGGCCATTAGTATGTCTGGAAGGCCAAGAAGGAGAGGCAGACAGTCACAAGCCAATAAGAGAGGGCAAGCAGGCTCTGTGTCTAGTGCTGGTCGTGGAGACGGTGCATCCTCATCAGCACGTGGCCATGGGACACGCTTGGCCTTTTTTTCGGCAGCTGGCCATGTTGAGCCGCAACATGCGGAAGACTTGGTCGAGTGGATGACCAAGCCGTCCTCATCCTCCTCATCCTCTCTCACCCATGCCCAGGGTGCTTTGTCTGGCAAAGCAGCGGCCTCTTCCCTCAGCTCAATGTCATCAGTGACTCCTTCCCTAGCTCCACCATGTCCTCATGAGGATTCCCTCGAACTGTTTGACCACAGTGTTGGGTACATGCTCCAGGAGGATGCCCAGCGTTTGGAAGGCTCTGATGACGATACTGAGCTCGATGAAGGCAGTAACATGAGCGCGGACAGAGGGGGTGCCCAAGAAGGACAGCAATCTGGCAGTCATGCTCCCCCTGCTGCAGCATACTGCCAGGTTTGCTCCAGTGATGAGGAGGGAGGGGATGATGAGGTCACTGACTCAACGTGGGTGCCTGATAGGAGAGAGGAGGAGGAGGAGGAGGAGGCGGCAGCACATCACCAACGAGGCAGGATGCCCTCCAGGGGCCAGCCTAAGGGCAGCACATTGACTGCATCACACCCCAAAGCTCCACATGTGCAGGGCGCTGCAGTCTCTGCGCGTTATTCAAAAAGTTCTTTGGTGTGGGCCTTTTTTGAGACGAGTGCATCAGATCGCACTGCTGCTATTTGCAACATATGTCTCAAGCGTATCTCGCGTGGCCAAAATATCTCCCGCTTGGGTACCACATGCTTGACCAGACATATGTTGACCTGCCATGCAGTTCGTTGGCAAGCGTATCTAAAAGACCCACACCAAAGAACAAAGAGGATCTCTCCTTGCTCCTCATCAGCTGAGATTTCCAACCCCACTAGACCTTCAGTCCTCTCTGAGACCTGCAGTGAGAGGAATGAAGGTGTAGAATTAGGTGTGTCACAGCCAAGTACTTGTGGGCAATCTGCTTTTGGTACACCGACGTCAGATTGTACCAGGCAAATTTCCCTGCCCCAGCTGCTGCACCGCCGAAAGAAGTTTGCTCCCAGCCATCCACATGCCCAGCGGTTGAATGCTAGCTTGGCAAAATTGCTAGCACTTCAACTGCTGCCTTTTCAGTTGGTAGACTCTGCCCCCTTCCGTGAGTTTGTGGAATGTGCGGTTCCTCAGTGGCAGGTACCCAAACGCCACTTTTTCTCACGGAAGGCGATTCCGGCTCTCTACCGGCATGTGGAAGGCAATGTCCATGCCTCGCTGGACAGGGCGGTCAGCGGTAAGGTGCATATTACCGCTGACTCATGGTCCAGCAGGCATGGACAGGGACGTTACCTAAGTTTCACGGCGCATTGGGTGACTCTGCTGGCAACTGGGAAGGATGCAGGACAAGGTGCAGTAGTGTTGGAGGTTGTTCCGCCACCACGCCTCCAAAATGCTGATTGTGACACACCTCTCTCCTCCACCCCCTCCTCTTCTTCTTCCTCCATGGCCTCTTCCTCGGAACCAGCGGTGCTCCGTAGGCGTTCAAGGGGCTACGCAAGTACGCAGGCCAAAAGATGCCATGCGGTGCTTGAGCTGGTGTGCTTGGGGGACAGGAGCCACACTGGGGCAGAGGTTCTGTCAGCTCTGCAGGGGCAGGTTCAGAGGTGGTTGACGCCACGCCAACTTAAGGCAGGAATGGTGGTTTGCGACAATGGCACCAACCTCCTCTCTGCCCTCCGACAGGGACAAATGACCCATGTGCCCTGTTTGGCTCACGTCCTTAACTTGGTGGTGCAGCGGTTCTTGGGCAGGTACCCGGGCTTACAGGATGTCCTGAGGCAGGCCAGGAAAGTCTGTGTGCATTTCCGCCGGTCATATAATGCCAGTGCTCGGCTGACGGACCTCCAAAAGGAGTTTAACCTGCCCAAGAACCGCCTAATCTGTGACATGCCCACCAGGTGGAACTCAACGTTGGCCATGCTGCAGCGGCTGCACACGCAGCAGAGGGCCATCAATGAGTACCTGTGCGACTATGGCACCAGGACAGGGTCAGGGGAGCTTGGTTTTTTTTCCCCACGCCAGTGGGCCATGATCAGGGATGCATGCACTGTCCTGTCACCATTCGAGGAGGCCACGAGGATGGTGAGCAGTGACAGTGCATGCATCAGTGACACTGTCCCCCTTGTCCACCTGTTGGAGCACACGCTGCGTGGAATAATGGACAGGGCACTTGAGGCAGAACAGAGGCAGGAAGAGGAGGACTTCCTTAGCTCTCAAGGCCCCCTTTATCCAGACAGTGTTCCTGCGTGCCCGCCGATCACACAGGAAGAGGACGAGGAGGAAGAGGAGGAGGAGGAAGATTGTGTCAGTATGGAGGTGGAGCCTGGCACTCAGCATCAGCAGCAGTCTTTAAGGGATCAGTCCCAAGAAACACATGGACTTGTACGTGGCTGGGAGGAGGTGGCTGCGGACCATGTCGTTCTTAGTGACCCAGAGGACTCCGGACCGAATGCCTCAGCAAACCTACGCTGCATGGCCTCCCTGATCCTGCAAAGCCTGCGTAAGGATCCTCGTATTCGTGGTATCAAGGAGAAGGACCAATACTGGCTGGCAACCCTCCTTGATCCACGTTACAAGGGTAAGGTTGCGGACCTTATCTTGCCATCGCAGAGGGAGCAGAGGATGAAACATCTTCGGGAGGCCTTGCAGAAAGGTCTGTGCAACGCGTTCCCAGAGACTGGGAGGTTACAAACTCCTGTTTCTGGACAACGTGTTGCTGAGGCTTCGGTCAGTCAAAGAAGGAGCGGTGGAGAAGGTGGCCGTCTGACCGATGCGTTCAGACAATTTTTTGGTCCGCAGCCCCAAGGTATGATCGGTTCCAGCAACCATCGCCAGCGTCTGTTTTACATGGTGCAGGAATACCTAGGGGCAAGATCAGACTTGGACACCTTTCCCACCGAAAATCCTCTGGGTTACTGGGTCTTGAGGATGGATCACGAGCCCTGCTGCAATTTTTAAGGCCCAATTTTTCTGCCCCTGTCTAACAGGGGCGTGTAATTACAATTTTTGATGCAATACTTTGCAGCAGGGCTCGTTCCTGCGTTCCAACTAGAGTGTCTGTGAGGGGTTGCAGTGTTGTGGCACCAGCACCAGTGCCTAAGGCCCAATTTTTCTGCCCCTGTCTAACAGGGGCATGTAATTACAATTTTTGAAGCAATAATTTGCAGCAGGGCTCGTTCCTGCGTTCCAACTAGAGTGTCTGTGAGGGGTTGCAGTGTTGTGGCACCAGCACCAGTGCCTAAGGCCTAATTTTTCAGCTCCTGTTCAACAGGGGCATGTAATTACAATTCTTGATCTAATATTTCACAGCAGGGCCCTGTGAGGGCTTACAGTGTTGTGGCCACAGCAACACCTAAGGCCCAAATTTCTGCTGAGTATATAGGGCAGGACCCTACTTTCAAACATCTAACTTACAAACGACTCCTACTTGCAAACGGAAGGAGACAACAGGAAGTGAGATGAAATCTACCCCTAGGAAGGGAAATTCTCTCCTGTAAGAGTTAATATGGGAAAACAAGTTCTCCTTTCCACTGATGCTTTCCAATCCTTGTTCCACAAAAAAACCCAAATTTTCAAAAAACATTTTTCATTGGGACAAAAAAGTGAGGTGAAATCTTCTGAAGAGGAGGAAAGACAGCAAAACAAATGTCACAGGGGTGATAACCCTTCCCTATGTTTTCCAAAAAGCTTAGAAAAGATTTTTTGGCTGGAGCTAAACATGTTAAAAATGTTCAAAATTACAAACAGATTCTACTTAACAACAAACCTACAGTCCCTGTCTTGTTTGCACCGCCTGTATACTGCTGTTCAGAGTATATAGGGCCTGGTGGCCCCACACCTTTCCTTATTTTAATTTGGGTGCGGGGTTCCCCTTAATATCCATACAAGACCCAAAGGGACTGGTAATGGACTGGGGGGTACCCATGCCGTTTGTCTCACTGATTTTCATCCATATTGCCATGACCCGACATGACATTAAACCCGCAAGCAGTTTTAAATGAGATTTTTTCCTTTAAAAATGACATTTGGTGCAGGGACTGTTCTAAACATGGGAAACACGCGTCACTTTACAGGCATACTATAGACACCCCCCAGGTACGATATTTAAAGGAATATTTCACTTTTTTTTTTTTACTTTAAGCATCATTAAAATCACTGCTCCCGAAAAAACGGCCGTTTTTAAAAGTTTTTTTTGCATTGATACATGTCCCCTGGGGTAGGACCCGGGTCCCCAAACCCTTTTTAGGACAATACCATGCAAATTAGCCTTTAAAATGAGCACTTTTGATTTCGAACGTTCGAGTCCCATAGACGTCAATGGGGTTCTAACGTTCGTGCGAACTTTCGGTCCGTTCGCGGGTTCTGGTGCGAACCGAACCGGGGGGTGTTCGGCTCATCCCTAATTTTGAGATGTATGGGTAAGTAATATGTTGTATGAATAGGAAAGAGATTTCCGTATTGGCCCATCGCCTAGGCACAAGTCTTCGAAAGACGAAGGCTGTCTACGAAAACCGCTGACTTCTGGGAGGGATCTGAGGAAGTAGGAGAGTTGCGAGATCTTCCATCTACCCAAGATGGAAGTATTAAAACTGGGATAAATGTCTGAGGGGTCTCTCCAATCAGAGGGACCTAGGAAAGAGGAGGCCCTGACTAGGTTCTGGTCCGGGTGTAGTTGGAAGGATCTATCAGAGATTCCCGGTGAAAAGTCCGGGTGACCTATTATAGGCGTTAAAGGGGAGGGAAAACTAGGCGTTTCCACCAGCCCAAAGTATCTGTGCAATTCCTGTAGAGTGGGTTCAACCAGTGGGTGGGATAAAGACAGTCCAGAAAGACTGGTCCCACTCCATGGTAGGCCCGAAAGGGGAAACTGCACTGCCTCCTGTTCCAGGCAAACCCAAATACACTGTTCATGTGTACTGCCGTGTTATATAGGGCTGGGTCAGGAAGACCGACCCCTCCTCTGAGCTTTGACCGATGTAGCAGAGTTCTCTCGAGTCGTGAAGATTTGCCTTGCCATACATAATTGATGAAGATCGTACGTAGTTTACGGAAAAAGTTTTGAGGAATCCTAACCGGCAGAGCTTGTAGAAGATAAAGCAGCCGCCGCATAATATTTATCTTCAGGACGTTACACCTACCAAACCAGGAAACTGCCAGGGTCCTCCATCTGTCCAGATCTGAGGAGAAAGTATTCAGGAGGGGCTGAAAGTTAAGCTGGTAAATGAGATGTAAATCAGAAGAAATTCTTGTACCTAAATATTGGATAGCCTGAGGGGACCACCGGAAAGGAAAATTGCCGCTAAGTCGAGTCAGGGTGGTAGGGGAGAGAGATACATTAAGCGCCTCTGATTTTTGCAGATTAATTTTAAAATTTGAAAGTTCACTGTACTGGCGTATTGCCGATAAGAGTACCGGGAGAGAGGTGTATGGTTCTGAAATATAAAACAGCAGATCGTCTGCGTAAGCCGCAATTTTATGGTGATATGTGTTTGTTTCGAGTCCTCTGATGTCTGGGTTGAGTCTGATGTGTTGTAAGAGGGGTTCTAATGAGATTATAAAGGGGAGCGGGGTGAGTGGGCACTCTTGCCTTGTGCCGTTACTTATTTTAAAAGGGTTGGAAGGCACTCCGTTTACTCTGACTGTTGCTGTGGGGGAGGAGTAGATGGCGGAAATCCAAGACAGGATGGAGGGTGGCATTCCAAGGCGTCGCAGGGTGGCCAGAAGAAAAGTCCAGTCCACCCTGTTAAACGCCTTTTCAGCGTCCGTAGATAACAGGATGAACGGGGTATTAAGGCGTTTGACTCTTGCCACTACATCCATCATTCTTGTGGTGTTATCCCGCGCTTCTCTGTTCTGGATAAAACCGACCTGGTCCAAGGGGATTATGCGTTGGAGGACATGCCCCAGTCACTCAGCCAAAATTTTTGTGAACGGCTTCAGGTCACAATTAAGTAAGGAGATCGGCCTGTAACTTGCTCAAAGGAGCGGGTCCTTCTCTGGCTTAGGAATGACTGAGATGCTGGCTTGTTGAAGGTCTGAAGACATGGCATGATTATCTAGTATTGCGTTGAAGGCAGTAACAAAATGAGATGCTAACTGAGCTTGGAAAGTTTTATAGTAGTAGTTTGTAAAGCCATCAGGGCCAGGCGCCTTCCCTCTTGGAGATCCAGCCAAAGCGCTCGTGAGTTTGTCCACGGTTAACGGCTGCGAAAGCATGACCACTTCCTCTTCATTAAGAGTAGGCAGGTTTGCCGCTGCAAGGTAAGTCTCTATGGCCTCCGAACTGTCCTGTGGCCGCTCTCCCAGGGGCCTGGACTGTAAATTATAAAGGGCTTCATAGAAAGCACGGAAAGATTCTGCCATGTCCTTGGAATCATGAATTCTGGATCCCGTGGGGGTAGATAAAGCGGGTATGTAGGCTATGTTACGTTGGGTTCGTATGGCGTTCACCAAAGTTCTACTACATTTATCACCATATTCATAGAAGGTTCTGCGTACCTTCAATAGGTTTGTTTTTAGATTGAAAAAGGGAGTACTCCCTGATTTGCTCTCTAATATTAGTTACTTCTGCTTCTAGGGCCTTATCTGGGTGTATTTTATGGCATTTTTCACAGTCATGAAGTTTAGCAATTAGTTCTGATAACGCTTTCGCCCTTGCCACCTTAATCTGTGGCCATGTTTGATGAGTATACCTCTTATGTAGCACTTATGTGTGGACCAAATAGTGAGAGGGTTAGGGACAGAGTTCCTGTTTGTCTCGAAGAAGAGTTCCAATTCTCTTATAATATCGGCTTTAACCTCTGGGTCTTGAATAAGGGATTAATTTAGTCTCCACATTGCGGGTCTAGGTGACGATTGCTGTAGGGTTAAAGTTATGGAGATCGGGGCATGATCTGAAAGTGCAATGTGTCCGATCTGAGCCCTAGATACCAGTGGAATCGTGGCGTGAGGTACCAGGAAGAGATCTATCCTAGTGTATAAGCCATGTACCGCCGAGAAAAAGGTGTAGTCCCTTTCCTGTGGATGGAGGATATGCCAAATGTCAACCAGTCGGTCGGAGTGCAAAAAATCCCTGATCTGGTTTCGTGATCTCAGGGTCAAGGCCGAGGAACCCGTCGATGAATCTTTACGAGGATCCAAGGTGGGATTGAGATCTCCCCCAAGCACCAACGTTCCCTCTGCGAATGAGGCCAGGGCGGATAAACACGTCCCAAGTACTGAAAGCTGATCTACATTAGGCAGGTAGAGGTTAGCAAAGGTGAACATTTGCGAGTGAAGTGTACCTTTAACAAAGAGGTATCTACCCTCACGATCAGTATGGAGATCTATCAGCTGCCAGCGTAGGGTTTTGGCCAGGAGGATACTTGTGCCTGATACACAATTGGGAAGTGCTTGCTGTGGAGTTTTGGAATCTTATCGGCCCGGAAGTGGGTCTCTTGCAGAAATGCTACTTGAGGTCTTTGCCTCCAGAGCTCAGCGAGACAACTGGAGCGTTTTTCTGGAACATTTAGACCCTTCACGTTCCAGGACACAAGTTTTAGAGACATGTCGAGTGGGGTGAGGCCGGACCCCGCCAAGAACCAGGTCTATAGGTGTTCCTCACCACTTATGTATTATCCTATACAACCATTTCTTTACACATTGTACATCTTATGTGCATACTACATGTTTATGTTGATATTGCTATTGCTACAATCTGCAATTGTATCATTAGAATATACAATCTGGGGCGTGGCTTAGCCAGCGAGCGAGATGGCAGCACACTAGAGGAGCTCCGTAGACGGACACAGCCGACAGCACTTTACCCTGTGCAATAGGGTCAGGAGATGGGCAGACTGACTCACCAGACCTCTCACCGCAAAACACGCCGTACTCCAGCTTCCTCCACGTCCAGGAGCATCTCGGAGCTACTGAAAGCTAAACCCGCGGACCGCGGCGGCATGGCGGGACACAAGATGGCGGGCTCTCAGCAGGAGGAAGATGAGTATAGCGAGGACTCGCAATCCGCTCTGGAGGACACAGGTAGGAGTGGGACACGCTCACACAAATCCCTCACTTACGCTGACATGTCTGGCTTTGCTGCAGACATCAAAGCAACGTTCTCAGCGGCCATTACAGATCTAAAGTCGAATCTGCTGGTGTTGTCTGATAAGATAGAGGCAGTGAAAGTGCAGGAAAAGCACAGAGACAGAGCTCTTAGATTAGACAAGATTGCTGACACACATGTTTCTCATTTCATCGAAATGAACCGGCACATAGAGGACCTCGATAAGGAAGAAGGAACAATATAAGGGTGAGAGGGATCCCTGAGTCAGTGGACAGTGACCAGATAATACCTGCCCTGAAACGTGTTTTCAACAGCCTCTTAGAAAGACAGGAGGACTCAGACATAGAATTTGTCAGAGCACACAGAGCGCTCAGAGCTAGAGGCCCAGATACTGCTCCCCCAAGAGACATAATATGCTGCCTGCAGAGTTTTCCTCTCAAGGAAGATATCATGAGGAATGCGAGGAGGAACGACCATATAATCTTTAATGGGGCAAACATCATGTTATATCAAGATCTCTCACAGATCACTTTGAAAAATCGCAGGGCCCTGCGACCCCTCCTAGATAAATTAAGGGAAAGAGACATACGATACACATGGCGCTTTCCTTTTGCCCTGGTAACCACAGTAGCAGGAAAACAGCTCGTCGTGCGCACACCAGATGACCTCCCTGAGTTTTGTGCCGCTTTGGACTTAGACTTAATTGATTTACCTGAATGGTATCAGGAGTTTTCGTTACCTCCTCATACCAGAAGCCCGCCCAGCTCCCCTTTATCTACTCCTGAGAAACAACTATCTAAGAAAATGAAGCATGGAAAGGGAGGGGGAACAGCGAGGGGGACCCCCGCTTCGCGTTCCACGCCTTCTAGGTTTCGCAAACTTGACTAATCCAGTGACCCCCCCTCCAGAATCTCCCTAAAAGTCTCCTGCACTAAGGAATGAACAACAGGATAACTTACTGTTACCGACCACCCTCATAAACACACGGATAAGAAAGGATAACTAGCTTTATTTATATCACCACAGTTAACGGCTAAAGCAAACATAACCAAACTGAGGTTGACTTTGGTACTTTGCAGTCAAGGCCTAGAAGTGGTACACCACCTCATTTATCTCGCGAAGAGGTGCTTTGAGACAATAGCTCTAAGCGGATCTACAGCTATATGGGTTGTGTATTGACTGTTCACAGTATTTAACATATAAATCAACAGATATGAACTACCACAGTACACAGGTCGGTCAAGCGAAGTTGTTTATCCCATAAAATCCGAAAGGTAGACACTGACTTCCAGAGGTGGACAGTGACCCAATGCAAGAATCATCAACAAGGAGCTATTAACAGAAGAGAACCTAAGGGAGGGACTCAGGAGCAGGAAGCTTTCTCTGGATCCAAATATAATGGTTGCCTGAAAGAGGCTGTGTCGTTCTTTTTCTCCGTTATACCTGATTCAAAAGTTACCTAGTGTACAACAAGTTTTTTCTTTTTATTTTCCAAACTTTCGGTCGCTGGTTTCCCACGTACCCACAAAAGTGGACCTGAATTGAGTTTTCTTGACTCCGGTGCACTACTTAACTACTTTAGCGTAGTGTGTTAACTGACTAAAGTAAATATAATTACTCTGTTTGGAGGTGTGCTCACCTTGTTGTTACTTCTTCTTCTAATAACTCCTTTTCCTTCTTCCTTTATCTCTCTACTTACCTCCCCTTCCTATCACCCCACCAACCAATTGTATTACAGTGGAGATTGGTCGTTAACTGGCACATTAAAATCTTTTACAGGTCACACGCACTGACTTTAGCTATCCAACTAAACTGATGGCCTACTCGACATTGGGGAAATCCCCCAAGGTGATTTCGGATAACATAAGAGGACTTAATATCCCAGAAAAAAGGACATCGCTCCTACAGGAACTGAAAAAGGGTAAGCCACACTTTGTTTTCCTCCAGGAGACTCACTTTAAAACAGGCCATATTCCAAGACTCACCAATACCTATTTTACTGAGGCGTATCATGCGACGAACGATAACGCTAAAACTAAAGGAGTCTCAATCCTGGTGAGTAGGGATGCTCCATTTACCCTCAGTCTACTGGACCCAGAGGGAAGATACATCTTTCTTAAAGGTATATATTTTGACAGACCCATCACGCTAGCAAATGTATACTTCCCTAATTCAGGACAGGTTACCTTTTGCCAAAAAATAGTTCGAGAACTGACGGGGTTCACATCAGGACTACTCATAATGAGAGGTGACTTTAATGTGCCATTAAACCCAGCAGTTGATTCCTCTTCGGAGAAATCCTGCATTAAATATAGTGCTCTTAAAAAAATTAAAACCCTTCTTAACTCCTTACAGTTAATAGACTCTTGAAGGTTTCTTCACCCAGACGATAGAGACTTCTCTTATCATTCAGTTCCACATAATAGATACTCCCGCATAGATTTACTGTTCATTACTCAGAGAGATTTACCTAATGTTACAGACACACAAATAGGTGTTCAGGTGCTATCTGATCACGCACCAATATCCTTGACGATAGACTTAAGCACACCAACCTCTAGATCAAACATATGGAGACTCAGTCCTTCACTTATAACAGATCTAGAACTAGCGCCCAAAATAACCACAGCACTGTCCGATTACTTTAGAAATAACACTACCCCTACAATGGACCCCATGACAATATGGCAGGCACACAAATGTTGCATCAGAGGGGAACTAATCAAACTAGGATCCCAAAGAAAGAAAAAACAGGAACAAGAAGTGACTACACTGATAAATAAAATTAATAAGTTAGAAAATAGTCATAAACAGTCCCTATCACTGCAGTCAGCTCAGGAACTACTTGACACCCGCAAGACATTACAACAAATCTTTGATTACAAAACTAAAAGAATGTTATTCTTTAAAAAAGCAATATACTATGAGACAGGAGACAAAACAGGCAGACTACTAGCCAGAGCATTGAAAGAAGCTAATTCAAAGAATCACATCGCTGGGATCAGATCACAAACGGGAACACTAGACGTCACAACAGAGGCAATAGCAATACACTTTCAAAAATTTTACTCACAATTATATAACTTACCTTCGCAACACAAACCTCATGACATAAAAGTGAACAGATAGCAAGCCATACAAGACTACCTCACTGAGAGTGGGCTCCCCAAATTCAGTGACACGGAGACATCCCCCTTAGAAGAGGAAATAACAGAATTAGAAATTAAGTCGGCAATAAAAGATCTCAAACCGGGGGAAAGTCCGGGCCCAGACGGCTTTACGTCCATTTATTACAAAACGTTTGACCATATTCTAACACCTCCCTTACATAGAGCTTTAAACGCTTTGTCCTCAACTTCTCCCATACCAACCGAATTCCTATCAGCACACATTACAGTAGTACCAAAACCAGAGAAAGACCCTACGGAATGCACAAGCTATCGACCTATTTCACTACTGAGCTTAGACTTAAAAATCTTAGCAAAAGTGATGGCAAATAGACTAAGGTCCATTCTGCACTCAATAATAGGTCCAGAACAGGTAGGCTTTATGCCCAACAGAGAAGCAAGGGACAATGTGATCAAGGCCCTTTTACTGACACATGCAGCAAGTAATGGAGATTGTGAGGGCCTTCTCCTGTCCACGGACGCGGAGAGGGCCTTCGACAGAGTCTCATGGGACTATATGCTAGACACATGTAAATATGTCAGGTTGGGCCCGCGTATGATGAAGTGGATCTCAGCCCTTTATGACAAGCCGTCAGCCCAGCTGAAGATCAACGGTACGCTGTCGAATGGGGTCTTGATCACAAATGGCACTAGACAGGGGTGCCCACTGTCCCCTCTGATATTCATTCTTTCTTTAGAACCGTTCATTAGAACGATAAACCAAGATAAATCAATCACGGGATTTAAAGTAGCGAATAAGGAATACAAGATTGCGGCGTACGCGGACGACCTTCTATTTTTCCTGACTAATCCACACATAACAATTCCTAACTTGATGAAACAATTTACACATTATGGCTACCTGGCAAACCTTAAAATAAATTACACAAAATCAGAAGCGATGAATATATCTCCCACGGACGAGAGTCTGAACAAAACCAAAAACAACTGTTCCTTTAGGTGGGTAAATAATTATCTCAAATATCTAGGGATTAAATTAACACCAAGACTAACAACCCTGTATGAACATAATTACCCAGCTCTGCTACAAGAAATAAAGAAAGACCTAAAAAAATGGCACAATAAAATATTTCTCATGGTTTGGTAGGGCAGCAATACTAAAAATGGTCATTCTTCCTAGACTGCTATATTTACTCAGATCCCTCCCAATTAAGCTACCACAAGTATTCTTTAAGGGCTTACAATCTACCCTGATACAATTCCTCTGGGGACATAAAAAAGCCAGAATCAAGTTTCAACTACTCACTAGACCAAAAGAACAGGGGGGTATGGGTATACCAAATTTCTACAACTACTACCTGGCTTCACACCTCACAAGGGTGATTGACTGGCACTGCCACGCTGAGTCTAAAGATTGGGTTACGTTGGAGACCTCACTACACCAAACTCCTCTGAAATTTTCCCCTTGGATACCATGGAAAACTCAAAATGAACAACTTAGAAAACACCCCCTGACAGGCACCACGCTAAACCTATTTCAGAAAATAGCAAACACCACGACATTGACCTCAGCTCCTAGCCCACTTTCCCCGCTGATGGACAACCCTGACTTCCCTCCAGGACTCAAAAACAAGACTTTACAGACAGCTGAAGGTACCACTATTAGCTGTGAACTGTATACATAAAGGCAACATTAAAGATCTCAACACACTCAAAACAGAAAATGAACTTATGAGACTTCCCATATGGTCATATTTTCAAATACGTAGCTACCTAACTAGCAAGACAAGAAAATCCCTCTTTTCAAGGCAGTTAACAGAACTAGAGGAAATATGCCTAAAGGGTACGCAATTTTGCAGAGCGACTTCAATCTCATATACCTGGCTACAAAAGTCAAAAGAGACAACAGATGATAGATTTAAAGTTGCTTGGTCCAGGGCCTTCCAAGTAGAGATTACTGACAAACAGTGGACTGCAGCATGCATTATGTCACACAAATGCTCAATAAGTAGTAAAACACAAGAAACGTCATACAAACTCCTAACACACTGGTACGCAACACCTGATAAGCTTAAGAAATGGTTCCCTCAATCTTCAGACAGATGCTGGAGATGTGAGGAAGAAAAAGGTACTCTGATACATATCTGGTGGGAATGCCCTATAATAAGTGCACTCTGGAATAAAGTCAAGGAGCTTGTGAAGCTAATCACGGAGACAAGTTTGGAACTAGACGCACCCTGTTGTTTACTTTATATCTCAAATTTTACTAAAAATTTACTTAATGCGGCTAAATCCTTAATACCACTTAATTGGAAGAATAGGAACCCTTCGTCTATACAAAACTGGTTAAAAAAAGTCGCTGAAATCAGCTATATGGAAGACACAATAGCGCAATCCACAGACAAAGTAGAAAAATTCCAAAAGACATGGTCTCCATGGTTCGCGTTTAAATTTTCTAAACCTTATAAAGAGTTGATAAAGCAGTGAAGAATTACAAATTGAAATAAAACGAAGAAATATAAGCTGTTTGTAAGCAATAACGACCACTCTCCACCAGACGAGACAGATAACATAATTGAAGTAATAAAAGTATTAATAGCATGTTATCTCTGACTACTCTATCCCACTCAAATACCCTTATCTACTTTCCTATCTATGCTATACTTTTCTAACTTTTAGAATCAAGGCTGTTTATAATAGCAGAAATAGAAGTGAAACATTGAGTATCATATTATACCCCATAAGACATAGTTATGATGTATTATAAGCTAAGTTTTAGACAAACTAAATACTATATTGGCCAAAATATACCTAGAAGCAGTGAGACATTACATTTTTGTTATAGGCCAGAAGTATGTTTCCGGAATGACCTGTGATCTATTCATTGCTTTGATTAATTGTTTTGATTGTAAGCTGTATTTAACTTTCAAATAAAACTTCTTTTGATGGTAAAAAAAGAATATACAATCTGTTGTGATCAACCCCTGAAGAAGGAATTTACCATTCATTATATTCCGAAACATGTTGGGATTTTCTTCACCATTGTCTGCGGCCTAGCCTCTCGTCTAGAGTCCTACTGTGGGCTCAAGACCACAGCACTGCATTGTATACAACATGAATGCCACTCTTTGATTTTATCTAAGCAAGTTATTTTGTTATTGATGTTTACATTGAAACATTTTATACTTATATTTTATTGTGGCTGAGTGTAGCACACCCCTGGAGGTGACACAGGGGGTGTGGTGCCAACAGAATCACGGGTTGCCTGATTGCTGAAGCTGGTTGCCAGGAGCTTGCTGAAACAGGCCAGGTATACTGCAGGGCAGGCGTGCTTGTATGGTCCAGGAGGTGCGGACCAGTGGAGCAGTCCGGACAGCTGAGTCGGGAGCTAGGCCAGGGTTCATTCACAGTAAGACAGTCCAGGGAAAGTGTAAACAGGAGCCAGCTGGGTCTATGCACAGGAGATAGGTAAGGCAAAGTCCGTAAGCCAGGACGGGATCAAATGCAGGGAGCAAGCAGGAACAAGTCAGGATACAAGCCAAAAGGTGAGGCCAGGAGATCAAGAAGAGCAGGTCAAGGCAAGCCGGGTCGGTAAACAGGAAGTCTGATAAGCAGGATAAACAAGGCACAGGAACACAGAGGAAAGCTGATGATAAACCAGCACTGCACCATTGTCAGCAGCAGGTTTAAATAAGCAGTGGTGCCACTATCACGCAACGCGCGTGCCGCTGCGCATGAGTGGTCACCTGTTTACGATGCTGCACGTCCTTGTGTGTTGATTCATGCCAGTGTGCCTCTGCCTACACCGGTTTGTGATTCCTGCACTTATGTGCCTGGGAATGCGCCTATTTCCCTGATAGTGCCCCCTCCCAAGAGGCAGCCTCCGGATGCCTAGTTGTGCCCATTTTTTGGGATGACTGTTGCGGAACCTCCCATGAGTTCTCTTCTGCAGATTATCCCTTCCACTTAAGAACTGAATTGTCCTACCTCTCCGTTGACAGTCAAGAATGGAGTCCACTTCGAGTTCTGTTTCATCCCCTACTAGGACCAGAGGTGGTGATATCTCTTCTCTCCCTGAAAAAGGACTAAAAACAGCAGGTTTAAGCAAAGAGACATGAAATACAGGGTGAATTCTTTAAGACTCTGGCAAAGCGAGTTCAAAAACAACTGGACTAATTTCACGTCTAATTTCAAATGGACCAACAAGTTTTGGCCCCAGTTTCCGGGATGGACGCGGCAGTTTAAGGTTTACTAAAAGTAGGGTGTCCTCTTTCCTCTTGTCGTATTGTTTTTTGTATTCTTCTTTTGCTTTTGCATTGTCTCCTGAAGTGTTTGGTAATTTGTTTGAATGAAATTTATTCTGTCCTGGACTGGCGAAACTGAGGACTCTGGAATGATATTGGGTAGAAATGAGGGATGGAACCCATAATTCACCCAGAAGGGTGACTGGTTGGTAGCAGTGTGCACAGAGTTGTTATATGCGAATTCGGCACATGGCAATAGGGAAATCCAGTTGTCCTGAGAAAAAGAACAAAAACACTGTAGGTATTGCTCTAGTGTTTCGTTGGTCCTTTCAGTTTGACCGTTACTCTGTGGATGGTAGGCTGTAGACAAACATATCTCAACTGGCAGTAATTTGCAGAGATTTCTCCAGAATCTAGAGGTAAATTGCACACCCCTATCTGACACAATGTTGTCTGGTATGCCATGCAATCTGACTATCTCTTTTATAAAGATCTTTGCTGTGTCCATGGTGGAAGGTGTGCCCATCATTGGCAAGAAGTGTGCCATCTTGGACAGTCGGTCCACTACTACCAAGATGGTTGTAAATTCTTCTGAGGGGGGTAAGTCCACTATAAAGGCCATGGATATATTTTTCCATGGTTGTTCTAACAGGCCCCATGATTTACTGTTGGACCCCTTGTTATGCTGGCATGTTGTACAGGAGTTGACATATTTCCTGCAGTCAGATCTCAGGGTGGGCCACCATAAGGACCGTTGGACAAGTTCGGTCATTTTTCGGACCCCGAAGTGGCCAGCAAGCTGATGGTCATGAAAAGTTTTTAGAACTTGAAGCCTGGCTTAGTATATAGAAGCAAAATACTCTTGCGCACAGGTGTATTGGCTAAATGATCCCAAGGGTTCAGGAAGGACTATGGGTTTCGGCCTTGCTGCTCTCCAGGATGGGATTATCCTAGTAATAATGATAAGAAAGAGAGAGAGCACACCAGCCTAGTGCATTATCCTAGATAAATTTATTAGTTAAAACCAAGATTAAAATCTACTCACAAAGGTAGGAGAAAAAAATCGCATTTGTATACAATCACAGAATCGATTGGCTACCAGTGGACCAATCGCTTCTGTGATTGTATACAAATGCGATTTTTTTCTCCTACCTTTGTGAGATTTTAATCTTGGTTTTAACTAATAAATTTATCTAGGATAATGCACTAGGCTGGTGCGCTCTCTCTCTTTCTTATCATTGAAGCCTGGCTTGTTGTGGGACAAAAATCCTGTCTTGATGCCAAAGGAACCCCTCCTGACTTCATAGGGAGGAGATTTCTGCATCTGTGCACTGGGTGGATGCCTGCTCAATTGAAGCCCTTAAATCGGGTTGGATCAGAAGAAAAATCATACTGGGTGTGATCTCTTCAGAGGTATCAGGGAACATTCGGAACAGGGCGTCAGCTTTTCCATTTTTGGACCCTGGGCGGTAGGTGATATGGGAATTAAACCTAGAAAAGAATAGAGCCCATCGAGCCATTTGGCAGTGCAAAGATACTCCAGGTTCTTGTTCTCTTCGAAAATTAAGATAGGGTGTAGGGCACCTTCCAGGAGATATCTACATTCCTCCAGGGCAGTTTTAATTGCTAGGAGTTCCCAATCCCCTACATCATAGTTTTTCTCCGTCTGGCTCATTTTCCATGGTGAGAAGGCCACTGGATGAAGTAATGCTTTAGGACCCTGGCGTTGGGATAATACTGCCCCTGTGGCTACTTCAGAAGCGTTGACTTCCAGGACATAGGGCAAAGCAGTTTCAGGATGCTGAAAGATCAGTGCAGAGGTAAAGAAGGATTTTAGCTTGTCAAAGGCAGCTACAGTGCTGATACAGACCACTGGAATTTGGTATGTTGGTGGGTTATTTGGGTAATAGGTGATACGAAAAGAGAAATTCTTTACGAACCTCCTCTAGAAGTTTGTGAAGCCTATAAACCTCTGAACGCCCTTCTTATCGGATGGAGTCGGCCACTCAGCGATAGCTTTCACCTTTTGAGGATCCATAGTGATTGCATCGGTAGTGATGATGAGCCCTAGAAACTGGATTGACATTTTTTTGAAATCGCATTACTCTGCCTTAAACTACAATCCGTGCGTACTGAGGATGCACAGCACCCTTTTTACGTGCGTTCAGTGAAGCTCCAAGGTGGCAGAAAATATGAGAATATCATCGAGATAGACGATGACAAAGTGATCTAGATACTCCAGAGAAATGTAATTTATAAAGTGTCAGAACGTGCCTGGAGCGTTGCACAATCTGAATGGCATTACTAGGTATTCAAAATGTCCGAACCTTGTTCTGAACGCTGTTTTTCACTCGTCCCCCTTCCTGGATGCGGGCAAGATTGTAGGCTTCGCGTAGGCCTAGTTTAGTGATGATATGAGCCAAACAAAACCTCTTGAAGAGTTTGGGGACCAGAGGGAGTGGGTAGCGATTCTTAATGGTGATTTTATTTAATTTCCTAGTCCTAATGTCTTATTTTTCTTTTCAACCAAGAAAATGCCAGCGCCGGCAGGAGAGGAGGAAGGGCGGATAAATCCTTTTTCTAGGTTCTCATCAATGTACTACCGCAATGTCTCAAGTTCAGTTTCAGAAAGGGGAAATATGCGGGCGAAAGGTATCTCAGCCTCTGGGAGCAGCTCAAGTGGCCAGTTGTAGACAGTTTGGAGGAAGGACATCTGCCTTCTTCTTGTCGAAGACGTCCAGGTAGGCTGCTGGTATATTGTGATCAACACTGGGTGTTGATAGAATTGTCAGGCAGCTAGTAAAGTCTCTGGATTCAGGAACAAGGCAATGCTGCCGGCATTAGGAAGAAGTAAAGAGTACTACCTTTTTGGACCAATCAATCTGAGGGTTGTGCGCCTGTAGCCATGGGATCCCCAGAATGACAGGGAACATAGGAGAGCTCGGAACATCAAAACGTATAAACTCCCGGTGGCCTGAGTCAGTGGAGGTAAAAATAGGTGCCGTTTCTTGTGTAGCAGGCCCGAAACTAGGCATTGAGCCATCAGCCAGATGGACTGTCAGTCTTTGCCTTTTGTGCTGGAGAGGAATAGCGAGTATTTTTGCCAGGGTCAGATCCAAGAAATAGCTATATGCCCCAGAGTCAAGTATTGCCTGAAGCTGGACTTCTTCTCCCAGCCCCAGTAATGAGACAGGGAGAACGATATGAGTTGGGGAAGACCTGGAAACCTGGAAGTAGACTGGAGTGTGTGGGATTGACTTATTAGCTCTTATGGGGCAATTGCGTATGAAAGGTCCAGCTCCCCCGCAATGCAGGCAAAGGTTCGCCTGCCAACTACAAAGTTTCTCATTTGAAGTCAATGCTGGACGGACCAAGCCAATCTGCATGGGTTCGGCTTCAGGTATGGGTACAATAGGAGGCATGGGTCCTGATGTAGGCAGAGCTTTAGGCAGTACCCAGGTTGGACGAAAGGTTTGAGCACATTTTCCGCAGGCGTCTGTCTAGCTGGATAGCCAATTGGATGAGATCTTCTAGAGTTGAGGGGGTTTCCACTCTGGCCAACTCATCTTTGAGGGGTTCAGACAGTCCCAGCCGATACTGGTATCTCAAGTCTGCCTCATTCTATCTTGTGTCTGCAGACCACTTGCGGAATTCCACTGTGTAATCTTCCACAGGGCGCTGACCCTGCTGTAGAGTATGCAGAGCAGCTTCAGCAGTGGCCACATGCTGGGGGTCATCATATAATTGTGTCATGGTTTCAAAAAACAGGTCTACAGAGTTAATGACTGGACTCTTCTGCTCCAATAAGCCATGGGCCCGTGCTTGAGGTTCATCTGTCAATAGGGATGAGCTTCGATTCCGAGTCGAACCCATGTTCGACTCAAACATTGCTTGTTCGATCGTTTGTCGAATTGCGAGCATTACGGGCCGTTCGCGCCAAATTCGAGTGGCTCATCACGGCCCATAATTCACTGCGGCATCGCAGTGCATTGCTGGCTGATGATCGGCCAAGCATGCACTATGACCCTCATGCTTGGCCAATCACAGTGCCGTCTGTACAGAGAGCCGTAATTGGCCAAAGCCAGGGTGGCTTTGGCCAATTATGGCTCAGGGGGTTTAGTACACACCCCACAATATATAAGGCGGCCTTGTGTAGCGTGTTGTGGCGGCGGAGAGAGACAGACAGAGAGACAGTGTAATTTGATTTAAGTTAGAGTAGGCAGGCGAGTCAGTTAGCTGCACTTACAGTGTATTGTGTATATATATATATATATATATATATATATATATATATGCATCCTAGGTGTTGTGTGTGTGTGTATATATATATATATATATATATCTACACACTGTATTCAGTTTAGCTAGATCCGTTCCTGTTATTCTCTTCCTAATATACTGACAGGCAGGCAGGTGTTTTTACAGTAGTTACAGTATTTAGAGTTAGTGTACTGTGTCCTCTGCACAGTGTGCACCTAAAGCGACCTGAAGACAATTGCTGGTGTTCTGATCCTATTAATATCACAGGCAGGCAGCTGCAGTATTTACAGTTAGTGTACTGTGTCCTCTGCACAGTGTGCACCTAAAGCTACCTGAAGACAATTGCTGGTGTTCTGATCCTATTAATACCACAGGCAGGCAGCTGCAGTATTTACAGTTAGTGTACTGTGTCCTCTGCACAGTGTGCACCTAAAATACCTGAAGACAATTGCTGGTGTTCTCATACTAATAATACTACAGGCAGGCAGTTGATTCTGCTAGCTGTGGTATAATCAGTATATATATATATATATATATATATATATACATCCCAGCTTTGTGCAGCTACATCTCACTGCAGGCAATGAGTATGTCTGGAAGGCCAACAAGGAGAGGCAGACAGTCACAAGCCAATAAAAGAGGGCAAGCAGGCTCTGTGTCTAGAGGCAACAGTGCTGGTCATGGACACGGTGCATCCTCATAAGCACGTGGTCGTGGGACACGCTTATCCTTTTTTTCGACAGCTGGCCATGTTGAGTCAGATTGTACCAGGCAAATTTCCCTGCCCCAGCTGCTGCACCGCCGAAAGAAGTTCGCTCCCAGCCATCCACATGCCCAGCGGTTGAATGCTAGCTTGACTAAATTGCTAGCACTTCAACTGCTGCCATTTCAGTTGGTAGGCTCTTCCCCCTTCCGTGAGTTTGGGGAATGTGCGGTTCCTCAGTGGCAGGTTCCCAAATGCCACTTTTTCTCACAGAAGGCGATTCCGGATCTCTACCAGCATGTGGAAGGCAATGTCTTGGCCTTGCTGGACAGGGCGGTCAGCAGTAAGGTGCATATTACCGCTGACTCATGGTCCAGCAGGCATGAACAGGGACATTACCTATCTTTCACCGCGTACTGGGTGACTCTTCTGGCAGCTGGGAAGGATGCAGGACAGGGTGCAGTAGTGTTGGAGGTTGTTCGGCCACCACGCCTCCAAAATTCTACTAGTGTTGATTCTGCCACACCCCTCTCCTCCACCCGCTCCTCTTCTTCTTCCTCCATGGCCTCTTCCTGTGCTGATTTGTCCTCGGAACAAGCGGTACTCTGTAGGCGTTTAAGGGGCTACGTTAGCATGCAGGCAAAAAGATGCCATGCGGTGCTTGAGCTGGTGTGCTAGGGGGACAGGAGCCACACTGGGGCAGAGATTCTGTCAGCTCTGCAGGGGCAGGTTCAGAGGTGGTTGACGCCACGCCAGCTTAAGCCAGGAATGGTGGTCTGGGACAATGGCACCAACCTCCTCTCCACCCTCCGACAGGGACAACTGACCCATGTGCCCTGTTTGGCTCACGTCCTTAACTTGGTGGTGCAGCGGTTCTTGGGCAGGTACCCGGGCTTACAGGATGTCCTGAGGCAGGCCAGGAAAGTCTGTGTGCATTTCCGCAGGTCATATAATGCCAGTGCTCGGCTGGCTGACCCCCAAAAGGAATTTACCTGCCCAAGAACCGCCTAATCCGTGACATGCCCACCAGGTGGAACTCAACGTTGGCCATGCTGCTGTGGCTGCACACGCAGCAGAGGGCCATCAATGAATACCTATGCGACTATGGCACCAGGACAGGGTCAGGGGAGCTTGTTTTTTTCCCCACACCAGTGGGCTATGATCAGGGATGCATGCACTGTCCTGTCACCATTTGAGGGGGCCACAAGGATGGTGAGCAGTGACAGTGCATGCATCAGTGACACTGTCCCTCTTGTCCACCTGTTGGAGCACATGCTGCGTGGAATAATGGACAGGGCACTTGAGGCAGAACAGAGGGAGGAAGAGTAGGGCTTCCTTACCTCTCAAGGCCCCCTTTATCCAGACAGTGTTCCTGCGTGCCCACCGATCACATAGGAAGAGGACGAGGAGGAGGAGGAGGATTGTGTCAGCATGGAGGTGGAGCCTGGCACTCAGCATGAGCAGCAGTCTTCAAGGGATCATTTGCAGTTCGAAGAAACCCATGGACTTGTACGTGGCTGGGAGGAGGTGGCTGCGGATCATGTCGTCCTTAATGACCCAGAGGACTCTGAACCAAATGCCTCAGCAAACCTACGCTGCATGGCCTCCCTGATCCTGTAAAGCCTGCGGAAGGATCCTCGTATTCGTGGTATCAAGGGGAGGGATCATTACTGGTTGGCAACCCTCCTTGAACCACGTTACAAGGGTAAGGTTACGGACCTTATCTTGCCGTCGCAGAGGGAGCAGAGGATGAAACATCTTCAAGAGGCCATGCAGAAAGGTTTGTGCAACGCGTTTCCAAAGCCTGGGAGGATACAATTTCCTGGTCCTCCTGGCCAACGTGTTGCTGAGGCTTTGGTCAGTCACAGAAGGAGCGGTGGAGAAGGTGGCCGTCTGACCAATGCATTTTTAGTCCACAGACTCAAGGTATGATCGGTTCCAGCAACCATCGAAAGCGTCTGATTCACATGGTGTAGGAATACCTAGAGGCAAGATCAGACTTTGACACCTTTCCCCCCCGAAATTCCTCTGGGTTACTGGGTCTTGAGGATGGATCACTGGCCAGAGCTTGCACAGTATGCAATTGAGCTACTGGCCTGTCCTGCATCCAGCGTTCTTTCAGGACGCACATTCAATGCTGCTGCAGGCTTTGTAACTGATCACAGGGTGTGCCTGTCCACCGAATTGGTCGATCGGCTGACCTTCATAAAAATGAATCAGTCTTGGATCACCAGCTACCAAGCACCTGATGCTGATGTAACCGAATAATTTTTTTTTTAAAGTGAGATCCCTTCAAGACTATGCTGATGTTGAGTGACTATCCTGTTATGCTGAGAGACAATCCTCTTCCTTCTCAATTTTCATGCTGATAGCTTGTAAGAACATTTTTGGTTCTGGGCACTGCCATCAGTGGCTATGGCTTAATTTTTCTGCCCCTGTTAAACAGGGGCAGGTAATTACAATTTTTGATGCAATACTTTGCAGCAGGACTTATTCCTGCGCTCCAACTAGAGTATCTGTGAGGGGTTGCAGCGTTGTGGCACCAGCACCAGTGCCCAAGGCCCAATTTTTCAGCCCCTGTTCAACAGGGGCGTATAATTACAATTTTTGATGCAATACTTTGCAGCAGGGCTCATTCCTGAGCTCCAACTATAGTATCTGTGAGGGGTTGCAGTGTTGTGACACCAGTGCCTAAGGCCCAATTTTTCTGCCCCTGTTCAACAGGGACATGTAATTACAATTCTTGATCTAATATTTCACAGCAGGGCCCATTCCTGCGCCCACCAAGAGTGACTGTGAGGGCTTACAGTGTTGTGGCAACACCACCACCACCACCAAAGGCCCAATTTTTCTACCACTGTTCAACAATGGCACGTATTTACAATTATTGATCTAATATTTCACAGCAGGGCCCGTTCCTGCGCCCACCAAGAGTAACTCTGAGGGTTTACAGTGTTGTTGCAAAACCAACACCTAAGGCCCCAATTTCTGCAGAGTATATAGGGCAGGCCCCTACTTTCAAACATCTAACTTACAAACGACTCCTACTTGCAAACGGAAGGAGACAACAGGAAGTGAGATGAAATCTACCCCTAGGAAGGGAAATTCTCTCCTGTAAGAGTTAATATGGGAAAAACGTGTCTCCTCTCCACTGATGCTTTATCACCAATCCTTGTTTCACTAAAACCACCAATTTTCAAAAAACATTTGTCATTGGGACAGAAAGCGAGGTGAAATCTTCTGAAGAGGTGCACAGACAGCAAAACAAATGTTACAGGGGTGATAACCCTTTCCTATGTTTTCCAAAAAGCTTAAAAATAGATTTTTTGGCTGGAGCTACACTTTAAAAATGTACCAGTTCAAAATTACAAACAGATTCTACTTAACAACAAACCTACAGTCCCTGTCTTGTTTGCCCCGCCTGTATACTGCTGTTCAGAGTATATAGGGCCTGGGGGCCCTACGCCTTTCCTTTTTTTAATTTGGTTGCGGGGTTCCCCTTAATATCCATACAAGACCCAAAGGGCCTGGTAATGGACTGGGGGGGTACCCATGCCGTTTGTCATACTGATTTTCATCCATATTGCCGGGACCTGACATTGCAGTAAAGCCGCAAGCAGTTTTAAATGACTTCTATTCCTCTACAAATGTCATTTTGTGCAGGGACTGTTTTAAGCACGGGAAACACACGCCACTTTACAGGCATACTATAGACACCCCCCAGGTACGATATTTAAAGGAATATTTCACTTTTTTTTTTTACTTGAAACATCATTAAAATCACTGCTGCTGAAAAAACAGCCGTTTTTAAAACTTTTTTTTTTGCATTGATACATGTCCCCTGGGGCAGGACCCGGGTCCCCAAACCCTTATTAGGACAATAACTTGCATATTAGCCTTTAAAATTAACACTTTTGAATTTGGGTGTTCGAGTCCCATAAACTTTAGCGGGGTTCTAAAGTTCGCACGAACTTTCGGTCCGTTCGCAGGTTCTGGTGCGAACTGAACTGGGGGGTGTTCGGCTCATCCCTACCTGTCAGTAAGGAAATGATGAACCCTACTTTCACTAGAAAAAGTCAGAAGTTGCAGAGCCAAGTACAGTAGACAAGAGTTTTTAAAGGATCTGAATCTTTTTCTATCCCCAGAAAATCGGTCTTGGCACTCGTGGTTCTGTAGGGGGTACCACCACAGTAGGAGTAGCCACGTTGCATTTTTGGGCAGGAGCGGCAGTGGAAGAGCTGGCAGAGGATGGGCCTTGGTCTGTGGAAGCAGGTGTCACTGACAGGTGTTGCAGATGGCCCTCTAATTGGAAGTAACCTTCCTGAAGTCTTTGAACAGCCTGGGTGAGGGCCGTGACTTGTTGACATAAGGCTTCCAGTGAGGAGACACCTCCGTTGGCCTCTGACATGGCTGGTTTATACTGTCAGGAACTTGGTATTAGGCTGAGATGCTGGAAGGGATCCCCTTTCGGCCGAGTGCAGCACACCCCTGTAGTTGACACAGGGGGTGTGGTGCCCACAGAAGCACGGGTTGCCTGATTGCTGATGCTTGTTGCTAGGAGCTTGCTGGAACAGGCCAGGTATACTGCAGGGCAGGCGTGCTTGGATGGTCCAGGAGGTGCGGATCAGTGGAGCAGATCGGACAGCCAGGGAACATTCACAGTAAGACAGTCCAGGGTAAGTGTAAACACGACCCAGCCAGGTCTATGCATAGGAGATAGGTAAGGCCAGATTCCGTAAGCCAGGCCGGGATCAGATGCAGGTAGCAAGCAGGAACAAGCCAGGATACAAGCCAAAAGGACAAGCCAGGAGATCAAGAAGAGCAGGCCAAGGCAAGCCGGGTCGGTACACAGGAAGTCTGATAAGCAGGATAAACAAGAAACAGGGACACAGAGGGAAGCTGACGATAAACCAGCACTGCACCATTATCAGCAGCAGGTTTAAATAGGCCGTGGCGCCACTATCACGCTTTGCACATGCACATTCGCCTGTTCACGGCACTACGCGTCCTTGTGCGTTGATTCACGCTGGCGTGCCTCTGCATATGCCTGTTCGCGATTCCTGCACTGTTATGCCTGGGAATGTGCCTATTTCCCTTATAATATAATTGGCTTTCCACAATATATCTGTCCTGTCCCACTGCCCCCCTCCTATCACACTTCCCCCCGTCACACTGTCCCCTGTCACACTGCCCCCTTCCATCACACTTCCCCCCGCTCCTGTCACACTTCCCTCTCCTGTCTTACTGCCCCCAACAAATTTCCCCCCTCTGTCACACGCCCCCTCCTGTCACCCTTCCCCCCTCATCATACTGCCTCCCTCCCGTCACACTATCCCTCTGTCATACTACCCCCCTCTGTCACACCGCCCCACCATCATACTGTCCCCTCCTGTCACACTCCCCTAGTCACACTGCTGACCCCCCTTCATGTTGCCCCCTCCTTTCACCCTGCCCCCAGTCATTTTGCCACCCTCCTGTCACATTGCCCCTCCTGTCATAATACACCCCCCCACCCCCTCCTGTCATAATGCTTGTTTGCTGTAACTGCTTATAAAGTATGAGCTTGTGAGTTTGGCTTCAATTTGTTAGTGTATTTAAATCTGCTTTAACACTCCTCTCCCCCCAGACTGAGGATGCCCCCTGTGCTCCTTCATTCAGAGTGGGGGCACTCTAATACAGGAGGTGTGTTACTGTGTGTGGCGGGTTTGGCAGGGGGTGGTGGTGGGGGAGCGTAAAAATGCACCTTTGCCTGTGTAGATAAAAGTCCTTACACCAGCCTTGTATCCAGGTTACTTGCTTCCTGCTGCAAAAGAATGGAGGGGACACTAGGGAGAAGAAAGTTGCTGCTCACCCCTTAAAAGCTAGAACAGAAAAAAGAAGGTTTCCCCACCTTGGGGTTTTTAGGCAGCGCAATAATGGATATAGACTCAGTTGTATGAAAAAAGTATAACAATTTTTATTGAGTAATAATAGACCATCAAAGTTAAAAACTGTGAGCTTCAGTGGGAATTATTTAAAAAGTAAGCTGAACATACATAAGCAGACATTTGTTCATAATCATACTTTGAATCATGAACATTAAACCTGACGCGTTTCAACCCCTACAATTGGGGTCTTCTTCAGAGGATCAGTCTGCTGGGGAGAACATGAAAATAAAGTTGATATATATATATATACATGTTCCATTCGTATGAATCTAGTATGAACTACATTGGCTACGCGATACTTTAGTGCAGTATAATTACCAAGTGTATGTATGTTCAACAAAGAACATAGATTCCCACATGAAGATCCCTTTAAAAGGTAAGTTGCTTTGTCCTCTTCTCCAGTGGGGGGCTCCAACCACCTCTATCGCCGCCACAGCCCGGACCAGGATTGTGAGGTATAACGTGGCTTACGAGAGATCACACTTTTGAAACACCGCCCGTCAAGACGGATGACCGGCCGGAAAACACCAAAACACCTGTGATGGAGGTTTGCAGGGAATAGTCAGTAAAGACCCATATAGGAATAGTCAAATTTGATCAGTGGGCTGAGAAAGCCGCTATAAGATCAAAGGTATTATAAATAGGATATATATGGCCCAAAACCAAGAAATGTTCTGAACCATAGCCCTCTAGTGTATGTTCAAATAGAGAAGAAAAGAACATGCACAAGGCAAGACTGCAAGGAGATTGGGAAATATTGTGTCTGTGCTGGAGAGGAGATAGTGATACCAGAGTGAAAGGGAGTGATGTAAAAGGACTGAGGAGGTGGAGAGAGACATACAGTCTATAGGTGATGAAATAAACAACGAAATACAAATAAGTGCAAGTGTGGGGGGAGAGAGGGGGGGGGAGGGAAAGGGGGGAAAAAGGGAAGAGAAGAAAGGGGGGGGGGGAGGAAAGGGAGAGAAAGAAAAAAGAAAAAAGAAAAAGAAAGAAAAAAGAAAAAAGAAAAAGGAAAAAGAAAAGAGAAAAAGAAAAAAGAAAAAAGAAAAGGGAAAAAAAGGACACGAGAAAAGAAAGAAAAAGAAAAAAACAGAAAAAAAGAGGAAAGTAAAAGAAATAAGAAAGAGACAAAGAAGGGAAGAAAAGAAAAGAAGGAAGGAAGGAACCTTTGGGGGATGAAGGTGTAGTTGTTACCTCTAGGGGTGCTATATAGCTCATGTGGATGCCTCAGGTTGTCCCATATATCTAGACTGTTGCTTTGTTGGCCAACCCGGGATTGGTCATAAGCTGTGTGAGACTCAGGTAATGGCAACCAAACCTGAGTCAACCAACACTTGCTTCCTGCTGCCCCTGTGTGCTTCCCGGTCCCCCCTCCCCTGCAGTGCTGCCAGCTTTTCCCCTCCCCCTGGCTGCTGTTGGCGATGCTTTCAGGATGGAGAGTGGGGGAAGAGGCCGGTAAATATCTAATTTACCAGCCCCTTCTTTTTCTAAATGGACACAATGAGTGATTGATGAAGCTCTGTTCAGAGCTATTCCTTCTTATTCATTTATTCATTCCTTATGCAGCTGAGGCTGCAGAGATGGAGAATAGAGGGCTGTGTCCTCAATCTTCTTTCTCCCTCTCAAAGGTGAAACATCAGAGGTCTGTTTAAACCCCTGATATTTCCCCAAAGCTCCCCAACAGGGCTCCTAAAAAATGTAAAAAATAATAAATAATAAAATTGTAAAATAAATAAGTAATTTAAGTGGTAAAAAAATGTAAAAAAAAATTAAAAAAAAACAAAAATGGAAAACTACTGTTCTCATTCGGTGCCCTACTGAGCACGTCCGCTGCCCTAGTGAGCATGTCTAACCCCACCCCCCTCCTGAATCATATCAGGCCATATGCCCTCAACATGGGGGAGGTGCTTTGTGGCGGGGGGGTCTCCAGCTGGGAGGACTGCAGAGGGGTGATGGGGCGACCTTGCTCACCCCCCTCTAGTAGAAAAAGACCACTGGCCAGTGACTGCAGACAGCTGCCCCCCCCTCCCCCCTCCAGAGAAGGTGAATTAGTGTGGTTAGTGAGTGTGAACAGATCCAGAGCCATATACACACACAGCAGCCCCAGAGGGGAAGGGAGTAACTCATAGTAGCAGAGGAGGAGGAGGAAATCCTGCACAGCTCCGATGTCTGTGATGGAGTTCTGGGCAGACTGTCACTGCTGCTTATGTGTTCTCCATGCTGCTGAAAACTTTCTCCCTTCACTCACTGTACTGGGACAGACAATCCCAAGCTCTGCACAAGGGGGAGGGTGGAGGATCCATAGTGGAGGCAGCCCGGGGAGAAGCATGTGCAGGGAGTTAAAGCACCCCTTTCCCATATTGTTAAAAACACAGGAAGCCGACAATAAGGGAGAGGAGGATTAGTGATGCGGGGCTGCCACTGATTTGTCCGGGTCTCGAGCGGACAGAAACCTGGGCAGAGGATTCCAAACCCATACTGCCCGGGTGAGTCCCAGACAGGTGGCAACCCTACGCCATACACTCTGCACACCTCTCCTGCACATGCCCTGCACATTACACAGCCCCGTACCTCTGGACCCCTTTACATTACACCGCCCCCCCTACACATCACACAGCCCTCCTACCCAGCCCCCCTGCATATTACACAGCCACCCCTACATATTACACAGCCCCCCTGCATATTAAACAGCCACAGCCAGCTGTGTAAGCACGGAGAGATGGGGCACTTTCATTTTTTTAATTTTTTTTTTCTTATTTATTTTTTTACTTTTTTTATTTATTTTTTTTTTACACTGTAGCTTTGAAAAAAAAAACGATCACTTTTATTGCTCTCAGAAGGAATCTAAACATCACTTGTAACAGTAATAGCCAGTGACAGGTACTCTTTATGGAGGGATCTAGGGCCTATAAGACCCCAAATCCCTCCTTTGTACTTATAAGCATTCAAAAGGCCAAGTTTGGCTGTTTTGAATACTGTAATTTTTTTAAAAATTGGTGCCTTTACGTCTGGGATGAACAAAAGTCCTGGATGGCTTAACTCCAATGTAAAAATGCATATAAAAGCAAAGGAGAAGGCCTTCAAAACATACAGGGTTGAGGGATCATCAACAGCATTCAGACTAAAAAAGAATGCAACAAGAAATGTAAGGGTGCAATAAGGACGGCTAAGATAGAACATGAAAGACACATAGCGGAGGAGAGCAAAAAAAATCCCAAGAAATTCTTTAAGTACGTAAACAGTAAAAAAGGAGGACAGACCATATTGGCCCCATAAAGAATGAGGAAGGACATCTGGTTACAAAGGATGGGGAGATGGCGAAGGTATTGAATTTATTCTTCTCCTCAGTCTTCACGAGGGAATCGGGGGGGCTTCAGTAACCAAAACTGCAGTGTTTATCCTCATGACACATCACAGGAAGCACCACCATGGTTAACAGAGGACAGAATTAAAATTAGACTTGGGAAACTTAACATTAATAAATCACCGGGACCAGATGGCTTGTACCCGAGAATACTTAGGGAACTCAGTCAAGTAATTGCCAGACCATTGTTCCTAATTTTTACTGACAGTCTACTGACTGGAATGGTACCAGCTGATTGGAGAAAAGCCAATGTAGCACCAATATTTAAACAGGGCCCAAAATACATCTCTGGGAATTACAGACCTGTTAGCCTAACATCAATAGTATGTAAACTCTTGGAGGGGATGATGAGGGACTATATACAAGATTTTAGTAATGAGAACGGTATCATTATCAGTAATCAGCATGTATTCATGAAGCATCGTTCTTGCCAAACCAATCTATTAACCTTCTATGAGGAGGTGAGTTGCCATCTAGTTAAAGGAAGGCCTGTAGACGTGGTGTATCTGAATTTTGCAAAAGCATTTGACACAGTTCCCCATAAACGTTTACTGTACAAAATAAGGTCCGTTGGCATGGACTATAGGGTGTGTACATTGATTGAAAACTGGCTACAAGGGCGAGTTCAGAGGGTGGTGATAAATGGGGAGTACTCGGAATGGTCAGGGGTGGGTAGTGGGGTCCCCCAAGGTTCTGTTCTGGGACCAATCCTATTTAATTTGTTCATAAACGACTTGGAGGATGGGGTAAACAGTTCAATCTCTGTATTTGGGGACGATACTAAGCTAAGCAGGGCAATAACTTCTCCGCAGGATGTGGAAACCATGCAAAAAGATCTGAACAAATTAATGGGGTGGGCAACAACATGGCAAATGAGGTTCAATGTAGAAAAATGGAAAATAATGCATTTTTGGGTGGCAAAAATATGAATGCAATCTATACTCTGGGTGGAGAACCTCTGGGAGAGATGACAGGCTCAGCAATGGCATGAAATGCCAAGCTGCTGCTAACAAAGCAAACAGAATATTGGCAAGCATTAAAAAGGGGATTAACTCCAGAGATAAAACGATAATTCTCCCACTCTACAAGACTATGGTCCGGCCGCACCTAGAGTATGCTGTCCAGTTCTGGGCACCAGTCCTCAGGAAGGATGTACTGGAAATGGAGTGAGTACAAAGAAGGGCAACAAAGCTAATAAAGTGTCTGGAGGATGTTAGTTATGAGGAAAGGTTGCGAGCACTGAACTTATTGGAGAAGAGACACTTGAGAGGGGATATGATTTCAATATACAAATACCATACTGGTGACCCCACAATAGGGATAAAACTTTTTCGCAGAAGAGAGTTTAACAAGACTCGTGGCCACTCATTACAATTAGAAGAAAAGAGGTTTAACCTTAAACTACGTAGAGGGTTCTTTACTGTAAGAGCGGCAAGGATGTGGAATTCCCTTCCACAGGTGGTGGTCTCAGCGGGGGGCATTGATAGTTTCAAGGAACTATTAGATAAGCACCTGAATGACCGCAACATACAGGGATATACAATGTTATACTGACATATAATCACACACATAGGTTGGACTTGATGGACTTGTGTCTTTTTTCAACCTCACCTACTATATACTATATATACTATATACTATATAGTATATACATAGTATAAACAGTACAGCAGTAAGGAGTCAAGACTATTTAATGCACCACATAGAGCAGAGCACAGTGATCAGGAGTAAATTCACAAATACACAGAAACTGGTGCATAAATTCTGCTCATTGAGGACGTCTGCTTTGCATTTACATTTGCCACTAAGTTGATTGATAAATGTCCCTCTCTATGCGTTTTGGCATACTGCATTGTCAAACAGTTATTTCATGTGTTGAAGAGCAATAAGGCCCCAATTCAAAGTGAATGAGCTGCCTTGAAGTGGTATTAAACCCTCAGTCTATTTTCTTGGTAATTTAAAGGGGTTGTAAACCCTCGTGTTTTTTCACCTTAATGCATCCTATGCATTAAGGTGAAAAAACTTCTGACGCTGCCCGGCCCCCCAGTCCACCCCGTTTTACTCACCTGAGCCCTTCGTTCCCTCGGCGGAGATGCGCTGTACCTCTCTGCCCGGGGTTCTCGGCCCTTGATTGGATAGATTGATAGCAGCGCAGCCATTGGCTCCCGCTGCTGTCAATCAAATCCAATGAGGTGTGCACCGGTGGGTGAGGCTGAGTCCGGCATTCGTTGTCTATAGACACAAATGAGTCCGGTATTCGGTGTCTATAGACACAAATGCTGGACTCAGGAGGAGCCGCGAGAGCCGCCGGGGGACCCCAGAAGACGATGATCAGGGCCACACTGTGCAAAGGAAACTGCACAGTGGAGGTAAGTACAGTATGACATGTTTGTTATTTAAAAAAAAAAAACAAAAAACTAGGGTTTACAAACTCTTTAATTACAATACAAAATGTAAAAAAAGAAAAGTAAAAATATCAGAATACCATTATAGTAGGGCCATACAGACACAAACACTTTTCCACAATCATGGTATAATCCAGTAGACAGTTAAGAAGGTGTGTAGGAGCCTCAAACATTTTCGGAAAATAGCAGAGAAACACATATTTAGTGTCATCGCAATTACACAAAGTCCAATCCTCAAATAAACACTATTACAGTGTACCAATCGTAAGTTGCATCAACAGGGGCATGTTCGACCCATATTTGTAAGATCGCCAAAGGAAACAATAATTAGTTTTACCTCCAATATACACCAATGTAATCCTAAAGACAGCTTGGCCAATGTGATCAAAAAGGCCCTAATTTAGAAAATCCAGGGCTGGACCCTTACAAGGGTTGTCAAAATCATATAAAACACCACAATTTGCCAGACCGGAGATCCTCAGTGTTTTTTTACTTTAACACATTGAGAATAAAATAAACATTCCCTAGCAAGCTATATGTTTATTTAAAATTCTTACCCCGGTACTTGCAGTTTACAACTTTCAACGCTGCTGCCACTTGCTCTCTCAGTGCTGCTTTCCTGAACTTCTGGTGTTCACGGGAAAAAGAGTTAAAGAGGTTGTAACCCTAAAAAAAATCCTGTTCCTTCAAAGCATGTTAAACTGCATAGTTCTTGCGCTGTGTCATTTGTCCCTTTCTATGTTGTGAAATACCTAGATGATCCTGCCTATTCCTGTGTCCCCTAGGTGTGCCGACCACGGTAATCATAGCTGCTGAGCCATGGTACAGTGGCCAGTTTATATGCCTCAGTCATCCCACTGTGTTTAGAGTCTCTCCCTCTTTCCTTTCCTCCCTGCCTGTCACTTCCTAGTGTGTGAGGAGATTGACAAACCGGCTCCTCCCCTCCCCTTCTGCCGCTATTCCGTGTGGCAGTAAAGTTAGTGATCTCAATTACTGCCAGCCCCTCTGTAATAATAAGATATACTACACCGTGTGTGTGTTTTAAAAAAATTCTGCAGCTAAACACCTTATTTCACATTGTCGATGTACAGTCACGTGACCACCACTGATGTCAGAGGAAACCTCAGCCCATCCCACTGTAGTGCTTAGATTGGGAAGGAGAGCGGCGGGCGGTCACGTGACCACATATCAGCAATGTGAAAAAAGGTATTTAGCTGCCGAATAAAAAAAAAAACACAGACACTGTGTAGTATAGCTTGTTATAGCAGAGCGGCTGGCAATAATTGTGAGCTCTGACTTTACAACCACTTTAACAGTGGACAGTGCCATCTGGAATCAATCTGTTAGTTTGAAGAAGGGAGGAGGAGGGGGCAGGAGGCGGAGCCTAGCAGAGCAGACATGCATTGTTAGAGCTCCACACCGCTGAGGAGAGAAGAGAAGGACAAAGCGGAGCCTGCAGGCTCAAAAGGTATCCATTTGAACCTTTTTGCCCCAGGGAACAAACTGTGAAAGTTTGGGCAGGAAATATGGTACTGGGAGGAAACCGTGGCAGAAATAAAAATCACCTCACAAAGAGCTCACAGGCACTCACTGCAGCTGAAGCAGCTCCAGTCACCTCACAAGATACAGCATCAGGGCGCTCTCACAGACAGTAAATGTCACAGCAAGACTCTCCATTTGAGTCAGATACAGAACAAATCCTCTCACAAACTTCTCCACAAGCCTCCTCAGTATCCCCAGTAATATTATTACAATTTGAAAAGATGCTTCATAAGGCTTTAAAACAAACCTCAGACCAAATAACAAAAAGCCTAACCAAAGAAATAAGAGAGCTGGGAAACCGCACCGCAGCCTTAGAAATAAAAATGGATGAAATTGAAATTACAACCCAAGAAAATATAACAGAATTGGAACAATTAAAAAAAGAGAATTTAATACTTCAAACTAAGCTCGAAGATTACGAAAATAGAGCCAGACGTTCAAACTTGCGCATAAGGGGAATACCTGAAACTGTGACAGACCTGCAATCTACTATTACTGCTCTATTACAAGAACTAAAGCCAGATATCCCTATTGAACGTTTAGAACTGGACAGAGTACACAGAGCCCTCACAGCCAAAAAGAAAGATGGACCCCCACGTGATATAATCACAAAATTGCATTATTACAGAACGAAAGAACAAATACTAATTGCTGCAAGAGAAAAAAAGGAACTTAATTTTCAAGGACACAATTATCAAATTTTTGCTGACCTATCCCAACTTACTATTACTAAAAGACGATCCATGAAACCCCAACTAATGGAACTGCAACGCCACAACATTATGTATCAATGGGGCTTCCCCTTTTCAGTCAGATTTAACTACCAAGGTACAATTTACAGAAGCAGATCAGCAGATGAACTACAACAAACCCTTTTAAAATTAAATCTGACAGAACCCACAAGCAGCAACACTCCCACACGCAGAAGAATAGCGTCATCTTCACCTTCAGGCAGCACCCAGAAAATTTCAGAACAAAATGGGAATCATCATTCTCACAAAAGAGGCCGTTATGCCACATCATCCATGGACCAAGAAGATTCAATGGACTGACATCCTAATTCCTGATATCTCTTCATTTATTATACTAAGAGATGGCTCTCTATAAAAACCTATATTTATAACTGAATGTAACTGCATTCTGATAGTCACACACTGTGTGGGATCATGTTACATTCCAGTTATATTTCTTATTACTTCTGATTCATATAGCCTTAGAATATATAAGTGAAATAAGGAAATTCTTGTTCAGTTATATATTATCAGCTAATAACAATAGATTTATTACTTTTTAGGACAAATATGTTCAATAATCCAGAAGTAATGGAAGCTTTTTCTTTCTTTTCTTAAAACAAATATATTATTACCTAACTAGTTCCTAGAATTATGTTTTTGTTTATTCTAATCTGAAGCAATACAACCTCAATTTTATGAGTTAACATATCTAAACAGTTACATATGAATAAAATATGTAATTGTTTACTCTAAAAGGGTTAAAATCCCAAAATAATTCAAACTATCTTCATCAATACCAAAGTTATTAACAGTACCTTTCTAACTGAATTATTTAGCCTAGGGCAAGACTAACCATATACAACCACCCTGGAATAAATAATTTCAACAAAAACTATATTCTGCACTCCAATTAATGAAACATCATTTTGATGTCTTTTGACATAGCACTTCTCTCCTGTAAGCGGAAGATCCGTGTACCCCCATTAGCCCTCCTCATTCTCCCAACCATATTATGTGGGAGTGTGACGAAGGCACTTATTCCCCTGAGAGAGATATTTATTCTCTTTCACGGGTAAATTGTGATTACTTGCAAAAAATAATTTATACAATGTATCATCTAATCTCATATGTTTTTTGTTTACTCTTTACTCCAGAATTCACTGGTTTCTTTTCTATCTATTCATCTCTTCAGTCCACACAGGTTGATCTGCGCAGTCAGCTCTGCATAACAAAAAGTAAGTCAAAACTATTTGATCTATTGCCATGGCACCACTGAATATACTTTCCCTGAATGTTCAGGGAATAAATGTCCCTCAAAAAAGGACCAAAGCCTTCCGTACTTTCCATAACAAGAAGGCTCACATAGTATGCCTCCAAGAAACACATTTCACCAAAGATTCTACTCCAAAATATATTTCTCCTTTTTATCAACAAATTTACACGGCTTCTGCCTGTACCAAGCAAAGGGGAACTCTAATTGCATTTCACCGATCCACACCATTCACCTTATCATCAGAAATTAAAGACCCAGAAGGTAGATACCTGATACTCATGGGTTATATAATAGATACAGCAATCACGGTGATTTCCTACTACGCTCCTAACAAACAACCTACACCATTCCTCTCACATATATTACAAGTGATTAATACACACAAAATAGGAACAGTGATAATGTGTGGGGATTCGAACCAGGTCCTCCTCCCATTTCTAGATAAATCACCTTTTACACCATCCAAAATAACCTCTAGATTACCTTTTTCTCAACTTCTTTCCAAATACAATCTGGTAGATTCATGGAGAGAAAGTAACCCAATGAAAAAGAAATTCACTTATTTCTCGCACCCTCATCAAACCTTCACCAGAATAGATCATATTTTTCTAACAATAGGAATGATACCAGAAATTATTGCATCAGATATAATTCCGATTCCGTGGTCTGACCATAATGCAGTATACACTACTATAGCCTCAGCCATACCAAAAGCGCATGACCCAACGTGGTACTTACCGGACATAATGCTCAAACACCCACTACATCAGATGGCCATTGAACAAGCTTTAAAGGAATACATATCAATTAATAATACAACAGACATCTCCCCAATAACACTGTGGGAAGCTCATAAGCCTGTCTTGCGTGGTACAATACAAAGACAAATGGCACTATTTAAACGGGAACGCAAAAATCTAGCAAAAAAACTAGAACTCAATTTTAATGCAGCCTACATATCATTTCAAGATAATCCATCTCAGAGTACAAAATCTCATCTGGAAAAATCTAGATTGGAATACGATCTATTTCTCACTGAGTCAGTTGATAAATCCCTCAAACGCTCCAAACACAATTTCTACATGAATACAAACAAACCAGGTACATATTTGGCTCGGGCATTAAATTCAACTAACAAATCTTTCAAACCAATACGTTTGAAATTATCAAAAAATGTTTACACTTGTAATCCAGTTAAAATAGTCCATAAATTTCACTCACATCTCGCAACTTTATACAAGACAAACAATGAATTTAATCCTACAGAAGCTGAATCCTTCTTCTCAAAAATAACCTTACCTGAGTTATCTCAGAATCAAAAAAGCAGTTTGGATGAGCCTATAACTATAGATGAAGTTGCTAACGCCATAAAAGACCTAAAACTTAACAAAAGACCAGGCCCAGACGGCTACTCGGCTTTATACTATAAAACATTCTCAGAAATACTCTCTCCCATTCTCACTGAAACTTTTAACAAACTTCTAGATGGACATTCTTTTCGGCAAGAAACACTAATGGCAATTGTTTGTATGATCCCAAAACCCCTTTCTGATGATACTTCCTGTGTGAATTATCGGCCTATCTCTCTGTTAAACCTCGATATTAAATTATTAGCAAAAATAATAGCAAAACGCCTCAATAGCATTATAGGAAAATTAATACATAGAGATCAAGTAGGCTTCATGCCAAATAGACAGGCAGGCGATAATATACGCAGGGCAGTGTTATTGGCACATATTGCTAAAAAACAGAAAATCCCTTTATGTTTTCTATCTCTCGATATTAAGAGGGCATTTGACACAGTATCCTGGCAATATATGCAATATTCATTACAAAAATGGGGTTTTGGACCCCACTTTTTAACATGGATCAAAGCATTATATAATAAACCCAAAGCCTATATAAAATATGCTGGATACAAATCTGAAGCCTTTAATATCGAAAGAGGTACCCGACAGGGTTGCCCATTATCTCCCTTATTATTTGCCCTTATACTCGAACCCATGGCCCAATACATCAGAACAAACCAAACTATAACTGGCATTGAAGTAGGAGGTATTACACACAAATTATGTATATTTGCAGATGATATATTACTTTTTCTATCATCACCACAGGTCTCTGGTCCTAACTTAATACCAGCTCTTGATGGATTTGCAGCCCTATCCGGCCTTATGATTAATCCTAAGAAATGCCTAGTGCTTAATATTTCACTCACAAACATGGAATTGATCCCGGCTAGGGCTGCACTCCCATTCACATGGGCAGAAAAATCAATCCCATATCTTGGAATTCATTTAACAGCATCTCATTCTGACTTATTCTCAACCAATTATCCTCCTGTATTAAGACAGATCACAAATCTAATAAAACAATGGTCGCAACTTCCTTTATCCTGGATAGGGAAGATTAATGCAATCAAAATGACTATTCTACCCAAATTGCTTTATCTATTCAGAGTCCTCCCTATTCCAATTTCTTCCTATTTTTTGAGAATAGTACAAAAAAGAGCAACTTCGTTTATATGGGGATCTTCTAAACCACGTATACCTATACACACACTACATCTTCCCAAAAATAAAGGAGGCCTGGGATACCCTAATTTTACTAACTACTACAGAGCAGCACATTTGGCCAGTCTGTCCAAATACCATGCAAAACAGGAAATCCCATTATGGGTATTTATAGAGGCTTCAGAAAATGACCCTCTATTAATATCAAATTTATTATGGCTTGATCCTAAAGACCGCTTTAAAATTCATAATCCCATAACTAAACACTTCTTATCTCTCTGGGATAAACTAAAAACCAAATATCAGTTACAATCTCCACACAATCCTCTCCTTTCTTTTATCAGAAATCCGGCCTTTTATCCGGCATGGATCTACCCAAATTCTTTTAAAGCTTGGACAACATCAGGCATTCAAACACTAAATGACTTCATAGCATCTAAATCATTCCTTTCATTCCCATCGCTTAGAGAAAAATATGATCTACCAAACTCTGAGATATTTAGATATCTCCAAATCAAAAATTTCTATACACCATTCCTAAAGGGGGATACACCATTATCCCAATTATCCATTTTTGAATCAATCTGTACAAAAGATCCATTTGCTAAAGGTACAATTTCATCACTTTATAATCAATTATATGGAGTAGCAAATCTTAATAGACCCTCTTACGTTCAGAGGTGGGAGGAGGACCTGGGACGAACTTTAGAAGACACGGACTGGTCTAATATATGGCTCACATCTAAGTCATCTTCACCCAACATCTTGGCACTGGAGACAAATTATAAAGTCCTAACTCGCTGGTACCTTGTACCCGCTAGAGTGGCAAAATATTCACCTAATACCTCAACTCTTTGTTTTCGAGGATGCCCAGAAATAGGCACATATTTACACATATGGTGGACGTGCCCAGTAATCCAAACCTTCTGGAAGGAAGTCTTCGTGATTGCATCTAAAATATTTAAAAAAATAATACAACCAGATCCATATTTAACTTTACTTAATCTAAAACCGGAATGGTTAACACTCTCTCAATTCAAACTTATGATCCAACTAATAACGGCTGCAAAACAAACAGTGGCCAAGGCATGGAAATCTCCTACATTGGTACTAGCAGAAACAATTCACAGAATGAATAATACAATGTCCCATGCTAAGATGGTAGCCATCGATCAAAATCAAATTCCAAAATTTGAAAAACTTTGGCATCCTTGGATAAAACAACAGTTCCTGTCAAATTTCAATGACTCTGTCCTGTTGCCATGGTAACAGATTAAAGGACTTACAGAGACACCCATTCTAAGGCTTCAAAGAGAACTAAAATGAATAATAAACTGACGAGCGGGACAACCTTGTGGACCATACCTCTACCTTTCAACCCTTTTTCTTCTTTCTCTTTCCTTTTCTCCACCTTACGATTAAAGCTCATTATCAGAATTTATTTGACCTATATACACTCTACTTGTAAACAATATGTATAGTAGGTATAAATCATTTAAATACCTACAAAAGTAACTAAGGAAATGATATATATCTTTAATTTAGGTTTACGTGAACCCAATGTTTAATATTTGAAATTTCATGATATTTACCTATATAAACCCTACTGTAAAACAATGAGCTTACTTTATAGATCCTTGTAAACTTACTTTATGTATCTTTATAACATTGTATACTCAATAAACTTCTTTTGACAAGAAGAAGGGAGGAGGAGGGAGGAGCAGGGGCTGCCTTGACATCCTAGATTACAGGGCTGTGTGTTTCTTTTAAGACACACAATGTAGGGAGTCACAACTCTAGTCCTGCATGCATGAGTGACTCCATAGGATGCTGCAAGAGAAAGGAGTCACCCTGAAACAGGAAACCTGGGGCAGCGATCATGGTACCAGCCTAAAGAGAAACATAGGCAAGGAATAAGAGATAAAGAAGCTGCATTCTTAGTAAATGATTACATTGCCTGCTGAAAGTTTAATAACCCTTTAAAGCGGTTGTATACCCGCTGTCTTTTTTTTTTTTTTCTACACCTGCAAGGGAAAAGGCATAATGAGCTAGTATGCACCGCATACTAGCTCATTATGAGATACTTACCTTAGAATGAGGCGCCGTCATCTCACCTGGTCCACGCCGAGGGAGCTGACATCTCCTCTCGGCGTGTCTTCCGGGTATCGCGGCTCCAGTGCTGTGAGTGGCCGGAGCCGCGATGTTGAGCTTGCCGGGCTGTCAGCCGAGAATCCCCTGTGCACATGCGCCGCTGCAGTCAGCGGCTCATTGCGAGGGGAATATCTCCTAAACCTTACAGGTTTAGGAGATATTTTTTTTACCTACAGGTAAGCCTTATTATAGGCTTACCTGTAGGTAAAATTTAAAAATAAAGGTATACAACCGCTTTAACACGTTAACTCTTGAAAACAGGTGTGAACGGGCCCTAGGACTTATGTTAGCCTTAGTCAACCCTAAATGGTTCATATCTTTTACTCAGCAAAAGTTAAAAATGATAAAAAAAAAACAATTTAAAATGTGCCAAGATCTTATAATGTGCATACTAACTATAGCAATAATTTGACAATATATTACATGGGTGCTCAGCATTTTGCAAGTCTGCAAAAATTTAAATTCATTTGAGCCTGTCTTTTCAGCCATTTAATACCTGTTACGTATGAAATAAACATGACAAACAGTTCGGAAGTATACATGCATCTGTTACAGTATAATCTGGCACCATACACCAAAAGCGATTGCTGGATCTCGATGCTCTTCCTTACAATGCTTTCATTATTGAAATGTTACATTTCATCTTGACCCAAAATGCTTTTAGCTTTGATGGCTCCCACTACCTCCAGGTGCAAGGCGTTGCAATGGGGACCAAATGTTCCCCCTCCTACGCAAACTTGTACCTGGCGGGGTGGGAGCGAAAGGTTTTCGCCTCAGATGTCTTTTCGATATACCTGCGCTACACCCTGCTGTGGCGCAGGTGTATCAATGACATCCTCTTTCTATGGACAGGCACTCCCGAACTCCTGACTGAGTTTGTGGAGGAACTCAATCGTAATAATTACAACTTATCCTTCACTTTTAACTGGCATAAAGATATCCTCTCTTTCCTTGATTTAAATATACACAAAGACCTAGAAGGAGCCATCACCACCAATTTGCATCGAAAAGACACAGCGGGCAACTCACTATTACACTCCACAAGTGCCCACCCTTCTCACCTAATTAATTCCATTGCTCTAGGGACCCCTGTGGCACCCTACCGAAAGGCACTTTTCATTGTGGTAACTGTGACTTTTGTAAATACATTGTTACAGGCAACAATGTTATTCTACCTACTGGGGAGAATCTAACTATGCAACATTTTATTAATTGCGACACCATGGGCATCGTATACTTACTCACATGTGGGTGTGGAAACTTATGTTGGTAAAACTTTTACCAGAAAATCCTTCAGGTAGAGGCCAGATGGATCTTTAAACTGAGGGCAACCTCTCCACCTGGAATGAATGATGCCATTAGCTATGCCCCTTTTTTGTAACTGTAAAATTCAAACTACAACCTCCATTTACTCCCACTCCTTTACCCCCACTCTTCGATTAATAGTAGCCATAAGATGCAATGTTAATTTTGTGAGATATACTAAACAATGCATATGTCCATCCTTGATGCGAACATTTACCTGAAATTTGCTCTGTATTGCTGTTTTAATATGCGGTTATATTGTGGATGTTTGCGGTGGCAGTGATCTACCTATACAGTATATTTTACTATACATCCTCCTCAGAGAGGTGTCAACAATGTTTATGATTATTATCCAATTGTTCTGTTCTTTGATCACATGGATTTTTAATTTTTGTGCGTTTTGATGTTTCCCCATATCTCAAGAGAAAATTTTGGGAGTACGGACCCCACCCCCGACTCACCAAAGCAGAGATAGCAAGTGGACTATTGCGGTACCAAAAGTATAGCTAATAATACAAATTACTGATAAAAAATTCCACAAAATTTATTTATACAAAAATAGCAAAAAAAAAACAACAAGACATATAGTTAAAAGGTTCAGATGACATGATATTTCGACATGTTTTGCGGTTTTACCACTTCATCAGGGCAATGCATCTGTAAAAATATATCAAAATACAAAGAATAAATACCATATACAAAATTTCATACAGTTATGTAATGGGGGAGGTGAAATAAAGTGATGGAACTGCTTACCCAAACCTCAGTGGGTGTGCAGCAACGAGGTAACCCGACTGGGTCTCCCCCCGGTGATATAAAACACCGGCCAAAATCTGTGTAAAGTAAATATGGGGGTAAAGATTCATATGATAAAAGCAGGTGTCAGTCATAAATGGTGAAGTAATAAATTGACAGTGAAAAAGAAAAAGATGAAACATACCACCGTGTGTCAAAAAGAAGGAAAAGAAAAGGGGGAGGGACCAGTAAAAGAAGGGATGACAGAGAAATGGGAAAGAAGAAGGAGAGGAAATGGGGAAGGAATGGGAAAAGGGGAAGGTGGAGGGGGAAAAAGGGGGGAAAGAAAAGGGAGGGGGACAAGAAAAAAGGATTGGAAAGAGCATGAAGTGTAAGGGCAGTGATTGACAGTGAACACAAGGACATGAAGAAAAGGACAAGGTGCTGTCAGTGAGGGGAGTAAAAAGCCAGATGCCACAGGGAACAAATACCAATGAAGTAAAATACAAACGTGAGGTGTCCAGAAGGGTATCATGCAAAATAGTGTGAAAAAAACTGGTGATAAGTAAAGCAAGTGAACAAATCAGTGGCTGAAGGCCAAGGTGATGAAACCGAAAGTAAAAGGACTGACATCTACCTATGTCAAGTATATGTTAATGTATGGAGCCCAGGACTCTGAAGCCATGGAAGTATATCAGCCAGGGGCGGACTGATAACTCATGGGGCCCCCGGGCAATAGGAGATTATGGGGCCCCCAGGCAATCAGAGATTATGGGGCCACACAGTATACACACACACAGTATACGATCACACAGTATACACATACATGTACACACAGTATACACAGACAGATGTAAAAAAAAAAACACAGATTTATACATACTGTCCCTGGTTTTACTGAGGCTGGCAACCCTGAAGGGGCCCCCTAGTGGCCCAGGGCCCTCGGGCAGTGCCCAAGTGGCTCAATGGTCAGTCCGCCCCTGATATCAGCGTCACAGGTTGAAGTGAATCTGAGTTGGCAGCATCAAAGCTAAATAGCAATAGGCATAAGAACATGAAGAGAAATGTCCAAGATCTAAAAAAGTAAGGTCAAACAGGGACATAATTGGTAACCTATTCATTATATTTATAGTGATAAAGTATGGTGTAGCCATTTAACACCTACAATGGTGTGACCAGGCATAGGTATATGCAAGAGAGGGCTTACCAGTGGTGCTGTCTTCCGGGACTCCTCTGGGTCTCCTTCTGGCCTGGGTATACGGCAGTGTATAACCGCCATATAAATATCCCCTTCCCGCACCGTCACGGGGTCAAGGGTCCCGCAGCGCGCGCGCGGGAATCACGCAAGCACGCCTGCGCACTGGCCCTTGAAGCCTCTAGGCTGGAAATGACGCACGCCTGGTGCGCGCACACTCTGAGCCATTGGGCTGTACCCAGGCAAGACGTGCGTGAGATGTATCGCACACAGGCTTGCACAGGGAGGGCGGGACAGAAGTCCTCAATGAGGTCAGTGCAAGCAGCCAGGGCGGCATATACCAGGGGAAAACCTGCACCTGACCACCAGGGAACCTACCAATCGCCAGGGAGAAAAAACAAAGTCAGGGGGAGTCAATTGTCACCAACCGCCCTTAAGCAAAGGCAAAGAGCCCAAATGAAGTCATTAACAATAATCATAGAAACAAATACAACAATAAATATACTAACCATACATATGATTGAATTAAACATGAAAAAAGTGTTAAATATACAAGAAAAATGAATAAAGTGGGGAGGGATCGTCTTAGAAGAGCTTTCAATAAGGCAGCTGGCCGTACCAGGGCCTCTCTGCTGTATCCCTCCCCAAGCACCACTAACACAGTTAAAATCGTTACCCAATATTCAGCACATCATGAACTCAGGAGTATTATCTCCAAACATTGGCACCTTCTTGCTGATCATCATATTCTTAAACACCATGTACGTGCCACACCAGAATTGGTGTTTCGTAGGACTAAATCCCTTAGAGACCATCTGGTGAGTAGTCACTACAAACCCAAATCTGGCGATACCCATCAATCGTTCAGCACTTTCCCATGTGGTCAGTGTTCCTCTTGCCCATGGATACTTTCATGTACCTCCTTTAAATTACCTAACGGAGAACATTGAGGACTTCTGTCCCGCCCACCCTGTGCAAGCCTGTGTGCGATACATCGCGTGCACGTCTTGCCTGGGTACAGCCCAATGGCTCGGAGTGCGCGCGCACCAGGCGTGCGTCATTCCCAGCCTAGTGGCGCACTGCGGGACCGTTGACCCCATGACGGTGTGGGACGCCGACGCCGTCCCCACGTCACGAGGTTGAAGGGGATATTTATATGGCAGTTATACACCGCTGTATACCCAGGCCAGAAGGAGACCCAGAGGAGTCCCGGAAGACAGCACCACTGGTAAGCTCTCTCTTGCATATACCTATGCCTGGTCACACCATTGTAGGTGTTAGATGGCTACACCATACTTTATCACTATAAATATAATGAATAGGTTACCAATTATGTCCCTGTTTGATCTTACTTTTTTAAATCTTGGACATTGCTCTTCATGTTCTTATGCCTATTGCTATTTAGCTTTGATGCTGCCAACTCAGATTCACTTCAACCTGTGACGCTGATACACTTCTGTAGCGCTGACAACTTTTGTTTTTAGCCATATGTGTGTTATACAGGACATAAGTTGTTATAGTGCCATCTTGTGGACAATTGAAAAGGTACAATACTTTTATGTTTCATGATTAAGAGAAGTGACATGGAAGTGATTGTACAAATACAAATTTATCAATCATATAATCTGATGTCTACTCTTAATATCATGTTACATACCTCCCCATAGTATATGAATAATGCCCGGACCTTGTGGGAATAGCACTTTCTGATGGACACTGTTGGCAATATTTTGGAATTTATGATATCACTAATGACATTACTTAGCTATAACTGTGTGTAATATACTTATTTATTGAATGTTCTGTTTATTACAGTATTCAGTTCTGTGCTCTTGAAGAAGCGCCCGTGGCGTGCAACATGTCGAGCAAATCTCAGATACTGGCTGTTACCACCGCATAGCTTTTTGTCAAATATAGTACACTCGTATGTAAACAGGATTGGCACTTCCAATCAGTACTTAATTAATCTCTACACCACTAAGCTATGTATGGAGCGTATAACTTGTAAATGTGTGATTATGAGCTGAACTCTGTATCTGTCTTTTTTACTTCTACATTTTAAACAATCATTAATAAATTAGATTCTAAATTACACCAACTATAGTGATTATTGTGCCCAAAAAGTCCAAAGCCCAATCTATTTCTCTCTTTGCATATAACCATTACAGGATGTGGCACACGTAATATAATATGTATCTGCATGACCACTATGTGCTGATACTTTAAGCATCTAAAGAGCCAAGGTGGTCGCAGTAAGACCCAATCATGAGACATTCCGTACTTATGCATTATTGGAGTGGAGGAAGGGAGTTCTGGAAAATTTATGGGGTGCAAATGTTGAACTCGCTGACAAGACCAAATTTTATCTGACCCTCCCAAGGGAAGAAGGGGAGAATCTTGCCACCTTCCCCCAGATGAGTTCAGCAGAAACCAAGGTTCCATCACAGTCAGCACCGGCTGCAATTGAGCCAGAACTCTTTAAAGCCCTGGGAGATTTGGTGTCCCAATTTAAAAAAGGGAATCCAACATATTCAGGGACTGGGTACCGAAAACTGGGCATTTTCTCGGGCCAACGGCCTGTACCCAAAGGAGAAGACACCTTTGAAGAGTGGTTGGAACAGGCCACGCAAGTGTTGGATAAGTGTTGGACATCCCTAAAACGCAAAAAAACAGCGGATTACTGAAAGTCTGAGAGGGCCTGCTTCCGAGGCTATTCGAAATCTGAAGCTTAGTAAACAAAACTGTGTAGCCCAAGACTACTTAGATATCCTGAAAGATGTGTTCGGACATACCGAGAAGGTTTCTGGTCTAATTTATCAATTAGAACACACCTATAAGGAAACAGGAGAGAAGCTGTCAGAATATATGAAATGGTTAGACAAGGTCATTCACCAAATATTGTTAAAGAAGGGATTAGATCCTAGTAAGGTGGATGAAGTTCGAGCCAAACAAGTTTTAAGAGGTGCCTGCCTTTGGATCCCATCACCCTCCAGTTAAGAACTCGTCAAGATGGAGGCATATTGAAGTACCCAAATCTAATTCGGATTGTACGGGAGGAGAAGCTATCCTAGAAAGGAAGAAAGAAAAAATTCAAGAACCAAAACACACTGTTGGAGTCAGGACAGTTAGTGTGATGGAAGAGGATCCTCAGATTGCGCTACTTAAGACTCAGGTGGCCCAGTTAATGGAGATGATGGCTCTGCTGACCACAAGATCCTCTGATCCGCCCAATGGAGGAACTAAAGAAAATAAAAAAATATCAGACTTCACATTCAGAAGGAAAACTGGATTTTGTTTCAACTGTGGAGGAGCTGGTCATGTTGGGAAAGTGTGCCCAAGCCCAAGGGCAGCAGCACAACGTCAAAAGCTGGCGGAAAACTTCAAAGGGCCCTAGTGAAGGAGTCAACTGGGTGCCCTGTAACAGTCGTCAACTCCAACGAAACCCAGGTTCACAAAGTTTTGAGAGTAAGAGGAGGAATGAAGCTGAATGAGCGTCCATGGAAACGAGGAGTCAAGATGCGCACTAACAGGCAGAAGAAGCCGAACACTCATGGTGAATTTCCCCGCAACTTAGTGGGACCCTCTCCAATCATCCCCATCCAGGTAGAAGGAATATACACCAAAGCCCTGCTGGATACCGGAGCCCAAGTGACCTTATTATATAAAGATTTCTATATGAAGCATCTCCCTCTACAAAAGTTGGAAGAGTTGGAGATATGGGGCCTAGGTACACAGAACATCCCTTATGAGGGGTATATCCCTATCAAACTTACCTTTGACCCGAGTGTGGTTGGAAAGGCGGAGACTTTCGACACCTTGGCGGTTGTGTGTCCTCAGCCCCCTGGGGCTCATAAAAGTTCCCTTATCATTGGAACAAATACTGATCTGGTCAGAAGACTCCTGATGCCGCTTGTACAGAAGGAAAGTGCCCCGGCCATACACCCTATGCTAACCCAAGTGTACAAGAATATAGTACACGAACAGGAGGCTCCACCAGAAGGGGTGGGAAAGGTTTGGCGTTTAGACCGAGGTGAAGAACTGCTACAACTGGGTGAAGTGGTATGCATGAGTGCCTCTGTCAAGTTGAGTTGGAGACAACCTGGTCCTTTCGTTGTCTTGGAGACGAACACTCAGGAAGAGGATGTGGGTCTGGAAATACTCCCAAAAGTGTTATCTACTAAGGCGCTTAAGAGAAGCGGGGGGAGAGTTTCCGTCAGTGTTCGGAACACAACAGCCCTACCGGTGAAGATACCAGCAAGAATGCTGCTGGGGCAGGCGAATCAAGCAACCCCGTTCTCGCCAAGTGATGTCAAAAGAGGACCCGAAGAGAGGATTCCTATAGAGAACTTTTACCCGAAGAACATCTCCCTTACGCCTGTTTGGATGGAGAGGGCCAAAGCTCAGCTCATAAAATGGAAAGAGGTTTTCTCGAAGAGTGAGTTTGATGTGGGGTATGCCAAGAGTGCAGAGCACAAGATCCGGCTGGAGGAAGACAAACCTTTCCGAGAAAGGGTCAGGAGGATCCCTGTCAGGAAAGAGGCAAGTACCAGTCTCGCCAATATCGCTGCCTTCCTTCACACATGCGCGGTAGAGCGGCACTTCGGCGCATCCCTGGGCACAATACAGCTAAACGGCTAATGCGCGTGTGCAATTCGGCTAAACGGCTAATGTTTGTGTGCAAATCAGCGAACCGACTAATGCGCGTGCGCGATTCAGTGCAACGGCGAACGCGCGTACGCAATAGCGCGCACAACATGAGCATCCCACTGGCCTATAAAAGCCACTCAGTGCCATGACCAGATTGCTGGTTTGTCTTTCAGCTCCCCGTGTGTTTCCTGCTTTGTATCCTGATTCTTGATTACCTGTTGTGACCCGGATTGACCTTGACCTGCTCTGATCTCTACCTGCATCTGACCCTCAGCTTGCCTAACGGACTTCTCCACTTGCTTACTGTGTTTGACCCTCGGCCTGTCTATGGATATTGCTTCCTGTCTCCAGTGATTGACCCTCAGCCTGCTCTTGGACTTTGCTATTGTCTTCAGTGCTCGGCCCCTGGCTTGCTCACAGACTTTGCTTCCAGTCACCTGTGTTTGACTCTCGGCCTGCCTACGGACTTTTAATATCAATCTTCAGTACTAGTCATCAGCCTGCTGACAGACCTGCTAACAGTCTTTGCACTAGACTGTTTTTGCCTATCCAGAGACTTTTACTAGTCAATGGTGTTTAACCCCCGGCCTGTTGTTGGATCAGCTGTTCATCCTCCTTCCTGAGCTTCAGCATCTTCCAGTCCTGCACAGCTCTCTCCCTGCCGGTGACCTTCACGCAAGACCTGCCCAGCCTGCTAGTGACTCGTGCCTCTTTGTGCCCTTCACCCCCTGTACCATCTCCAGGAGTGGAGTGCGCTTAGTCGCAAGAGGTTACTGCTCTCAGCATCTCGGCCTCGGTGAGTACCCTTATCTGACAATCCCACTGGGAGATCTTGAGGATCTTCGAGAACAGCTGGCTGAGCTGAAAAGGACTGGGATTATCAGAGAGTCCAGGAGTCCATACGCCTCCCGATAGTGGTAGTGAGGAAGAAAAATGGGTCACTACGACTGTGTATTGACTATAGGACCCTGAACTGATGGACTATTCCTGATCAATACACTACCCCTCGTTTAGAAGATGCCCTACAGAGTCTGTCAGGGGCGAAGTGGTTCAGTGTATTAGATTTGAAGAGTGGTTATTATCAGATCCCCATGAGTCCTGAGGATAAGGAGAAGACTGCTTTCATTACCCCCATGGAATGCTATGAATTTAACCGGATGCCACAAGGTCTGTCTGGGGCCCCAGCAACTTTCCAGTGGCTTATGGAGAAGACAGTAGGCGACATGAACTTGATTGAGGTCTTAGTATACTTAGACGATATCATAGTCTTTAGCTGAACTCTTGAAGAGGATGAAGAGCGACTGGAAAAGGTTCTGAAGAGATTACATGATGAGGGCCCGAAACTTTCAATGGAGAAATGTCAGTTCTATCAATCTTCGGTGAACTATCTGGGGCACATTGTGTCTGAAGAAGGGATAGCAACTGATCCTGAGAAGTTGGAAGATTTTACTTCTTGGCCCAAGCCCACGAATGTTTGTGGCGTCTATGAACAGTGTCTCCAGCGGTTTTTCTCAGTATGTTGATTCTTTCTTATAGCTCTTAGCTCAGGACCTTCCCTCCTATGTACGAGATTCTATACATTTGATGGAATTCCTGACTCATAGATGGCAAGATAGTTATTCTTGGCTGTCTCTAGACGTTAATTCTTTGTATACTTCCATACCCCATCATATAGGTCTAATGGCAGTCCAACATTTTTTGTCCCTCGATCCCTCCATAAATGCAAAACAGGCCGTATTCATTTCAGAAGCCACTTCTTTTTTTTAAATCATAACTACTTCCACTTTGATGATTAATTTTACCTACAGACCCATGGTACAGCTATGGGAACCAATTTTGCTCCATCTTATGCTAATCTGACCATGGGTCTGTGGGAAGACTGGTTTATATGGAACAACAACCCTTTTGCCAAACATTTAGTTTTTTTCGGTAGATATATAGACGACATTATCGTTATCTGGGACGGTCCATCTTCTTCGGTTGACGGTTTTGTCTCTCATTGCAATGCTAATGATCTAGGTCTTTCTTTTACATTTGTATACAATGTGGAAAGTCTTTCCTTTTTAGATCTTGAACTTTTTCATGACCAAAATCGCATTCATTCACAAAATTATACTAAACCCACTGCCGGGAATTCTTACTTACATTTCAATAGCTGCCATCACCCACAGTGGGTCAATAATATTCCTAAAGGCCAGTATTGCAGATTAAGACAGAACTGTACCAGAGATTCTGATTACATTTCCCAAAGTGCGCACCTTAAGAGTAAATTTTTAGAAAAGGGGTTTCCTGAGAAACTAGTAGATCAAGCCCATGCCACTTTTCTTCCAGGCAAAAAATCTAAGACTACAAAACCACCTGATAACGACACTATACGTTTTATTACTAGATATCATAGTGAATACAAAAAAATGGAACATATACTCCATAAACACTGGAATTTTTTAAAACAGGATCCCCTTCTTAATAGTAGTCTTGGTGATAGACCCAAGGTAACTTATAGAAGGGCCCCAACGCTGAAAAACAAGATAGCGCCCAGTAAATTAAAAACTATCCTTGAAAATTCCTTGTGTCTTATCCCTCTTACAGGTATGTACAGGTGCAACAAACCTTTATGCAAGACCTGTGCCTTTGTGAGACATGGTCAACGTAGTTTCCAACATAAAGATAAGAGTTATCAGTTAGAGGGATTTTATAACTGTTCTACTGATTACGTAGTTTACTGCCTAACATGTCCATGTAAATCATTATATGTTGGTCGCACAATTTGCCCATTACGACAACGCTTTGGTAAACATCGTTGATTTATAGAAAAAGGCTGTGATGAACATAGCGTTCCCTGTCACTTCCTTGAGCACCACAACCAATCCACCGTAGGCCTACAGGTGTGGGTGATGGAATCAATACCACGCAAATTGTCTGAAGCTGAACGTTTTTCCAAACTGTGTGAACGCGAAACGTTTTGGATATACACCCTAGACACTCTGGCGCCCAATGGGTTCAACGAAGAAATAGGAGTTAACGCCATCATATAGTATCTGATGACTGATCACTGCCTTGTACCCTTTCTGTTTCTTTCCTTCCCCCTTTCCCCCTTCCCTCCTCCTTTTTTCCCCCTCCCCCTATCCCCACTCCTTCCTTTTTCTCTCCCCCCTATCAACCCTTCCCCCTCTAGTTTCCTTCTCCTCTTTTCCTCCCTTACCCCCCACCCCCACCCCCTTCCCCCCCCTCTCCCCCCCACATACATCTATTATCCTCCCCCCCTTCTCTTCCCTTATACACCCATGTATAACTATACAGATTCCCCGTATGTCATTACTAGTTTTACCTAGCTATACCGCCTTTTTGGTTCAGTTGTTTTGCATTTTTTAGCAATTTTATAATGTAAACCATTACATATTTCCCCTTTTTTATATTATCTCATATATTATTGATTCCTTAGATAGAGACCACTGACACATGAGATATCACTGAAATAATATCTTTATCTCATTTTTTTAAACACCAAGACATAATAACCCAATCTTGCAGGCACATTACATATAGTCGTGCCTTTTAATTATTCCTATTATTACCATTTCTGATATCTAATTATCACTATAACTACATGATTTCTCTATACCCACTCCTCTTCTATATCTTTCCTGTCTTACATAATATATATTATATCTCATATAGACGATTCTTTTATCTAATTATTCACTGATATATAACCCCTTTTTGGGTTTATTCATTCTATCCTTATTATTATTATCATTTTTTATCTTTTATCTTTTATTTTTGAGACTTTTAGAAACCCTTGATATGTTTTAATTGATTGTGGGAGCAGACTCTCTTATTGTTAGCCATATTTATGTCTTTTTTTTGTCCAGATGGAGTGTTTTTAGTCCTTAATGCAGAGCTATTTAAGCTTTCTCCCCTTTCCGTCCACTCCACACTTGATAAAGGAGCGTGCATGCCCATTGTGAGCTTTGCGCATGCTCTGAAACGCGTCGTGTGTTCCTCTCCATCCTATCCATCCTGGTGACGTCACGCCCACGAGCGCCTTGCCGGCTATACGGAGCTTCCTTCCAGCCCAGCTGCCTGTCTCTCCGTGCGGAGGTCCGCGGCCATCCCTTAGGAGGCACACCGCAGCTTCCTGCTATGGACGTGGGACTGATCTAGGACGATTCCTTCATCGGAGCTGGAATTATTTTACTTCACTGTAAGTGTGAATACGTGCTTATTGTTTCCATTAAATACCTGCACTCAGAGGCGCTTTCTTTCTCTTGTTTGTCTGACGGTTGTTTAGAGAGCTGACTTCGCTCATTATGAAAGCTTGCCCTCAATGCTGGTGTCAACAAAAAGACTTTGCTTATCATCACATCCACTAATTGCTATGGACTTTTTATAGACTTCTTTATATTACTCTCAGCCACTGCAGCCTTACTTAATATTGTATGCCATCTACAGAAATACTTACTGTGATTTGTGCTGTTGTTGCCATTGGTCCTGAGCGCTATATACACGAATGTGACTGAGCTCAAGTCATTCGTAGGATTCTGCTCCTACTATCGGAGGTTTGTGGAGGGGTTTGCAAAGATAGCCCACCCACTTACCGAGCTACTGAAGAATCAGGAAGGGGCTGATGTGGATTCAGAGGAACCTTGGAGGCGAAAGGAAGGGCCTCGGAAGAAAAAGGAGTCCATACTGGATCAGTGGACTCCGCAATGTGAGGAGACATTCAGACAATTGAAGTGGAGCCTTACCACTGCTCCAGTGCTAGCTTATGCGGATCCTACCAAGCCCTATGAACTGCACGTGGATGCTAGCTGAGACGGCCTAGGTGGAGTACCATACCAAGATCATGATAGACATTTAAGGCCCATTGCTTATGTGAGCCGGAGCCTGTCTCCTGCTGAGAAGAACTACCACACTCATAAACTTGAGTTTCTGGCCTTGAAGTGGGTCGTGGTAGACAAGTTGAGGGATTACCTGTATGGTGCAGAGTTTGTAGTCAGAACGGATAACAACCCCCTCACATACTTGCTTACCACCGCGAAGTTGGATGCCACAGGCCATAGGTGGTTGGCTGCTCTTTCAACCTTCTCCTTCAGCTTGAAATACAGACCAGGAGTGGGTAACAGAGATGCTGATGCGCTGTCAAGAAGACCCCACAGTCCTCTGAGCTCCCAAGAAGATTGGACTCAGCTTTGCCCCCGAAGGGGTAAGAGCCCTTTGTGAAGGAGCAGAAAAACAGGAGAAAGGTGGGGCCAGAGCTGAAGAGATTGGAGTGACTACAGCAGGGGTACCTAGGTATTACTGTAATGTCTCTCAGATTGCAGCAGAAGGTCTACCTAAGTTATCGAGAAAAGACCTTAGGAAGGACCAACAGGAGGATCCACTCTGCAGTTTAGTATTGGAAGCTCTGGAGAGTCAGCGCCCTGATTTACTTTTGAAAAGCGCTCAGAAAGAAGCTCTGTTACATAAAGAGTGGAGTCGGTTGCAGTTGCAACAAGGGGTGGTCTACCGAAGGGGCCCCTCTGAGGATATGGAGGAGAAGTGGCAACTGTTTCTGCCAGAGAAACACAGAGAGACAGTGTTAATCGCTCTACATGATTGTCATGGACATATGGGGGCAGAAAGAACTCTGCAATTGATAAGGGATAAATTCTATTGGCCTTACATGAGGAAAGAGGTGGAGAGTTACTGTCATTCCTGCCATAGGTGTATCCAGAGAAAGACTTTGCCGCAACGGGCAGCCCCGATGGGACATTTATCAAGCCAAGGCCCTATGGATCTAGTTTGCATAGATTTCCTGTGTCTAGAATCTGACTTGAGTGGGCAAGGAAATATTCTGGTAGTCACAGACCATTTTACCAGATATGCTCAAGCTTTCTCCACGAAAGATCAGAAGGCAGTCACAGTGGCAAAGACACTAGTGGAGCAGTTCTTTGTCCATTATGGCTTACCACAGAGGATTCACTCAGATCAGGAAAGAGACTTCGAGAGTACGCTCATCAGGAGATTATTGGATCTGTTGGGAATTCAGAAGTCTAGAATTACACCTTATCGTCCGCAAGGAGACCCTCAGCCGGAGAGGTTTAATAGAACTCTTCTTAATATGTTGGGGACACTAACATCCGAACAAAAGCCCAACTGGAGTAAGCATATTGCCGCTTTAGTACATGCATATAACAGCACCAAGAGTGATGTCACAGGATATTCACCTTATCGGCTGATGTTTGGGCGAGAGGCTAGATTACCAGTAGACTTGGCTTTTGGAACTTCTCTGGATCAGAGACATCACACATCAGGCTTCTCATCGAGGATATACAAATAGGCTGAGGAAGAGTCTGAAGATTGCTTACAAAAAGGCTCGTAACTATGTCAGACAGCAGAGGGAGCAGAAATAAGAGGAATTTTGATCTCAAAGAAAGGATTCAAGATCTGAAACCTGGTGACCGAGTCCTATTGAGGAATTTGGGCATTCCTGGCAAACACAAGCTGGCAAATCGCTGGAGGTCACAGCCATACATTGTATGTAAACAGCTCCAAGGACTTCCAGTCTTCAAAATCAGAGCAGAAGGAAGTGCTGGACCAATTAAGACTTGGCATCAGAATCACCTTTTGCCCCTTACTGATGCAGTCAGGATAATCCCTGAGGAGGAGTTATCATCTACATCAGAAGTTGCACAACGGCCTGTAACTAGGTCCCAGTCTGGGTCTTTGACAACTGCAGACAGTGTGGAGAGAGAGATGGACATTAGCTGGTTGTGGTCATCTAATATACCCGAAGCTGAAGCGAGTGTTTCATCACCAACAACCAAGGAGGGTAGTGAGTCCCTTAGGCCAGAAGCTTCAGAGTTTGTACCATTGTCCGAAAGAGCTGAAAAGTGTTTATCTCCCACTGAAGTAGAAGAGAATAGTGTCCATTCAGAAATAGAGGACACACCAAAAGAACAAAGGGGAAAGAGGAACATTCCCCCACCTAAGAGACTAACCTATGATGCTTTGGGCGAGTGTTCTGAGACAACAAAGGTTACCAGCAAAAGGAATGTTGATGAGCCTAGTTCCTCCTCAGTCAATCTGGACAATGAGAGCCCTGTTTCACCCCTTGGCACATCTGTATCTGATACTAAGGTGACAGTTGTGGGTACACAGAATAGCTTTCCAACACCTAAAAATTGGTGGGAGGCTCCTCTGTCGGTCCTGTGCACTCTTTAGAGGCTAAGATGTGTAACAGGAACAAGGTCTTACATATCTTTGGGTACCAAAGATTCAAAGCAGGGGGAGTATGTAGCACTGACAACTTTTGTTTCTAGCCATATGTGTGTTATACAGGACATAAGTTGTTATAGTGCCATCTTGTGGACAATTGAAAAGGTACAATACTTTTATGTTTCATGATTAAGAGAAGTGACATGGAAGTGATTGATTGCTTACTTCTGAACTTTAACTGTGACCTACCCACAATGCTTCTGGACAAGAGAAGAACTGAACTGCATTGTGGGAGGATATAAAAGGGCTGGGGCGGCCATCTTAGGTCTCTTGTTCCTGGGATGCGTGGCCTGCCAGCAGGACTCTGTGGGTGTGTGTGTCCCACAGGGTTGCGGCCTACCTTGTGAGGGAGCGGAGCGGCAGCAGGGATCCTGCCATCATGTCACAGTGTGCTGAAGCAGCAGAAGTGATTGTTCCGGAGACCCGTGGAGGAGGTAACCGAGGACTCCTGGTCGTTACTGAACGGAGCAGTGTGACGGCGTGGCGGTGGTTCCATACGGACTGAGAACTGTTGAAACAGAGGCATCCATCCGGCCGGATCCCGTGTGGTGAGAGGGTTAAAACCCAGAAGTTTGTTTAAATACTACACACACTTAGAACTGTTACAGAGTGTTGCTGGGACTGATAGTCCCACGGAACAAGTTAAGTTGGAGAACATTACATCTGCATAGACTTCAGTATTCAAGAACTGATACTAGATGTTTGTCTCCTTCGTATAAGAATACTTGATCAGTCTGCTGGATTATAACTGCTTTAGTGTATTACCTTACACTGCGCAACACCCAAGAGGAACCCTTTTGTGGATTACAATTACAAATTCATAAGCTAGCGAAGACTGAAGACGTCAAGACTATCTCTTTTTACTGCAGGGCCCTGCACTTCGTTACAGAGGATAGTGACTTTACAGTTTAGAGCAGGGGGAGCTCCCTGGTATAAATATAGATATATACATATACTTAAGTATATTTGTGTATGTTACTCAGACTGTTATAACTGTTTACTATACTGTGGCACTAAGTTGGTGTGATAGTGCAGTTATTGTAATAACCTTTTAAATAAACATACTATTTACTCAAAGAAAGAAGTTATTTTTGGTTATTACTGAAGTTTGTGTGCAGTGTTGTTATTTCTCCTGCAGTTGGAGCTACAGACACCCAGGTAGAGGTAAATATAAACATAAGTGTATATTGTGGGTTAAAGTCAATACTCATATCATTACAACACTGCACTACAGCTGTGTCAAGGCCCGATTTAAACCAGCAGCTCTACCGAGAGTTATTGCTACATGTGGGGGCTCGTCCGGGATAACTGTCACTCTAAAGTCAAGCACCCCTGTCAGGGACTAACCCGCAGGAGAACTAACATCTATGGCCAGCAGAATCCTGTATCAATTAACACAAATTCTCCAGCACTAATGCGAACACCTGCACGCCAAATCACACACACCACGTGAGAGACTCCAGGCACCAAGCATACTATTTAAAGCATGTTGCAGCAGTCACCAACTGCTGCATGATCTTCAGCTTCCTGTGTATTCCTCAGTTCCTGTTCCTGTTGTCTTGGATTATCTGCTAAACGACCCGGCTTGTCTTGACCTATCTGATCTGTACTTACCCCGGCTTGACCCTTGGCTCGTTCCTGTTACTCCGCTCTGATCTGCTGCACCGTGTATGACCCCTGGCTTGTTTTATGGACTTTGCTACTGTTTGATCTGCTGCACTGTGTATGACCCCTGGCTTGTTTTATGGACTTTGCTACTGTTTGATCCGCTGCACCGTGTATGACCCCTGGCTTGTTCTATAGACTTTGCTACTGTTTGCTGTCCTGTGTATGAACCCCGGCCTGGCTCCTGACACTGCTCCTGGTACTTCCTGCTGTACGATCTCATCTGGTACTTCCGAGGTACCCCTACCTAGCAGTCTACCCTGCTCGTCAGCTGCCCACCAGTGGACTTCTCTGCTTCATCTCAGCTTGCCACAGCCAGCAACCCCTGCCGCTTTGAGTATAGCTCCCCCTGTACCACCTCCAGGGGGCGCTCTGCACTTAGTCGCAAGGGAAGCTCTCCCAGCACTTCAGCCTCCGATCAAGTACGTGATAGTATCATGCAGCCAGTAACGTCAGAGGCTGACGGGGGTGCTTCCCTGCTCAAGACTCTGTGCCAGCAAGTCGCTACGCTGACCCAAGCAGTGACAAATCTACAAGGACATTATTCCCAGTTGGAGATTCACCTTCAGAACCAAGCAATGTCTCCTATGATGATTCCACCCCCTGAACCAAGGGTACCTACTCCGGAGCGCTTCTCTGGTGACCGAGGGAAGTTCCGAGCATTCAAGGACACCTGCTTACTTTACCTGGCCCTCCAACCAAGAACCTTTTCCATAGAAACTGTTAAAGTGGGATTTGTTATTTCCCTGCTGTCCAATGAACCCCAGTCCTGGGCTCATCAGTTACTAGAGCAAAAGGATCCCGCTATTAATTCAGTGAACTTGTTCTTTGAAGCTATGTCCAGATTATATGATGATCCACAACGTATGGCTACTGCTGAGGCCGCCCTTCATGCCTTGCGGCAAGGGCAGCGCCCTGTAGAGGATTATATCGTGGACTTTCGCACCTGGGCTGCCGACACGGGGTGGAATGAGGCCGCTCTCAGATTCAAATTCCGGCTCGGCTTATCTGAACTTGTCAAAGATGAGCTTGCACGAGTAGAGTCCCCAACCACTTTAGAAGGACTCACCCAGCTAGTCGTCCAAATTGATAGGCGCCTGCGGGAGCGACGGTCTGAACGATGTGCACGATCCTTCCGGCCTTCTTGGATGACGCCCACAGTTCCAGCTGTTCCTGCACCCGTCACTCCGTTCACGTCCAACAAAGGGCCTATGCAAATTGGCGCAGTTCGCTCTGCTCTGACCCCTAACGAGAAACTTCATCGCCGGCAAGCTAACCTATGTTTCTATTGCGGAGATCCCGGACATATCCGTCTCAACTGCCCAATAAGGCCCAGTAGATCTCCTTTCCGCAACTCTACTAGCCTCCAAGTCCCGAAACCTTCTCCAATTCATCTTGTTCTCCATATCGCATTACAGTTGGCAAGAGGAGAGGTCAGACTTCCAGCAATAATCGACTCCGGGGCTTGCAGTTGCTTTTTGGACATTTCCCTGGCTAAAGACTTTCAGATTCCACTTCGGAGGAAGGAACATAAACTTAAAATTCACTTGGCTGATGGTTCAACACCGCAGTTTGGGCCTGTTACTCAAGAGACTTTGCCTATTCTCACCATGATTGACCCAGGCCATCAAGAATTTCTTTGTTTTGATGTTCTTTGTTCTCCTATGTTCCCTGTAATTTTGGGACTCCCTTGGCTACGGGCACACAACCCTCAGATAGACTGGAACACAGGGAATATCGCTTTCAAGTCAACTTATTGCCACCAGCATTGTATCATACCTGAACCTGTAGCACCTTCCAGTTGCCTTACCGTCCAGCCAGTTTCCAATTCTAGCCAAGACGTCCCTCCAGTTTACCATGACTTTTTAGATGTCTTCGATAAGAAAAAAGCGGACACTTTGCCACCTCATCGTTCTTACGATTGTCCAATCGAGTTGCTGCCTGGTGCAGAGATCCCCTTTGGTCGAATATTTCCACTTTCAGAGACTGAGCTTGAGACTTTACGTCAATATATTGACGAGAACTTAGAAAAAGGATTCATCCGCCCATCATCATCCCCAGCTGGTGCTGGAATATTCTTTGTGGAGAAGAAAGACCATTCCCTCAGGCCTTGTGTGGACTACAGGGAACTTAACAAAATCACGGTCAAAAATCGTTATCCTCTCCCCCTGGTTCCCGAGCTTTTTCAGAGATTCCGTTCTGCCCAAGTCTTTACTAAGTTGGACTTACGAGGCGCCTACAACCTTGTGCGCATCAGAAAGGGGGATGAGTGGAAGACCACCTTCAGAACTCGTTTTGGGCATTTTGAATACCGTGTTATGCCTTTTGGACTATGTAATGCCCCAGCAACCTTTCAACATTTTGTAAACAACATCTTTAGAGAATTCCTGGATCATTTCCTGATCGTATATTTGGATGACATCCTCATCTTCTCTGACAGTCTGGAGTTACATAGAACCCACGTCCGGAAGGTACTATCTGCATTGAGAGAACACAAGCTCTATGCAAAAGCAGAAAAGTGTCAATTTGAACAGGCATCCATACAGTTCCTGGGCTTAATTATTTCTACATCAGGTATAGCTATGGACCCTCAGAAAGTATCTGCTATTCTGGAGTGGTCAGCCCCTACCAACAAGAAAGGTATCCAAAGATTTGTGGGGTTCGCTAATTTTTATCGGAGATTTGTTAAAAACTTTTCTGGTATTATTGCCCCCATTACCCAGCTCACTCGCCAGCATACCCGTTTCCAGTGGTCCCAGGAAGCCCAAGAAGCTTTTGATAAACTAAAGGCTCTATTCACCTCGGCCCCCATTCTACAACATCCAGATCCAGCCCTGCCCTATGTTTTGGAGGTCGATGCATCAGAAGTCGCCATAGGGGCTATCCTGTCACAACGCCAAGGCCCTAAAGCTTTACTATACCCTGTAGCCTTTTTCTCCAGAAAACTAAGCCAACCGGAAAGGAATTATGATGTGGGGGATCGGGAATTACTGGCAATAAAAGCTGCTCTGGAAGAATGGCGATACCTACTGGAAGGCGCAGCTCATCCCATCATGATATTCACCGACCATAAAAACCTTGAATATCTCAGATCTGCCAAATGACTAAGACCACGGCAGGCCAGATGGGCCTTGTTCTTTTCGAGGTTTAACTTTCACCTTACTTACCGTCCGGGGTCCAAGAATGGGAAAGCGGATGCCCTCTCACGCATGTTTCCAGAAACTCCAGAGACTGTGGCCCCTAGTACCATCTTGTCCCCTCAGAATTTCCTTTTAGTTCAACCTGATCTAAGATCAACCCTTGAACAAACCTCTGCTCAATGCCTCGAATCCGAAGGATCTGCATTCAGAAGGCAGGAAGGACTCCTGTGGCACGGGGACAAGATCTTCGTTCCCATGGGAGCCAGGCTTCAGGTCCTCAAGACCTTTCACGAACACCAACTTGCCGGCCATTTCGGGATTCATAAGACTACTGAGCTGATTCAGCGATCCTACTGGTGGCCTAACCTGAGGCAAGATTGTAAGGATTTCATAGGCTCCTGCACAACCTGTGCCAGAAGTAAAGGAAGCTGCACCCAAGCCTGGGGTTTGCTAAGACCACTACCTATCCCGGACCGCCCCTGGAAAATGTTGTCCATGGATTTTATTGTGGAGCTGCCCCCATCTGAAGGCTTTACCACTATCCTGGTGGTGGTCGACCGTTTATCAAAGATGGCCCACTTCCTGCCTCTACTAGGCACACCTTCTGCCATTGATACAGCACATATCTTTATTAAAGAGATCGTAAGATTGCACGGCTTGCCAGACAGTATTGTATCCGACAGAGGAGTACAATTTACTTCAAGGTTCTGGAGGGCTCTCTGTAAAGCTTTGAACATTGAAATCTGTTTGTCTTCTGCCTATCACCCACAGAGTAATGGCCAGACGGAGAGGACGAATCAGACACTAGAGCAGTACCTCCGCTGTTTTTCTACCTTCTCTCAAGATAACTGGGTAACCTTGCTGCCATGTGCCGAATTCGCCTATAATAATTCGGTACACGCCTCCACCAATCAGTCTCCATTCTGGGCAAACTATGGATTCCACCCATCCTTCTTGCCTTATGTCACTCCAGAAGCAGCGGTACCTGCTGTACAGGACAGATTAACTTTCATTCAAGAAAATTTACAGGTTCTTCAAGAAAACATGAAAAAAGCACAGGAGGACTATAAAAAGCATTATGACAGGAAGAGGAAAGGTAATCCAGTTCTGAAAGTAGGGGACAAAGTTTGGCTCTCCACATTGAATCTTAAATTGTCTTGCCCCTCCCGGAAGCTGGGCCCAAGATTCATCGGTCCCTTTGCGATTAAGAGAGAGATTAATCCTGTGGCTTTTGAATTGTCTCTGCCAAGCTCTTACAAGATTCACCCAGTCTTCCACGTCTCGCTGCTCAAGCCAATCAGTACTGGCCCCTTCTCTGGAAGAGAAGATCCTCCTCCACCTCCAATCACAGTGGGTGAAGAAACAGAGTTCGAGGTGGAAATCATCCTGGATTGTCGAAAGAGAGGTAGACAAATTCAATATTTAGTGAAGTGGAAGGGTTACCCATCAGAGGAGAGCTCTTGGGAACCCGCAAGTAATGTTCATGCCCCTAGACTGCTACGTGAATTCTTCAGAAGATATCCGGAGAAGCAAGCCCGCCTGGGCATCCGGAGGCTGCCCCTTGGGGGGGGGCACTGTCAGGGACTAACCCGCAGGAGAACTAACATCTATGGCCAGCAGAATCCTGTATCAATTAACACAAATTCTCCAGCACTAATGCGAACACCTGCACGCCAAATCACACACACCACGTGAGAGACTCCAGGCACCAAGCATACTATTTAAAGCATGTTGCAGCAGTCACCAACTGCTGCATGATCTTCAGCTTCCTGTGTATTCCTCAGTTCCTGTTCCTGTTGTCTTGGATTATCTGCTAAACGACCCGGCTTGTCTTGACCTATCTGATCTGTACTTACCCCGGCTTGACCCTTGGCTCGTTCCTGTTACTCCGCTCTGATCTGCTGCACCGTGTATGACCCCTGGCTTGTTTTATGGACTTTGCTACTGTTTGATCTGCTGCACTGTGTATGACCCCTGGCTTGTTTTATGGACTTTGCTACTGTTTGATCCGCTGCACCGTGTATGACCCCTGGCTTGTTCTATAGACTTTGCTACTGTTTGCTGTCCTGTGTATGAACCCCGGCCTGGCTCCTGACACCGCTTTGAGTATAGCTCCCCCTGTACCACCTCCAGGGGGCGCTCTGCACTTAGTCGCAAGGGAAGCTCTCCCAGCACTTCAGCCTCCGATCAGGTACGTGATAACCCCCTTAAGAACCATAGAATGGATCCCCCCACTGTGGCACAGTGGTGTGAGGCAGAAGGCACCCGCTCAGAAGCGAGCGTGGCCATGGAACTCTGGGGAGATATCTGGGAGAAAGAACATATTAACCGAGTGGTAAAAACACTATCCCCAGAACAAAGAAGCGAGCGTGGCCACTTCCATTGCTTCAGAGTCCTGGGCTCCATACATTAACATATACTTGACATAGGTAGATGTCAGTCCTTTTACTTTCGGTTTCACCACCTTGGCCTTCAGCCACTGATTTGTTCACTTGCTTTATTTATCACCAGTTTTTTACACACTGTTTTGCATGATACCCTTCTGGACACCTCAGGTTTGTATTTTACTTCATTGGTATTTGTTCCCTGTGGCATCTGGCTTTTTACTCCCCTCACTGACAGCACCTTGTCCTTTTCTTCATGTCTCTTCCTTGTTTTCACTGTCAATCACTGCCCTTACACTTCATGCTCTTTCCAATCCTTTTTTCTTGTCCCCTTCCCTTTTCTTTCCCCCCTTTTCCCCCCTCCACCTTCCCCTTTTCCCATTCCTTCCCCGTTTCCTCTCTTTCTTCTTTCCCATTTCTCTGTCATCCCTTCTTTTACTGGTCCCTCCCCCTTTTCTTTTCCTTCTTCTTGACCCGACCCTCCCACACGGTGGTATGTTTCATCTTTTTCTTTTTCATTGTCAATTTATTACTTCACTATTTATGACTGACACCTGCTTTTATCATATGACTCTTTACCCCCATATTTACTTTACACAGATTTTGGCCGGTGTTTTATATCCCCTTCCCAATCGCCGGGGGGAGACCCAATCGGGTTACCTAAGCAGTTCCATCAATTTATTTCACCTCCCCCATTATATAACTGTATGAAATTTTGTATATGGTATTTATTCTTTGTATTTTGTATTTTGATATATTTTTACAGATGTATTGCCCTGATGAAGTGTTAAAACCGCGAAACATGTCGAAATATCATGTCATCTGAACCTTTTAACTATATGTCTTGTTGTTTTTCTTTTGCTATTTTTGTATAAATACATTTTGTGGAATTTTTATCAGTAATTTGTATTATTAGCTATACTTTTTGTACCGCAATAGTCCACTTGCTATTTCTGCTTTGGTGAGTCGGGGGTGGGCACGGGGGCCTTTTGGCCTCGCTCGTGTCTCTTCACTACCTGAGGACATGGTGTTTCACTATGTCCCCCAGAGGCGCTCCCATAAATTTTTCCACCTGGGCACACCAACCACTTGCCGCCACAGGGTGGGCGGTTATGTGGCTTGTCCCTCCCTTTTTTATGAGAAGCGCAGCATCGCCAGCCCAGGCTCTTCCAAGCCAGTCCTGGCTTAATGCTATGCCGTCCAAGTCCCGACTCCTCCCTACATTGCGGGATCTTTTCTTCCTTTGACTGATTCATCCCAATCGGTGTTAGAGAGGGACCCGCATCCCTACCCTTTCTTACATCCTAGAGTGAATAGGAGAGGACACGGACCGGGGTGTTTCCTGCATGCATTGCTTGGCATGCGAACCCCATGGCATCAGTGCTGAGATGGGCTTGTCCCTGTCCCTCCGGATCCCCGGAGCCTACTCCAGCTCCGTGCTTTCCAGGCGACTCGAACAACCCCAGGAATCTCCTCCCACTCATCCACCCCTCCCGGGACAACTAGAGCAGTTGTGTCTCTCTATAAGACACTTTGTTTCAGTGTCGCTTCAGCGGCTCACCTGCTTGTTTGTATGCAGAACGCTGAGGAGACATGGCTTTGCATGATTTAAGGTATGTAAATCTCTCCTTCACTCTGGGCATTGCTTCGTAACAGTTCATCTTTTTATATGCTCAGGGAGCCTTTGTCCATGAACTCATGGTTGCTTGTTTATATTTAATCCCCAGCAATCTGTGAAATCAGTCTTTTTCTTCCCACTCTGGGATGCCTCTTCTCTGATCGTCCTCTCAAGACTCAGTGATACACTCCCCCTTCTCCTTAAAGGGAAAACAACTATCCAAGCAACAAAAAATCGTTTTGTTTTCCAGGATTACACTTATTTTTCATTTAAATTTAGTGTATATCTCTACACAACTACTTGGTAAGCAAGTACCATAATATTCGGTTTGTTGATCTACATCACCTTTCTCTATTTCTTTCTCTCTCCCCCCTCTTTTCTCTTCCTCCTCCTTCCCCCCCCCTTTTCCCTCCCCCCTTTTTTTTACCTTTCCTTTTTTCCCTCTCTTCATCCTTTCCCTGCCCCCTTTCCCCCCTCCTTTCTCTTCCCCCCTTCCCTCTCTGCTCCCTCTTTCCCTTTCCCCTCCTTTTCTTTCCCCTCCTTCCCTTTTCCCATACCCTCCTCTTTTTCCTTTTCCCATTTCCCCTTTCCCTTTCTTTCTTCTTTCCCCCTGTTCCCCCCACCCCACCATTCTTGACTTGCCTCTGTTCTCACTTTCTTGTGGCTGACTGTCTTTGGAGGTGTCTATTATTACTATTATCATCTTTCAATCATTTAGTTTACCATTCTCTTTCATCTGCATATAGGGGCCTACCCTTTTTCTTCTCGGTTGAGGAGGGTTGGGGTTGGAATATTCCCACGAGCACAAAGGCCTCACATTGTCCCGCCGAGCCGGTACCCTCCAATTACAGTTCCCGGGTGAGTGGGGAAAAAAACTCTTTGATAGAATAATATGATTCATATTTATATATATATATACACATTCTCTTTTCCTTCTTATATAAAACCACAGTATCACCTGTTTAAACATTTAACAGTATAGAGTTGATCACTGCTTAACCTCACACGTTGACTAGCATCGCCATACACACCCCTAGTGGACTGATAATGCAGCTATATTTGTCTGTTGAATACTTTATAAAACATCTAGATCTGTTTAGTAAACATTGTTAACAATTTCTCATTAAACACATACCTTTGTATAAATTTATGCATCAATGTCTATATATATTTTATATTCTAGCCCTCACTGATGTAACTTTATAAATCTATGCAATATTAATTGATGCTTCATTTGTAGAATCTACACGTGATCATGCCATTCTCAAAGGCCCTGACGAAGCGGCCTCGTCCGCGAAACGCGTAGGCCATAACTCTGTTAAAATCGGGGATTTGCACAACCTGAATCCATTTCAACCGTATTAACTGTAATGTATTATTAACTGTTTTTATACTGAATAAAATAAAATAATGTATTTTCTCATTAATTGTTTTTCATCTATTTATACTTCTTAGAGGCACAATTAAAGTCCCATTCAGTTCTATATACCGTTTTAGGAACACATTTGCATGCTGGACTAGCAGACTCTGCATGCTCATTTAATAAAATGTAGAATGCCAGGCCTAAAATGTGGTTTGGGTGAAGTATTATATTCAATATGGAATTGTACTTAGTGACATAAGCAAGGAATCCCAGGGAGTTCTCTGGCCCCCTGAACCCATTTCCTTGCCAAGATTGCTCTGAATTATCAGCTAGAGACTGATAGCGTCTGTGCTTTCAGTTTTTTTAAGTTGTATGGACTCTTTTTTTATAGAAATATCATGTTTTAGGCCGGGTTCACACTGGTATGAAAAACGCTCTGACATTGGAAGCTTATGTTGCAAGACATGTGAAAATCAATGTTTCCCTATGGGAGCTGTCTTAACTGGTCCGACAAAAGTCGGTCCGACTTTGAAAATGCTTCCTGCACTACTTTGGTCTGACTTTGATCCTACTTCAGCCCACTGAATATCACTGAAGTCGGATCAAAGTCGGATCGTCGTCTTGACTGATCTGACTTTGGTATGCGACTTGTGCTCTGATGATCTTGAAGGGGAACTCCACGCCAAAAAAAAAAAAAAAAAAAAACAGCATGGGTTCCCCCTCCAAGAGCATACCAGGCCCTTCAGTCTGGTATGGATTTTAAGGGGAATGCCCACGCTGAAAATACGGTGTGGGGCTCCCCCCTGAATCCATACCAGACCCTTATCCGAGCACACAGCCTGGCAGGTCAGGAAAGGGGGTGGGGACGAGTGAGCGCCCCCCCTCCTGAACCGTACCAGGGCACATGCCCTCAAAATGGGGGGTGAGTGCTTTGTTGATGAGGACAAGGGCCTTTTCCGGACAGCCCTGGCTGTTGGGGTCTGTGGGCAGGGGGCTTACGGAAACTGGAAGCCCCTTTAACAAGGGGGCCCCCAGATCCCGGCCCCCCACCCTATGTGAATGAGTATGGTGTACATTGTACCCCTACCCATTCACCTAAAAAATGTGTCAAAAATAAAACACAGTACACAGGTTTTTAAATTAATTTATTAAGCAGCTCCGGCGTCTCTTCCGATCCCTTCTCCCCTCTACAGCTCTTCTGCCTCTTCCGCTGACGTCTTCTCCCCCTCTCCAGGTCTACTCCGTTGATGTCTTCTAGCCCTCTCCGGTTCTTCTTCCTCTGTCCGCTGTCTTCTGCCTCTGCTGGGCCTTCTCCGCTATCTTCTCGCTCTTTTGCCAGGTCTTCTCCGATGTGTTCTCCCTCTGTTCTTCTTCTTCTGATGTTAACTCGAAGCTCTCTCCTGCTCTAATGCTGGGTACGCAGTGTGCCCCTACTTATATTGGTATGATGTCACCCGGAGGCCCCGCTCCTTATGATGTCACGCCCCATCATGCCCCAGGTGGTGACGTCATAAGGGGCAGGCCTCCAGTGACCCTGCCCCATGCCAATATAAGTAGTGGCGCACCGCGCACCCAGCATTAGAGCGGGAGAGAGCGTTGAGTCAACATCGGAAGAAGAACAGAGGGAGAACACAGCGGAGAAGTCCCAGGAAAAGAGCGAGAAGATAGCAGAGAAGAACCGGACAGCGGAGATGACAGCGGACAGAGGGAGATGAACCGGAGAAGGCTGGAAGACATCAGCGGAGAGCGGTGAAGACCCGGAGAGGGGAGAAGAACCAGCAGAAGACGTCAGCGGAGGAGGCAGAAGAGTCGGAGAGGGGAGAAGGAATCGGAAGAGACAACGGAGCTGCCTTAATAAATTACTTTAAAAACCTGTGTAATGTGTTTTATTTTTGTAATTTTTTTTAGGTGAATGGATAGAGGTACAATGTACCCCATACTCATTCACATAGGGTGGGGGGCCAGGATCTGGGGGCCCCCTTGGTAAAGGGGGCTTCCAGATTCCGATAACCCCCTGCCCGCAGACCCCAACAACCAACGGCCAGGGTTGTCGGGAGGAGGCCCTTTTCCTCATTAACATAGGGACAAGGTGCTTTGGGGTGGGGGGGAGCAGGCCCCCCCCGTCCCAAAGTACCCACCCCCTATGTTGAGGGCATACGGCCTGGTACGGTTCAGGAGGCGGGGAGCAGCTTGCTTGTCGCCACCCCCTTTCCTGACCTGCCAGGCTGTGTGCTCGGATAAGGGACCTGTTTTTTCGTCGTGGAGGTTCCCCTTAAAATCCATACCAGATCGAAGTGCCTGGTGTGCTCTTGGAGGGGGAACCCATACCGTTTTTTTTTTTACATTGTGCACGGAGTTCCCCCTAAAGATTCATACCAGACACAGTGCCTGGTATTGTCAGGGATCAAAGTCGGATCCCTGTTCATTGAAGTCGGACTTCAAGTCGCAGGGCAAAGTCAGATACAAAGTGGTACGACTGTAGTGTCGTACCAGTGTGAACCCGGCCTTAGCAGCACACTAGTAACGTGATTACAGCCATGTGAACAAGCTCATTAGTACAAAAAAAAATTGGTGACCATATTTTGCATGCATAACCATACAACAAATGTATGTCTCTATGTACATTAATGCAAAACTACATCTTGGCCATTCAGGGCAAAGAAACACATTCACTGCATAGCAGATCCTCTCTGCTACTAATACTTATCTTCTATGAACCTACTCAACACCTCCTTCATTTGCCAGATGCCTGAGAAAATCTAAATACTTCTGGGTATGAGAGGGACCATGCGACCAATTGCCAGGTTTGTGTGCTGTGACATGGAAGTGGGGGCCCTAATTAAATCACCCAGGGAAAGTTAACCCCTATTTCCCTCCCTTCTTCGTTGGTGGTCATGGCAGTAAAAGTTAGCCCCCTTGCATTTGTGGTCATGTCAAGAAACAACAAACAAAAATTCCCAGCTCACTTACCAGCCAGCCTGCAACAAACTGAATTGTCCTGTCTAACAGTTCACATTAAAACAAGGGGTTTAGTTTGCACACATTTGCAAATATATACATAAAATGCAAAGGCCACATCGCGGCTAGATCCTCAGTGTTTTTTAGTGTAACATATTGAGAATTAAAATATACATTCCCTAGTACACTATTTTGTAAATACTTACCCCAGTACTTGCAGTTCACAACTTTCAGTGCTGCTTACCTGAACATCTGGTGTTCACAGGAAAAAGAGTTAAAGAGGTTGTAGCCCTAAAAAAAAATCTTGTTCCTTCAAAGCATGTTAAAGCATGTTAAACAGCATAGCCTACCCCTCCTTAAAAGTACAGGAATGTACTAGGCACCCAGCAATAGCACAATGACAACAAAGGTATCCAGTGCGCCCCGTGTGGGCTCCCTCCAGGCATACCTGCCTTTAATCTATCCATTATTATATATGTGCTCCAAGTCGTTTTTTGTTGCAGGCTGGCTGGTAAGTGAGCTTGGAATTTTTGTTTGTTGTTTTTTGACATGCATCGCCCTTCCATGTGCTCCTTGCTGCAAAGACCAGTTATAGGTTGGGGTGGTTGACACTGGTAGTCATGGCAGTGAAAGTCAAGCCCTCAAACCCCACACCCTCTGCATTGGTGGTCATGGCAGTGAAGGCTAACCCCCCTCTTCTTTGGTGGTGATGGAAGTAAAAGTAACTCCCCCCCATCCCCACTGCATTGGTAATCACTTACCTATCACAATTTACTTGTATTTTATGCAGAGATAACTCCGACTCACAGTACAGTCGTCCTTTCAGTACTGGGTGCTGGCACACACACAATGTTCCAGTGCTCTGCACCCTGCTGTCAGTCTACTGCCTTAATGGTGCCTAATAGCCCACAGAATGCACAGAGAGGGTCGGTGGGCTGTGTGTTGGGCACCAGGGCTCTGCTGCCTCTGACCACTAGTCTCAGGAGATTTGCAGTGAGATTTGGTGATGTCATTACTGTTCTACTTACTGTTCTCTTTGCTGAAGACTGTGACATGAGAAAAGTTCTGCCCCTATCATTATGGCCCGCTTTATATAGAGGCACAGCACAGAACAAGACATGGTAAGTCAGTAATGGGGAAAAGATGAACTTGTTGTTTGCATAGACAAAAGCATATATTCACTTTAACCACTTGAGGTCCGGGCCATAGCCGAATGACGGCTACAGCGCGGACCTCAATCTCCAGGAGGACGTCATATGACGTCCTCCCCCATGCATGCGCACCGCGCGCACCCTGAAGGGCGCGCGGTGTGCGCGCTGTGATCACCGAGTCACGGAGACTCGGGTGATCACAGATCCGAGTAAGGGGCCGGTCCCGGCCCCTTACCATGTGATCAGCTGTCAGCCAATGACAGCTGGTCACATGATGTAAACAAAAGCTTGGTGATCGGTTTCGTTTTCTCCTCACGCTGACAGTGTGAGGAGGAAAAAAAAGCCGATCACCGGCTCATGTCAAAGGGACATCGGTCCCGAAGAGGAAGGAGGCACAGATGCCTCATCTGTGCCTCCAAGTGCCATCTGCCAGTGCCCACAAGTGCCACCTATTAAAGCCCACAAGTGCCACCTATCAATGCCCACAAGTGCCACCTACCAATGCCCACAAGTGCCACTTATTAGTGCCACCTAGCAGTGCTGCCATCAGTCAGTGCCCAATCAGTGCCCAACACTGCCACCCATCAGTGCCCATAACCGCCACCCATCAGTGCCCATCACTGCCACCTATCGGTGCCCATCAGTGCCGCCTCATCGGCGTACATAAACGAAGGAGAAAAATTAACTGTTTGCAAAAATTGATAACAAAATATAAAAAAAATATAATTTTAAAAAAAAAATTCTGTCTTTTTAAATTTTTTTTAACAAAAAATAAAAACCGTAGAGGTGATCAAATACCATCAAAAGAAAGCTCTATTTGTGGGAAAAAAATTATAAAAATTTCATTTGGGTACCGTGTTGTATGACCGCGCAATTGTCGTTCAAAGTGCGACAGCACTAAAAGCTGAAAATTGGTCTGGACAGGAGGGGGGTTTAAGTGCCCAGTAAGCAAGTGGTTAAAATATGACTATAAAAAGCTGCATTGTTCAGGCTGATCCCTTACATTTAATGGTCAGGCCACCTTCATAATCTGGTGTAAGCTGTAGCCATAGATTTATTAGAAAACCCTCATCAATTAAAATGTCTTTATTAGTAAGCAGATGGTAGAAGCCATTTTCCCTAAACCCACATTATATGAATAAATATACGGTGCACCCCCCCCCCCCCCCAACAAGAGTCAGCATATCTTGCCATGTAATCAAGCAGAAAGCAACTGCAGTTGTTCTACAATCTCTGTTAATGGGGATTTACAGTATTTAAACTGTTCTTTTCAATATACAAAATGTTTTCTTCACTCTCTGTTGTAATACATTTATTCTGCCCACTTAATCCATCCTGCATTTCGTTTATGAATTTGTCAGCCAGGACAATAGCAGAGCAATGTCAAGGTGATGTTAGCGCACAGTTTGTTTTGTAATTAGATTGGAGCTGGGGTGACGTCAGGAGGAGACGTGGGAGGTTACAATGTCTATACCTTTCTATTATTAGGAGTAGGTAAAATCATTTTCCCACTATTTCTGATTGTCTTTTTTCATGGATGAATGAAGAGATTGAGAAAGAAAAACAAAGCACATGATTATGCTTTTAGAACATAAAAAAAACGAATAATTGAAATTTCATAAGAAAGGAAGAACAACAGATGAACGCCTGCATCATGTATGTCATCAGACTTTCTTAAAGTGCCCAGACTATGGGTATTAAGGGTCCATTTACATTTCCATGTCATGTTAACGTGCACAAAATTCATAGTAATGCACATAACATGCATCAGTGGCACCCCAGTGCAGTAGGGCGATGCAGCTGTTGTAGTACAGTGCACCGTATGTTAGTGCATTGTGGTGTGTTGCATTAGAAAGTGTCACATCCAATTTTTGGTACTTTAGAGTGCGTTGGTATCTCATTCGTTTCAATAGGGCTGCCTTAACACACATTAACAAGTGACATAACACGTACTTTATGAGTTTTTGCATATTCCTTACAAGCAGTAAAACATTGCTGACCTCTCTAGTTGCATGTACTATAAAGTGATTGATCCTAAAACATTTTCAGAGATTGTAATAGGGAATCTAAAGTAAGATGCCAGGGCTCATACGCACAACACAGTGCAGTGTGTTTTTTATGTATAAAAGCACTTCCATTTTTAGGTTGGTTTGCCACTCACTATTGCTCTGCAGCATATTAACCCAAGAAACCTTACAGCAACACACTAAGGCCTCATGCACACAGGGCGTCTGTTTCAGCTCCTCTCAACACTACAACTCTTGGCAAAAAAAGCTACCTAAAATATGCAGTAAAAACTGCATATTGCATACACGTTTAGGTGCGTTTAGGCAAGCCTTTGAGAGTTAATGCTTTCTATTGGGCAGAATATTCATTTATTCTGGCCACTTGACTGCATTAACGCTCAAATGCTTGATGCGCCTAAACGCATCTAGAGTTTAGATGCAAGAGTTTCCATGAACACACCTTTGGTGGGTTTTTTTTCTGCCAGTAAACACGCCCCCTTCTAATATCCCTGTAAATGCTTATATGTGAATGGACACATGGGCTTACATAAAGATCCTTTTACAGGTTGGTAAAAAAAAAAAACGCTCAACGCCTGTAACAATGGCATTTTTAAGCTCAGTGTTCATGAAACTTTACTGCCAGTAAATATTTACATTACAGGGCTGACAGGCTGCCAACATTCTACTCGCATACAGAGTAAAAGGGGGAAAGCAGCTGAGATTTTAGTGCCTCTGTTGTGAGTTTTAGGGATGCATTTCTCCACAATGCCAATAACTAGATAGCTGTAAAGCTGAATGGGGGCTTGTTGAAAATTATTTTTGATGTTGGTTCAGAATATGTAAATACTTTAATGTGCATAGTTTGGGCATAGTTTTTGTTTAAATTGAACCTTCTCATTGACCATGCAGGTAAAAAGATAAAAGTGTCACTTATCTCCCTTCCCTATCAACACATACTTACTTAGATGCCTTCTGACTGACCTAGCACTATCAGAAAACATTATAAAGGCTTGTGTACATTTGCTTTGCTCTCTGAAGAGAAATCCACATTTGGATTTCTTCAGAGAGCATTTGACAGGGGATGAGGTGGTGTTGTATCACCTCCTCACTGCCTGTTTTAACTACGTAAATGCTGGACTACCGTGACGCAACCGCGTGCTGCACGCAGTTGCGGGGCAGGTGCAGTGTGGCCCTATCCAATTGAATGGGCCATGCACGGCAGGCAGTAGTACCCGTGGAAGCACTTTTGCCTTCCTTATGGAACGTACAAGATGCCCTGTTTTGTAAGCAAGTTCTTCCAAGAATGGTGGCACTCTCTAGGCATTAGGAAATCACATACTACCCCTACCTCCCACAAGGCAATGGGGCATCTGAGGGGTTTAGTTGCACCCTGATACACCTGCAAAGAGGTTTAGGTGGTAAATGAAGGAAGTGGACTCATTACTTGGCCTGGAGATAACACCATACAGTACATTTCTCAACAGGCCACTCACCCTACCATGTTATGTTTGGCCATGCTCTCAGATGGCCTACAGACCTCTGAGCCACAATGCCCACAGAAGAACTTGAACATGTGCCATGTTCCTGGATTTGGGAGTGGAAACAATATCTGAAGTTCAAAAGCTGGTTAAAGACCGGTCATGGGTAGACCAAAGAGAGTAGGAAACGTCAGACTTTGATCTTCCACCTGAGGATAAAGTGCTAGTCTGACATAAAGCTGCACACCAGCAAAGAAAATAGCAAAGAAGTGTTTTGGATTTGTCCTACAACAGCCCATTAAAGGTGTGCCAGCCTACAATATCCAGGGAGAATGAACCCAAAAAATCCAAGATGCCTACACTGCAAATTAAAACATACTGAGAGCCACAGAGAGGTCCACAAATGGATTTTCGAAAGAATATGTCCAACATAGTGAGCCACAAACATCTCTGCCAATGGAGTTTAAATGGTGGCTGCCTCCTGTAATTATACTATTATATCTAAGACCCCCAAGAGGAAGCCATAGATCCTGACTAAATGTTCACAATCCAATGGTCACCCAACCCAGGCCCATGCCCCTGCTGTAGATCTTTCTAAGCCTCCATCCCCTGACACACCTGAAGATAGATGTATTGCTTCTTTTTCGAGAGAATGGAACCAAGACTCATACCATGACCCCAGACTGATATGACAAGTGAGAGGATGTCTTTCCATGACCCTTACTGTAACCACTCATAATAGCTGAGATGATGGTTGCTGTCTTTGATGCCTTATTGCTGGAGAGTTTGATGGATATGTTACAGGGCTGCTACATCACCTATAACTATTTGATTCTCAATGCATATTGAAATGTATATCTTATCTGGTGTATTACGTACAGAGTGTTTCTCTATGATTGTTTTGCTCTATCTGTAATGTGGTTGTATTTTGAATTCCTGTCCTTTTTTTCTATTTTTGCATGTGTTTTTATATACAGTATCTCTCAAAAGTGAGTACACCCCTCACATTTTTGTAAATATTTTATTATATCTTTCCATGTGACAACACTGAAGAAATGACACTTTGCTACAATGTACAAGTAGTGAGTGTACAGCTTGTATAACGGTGTAAACTTGCTTTTTCCGTCAAAATAACTGAACACACAGCCATTCATGTCTAAACCGCTGGCAACAAAAGTGAGTACACCCCTAAGTTAAAATGTCCAAATTGGGCCCAATTAGCCCTCCCCGGTGTCGTGAGTGTTACAAGGTCTTAGGTGTGAATGGGGAGCAGGTGTGTTAAAGTTGGTGTTATCGCTCCTACTCTCTCATACTGGTCACTGGAAGTTCAACATGGCACCTCATGGCAAAGAACTCTCTGAGGATCTGAAAAAAAGAATTGTTAGTCTACATAAAGATGGCCTAGGCTATAAGAATAAGAAAATTGTGAAGACCACAAAGAAATTCCCCAAAGAGGACAGACCAGTGGAAAAACTATTGATAATTTATTGATTATCCATATAGAAAGAACTATTACAAAAATAAGTGAAAAAATATACAACTATCTCCAACACATGTTAAAAAAGACCTAATGTCTTGATAGGACACCGGTGGCCACCATTCCTCAATCACACCATTAGGCTATAAGAAGATTGACAAGACCCTGAAACTGAGCTGCAGAACGGTGGCCAAAACCATACAGGGGTTTAACAGGACAGATTCCACTCAGAACAGGCCTCGCCATGATCGACCAAAGAAGTTGAGTGCAGGTGCTCAGTGTCATATCCAGAGGTTGTTTTTGGGAAATAGATGTATGAGTGCTGCCAGCATTGCTGCAGAGGTTGAAGGGTGGGGGGTCAGCCTGTCAGTGCTCAGACTATACGCCGCACACTGCATCAAACTGGTCTGCATGGCTGTAGTCCCAGAAGGAAGCCTCTTCTAAAGATGATGCACAAGAAAGCCTGCAAACAGTTTGCTGAAGACAAGCAGACTAAGGACATGGATTACTGGAACCATGTCCTGTAGTCTGATGAAACCAAGATAAACTTATTTGGTTCAGATGGTGTCAAGTGTGTGTGGCGGCAACCAGGTGAGGAGTACAAAGACAAGTGTGTCTTGCCTACAGTCAAGCATGGTGGTTTGAGTGTCATGGTCTGGGGCTGCATGAGTGCTGCCATCACTGGAGAGCTACAGTTCATTGAGGGAACCATGAATGCCAACATGTACTGTGACATACTGAAGCAGAGCATGATCCCCTCCCTTCGGAGACTGGGCCGCTGGGCAGTATTCCAACATGAATATGACCCCAAACACACCTCCAAGACAACCACTGCCTTGCTAAAGAAGCTGAGGGTAAAGGTGATGGACTGGCCAAGCATGTCTCCAGACCTAAACCTTATTGAGCATCTGTGAGGCATCCTCAAACTGAAGGTGGAAAGGTCTCTAACATCCACCAGCTCCGTGATGTCATCATGGAGAAGTGGAAGAGGACTCCAATGGCAACCTGTGAAGCTCTGGTGAACTCCATGCCCAAGAGGGTTAAGGCAGTGCTGGGAAATAATGGTGGCCACACAAAATCTTGACACTTTGGGCCCAATTTGGACATTTTTACTTAGGGGTGTACTCACTTTTGTATCCAGCGTTTTAGAAATAAATGGCTGTGTGTTGAGTTATTTTGAGGGAACAGCAAATTTACACTGTTATACAAGCTGTACAGTCACTACTTTACATTGTAGCAAAGTGTCATTTCTTCAGTTTTGTCACATGAAAAGATATAATAAAATATTTACAAAAATGTCAGGGGTGTACTCGTTTTAGTCAGATAATGTACAGATTAAAAAAAGTTGATAGATATTACTACATTGATAATTAATTAACCACTCTAAATTCATAAGGATCTTTTAAATCGCATAATGAGTTGATAGCACCATCTAGTAGACATGTGAACTACCAAAACATTTGTTCGTTATCATTCCTTATGATTTTTTTTGAGTTTTTCGGGTCATTCATTATGAACAAAATTCCTCTTCTTATGGGAGGGTGATTTTCATTCGGTGAATTATTTTATTGGATATTTGAACAATAATGATGGGGGGATCATCCTCAGCCATGAGGTGAGACCCACGGAGATTCACTTCTTGGATTTGAAAATCTCAACCCAAGAGGGCAGGATTGTAACATCCACTTTTTTTAAACAGACCGACAGAACTTGATACATTCTGTTGGACTCGTGTTTCTATGGAATTGTACCCATTTAGACGATTATTTGAAAGAGGCTTTTATCCTGAAAAATAAGTTTCTAGCTAAGGGGTATAATGAGAAAGCCCTAAATTTAACCATACAGGAAGTGGGCAATTGTGACCACCAACAATTGATTGGTGACAATCCTCAGAAGGTTGGCCACTCTGATAAACTTGGCTCAGCTTTTTTCACTACATTTTCGAGTCAGCATTGGGCGGTCAAAAGATTACTCAAGAGACATTGGCCAGTCATAAAGAATGACCGTATTTTGGGCCCTCAGTTACCAGACCAACCTCCGGTTATTTTTAGGGGAGCCCAAAACTTGAGAAACACAGTAGCACCCAATATATTAGACCCTCCCGTTTTCTTTGGGGATTTGAAGGGTTATTATCATTGTGGCAAGTGTCAGGCTTTTAGAATTAATAAGAGGAAGAAATATCACAGAATTCACTTCTGTGGGCACAGGAACAACTTATCAGATAAAATCCTTTGTCTCTTGTATGACTTATGCCCTGTACACACGGTCGGAGTTTCCGATGGAAAATGTGCTATCGGAGCTTGTTGTCGGAAATTCCGACCGTGTGTGGGCTCCATCAGACTTTTTCCATCGGATTTTCCAACACACAAAGTTTGAGAGCAGGCTATAAAATTTTCCGACAACAAAATCCGATCGCGTCAGTTCCGACCGTGTGTGGACAATTCCGACGCACAAAGTGCCACGCATGCTCAGAATAAATTCCGAGACGGAACTGCTCGGTCTGGTAAATTTAGCATTCTGAATGAATATAGCACTTTCGTCAGGCTGCAATGTTTTAAATTGTTTAATGCTTCTTCTTTATAATGCTAGAAGAATGAAGTAGTTTTGCTGCTCATATTCACACAAACTTCTTTCTTTATTATTTCTCGTGATTTCATCAATATTATATTTTTATTTGTCACATCTCCCGAAAAAATAATATTTTTGGGATGTTTTTAGATTAATTAATATTTTTTAGGATTTTTTTAAAGCCTGATCAAGTATAATTGAAAAAAAATTCCTTTATTAAGGGCCCATAACCAAACAAAGAGGGAGGCAACTCTGGATAAACTACAGAAATTGGCGAAGCCTTTGGCCCCCAGGGCACACATCAATTATTTTACTGCAAAATTGGTGGCCTGAGGAGTCCATATATAAGGAAGTACAATCTGGTTCAGAAGTCCAAGAGATCATGAACAGCAGCAGATGACATGTATGTCCCCAGGCTGTTGTCATAGCCTGCAACTTTTGTCAGACCAGACTGAACCCAGGCCATCACTCTCTGGTCTTCCTTACATGCTTCCTTCCCGGCTGTGGCTCTGGTGTTGGAGGTGTGGCAGGAGGAGGAGTATGACCTGGAGGAGGAGGAGGAGGACCATGGGTGAGCTCACAAATGTGGCTTTGGCATGTGAGTTGGCCCCTCAACCCCTTATTTAGTGCTTCTAAAATGAGAAACTCACATAAGAGGCGTTTCCTCCATTTGCAGCATTTTGCATGCTGTTAGGTCAGCAAAATCCTCTTCAACACTTTGGGGTGTTCTGAGGGCCTCAGTAGCCTTCCAAAATAGGCCAATTGCTGCCTTCTCCAGGTTACTCCTCTTCCTGCCACTTTTTCTTTGAAGGCGGTGGGGAGGGACCTGGGTATAGGGCAGCCTACTTGGCCCGGCCACCACCTGGCTGAGACTTTCCTGTATGAAAAAGGGACATCGTTTTAGTTTTTGGTTAATCAATCACAATCAGAAATTAGTACTCATAGTTACATATATAGTTACATAGTAGGCGAGGTTGAAAAAAGACACAAGTCCATCAAGTCCAACCTATGTAGTCCAAACTAACATATATTTAACATCATTAATTTGACAACCAGAAATATTTAGAAGAATGCTATACCTGGCTCAAGCTGGGCTCCTCCACATGTTGCTGCCTGGAAGGCCCAGGTTGGACGTCAGAAGCCTCAGCTGAGGGGGAAGGAAGCGTGGAAGGAAGATTGGAGAGTGCTGGCCTGGGTTCAGTCTGACCTGCCAGAAAATGCAGCCTGTCATAGTACCACAGCCTGGGGAGATAAATGTCATCTACTGCTCCTGATCTCAGGGAATCCTGGACCTTCTTGCGCTCCCTTAGATAAGTGCTCCTCATGCCACCAATTAGGGCTTTCAAATAGGTGATGTCTGCCGTGGGGATCACCGGCTTCACAAATTCCAGCAATTGATTCAACGCTGCCTTCCTCTTTGTTTGATTCTTATAATGTGGGTGGTTTACCTACCACAGACAGGGCAGCTCCCTGAACATATCAATGAATATGGTGATAAAGTCCTGATCCTTCAATATATCCATTTTCTCTGCAAGACACAACACAAGACAAACCCTAATGTCAGGCTAAACTCTCCTAATCTTGTCCCAATATAGGCCTCAACCTCTAAGCAGTATAGGCCCAAGTTTAAATGTTACCTTCGTTATCAAGATCGGCGCTTCCTGTACTCCTTCCTCAGCTCACAGATCATACATACAACGCACGCACGTTACGCTTTATATACACTGCACATGCGTGAAACTCCGCCCGCCCCTGACGTTCTTTCTAGTCTATTCCCCGCCCCTTCTCGTTTAGCGCAGTGGGGAAGAGCACATGGCGGAGCAGGTGTGTGCTAATTACAACAACGAGGAGGAGGAAAGCCCAGAGCCAGAAACGTCAGGATCCCGGAGGAGACGATTTAAGGCCTCAAATATAGCCTTTGTAGATATGGTGGAGATAGTCGACATACTGAAGAGGGCCAACTATAACGGGAAGTATGGACCTTACCCCAACCCCAATGTTAGAAAGGCCAAGATCATGACTAAAGTTGTGAAGAGTCTGCACAGAAATTTTGGGGTACGACGATCCAAGGATCAACTCAGGAAGCGGTGGTCGGACCTCAAATTAAGGGAGCACAATCAGTATAGAAGGATCAGGAGAGTGCTGCAAAAAAGTAAGTAGTTGTCCTGTGTTCGTATTCTTTATTTTTTTATTACGTTCGTGCTGCTCCATGTGCTTTTCTTTACTGTTGTACAGTTTAAAATGGCAACTTTCATGTTCATGGACACATTATTCGTTTGTAGGAAACATTGTTCGTTCGGCCTATAAAACACCATGTTTTGTCCAGATGCAGTTCAATACATTTTTTCTGGCCTACTTCTCTTAAAATAATTTTGGTGTCTAGATGGGTTTGTATCTAGAATGAAATGCAAACTAGATTCTGTGTAAGGAGAGGACACTCAGCAGCTGTTTACACATCTGGACGCTTTAGCACTAGTGTGGGACAAAAGAACACCCTTTTTATTAGGGGGCCCACACAGGTGCTCCAGTGAATACTATAGGGGTGTCTCCATCTGTGAAGCTTGTATAAAACAGGTAAGTATTCAAGCTTGAGAAAGGAAAACAATATTTCTTCATCTTGGAACTCTGCCAAAACAGACAATTGTACCCCACTTCCAAGCAATGTTTCATATTCCTATTTCTGCCATCAGATATCTGTGTGCTAAGTATACCTATTTTTTTTACATAGGGGAGAAAAGACTCGAAGGACACCACTCATCAGATGAGACCACAGACCCCCCACCTCAGGGAGAAGGGGAAATCCCACAAAGCCAAGCAGAGGAGGAGGAGGGAGACGTGGTGGAAATTGTCACCACAACAGGTGAGTGTCTGCGACCACAGGCTCAGGTAAGAAATGGATGCCTGCATATTTATAATACATGGTGTGTTTTTGTTTCTATATTTTTAGGGGATCGTGATGTTGTGGAAGAAGGTCATTTCACCAGTGAAAGTGCCCAGATCCTGATCGGGGAGATCATGGGGAGTAATAGGGACTTGGAAAACATAAAGCAAAACATCAATGATGTTCAAAACAAAATGAAGAACATCATTGATGTTTTAGGGAGAATTTAAAACCCCTCGAAATCCAGAATTATTTCAGTTATTGTGTCCGGAAAATTTTTTGAACTTTTTTTGACATATTCTCGAAAAGCCAAATTTTGAAGATGCACACAGTGTGTCAACACTATCTGCCATCACGGGAGATCAATGTATGCATTTTGGGGGTGCAACTCCTTCCTCAATAATAAAGTAGCTGAGAGGAAGGGGTTGCACCCACAAAACACATCCCTTGATCCCTCATGATGGCAGCTAGCACATGTTGACATTCGGCAATTTGTGTGCATCTTCAAAATTTGGCTTTTCCAGGGGTGACATCACCCCATCTGAACGCAATATCATACACAGTTTGTAAATACTCATGTCTGATATTGCCTTCAATTTCTATAAAAGTTGAACTTTGTAAGTTCCAGATTTGTGTATTTCTTATTGGTTTTAAACATGCCTGTTTTACCTTAAAAGGACATTTCTACTTTTATTAATGTGACCTAAAAATTTGTTATACAACAAACATGTTGGTTTGTTTTAAAAACCTTTTATAAATGCACATGTGAATGTGCTTGTATTAAAAAGATTGATAATCAATAATGTGTGGCTTCTTCTTTCAATGCTCATAAACATTTTTTGTGGTAAAATTGGTGTTTTCAGTGACAATGGGGGTTATTTCCTAAGGGCAAATCCACTTTGCACTACAAGTGCAGTTTCAGTGCAGTCTCAAGTGCACTTGTAGGGCAAAGTGTCTTTGCCTTTAGTAAATAACACCCAACAGTGCTTTATAATTTTACAGAATCACGCCATTTTCACAACTCCCCAAATTTCAGTCATGGTCAGCTAAAAGAAACACAAGCAGTAAATGTAAGCAAATATTTGTTCAGTTTAAAACATTTTTTTATTTAAAAAATGTCTCAGACATTGTCTGGCATATTGATGGCCCCCCTACCCGCAAAGTATTCCATGTATCTTATACGGACCTCGCAGGCACTCAGGGGGGGCAAACCAGGACGGCCAGCTTCAAGCGCCGTCAGGGTTGGTTCATTGAGATTAATTCCGGCTTCAGGCCCAACTGAGCCAGCATAGTTCACAGAATTTCTCCTTAAAAAGTTGTGGAGAACACAGCAAGCCAGGATGATGTGATTGAGTTTATACTCCACCACGTGTATCAGTGTAAGAAATAGGTGGAACAGGCTGGCCATTATTCCAAACGTGTTCTCCACCACTCTTCTGGCTCTGGCCATCCGGTAATAAAAAACCCTCTGGTCCGGAGTGAGGGTCCTCATAGGGAATTGCCGCATAAGATGGTCCCCCAGCGCAAACGCTTCATCCGCAATAAAGATGAATGGGAGTCCTTCCGCATTATCTTCTGGAGGTGGCAAGTCCAAGCTGCCATTCTGGAGACGCCTGTTGAACTCCGTGTGGGCGATGACTCCACCATCTGACATCCGGCCATTCTTCCCCACGTCCACATACAGGAACTCGTAAGTAGCCGACAACACCGCCAACATCACAATACTATTGAACCGCTTGTAGTTGTAATAGTATGACCCCGAGTTGGGTGGTGGGTTGATGTGGACATGTTTCCCATCAATTGCTCCTCCGCAGTTAGGAAAGTCTCACCACTGGGCAAAGTGGGAGGCCACAGTCTGCCATTCCTGTGGGTTGGAAGGAAAGTGTGGAGTCAAACAAGAAAAAAAATTATTAATTTTGCACATAAACATGGAAAGCAGATTAGACACAAACAATCTTGGCCAACATCAGTATTACATTTTTTTTTAGGGAGTATTTAAAGACAAAGGTATAAGGTCCACCTATTAGATCCCCCCCCCCCCATGGGCCATTTAAATACATTTATGGGGGGGAGATGTTTTGGACAGGTAACCCTCTCCACTTCATTGAGAGATGAATGCCTAAATTATTGTATTACTTTGGCCAGCCCCACCTTACTTACACTATTGGCAGCCTACTGGACAGGTAAGAAGTGTCATAATACAAAGAGATAAATACACACTGTACACATTTTTGTTTTTGAAAATCTTTTTATTGAGTATAAGACATACAAACAAATAACAAAAATAAACCTGCCACAGCATTGGGACTAGACCCACGCAGGAGTCAGTTCCAGCCGGCCATTGGGCTGCATCCAGCATTAATATCATACAGCTGTAGCATGTCCAAAAGAAAAGAACAACAACAAACGAACCTAGTGCGGTATTGGCTCCTGCTCAATTAAAGTATTTCAGGATCAGATTTATCAGTTGAAACCCAAGGGACAATATTAGATATCAAATAAACCCATTTCAGAGATTACATTACCAAAAAAATCAACCAATGTATCCGTATCACTTTCTCCCGTAGAGTGGTATTATGTACCTGTTCAATCAGTCTGCGGTTGCCCTGGAGGCCTCAGCTAGCCATTTGGCCCACACTCTATCATATTTTTTGGGGCATCCCCTATTTTGATAGGTTTCCTTATAGAGTGGTAGTACTTTATTGACATGTGTTTTCCATAACAATATGGATGGCGGGGCACGTTTTTTCCAGCAGAGAGTGATCATTTTCCTTGCATAAAAGAGCAGGAGCCCTATGAGGGTTCTCTCTGCTATCCTGGGGGATAATTCTTCCACTAAACCTAGAAGGCAGATCTGCGGGGTTGGGGCTATATCTGTTCTCACCACTTCTTGTATTACAGATAGTACTTCTGACCAGTAGCTTTTAACTGCTGGACAGGACCAGAAAATGTGTATAAAATCACCTGGATCCCCAGTACATCTCCAACACTCCGAGGACAGGGAGGTTCTCATCTTATGCAATCTATATGGGGTGAGATATGCCCGATGTAGTATTTTGTAATGTATGAGACGGTCTCGAAGTGAGACCAGGATTTTGAAGGGGAAATCCCACATGTCCTCCCAATCCTCGGAGTCTAGTGTCGGGATATCCTGTGTCCATCGCTGCCGAAGCTTTGACAGATCTGAGGAGATGTGCATAAAGGACCGAGGTCGGTTTCCTGGTGCATTCATATCTTGTGACCCTCTCCAGATCGGATTGTACTATTTGTGTGTCGTTAGGTATTATTTGGGCTTTAAACGCATGAGACAGTTGCATATAGCGAAATAGATGCGAGGGAGGCACATTGTATTGGGATACTAGGTGATTGAAGGGGTGTATGGCGGTGCCTGTGGCGAGGTCAGATATCAGTTTAATACCGCATTTGGCCCATATTTAGGGTCTGGTAATGAGTAGAGATGGGGTAGGGTAGGGTTGTTCCAAAGGAGGGTGTGCGGGGAGACTGCATTTCGTGAGAATTTCTCAAGTTCCAGTCCTGCCCTCCAGGCCCTTATGCCCCGTACACACGGTCGGACTTTGTCGGACATTCCGAAAACAAAATCCTAGGATTTTTTCGACGGATGTTGGCTCAAACTTGTCTTGCATACACACGGTCACACAAAGTTGTCGGAAAATCCGATCGTTCTAAACGCGATGACGTAAAACACGTACGTCGGGACTATAAACGGGGCAGTGGCCAATAGCTTTCATCTCTTTATTTATTCTGAGCATGCGTGGCACTTTGTCCGTTGGATTTGTGTACACACGATTGGAATTTCCGACAACGGATTTTGTTGTCGGAAAATTTTATATCCTGCTCTCAAACTTTGTGTGTCGGAAAATCCGATGGAAAATGTGTGATGGAGCCAACACACGGTCGGAATTTCCGACAACTATCACATATTTTCCATCGGAAAATCCGACCGTGTGTACGGGGCATAAGAGTCATGTGCATGGAGGTGGTCAAATCATATGGAGCCTTGGGACCTCGAAGGGGTAAATGTGTAAGGGCTTCCACAGAGTGAACCACCGCAGCCTCCAGAACCGCAGCGGGGTTGGACGCATCCGGTACTAGCCACCAAACTGCCGTGACCAGCTGGGCTGCCAGAAAATATTTCTGGCAGTCTGGAAACACCAGCCCCCCCTGCGACACCGGACGCATTAGTGTGGAGAGTTTAAATCTAGGGGGGTTTGGACCCCAGAGGAAGGAGGAGAAAATTTGGTTCAATTTCGTGAAAAATGAGCAAGGTATCCATTGTGGGGAATTACGAAATAGGTATGTAAATTTAGGTATGATTTTCATTTTAATTAAGTTAATGCGGCCTAATAGGGATAGAGGAAGGTTCTCCCAGGCTTTGAGTTTGGCCTTGACTACTTGGACCACTGGGTCTAGGTTAAGGGGGATAAAGCTGGATACGTCTCTCAAGACGCGTACCCCCAAGTATTCCCGTCTTGACTACGCAAACTCACTCTACATGGGCTTACCCCAATATCAGCTTGCGCGCCTACAGGCCATTCAAAACACGGCGGCAAGACTGATAACAGGAAAAAAACCCTGGGAGTCCATCTCCCCATCCCTGAGGAGCCTACATTGGCTAACGGTAAAGAATCGGATCACATTCAAGACGCTCTGCCTCACCCACAAATGCATACAAGGTAACGCCCCTCAAAATAAAACACTACACACCCAATCGCAATTTGCGAACATCCAACCAAAACCTCCTCATTCCCAAATACCGCTACAAAGCAAGGGGAGAACGCAGATTCGCAGTCCAGGGACCTCGGCTATGGAATACTCTTCCGACTCACATCCGCATGGAAGAAAACCATCTGGCCTTCAGGAAAAAACTCAAACCTTCCTCTTCTAAGAAGCTGTTCAACGCTAAACGCATTTAGCGCCTTGAGGCGATTCAGTTCGCATTTGCAGCGCTTTACAAATCATTCATTTATTCATTCAAGTACACCATTTCGTCTACCCATTGCATCTGCAGATCCTGCGGGGCCAGTCTTTTTGCCTCAGTGTCAATAGCCAGCAACTGGGATTTTGTCCAGTTCACTCTTAATCCTGTTACCTTGGAGAATTCAGTCAATATTTGCAGCGCTCCTTTAAGAGAGGAGTCCGCGTCATTCAGAAAGAGCAGGAGGTCGTCCGCATACAGAGCTACCCTCTCCTCCAGCCACGCTATATTTAATCCTTTTATATGGGGCGAGACCCGCAGTGCCTCCGCCACCGGTATCATAGCTATTGCGAAGAGTGCCGGAGAGAGGGGGCAGCCCTGCCTGGTACCCCTGGACAGCGGGAAGGGGGGAGAAACATTACCTCCCAATCTGATTGATGCCTTCAGGGATTTGTATAAAGTTTGCAGCCAGGCAATGAAAACCAACAGAAATCCCATCCTCCGCAGAGTTTCCCAGAGAAATGGCCATTCGATTGAATCGAATGCCTTTTCGATATCGAAGGAGGCAACCGTTCTAGTGCCCACATTGTCATGTATGGCATGTAAGTTGGTGAATAATCTGCGGAGGTTAATATCCGCTGACCTATGTGCCATGAACCCAGTTTGATCTGTGTCTACAATAGAGAGCAGAAGTGGGTTGAGTCTAACAGTAATTAGTTTAGATAAGATTTTGAAATCAATATTAAGAAGTGCAATGGGCCTGTATGAGGCGCACTGTTTGGGATCTTTATTGGGCTATCTGCCATAGAGGGTGGGAGCGCTCCCTCCTCCAGACATCGGGTATACAGGTCCGCCAACAGGGGGGCCAGTAGATCTGCATGAGGCCGATAAAATTCGACGGGTAGACCATCAGGACCCGGTGCCTTCCCAACTGCCAGTGTGTTAATGATAGCATGTACCTCCTCTGCAGTGATACTGCCAAGGCCCAAGAAGGTTATAAGAAGGTGTTTGACAAAAAGAGGCGTGGAGAACTCGTGTTGGAACCTGGTAACCCAGTATGGTTATCTACCGCCAATCTGAAACTGGCATGTCCATCCAAAAAACAAGGCTCTAAGTTCCTGGGTACCTTCCTGATAAGGAGGAAAATTAATGATGTTGCCTACGAGCTTGAGCTGCCAAATTCCCTGAAGGTGCACCCGGTCTTCCATGTATCTCTCTTAAAGCCGGTTATCCCCAATTCTTTTGTTGGCCGTACTGTCGGTCCACCCAAACCCATCCTTGTAGACAACGAGGAGGAATTTGAAGTAGAGGCAATATTAGACTGCAGAAAAAGACGAAATCAAACCCAATACATCATAAAGTGCAAGGGATATGGTCCTGAAGACAATTCATGGGAATCAGAAGATAATTTGCATGCCGGGGAACTCCTGCAAGCTTTCAAGGACTCACATGCCTCCAAGTTGGCCCAAATGGGCATCCGGTGTCTGCCCTTGAGGAGGGGGCACTGTCAGAGAGCTTACCTGATTGGGCGTCGTCGCGCGCCGAGGCGCGTTGGTGCACGCTTTCCTGCGGGTGCTTGGGCGCCTGCTTCTATGGGCACTGGTGTTGGCATGCCGGCTGGCCGTGGTGGGCGCGGGGTGCACGGGCGCGTATGCCTATGGGCGCTGCTATGCGTTCGCCTGGTGGCGCTGGTGTGCATGCCGCTGTCCGGGGGCGCGCTCGGACGCGTGCGGGTGCGCGGGTGCCTGTGCGTAATGGTGCATGCACGAACGCGGCGTTTGCCGCCAATCAACCTATTTTGGCTTGCTTCTCCCTCTGATCAGTGCTGCCTGATCAACAGCTCCGTGCCTAGTTCCTCTGTTTCCTGTTTCCTGTTCCTAGTTCCTGTGATTCCTGTGTTCCTGATCTGTTGACGACCCGGCTTGCCTTTTGGACTCTCCCGACCTCCGCCTGCATTTGACCCCGGCCTGTTTTGACTTCGCTTCTGCCTGCTCCTTCTGTACCTCTGCTGCCCGCCTGTTGCCAAACCCAGCTTGTGCACTAACCTGTCTCCAGCTCCTGCTCAGCATCTGTTGTCTGTGTCGCTGACTATCATCTGCTGTTTGAAGACTGCTAACCTCCGGAACACGGACTCCTGCACAGGCTCTCATACCACTCCGCACTCGTGGGCCTCCTGTCTGCTCTACCAGGGGCCACGAGTCGGATACGTAAGGGAGCCTACCCTCTGCCCAAGTGGACTCTCCGGTCTGGTAAGTGAGAGACTTGACAGTATCAGGCAGCCATGACCGAGTCCGGGCAGGGGGCCTCCCCCATGGATGAACTTTGTAGGCACCTTGCGGGCCTTACCCAAGCAGTCAAGAGCCTACAAGAAGGCTACACCAGATTAGAGGGTCAGGTCCAAGCCCTCTCAGCTGCTCCTCCCCCCCAAGGGGCACCATCTGCCGGACTCTCCTCAGCACCCTCCGTAGTAATGCTCCCTCCGGAACCCAGGGTACCCACACCTGAGAAATTTACTGGAGATCGTCGCAAATACCGGGCCTTCCATAACGCCTGCGAGCTTTACTTTGCGCTACAGCCTCGCACGTTCTCTCTGGACGCCACTAAGGTGGGATTTGTCATTGCACTGCTGTCCGGCAAGCCCCAGACTTGGGCTCATTATTTACTGGAGCAGAAGTCCAGACCCTTAGATACCCTGGACGCTTTCTTCCTGGCAATGTCCCAATTGTACGAGGACCCTCAACTTACTACTACTGCTGAGGCAGCCCTGCATTCCCTGCAGCAAGGCCGCAGAGCAGCCGAAGACTACGCAGTTGAGTTTCGTCATTGGAGCTCTGATACAGAGTGGAACAACGCTGCCTTGCGTCATCAATTTCGGATGGCGTTATCTGATCCCCTTAAGGATGAACTGGCACGTGTTGGGATACCCCAGACTCTGGATAAACTTATTAACCTATCTATTCAAATTGACCGACGTCTGAGAGAAAGACGCTCTGAGAGGTCCTCTGGTCACCCTCGTCCTATTTGGATGCTCCCTAGAGTTCCCAGTTCCCCCAACCAATTGCCTCTCTCCTCTACTTCAGCCACGGAAGCACCCGAACCCATGCAGCTTAGTCTGCTCTGGCCATCCCTTACCCCAGAAGAGAAGATGCGCAGACGTACGCACAACCTATGCCTGTATTGCGGGGAACAAGGACATTTTGTGAGGACCTGCCCTAACAAGATACGTAAGTGTCTGACGTCTTCTTCCGCTTGTGCATCTGTTTTGCCCAAACCTGGTAACCATTTGACTATCTCTGTTGTATTACAGCTTCCTGGAAAGAACATCCCGGTGTCGGTCATTATTGACTCTGGAGCATGCAGTGGCTTCATCGATCAAACCTTTGTCAATAATCATGGCATTCCTCTTCAACCTAAGACCCAGGGTCTTGCAGTATTCCTAGCTGATGGCTCTACCCTTAGTTCAGGTCCAGTCACCTGTGAGACTGTTCCGCTACTGGCCACCATAGGCCCGGAACATCAGGAACTCTTACGTTTGGATGTCATCTCCTCCCCTCTCTTCCCAATCATTCTCGGAATGCCCTGGCTACAGGCACATAACCCCAGCATTGACTGGTCCACAGGAAGAATCCAATTCTCATCTGACTACTGCAGGCAACATCGCTTACGTGGGACCCCCGTCTCACCGACTCAATGTCTTTGTTTGGATTCGGATACCAAACTTTGCCCATCTCTTCCCGAGGCCTATCGGGACTTCCAGGATGTCTTCAGTAAGAAGGGGGCAGAGACTCTTCCAGTTCACAGGCCTTATGACTGCCCAATAGAACCTTTACCTGGAACCGAAGTTCCCTTTGGAAGGATTTTTCCACTAACTGAGCAGGAGCTGGGCACCTTAAAAAACTACATTGACGAGAACTTAAAGAAAGGGTTTATCCGCCCTTCCACGTCTCCAGCCGGTGCAGGCATTTTCTTCGTGGAGAAGAAGGACCACACCCTACGTCCCTGTATCGACTACCGGGAATTAAACAAAATTACTGTAAAGAACAGATACCCATTACCCTTAGTACCCGAGTTATTCCAGAGACTGGGAACGGCAAGAGTTTTCACCAAGCTGGATCTCCGCGGGGCATACAACTTAATTCGCATAAGAGAAGGGGCTGAGTGGAAAACAGCTTTTCGTACTCGATTCGGGCACTATGAGTACCTTGTCATGCCCTTTGGCCTGTGCAACGCACCAGCCACCTTCCAGCACTTTGTCAACGACGTATTCCGTGACTTCCTAGACCTCTATGTCATAGTCTATCTGGACGATATTTTGATTTTCTCCTCCTCTCTGACCGACCACCGCAGGCATGTGCGAAATGTTCTCACCCGACTTAGGCAACATGGGCTCTATGCAAAACTTGAGAAATGTGAGTTTGAGCTTCAATGCATTCAGTTTCTGGGCCTGATCATCTCCCCTGAGGGCATCAAGATGGATCCCCAAAAGGTATCTGCTATCCTGGACTGGCCTGCACCTATTGATAAGAAAGGGGTACAACGTTTTATTGGCTTTGCCAACTTTATAGAAAATTCATAAAAGGGTTCTCTTTGATAATCGCTCCTATTACTGAACTTACCAAACAAGGAAGTCGGTTTTGCTGGACTCCTAAGGCGCAGTCGGCCTTCGAGGAACTCAAGGCTCTATTTACCTCAGCCACTATTTTAAAACACCCCAACCCAGCTCTACCATTTGTGTTGGAAGTTGACGCTTCCGAAATTGCAGTAGGGGCCGTACTCTCACAACGACAAGGCACCAAAGCTCTTCTGTACCCTGTGGGGTTTTTCTCACGAAAACTCTCACCTTCCGAGAGAAACTACGATGTGGGTGACCGTGAACTCCTAGCTATTAAGGCGGCCTTGGAGGAATGGCGTTACCTTCTGGAGGGTGCTGCTTATCCCATACTGGTCTACACGGACCATAAAAACCTGGAATACCTGAGAACGGCTAAGAGGTTAAGACCCCGGCAGGCCAGATGGGCACTTTTTTTTTCTCGATTCCAGTTCCATGTCACCTTCAAACCCGGATCCAAAAATATTAAATCTGACGCACTCTCGCGAATGTTCCATGATTCGGAAGAAACCGCACCTCCAGATACCATCCTTCCCCCTGGGAATTTCTTGCTTCTTCAGGAAGATCTAATCTCTCGAATCAGACGGGCTTCTATGGGGGCGACGCCTCCCGCTGGGGCCTGTACCAAGGATGGCCTATTTTGGCATGAAAACAAGATTGTGGTCCCCGAAGAACTAAGGGTACAGGTATTGGAACTGTGTCACGATCACAAATTAGGTGGACATTTTGGCTCACGAAAAACGAGTGATCTGGTACTACGTACCTTCTGGTGGCCTCATCTCATCAGGGATTGTAGAAGGTTCATTGATTCCTGCAATACTTGCGCTAGAAGCAAAACCAGCCGGGCCAGAGCTTGGGGACTGTTAAAATCTCTTCCAGTCCCAGAGAGACCATGGAGCATGATCTCAATGGATTTTGTCGTTGAACTCCCCCCATCAGAAGGCTTCTCCTCCATCTTTGTCGTCGTAGACAGATTGTCTAAAATGGCTCATTTTCTCCCAATGAAGGGTACCCCATCGGCCACGGAGACGGCTGATATGTTTATTAAAGAAATTGTCAGGCTGCATGGAGTTCCGAAGAATATAGTTTCTGACCGTGGTGTCCAATTCACCTCCAGATTCTGGAAGGCCCTCTGTGGCTCCTTGGAAATTGAGTTGGCATTCTCCTCGGCCTACCATCCCCAGTCCAATGGGCAAACTGATAGGACGAATCAGACGCTGGAGCTGTATCTCCGCTGCTTCTCCGCATTCTCCCAGGACGATTGGGCCCCCCTACTCCCTATTGCGGAGTTCTCTTATAATAATTCCTTGCATTCAGCCACCAACTAGACTCCATTCTATGCCAACTATGGCTTTCATCCGACCTTTTTACCTGGATCAATACCTGAATGTTCTGTTCCTGCAGTATCTGAGACCATGAATTTCTTCTCGAAGAAATGAACAATAAGCTGTTACAAGATACCATGGCCAAGGCCCAAGAAGGTTATAAGAAGGTGTTTGACAAAAAGAGGCGCGAAGAACTCGTGTTGGAACCTGGTAACCCAGTATGGTTATCTACCGCCAATCTGAAACTGGCATGTCCATCCAAAAAACTAGGCCCTAAGTTCCTGGGTCCCTTCCTGATAAGGAGGAAAATTAAAATTAATGATGTTGCCTACGAGCTTGATCTGCTGAATTCCCTGAAGGTGCACCCGGTCTTCCATGTATCTCTCTTAAAGCCGGTTATCCCCAATTCTTTTGTTGGCCGTACTGTCGGTCCACCCAAACCCATCCTTGTAGACAACGAGGAGGAATTTGAAGTAGAGGCAATATTAGACTGCAGAAAAAGACAAAATCAAACCCAATACCTCATAAAGTGCAAGGCATATGGCCCTGAAGACAATTCATGGGAATCAGAAGATAATTTGCATGCCGGGGAACTCCTGCAAGCTTTCAAGGACTCACATGCCTCCAAGTTGGCCCAATTGGGCATCCAGTGTCTGCCCTTGAGGAGGGGGCACTGTCAGAGAGCTTACCTGATTGGGCGTCGTCGCGCGCTGGGGCGCATTGGTGCACGCTTTCCTGCGGGTGCTCGGGCGCCTGCTTCTATGGGCACTGGTGTTGGCATGCCGGCTGGCCGTGGTGGACGCGGTGGTGCACGGGCTCGTATGCCTATGGGCGCTGCTATGCGTTCGCCTGGTGGCGCTGGTGTGCATGCCACTGTCCAGGGGCGCGCTCGGGCGCGTGTGGGTGCGCGGGCGCCTGTGCGTAACGGTGCATGCACGAACCAATCAGCCTATTTAGGCTTGCTTCTCCCTCTGATCAGTGCTGCCTGATCAACAGCTCCATGCCTAGTTCCTGTTTCCTGTTTCCTGTTCCTGTTCCTAGTTCCTGTGATTCCTGTGTTCCTGATCTGTTGACGACCCGGCTTGCCTTTTGGACTCTCCTGACCTCCGCCTGCATTTGACCCCGGCCTGTTTTGACTTCGCTTCTGCCTGCTCCTTCTGTACCTCTGCTGCCCGCCTGTTGCCAAACCCAGCTTGTGCACTAACCTGTCTCCAGCTCCTGCTCAGCATCTGCTGTTTGAAGACTGCTAACCTCCGGAACACGGACTCCTGCACAGGCTCTCATACCACTCCGCACTCGTGGGCCTCCTGTCTGCTCTACCAGGGGCTGCGAGTCGGATACGTAAGGGAGCCTACCCTCTGCCCAAGTGGACTCTCCGGTCTGGTAAGTGAGAGACTTGACACATGGGATCTTTCCAGGAATTCAATTTTTGATCCTGGATAGAATCCATCCCAACCCCAGGGGCGGGGACTGGAACAAGGTCCTCTTACAACGGGAAGTCCGTTGGATTGTTGACCTTGCTGCCACCTCGCCCCCGGGCCTAAATGAACAACTTAGCTATAGGCCATTTTTAGAGGGGTTTGCATCAGGAGAATGTGAGAAAGATCTATAGTCTCCTATATCGTGGTTCCTCCCCCTCCCCCCCCTCCTTTGATCTAACACACTGTCCGATCGACTTTAAGCTCCTTGAGGGCAGGGACTGATGTGAATGTACAATATATACAGTGGGGACGGAAAGTATTTAGACCCCCTTATATTTTTCACTCTTTGTTATATTGCAGCCATTTGCTAAAATCATTTAAGTTCATTTTTTCCTCATTAATGTACACACAGCACCCATATTGACAGAAAAACACAGAATTGTTAACATTTTTGCAGATTTATTAAAAAAGAAAAACTAAAATATCACATGGTCCTCAGTATTCAGACCCTTTGCTCAGTATTTAGTAGAAGCACCCTTTTGATCTAATACAGCCATGTGTCTTTTTTGGAAAGATGCAACAAATTTTTCACACCTGGATTTGGGGATCCTCTGCCATTCCTCCTTGCAGATCCTCTCCAGTTCTGTTAGGTTGGATGGTAAACGTTGGTGGACAGCCATTTTTAAGTCTCTCCAGAGATGCTCAATTGGGTTTAAGTCAAGGCTCTGGCTGGGCCATTCAAGAACAGTCACTCCTTCGTTATTTTAGCTGTGTGCTTAGGGTCATTGTTTTGTTGGAAGATAAATGCTGCCACCACCATGCTTCACTGTTGGGACTGTATTGGATAGGTGATGAGCAGTGCCTGGTTTTCTTTACACATACCGCTTAGAATTAAGGCCAAAAAGTTCTATCTTCGTCTCATCAGACCAAAGAATCTTATTTCTCACCATCTTGGAGTCCTTTAGGTGTTTTTTTAGCAAACTCCATGAGGGCTTTCATGTGTCTAGCCCTGCAGGAAATGTCATTCTTGTATGTGTGCGCTGTAAAATATTTTGTACTGTTTATAGGTCTTACAGCAGCACCATCTTGAATTTAAATGCATTGTATGGTGTGCCCCCCAAATATGTACTTGTATGTTGTAATAGGCCCTGACCAGGTTTTTGGGCTGGAGCACCCCTCCCCCTCCTCATTACCTCCTATTTAGTGGCCACCAGTGATTAGGATGTATCCCTTTCAGTTCTCCCACATAGAGGAGTTCAGCTCCCATGGTTGAGACAGAGGATCTTCCATTCTATTACTAGTGTAGGACCCACTAATTCGGGGTACTTTGTCGCAGTAAGTGGGCTTAGCACTATATGACCATATAGTGTGACCAAACCCCCGTATTTTTTGAATATGTTCAGGTGTTCAGGTGTTTTTAACTAGCCCTGCAGGAAATGTCATTCTTGTATGTGTGCGCTGTAAAATATTTTGTACTGTTTATAGGTCTTACAGCAGCACCATCTTGAATTTAAATGCATTGTATGGTGTGCCCCCCAAATATGTACTTGTATGTTGTAATAGGCCCTGACCAGGTTTTTGGGCTGGAGCACCCCTCCCCCTCCTCATTACCTCCTATTTAGTGACCACCAGTGATTAGGATGTATCCCTTTCAGTTCTCCCACATAGAGGAGTTCAGCTCCCATGGTTGAGACAGAGGATCTTCCATTCTATTACTAGTGTAGGACCCACTAATTCGGGGTACTTTGTCGCAGTAAGTGGGCCTAGCACTATATGACCATATAGTGTGACCAAACCCCCATATTTTTTGAATATGTTCAGGTGTTTTTAACCACTTCAATACCAGGCACTTAGACACCTTCCCGCCCAGGCCAATTTTCAGCTTTCAGCGCTGTCGCAATTTGAATGACAATTGCGCAGTCATCCATCATTGTACCCAAACAAATTTTTTATCATTTTGTTCCCACAAATAGAGCTTTCTTTTGGTGGTATTTGATCACCTCTGCGGTTTTTATTTTTTGCGCAAGAAATAAAAGAAGACCGAAATTTTTCGAAAAAAAACGTTTTTATTTGTTTCTGTTAAATTTTTTTGTAAATAAGTAAGTTTTCTCCTTCAATGATGGGCACTGATATGGCTGCACTGACGGGCACTGATACAGCGGCACTGATGGGCACCGATGAGGTGGCACCAATGAGGTGGCACTGATGAGGTGGCACTGATGATGGGCACTGATAAGTGGTACTGATGGGCACTGATAGGTGGCACTGATGGGCACTGATAGGTGGCACTGGTATGCGGCACTGATGGGCACTCATAGGTGGCACCGACGGGCACTCATAGGCGGCACTGATGGGCACTCGTAGGCGGCACTGATGGGCACTCGTAGGTGGCATTGATTGGTACATATGGGTGGCACTGATGGGTACTTATGGGTGGCACTGATTTGTGGCATTGATGGGCACTGATAGGTGGGCACTGATGGGCACAGATGGGCACTGACAGGTGGCACAGATAGGCACTGACAGGTGGCACTTATGGGCAATGACAGGTGGCACTGATAAAACATTGGGGGCATTGCTGGGCAGATCTTGGACATAATGGTGCCAATCAGTGCCCATTTGTGGGCACTGATTGGCACAGATTGGGCACATGTGGATGGCCATGGGGTACATACCTGGCCATCCACATGTTGCCCATTCCCTGGTGGTCCTAGTGGCGATCCCTGGTGGTCCAGTGTGGTGATCTGAGGGGGGGCTGCGCTGATAAACAATCAGCGCAGACCCCCCCTGCCAGGAGAGCTGCCGATCGGCTCTCCTCTACTCGCGTCTGTCAACGGCTCTTCCCATTGACAGCGTGATCAGCCGTGATTGGACACGGCTGATCACGTGGTAAAGAGCCTCCGCCAGAGGCTCTTTACCAAGATCGTTGTAGCGGTGTGTCAGGCTGACACACCGCTCCACCGATCGCCGCGATGCGCGCCCCCGGGGGCGCGCGGCGGCATGTTATCCTGCTGGACGTCATATGACGTCCAGTCAGGATAACAGAACCACTTCCCGGACGTCAATCCGCTATAGGGCGGGCGGGAAGTGGTTAACTAGCCTTGCAGGAAATGTCATTCTTGTATGTGTGCGCTGTAAAATATTTTGTACTGTTTGTAGGTCTTATAGCAGCACCATCTTGAATTTAAACGCATTGTAGGGTGTGCCCCCCAAATATGTTTTTGTATGTGACAGAACTGGTCACGCTGGAGCAACCAATTCTTGGTCCAAGAACTCCTCCCCACCCTGTTCATGGACTGGGCTTGTGTCAAAGTAAGGACCCCAACACCAAGCCCCCGCACAGCACGAACTCTACGATGAGTATGTATACGCAACATGGCTAGAAAACAGCTGGTCAGAACAAAGTAACAGAACGCACTGAAGAACAGCAAGGCCTGTAAAGAGCGACCTGGAAATCAGTAACGAACGAACAAGAACACAATGAAAAATCAATAGTAACTCGCTGCACGCACTGAAGACCAGCTACAAACTCACAAGCACAAACTAAACAGCAGAAATACGATCTGAAAGCCACGAGTCTGAAAGAGCGCGAATCGTCTCTCACCAAACTTTTACTAACATGAGATTAGCAAAAGGAGCCCAACGGGTGCCGCGCTTGGTACTGAACTGCCCTTTTATAGTCTCGTCGTACGTGGTGTAGGTCACCGCGTTCTTGGCGTTCGGAAATTCCAACAACTTTGTGCGACCGTGTGTATGCAAAACAAGTTTGAGCCGTCGGAAAAAATCCATGGATTTTGTTGTCGGAATGTCTGATCAATGTCTGACCATGTGTACAGGGCATTAATGTGTTGTTTATCTTCTTGGGTGATCTTGCGGTTTGGAATATGTGGGGCGTACCACCCACTTGTTGCATATTAGATTGGGGGAGCAAATAACTAATATATACAGTGGGGACGGAAAGTATTCAGACCCCCTTAAATTTTGCACTCTTTGTTATATTGCAGCCATTTGCTAAAATCATTTAAGTTCATTTTCTTCCTCATTAATGTACACACAGCACCCCATATTGACAGAAAAACACAGAATTGTTGACATTTTGCAGTGCTGTGTGTACATTAATGAGGGAAAAAAATGAACTTAAATTATTTTAGCAAATGGCTGCAATATAACAAAGAGTGAAAAATGTAAGGGGGTCTGAATACTTTCCGTCCCCACTGTACATATATACGTTCTATAAGCATAATGTTTCTAAACATTATGCTTTAAAGCACAATAGGGGTCCCAAGGGCACCACATTCATTGCCCTGGAAAAATATGTCCCCCACTTTGTTTAAATAAGTTATACCTGTAGGTAATGTAAATATCTCTTAACCACTTGACGACCAGCCGCCGCAGTTATACTCTCTATTGCGCAAATAGCTGTGCCGGTACGGCGCTTTCTGTAATAGATACAGTGGGCACGCACCTGTGGCGCCAGGCCGGAGTTGATACACGTGGTCGGTGGCCGCGATGTCTGCCGGCCACCCACAATCGCTCCACAGTGCTAGAACGGGGATCTGCCAGCGTAAACCCAGCAGATCCCCATTCTGACAGGGAAGCAGAGAGAGATCGTCTGTTCCTAGTGATCAGGAACAGCGATCTCTCTATACTTCCAGTCAGTACACTCCCCCCACAGTTAGAAACACCTCCCTAGGATACACTTAACCCCTTGATTTCCCCCTAGTGTTAACCTTTTCCCTGTCAGTGTCATTTATACAGTAATCAGTGCATTTTTATAGCACTGATCACTGTATACTGGTCCCAAAAAAGTGTCAAAAGTGTCCGATCTGTCCACCGCAATGTCGAATGTCGATTTAAACAGGGAATGCGCGTGATCGTGCGCGCGCATCCCTGTTCCTTCGGTGGCTGCGTGTCACGGAGACACCGCTCTCCACCTAGGAGGGTGAACAGCCATTGGACATGGCTGTTTACCACGTGATCGGCTGTGATCTTTTCACAGCCGATCACTAAATGTAAACACAGAGTGGTAACTAGCTGTTACCAGTTCTTCTCTCCTCACTCACCGTTTCCAGTGTGAGGAGAGAAGAGCCAGAAGCAGTGAGTTACCGATCTGTGTTCTGTAGTGTCTGCACCAACACCACACCTGTCCCATCGCCCCCCCATTCATTGTCATCTGTCACCCAACAGTCACCACAGTCACCCAATAAAGTGCACCTGTCACATAAGACTGCTATCAGTGACCATCGGCGGTGCACCTGTCACCCATCACCCGCCACCCATCAGTGACCATCAGCCGTCAGCCATCACCTGTCACCCATCAGTGACCACCAGCCATCACCCATCAGTAACCGTCAGCCACCACCCGTCACCTGTCACCCATCAGTGACCACCAGCCATCACCCGTCACCCATCAGTGACCATCAGCCATCACCCGTCACCCATCACCCATCAGTGACCGTCAGTCATCACCCGTCACCTATCACCCATCAGTGACCGCCAGCCATCACCCGTCACCCATGAGTTACCTTCAGCCATCACCCGTCACCCATCACCTGTCACCCATCAGTGACCGCCAGCCGTCACCCACCAGGGACCGTGGCCTGTCACCCGTCTGTGACCATCACCCGTCAGTGACCATCACCCGTCACTGTCCGTGGCTTGTCACCCATCAGTGACCATCGCCTGTCACACCATCATCACCTATCAGTAAATGGCACCTGCCACCCATCGCACAGCCCATCAGTGACCGTCACCTGCCACCTGTCACACAGCCATCAGCGTCATGTCTGAAAGAGTATACAACAGTGAGGAGGCGTTCCAGATCCTCTCCATGACTGATGAGAGCAATGGGGAGTTCTCATCAGATTCCAATTCTGATTCCGAATCAAATTCGGTATTTGAAACGAATAATGAATCGGCAAATGATTCGGAAGAAGAATGGGCCTCTCCTATAAGGGCATGGCACTCTGGAAACCAGGATTATATTCCCAGGCCCAGTACCAGTGCTGCCACAAGCAATAGGCCCCAAGAACAAATTCCCAGGCCCAGTACCAGCGCTGTCACCAGCGTTAGGCCCTGGGAACAAATGTCCAGTACCAGCGTTGCCGTCGGCGGTAGGCCCCAAGAACAAATGCCCAGACCCAGTACCAGTGCTGCCACATCACGCCTGAGTACCAGCACAGGAAATTCCAATCCAACTACTGGAGTGTCATGTCCCCCAAGAGCCAGGGCCTCTACATACATGCCAGATGGTCTTGCCAACCCAACATGGTTGCCTTCCAACTTGGCATCACCAATTATTCCCCCTTTCACAGCACAGCCAGGTGTGCAGACCAACACCCAAAATTTCTCAGAGATTGATTGCTTTCATCTGTTTTTTCCCTACACTATGCTGCAATTTATTGTGGACCAGACAAATTTATATGCCCAGCAGTATATTGCCAACAACCCCCAATCTTCATATGCCCGTTCGTTTGAGTGGAGAGATCTGAATTTGGAGGAGTTCAAATTGTTTATGGGCCTCACCCTAAACATGGGGATTACAAAAAATTGAAGGACTTGCCTATTGGTCCACCAAGCCTATCCACAACATGCCCATTTATTCTGCCGTAATGTCCAGGTCCCGATACAAGATGATAATGCGCTTTCTTCACTTCAGCGACAACACCCAGTGCCCTCCCCACAATCATCCAAATTACGACAAGTTATATAAGATTTGCCCACTGATAAATTTCTTTTACCAACAATTTGCAGAACTCTATGTCCCCGATCAGAATATATTTGTCGATGAGTCCCTGGTACCCTTTTCAGGCCGGCTAGGAATTAAGCAATATATTCCTAGCAAAAGGGCCAGATACGAAGTAAAATTATACAAGCTCTATGAGAGAACCACTGGATATCTGTATGCGTTCCGCATATATGAAGGAAGAGATTCCCATCTCCAGCCCCCTGAATGCCCGGCCTACATGGGCACAACTGGAAAGATTGTATGGGACCTGGCATACCCACTTCTGAACAAAGGATATCACATATCCCTTGACAACTTCTACACCAGCCTGCCTGCAAAAACCCTGGCCTGTGAAACCTCCAGAAAAAATAGGAAGGGCTTCCCCCAATCTCTAGCAAACAAAAATCTGCGAAGGGGGGGAACAGCATCATTGAGATGCAACGAAGTGCTGGCCTTGAGGTGGAAGGATAAAAGGGACGTGTACATGATGTCCACCATCTATGATGACACTACCATTGAGGTACAAAGAAGATGAGGTCCCATTGAAAATCCAACATGTGTCCAAGATTATAATCTCTACATGGGGAGGGGGGGTGGATTTCAATGATCAAATGATTCAGCCCTATTTGTCAATAAGGAGGTCCCGATTCTGGTACAAGAAGGTAGCAATTTATCTCATCCATTTGGCCATTTATAATTCCTATGTAGTCTACACCAAATCCATGGAAAGCCCTGCCTCCTTCCTAAAATTCATAGAAGTTGTCACGTCCCTCATCTATCACCAAAGACCCCCCCCAGAAGACCTTCGCTCTGAGGCTGTTTGCCGACTTCATGAGCGCCACTTCCCCTTCAGCATTCCACCATCTGAAGCAGGCCGAAGACAGCAAAAAAAATGTTGCGTGTGCACCAAAAGAGGGTTTCGAAAAGATACCAGCTACCATTGTCCCCAGTGTCCGTCCCAACCTGGCCTTTGCATTGGTGAATGCTTCCAACTTTATCATACATCCCTAAAATATTAGCCCATATTTTTAACCATTTCCCCATTTTCATCATCTGTGTTGACCATTTTCCATTCTTCCCCAAATAACCATGCCACTGCTTTCCACGTGAACTGACCCTGGCCTGTTTTGTGACTATGCCTCTGCCTACCGTTTGGACTGCTTCCACGTGAACTGACCCTGGCCTGTTTTATTAACTATGCTACTGCCTACCGCTTGGATTGCTTGCACGTGAACTGCAATAGTCCTGTTTTATGGACTATGCTTTTGCCTACCGCTTGGACTGATCTGTTGCCCTGCTACTGTAGTAAACAGGGGTCTCACACATGTGAGGGGCTCCAGAATTGTTTTTCCAGATGGAGAAAACAATTTTTTTTTGTTTTCCCCGGGTTTCGGAATTTCCGGATTAGGGTCTGGAGTCCGGAGGCTTCATGGAGATTTGGGTGGGTCGAAGCCTCTTCCCCTGTGCCCCTGTGCATAGGTCTTACCTGATTGCGGCCCTCAGCCTGCTGCTGACTAACTGCTACGATGCCTCTGCCTGCCGCATGAAGGGACCACACTGCTACCTGGACTATGCAAATAATTGGCTGTAGCAAGAGGCAGTATGTTTATGAAGGGCTGGAGAGCGGTACAATAATGAGTGTCTGCAGGTAACAGTGTACCAGGACCAATATTATGGCTGTGCTGGCTGTCTCTGCCTGGACAATTTCTATGGACTGTGCTGTGCTGACAATATCCTTGTACTGACTATAGAAATTATTCCTGCCTGTTGCCTGGATAATTACTATTGCTGTCGCTAAGCACATCCCTGCCTGCTGCCTGGACCAGTGCTCTCCTCTGTGGATACTACTAAAAGCACAGGTAATGCTTTTTTTTTTTACCCTTTCCGCAATAGAATTTATTTTGGATTGTAATTCTTGGTATGTACATGCTATGTGTTAGAAATATGAAGGGCTTTCAAAAATGATAGGTTGCCAGGAAATTATATATGTCATTTATGCTCCTAGAACGTCTGATGGTACTACTTGGATGTTGGGCCTCTGTATGTGGCCAGGCTGTGTAAAAGTCTCACACATGTGGTATCACCATACTCAGGAGGAGTAGCAGAATGTATTTTGGGGTGTCATCTTTGCTATGTACATGCTATGTGTTGGAAATATCTGATAAATGGACAACTTTGTGTAAAAAAAATGCATTTTCATTTTTTTACACATTTTCCAAAAACTTCTGGAAAAAAATGAACCGTTCAAAAGACTCATTATGCCTCATAGATTATACGTTGGGGTGTTTGCTTTCCAAAATGGGGTCATTTTGGGGGCAATTCCATTGTCCTTGTGCTCCAGGGCCTTCAAAAATGTAAAAGGTGGTTGAAAAATGAGATGTGTCATTTATGCTTGTAGAACGCCTGAAGATGCTACTTCAATGTTGGGCCTTTGTATGTGGCCAGGCTGTGTAAAAGTCCCACACATGTGGTATCGCCATACTCGGGAAGAGTAGCAGAATGTATTGTGGGGTGTAATTTGTTGTATGCATATGCTCTGAGAGAGAAATAACCTGCTAATATGACAATTTTGTAAAAAAAAAAAAAATGTTCATTTTGCAAAGAATTGTGGGAAAAAATTACAACTTAAAAAAATTCACCATGCTACTTACTTAATACCTTGGAATGTCTACAATCTAAAAAGGGGTCATTTAGGGGGTATTTGTACTTGTACTTCTGTCCCAAGAAATGAGATAGGCCATCAGTACATCAGGTGTGATCAGATGTGATCAATTTTCAGTGATTAGCACCATAGTTTGCAGACTCTATAACTTTCACAAAGACCAAACATCACATTGGCCAAAATTTATGAAGAAAAATTACTAGTTTGCAAATTTTATGACAGAAACAAAGAAAAAGGCATTTTTTTCACAAAATGTACGGTCTTTTTTATTTATAGCACAAAAAATAAAAAACCCACTAGTGATTAAATATCACCAAAACAAAGCTCTATTGGTGTAAAAAAAAAAGGACGCAAATTTCATATGGGTACAGTGTTGCATGACTGAGTAATTGTCATTCAAAGTGTGAGAGCGCTGAAAGCTGAAAATTGGTCTGGGCAGGAAGGGGGTGTAAGTGCAGTGTATTGAAGTGGTTAAAGGGGTAAATTCTTCCGGGGGCTGAAGTGGTTAAACTGGCACTGTTTAGGAGATATTCACACTGCATGCAGCCGGTGGCATTCATGCACTCTGAAGGTCCTTCAGACAAACAATGGATTGGGGGGCACACCCAAAACATACATTTCTAAGGCTGATGCTGCTATAAAGATCAATATACAAATTGAACCATAAAGAATAGTGCACACATACACAAAAAAAGGTTGCTTTCAAAACTTGCAAGGCTACTTAAAAACACCTGATCTTAATAAGTAAATATTGGGATTTAGTTACACCATATGGCCATAACGTGCTGAAGCCCACTACTGCGTCAAAGTATCGCATTTTCAGTGGGTCCTACACTATTCACAGAATGAAAGATAAATCCCACTTCTCAAAACCATGGGGCATACTCACTCCTTACATGGCAGAAATGTACTAGCTGCAGATTCCTCTGTCTAAACTGCACTATAAAAGGGACTCTTCCTATAAACACTTACTGGTGATGGAAGGTCCTTCAGAGCCCATGCGTAAACGGTGGCTCACACGCACATGTGCGGGAGTGACATCACCGTGCACCTGGCCACTCATGTAGCCGGAAGACATGAACCCAAACGGAAGACCGGGTGAAGATGGAAACCCTCTCAGCGGTGACAGCGCGGCACTGGAGGACTTCATTTTAAGGTAAGTCTCTTATAATGTGCTAGTATGCGATGCATACTAGCACATTATGACATTGCCTTGCAGGGGAAGTTTCTTTTTAACTGCTTTAAGCCACTGACCGTTGGGCTGAAGTGACCTGCCTGAGGTCTGTGAAAATAATAAAAATGCTAATTATAATAGTTTATTTTGTAAGGTATAGTATTAACATTTATTGTGTACAGATATCTATCTCAGACTTCTCCTGAATAAAATATGAAGAATTACTATCAAAGACTCAATCCTATCTGTCACCGAGATCCCCACTGTGAAATAATCCCAAACTGAAAGAACTGCCCAGTCACCTAGAGTCTATGGTAGTCTAGCAGTGGTATTAAAGAGCTTTCTTATGTAATATTCTCCTCTTCACATTCTGGGAATTGAAAACGTCAACCTCCCCAATAAGATTTATTTTTAAAATATCTCACTTTAAGGCATGCAATTACAGCTCATTTTGGTTCTGTAATAATAAAGCTCAGTGCATCCCTTTTGTGAAATCTTATTCATGTTAATACGCTTTAGAAGATAACCACCTCAGTATTTAACTGTCTGGAATTCTATACACCAAAATCCTTCTCTTCCGCTTACAAAAAATGGACTACTTACTGACCTTGTCAAACAAACAGCTAGGTATTCCCTTCATCTACAACAGACTTGTATGCTAGATAGGGTATAAAGTAGATGTGCCACACATGAAAAAAAACAAAGTGTGGGGCCCCCCAAATTCTATACCTTTCTTTTTTTTTCTTTCTTTTTTTGCTTGATCTTTCTCTTGATTAACATCTACACCAGGGGTAGGCAACCTCTGCCCTCCAGCTGTGGTGAAACTGCAAATCTCATCATGCCTCTGCCTCTAGGAGTCATTCCTGTGATTGTCAGGGTCTTGCAATGTCTCATGGGACTTGTAGCTTCAAAACAGCTGGAGGGTCAAAGTTGCCTACCCCTGATCTACACCCTTAAAATTCATACCAGACCTGAAGGGTCCCATTCAATTAGCATCCACTTTTTATTTGAATTTAAGATTCTGTCTGGCATGGACAGTTAACCATGAATTCCCAGCAACTCAGATGCAATATTTCTTACCTGGTCTGCTAACTACTTTGCTATATACATCACAAGTAGGCTGCTATAGGACTCACAAGCTTGCACCATTTGTGGGTGACAGTTAGTAATGAGCGCAATCCACAAATGTTTAACATATTGATGAATTCTCTCAAAGTCTATGGGAGCCAAACCTTTTTATTTTTTTGGCCTTTTTTCAAGGTCAGTTTGTAAGCTTTTGCTGAAAAGGGAGAGGGTAGCTGGACATTGCTATGGTGCCATGGGGGACATGTACATGCAAAAAAAAAAGAAAAGAAAATACATATTGTTCAGGAGGGAGAGTTTTTATTTTTTAAAGCAACTTAAAAGGCATTTTTTTTTGCCAAAAGGTTGTTGTGTTACACTCTCTCAATTCATTCTACATTGTCAAAGAAGTAGCATATTCTGATAAGTACAACCAAAATAAAAACTAAAAAGAAACCTTTGAACCGCTGCTCAGAGATTTATATAAACAAGCAGCAAGGATTTTTGGTGAGTTTTCCTAAGTGTTGGTGGAGGCACGTTGGTGGAGTGGAACACTAAAGAGAAATCCAGAGGACTTTTGAAGCACAGTGTTTGCAGCCTGCACAGCACTTGGCCCTTTATTATTGGAGGCACAGCAGACGTTTTAGCACAAAAATTACTTTATTTGATATTTGTCCGTTTTATTATAAGAAGCACTTTATTTTATATTTGGTTGGTTTCATTTATTGTGATATTTGTGTAGCACCCTCCTAGTTACTAGGTGAGGTACATTTAGTTTGGCTCCTCTGTAGGCAGAGGAGCAGGAGTTAATTTGTGTTTTCACTATGCAGTACTCCAAGGGCTGTGGTCCTGTTACCTCCTCCTATTTTCTGGAACTTTGTAGATAGTTCTAGAATCTAGTGGGTGGGGGGACCAGAGACTGCAGCTTGAATATTTATCAAGTTTCCACTAGGATTGTCCCGATACCGATTCTATTATCGGTATTGGGACTAATACCAAGCATTTGTGCGAGTAGTTCTACTCGCACAAATGCTCCCGATGCCAGATCCTATACCTGGAACAGGAAGACAATGGGCGGAGAGGGCAGAGTGGAGATCGGTCTGGCAGCAGAGGAACATGGGGGTAAGCTGGCCGGGGCAGGGATGCAGGGCGCTGCCGCATATTCCATCCAAAACGGTGACCAGAGCAGTCACATTCGGTACAGGAAGTGACGTTCCATGTCTCAGTCGGAGGGTAAACATCACAACTCCCATCTTGTTACACCCTGCACTCCGCTGCAGTAAGCCAGCAGCGGACATTTTGTTACACCTAGCCGGACTATATGGGCTGGATGTAACAAGATGTCCACTGCTGGCTTACTGCAGTCAAGTGCAAGGTGTACAAAAATGGGCATCGCAGCATCTCCTCTCATCATTCATGTCATTTATTATGCAATTGCCAATCAGTGCTTCGTTTCAGTGCCCATCAGTGCCTTCCCATATGTGCCGCCTATCAGTGCCATCTATCAGTGCCCATAAGTGCTACCTATCAGTGCCCAAAAGTGTTGCCTATCAGTGCCCATAAGTGCCACCTATCAGTGCCATCTATCAGTGCCCAAAAGTGCCGCCTATTAGTGCCATCTATCAGTGCCATCTATCAGTGCATATAATATATCGACATTAATAGACATCAATACTTTCACTGAGAATTATAATAAATTCTAACCCTTAAAGAAAGCCAATGTTAGGTTGTTTACACAACTAAATTAATCTATACTTGCCATGCAAGGGGCATTATTGGGCCAATCAATAAAATACCCCCAAATCATCACATAAACATAAATGAAAAACTCCACCTAAAAAAATCTGCTTATATGAGGCTATAACAATCCTATTTGACACTTATAAAAAGTATTTAACAAATTATATCCAAACTAGTTTCAAGCTTTAGGTTACAATTAAAAACATTTAAAAACAAGTAGCCCACACTCAATCGCATGGTCAAGTGAAATCCCCAACATATTGCAATAATCCTTGTGTAAGTATGGGCAATGAGAAGCAAGGCAAAGGTCTCACAGACTCACACATAACACATGAATCAAGTTAAAGATCTGGTTTACTCAAAAGCTAATGTGCACAAGGCTTATTATGAAGAAACCTGTAATGGGTCATATCGTCTACTGGATCATTCAAATATATGGACGAACCTAACAAGCAGTACATTACAAGCAGTAACATGCAGTACATTGCAAACAAAAATTGGGTAGTCATGGATTTTGTGTACATATGCAGTACATAGAAAAATCAATAATACTGACATAAAACCATGAAATTTTATTTTGATATCAATTAAAGACACAAAGGCGAAGGATTCTGCAAGGCATAAAATATGTCTAATTCAGGTTCACATAGATGTAATCATCCAAGAGAATTCACAAGTAAACTCAAGGCATTTCATATACTTTTCTTCAGGAGTACTTGTGAATGGAATCAATATGGTGGAACCCAAGTTGCTTATTCTTAAAAACAGGTAAAATCACCATCAAATGGAATATCTTTATCACATAAAGGGAGAGGCCCACATGGACCTCCAAAAGTGGTCAAAAATAGTACACAGGCACTTGTTAGCGTATTCAAGATCCTGTAGTATAATGGATCAGCAATCGGTAAACAAATCTTAATGCAAGCAGCCTTATATGTATAAGGATACATCCCGGGACTCCATATTGGAGAACAGAAGCCTCTCATTCCTCATAACATTTTAGAACCAGTAGAGCGATCATAGAAATCATGCCGAACATGGCATCCGGGTCAAGTTTTTTTTTTTAAAGTAAAATGGCATCCACCATTCTTTAAAGTAGAAACTTTGTTTTTGCTTTATAACTTAACATATTCTTAAAGGAAAACAAATGAAAAAAGGCCATATGAATCATTCTTGGTACACTTGATAACTCTGAATTAAACTTCTACATTCGTCAACTGACAATTTCTCCAGCTCTTCTTGAGCAGACCACTTCAGTGGACTGTCAGTTTCTCTCATAAATGTTTTATTCAATTAGTAACACGATTCATAGCAGACCACTCTAGAAAAGTCCAACATTTGCTTTTAAACTGTTCTTGGGTTCTCTTAGATGTATGTTTTGGATTATTATTCTGCTGGAGGGCCCATGATTTTTCCATTTGCTCTGGTCCGGTGACATAATAGGTTATATTCTGGGACCTTGGATGTCACCCACCAGCTTCCATTGCCCATCCATTGTTGGTGGTCCCTTCCCCCCCTGCAGGAGCTGCTCCATGACATAGGAGAGCCGGAGCTTCTGCATCACCGTGCCCGGACTGGAGCGGATTGAAATACGGTATGTACATATCTTTTTCATGAGCAGTATACAGCGGAAGGGTTTGGGGAAATGATTTTGGGCAGAATTATGTGCAGAATTATGTGTGGCCTTTAATCTTTAAAATTCATCCAAGACCTCTTATGAAGTTTTAGTTGGTTCTTCAGAATGCAGATTATTCTGTTTATTATAGGGTCTAGTTTCCTCTTGTGGCCATGTCCAAAGAGGTTGGCTATGGTCCTCTGGACCTTAAACTTCTTTACAGTTGCCATACTTGTCTATTACCTTCTTCCTTTCCTTCTTAAAGTGGTGTCCCACCCCCCCCCCCCAAAAAAAAAATGCATGAATGTGCCTTAAAAAAAAAAAAAAAATTGGAAATTTTTTTTAACTCACCTCTAAATACCTGTTGTTAGTGGGTCCCCCTCTGCCCCTTTCAGTGCCTGGGCTGGTGACATCACTTCCCCTCGGCGCAGGAAGGGCTCAGCTCTGCTCCCTCCCTTGTCAATCATCTGGGACACATTACAGGTCCCAGATGACTGAGCGGCCAATTACGGTGCGCGGCGCCGCTCGCGCATGCGCAGTGGGTGCCCGGCTGTGAAGCCACAGCCCAGCGCCCACAGTTGTAATGTCAGCGCCGCCAAACGGAGGGGGAGACGAGCAGGGCTTCTATCCCCCACATCGCTGGACCGTGGGACAGGTAAATGTCCGATTATTAAAAGTCAGCAGCTGCAGTTTGTAGCTGCTGACTCCCCTTTAAGACAACTCTCTGCTTTTCTTACTCTTGTCATGATTACTGTGCTGCACACAAGGACCCATTCTATTTCTTCTGTTCGTGATGCCTACAAACAGTGTTTCTATGCATCATCCATAAACATGCTGTGACAGTATTATTGTTACAACATATTTACATTTTTTTATGTGCAGTTCAAATGAGAGCCTTTTGTTTCATACACAATGTAATTTAAAGTCGCTTCACAAGTAGCAAAAACATTTTCATTTTCTTTTTAAAAAAGTACTTATATTCCACCCCTTATTAACCCCTGATTAACCATAATCACCCCTTAATCCTTCCTTTATTCGTATGTTTGTTAGCATGTTAATTTTTTAGTGTCACATTAAAAAAATGTATACCTTTTTAAAAATGTTTTAGGTCATGCTTTGTACCACAAATACAGTTGCCAAAAAAAAATACAGGCATACCCCACTTTTAAGTACACAATGGGGTTTATTTACTAAAGCTGGAAAGTGCGAAATCAGGCTCAAATCTGCATAGAAACTAATGAGCTTCTAACCCCAGCTTGTTCAATTAAGCTTTGGTAAAAAACCTGGAAGCTCATTGGTGGGGTATGCCTGTAATATAAGTATGAATTGAAAATTGAGAGCTTTGTAACTAAATTCAAGTATAGTGGTGTTGAAGGAACATTTTGCTATGCTAGGCCAGACCTAGCTCCAGTCAATAAGAGGGATGGAGCGATTAAAGTGGTATTAACCCCCCCCCATTTTTTTTTTACAGTCCCAAGCATTGGCAATCATTAAATGTGGTAGCTGCATTTGTTTTCTTTTTATAGGCTTTTTATCCTTTATTTTCACCTGCTGATCCTGCCAGTAAAACACTTACGGGGGCGTGGCCTGGACATGGCGAGGTGAGGACGCTGTGCTTCTGAGCTCCCGGCTTCATCCAGGCTAGCCGAGCCTACTATGCTCTAAAACCCCCCCCGGAGTGCGAGGCATGTACTCGAGGAGAAGGAGGACAAAGGGGAGAGTTAAACCTGCCAAGTCGAGAGACTCTGGGGGAACTATAGAACACTTCCTCACTCAACCCCGGACTCCCACCCCGGACCCCAATATGGCGGAACCACGTGGAGAGGCGAGCGGTATGCAAGTGAATTGATCGGCATCCCCGGCTGCCTCAATGGACTCGGACTCTTACTCGGATGTTCCGGTGGCCCTGCAATCCGGATCGGGGACCCCCCTATTACATTCTAGAGGCATTGGAGGAGAAGCGGAGCTATGGGCACTGCTTAAAGCCCTCCCCACTAAGATGGATATAGAATCCCTCATCGAACGCCTGGAAACACAACACCGCCAAGACATGCAGGAAGTGAGAGGAGAGCCGAACACACTATCCACTAGATTGATGGCGGGGGAGACCTCAGTGACATCCCTGGAAAAACGGGTCTCAGAATTAGAACATCTCCAAGAGGCTCATGTGGACGCTGCTACAATGCTCCAACTACATCAAGAAGAAATGGAGGACCGCAGCAGACGCAACAATCTTCGTCTGCGCGGACTCCCAGAGGCGACGGGACCTGAAGATTTGGCCGCCACTGCGATTGCTATATTCCGCAGGCTTCCCAGTGACTCGCTCCCACAGAATATGGAGTTCGACCGTATCCATCCGTTTTATTACCACCTGGGTTGACGCGGGAGATGATGAAACCCCCCCCCCCGTTCTCTTAATCCCCGGAGATATCCGGAGAACGGTTTAATGTTTTTTCTGTTACAGGGGTTTCGTTTTTGATTTCTGTTTTTTCTTTGTTCTTGTTTTATTACAGCTAAAGGCACAGATAAGTGATGCAATGCCTTAGATATTACTATACAACAGGCTGCATAGATGTATAAGATAATGAGAATACATGCTATTTTTCTAAATGCTAGAGCCAATGCTTTGTTATGCCAGGCCAGATGGCCAGTTTAGATAACTTAATTAGATTTCCTGACAACTAGTGAAAGATGCAGAGCTGGAATTCAGTCAGAAAGATACTTAAATTTGATGCATAGAGGTGCTAGGTCAGTTCCTGATAACTACACTGCTCAGCACTCTTGACTGGGCCTGTCTGAAACCTCTGAGGTTCCTCTGTGTGGATGCATGCCCACGAAATGCATATGTAACCCGAGATCCTCTTTCAATTGTCCCTAGCTGGTTTAGACCTACCCGGGGTAGAAAGGCTCCAACATGCTAATCTAACCCATATAAAGTCCTTGGGGACCACTTATGTATCTCCCAGGGCCCGGGCTGGTCTGGATGGGTCGGGAGCACCCCTCTTTTGCCCTCTCCAGTCACTCCCCCACGTAGGCCAGCACGTTTCTCGACTGAGATTAGTAGAGACGTGCAAAAGCAAGCTAATAGCTTGCAGTAGTGTTACCCTTCCCACCCCTCCCCCCCCTTCCCACTTTACTGAACTATAGCTGAATTCTCCCTGATAAAAGATAGTGGTTTTAAGGTCACGTTATAGAGACCTAATACAACTCACCAACAGCTAAGTTTCTATCCCCAGTTTCCCCCCTCCCCCTTTTTTTTTTTTTTCCCTCCCCCACCCCGTCTAGTGCTCTGGTTGAGGATGGACAGCCTGAAAGTATTTTCGGTAAATGCAAAAGGCCTCAACACACCGGGGGAAACGACGTATTCTTATGAATGAGTTAAGGCGAGCCAAAGCTGACGTGGCCTTCATCCAGGAAACCCATTTTAAAGAGGACAAATTGCCAGTCCTTAAAAATAGATTCTTCCCTTTGACCTATCACTCTACTAACAAGACTAAATCTAGAGGGACCTCCATCCTCCTGTCAAGTAAAATACATTGGACTCCTAAGGCCTCTATGGTGGATAGGGAGGGCAGGTACACATTTATTAAAGGTCTTATTGGAGATAAGCCCCTGACACTGGCGACCATATATGCCCCAAATGAAAACCAGGACACTTTTATACAACACACCCTTTCTAAACTAGCCAACTTCCGCGAGGGCCAACTGATACTAGGGGGAGACTTCAACACACCTCTAGCTCCAAACGTAGATACTTCCTCTGGATCGTCCTCTATATCGATTAAAGCCCGTAAACACATCACCAAAACCCTACATGAGAACCAGCTCATTGACGTGTGGCGCCTACACCACCCAGGTGAAAGGGACTACACATTCTACTCACCCCCCCACAAAATACACTCAAGAATAGACTACTTCCTAATTCCCCATAGCCAACTACATGCTGTTAAGGAATCGACTATAGGCCTAAGGACATGGTCAGACCATGCTCCGATAATGTTGACTTACGCATTATCGGATATCTCTACACATAGGACTCCCTTCTGGCACCTCAATGAGAGCCTTCTGCAGAGACCGGAGGTCCTAGAAGAAGTGAACAGAGAACTGATAGGTTACTTTCGCACAAACACGACAGCTGACTGCACCCCAGGCTCGGTATGGGAGGCCCATAAGGCGGTTATCAGGGGGATATTCATAAAACACGGCGCACGGATAAAAAGAGAGAATGGGAAACAGCTAGAGCTACTTCTTAACAAACTCCACATCACTGCGTTGCAACACAAAAATTCACCAGACCCAAGAGTAGAAGCCGAACTAAACTCCACCCGCAGTCAAATAAATGACCTACTTGGGTATAGGGCAAAAGCAGCGTTACAAAGATGTCGCCTCACCACTTATGAGTCGGGAGACAAATGTGGGTGGATACTAGCCAGAGCAGTTAAAGATCTTAAAATGAAAACATACATCCCCCATATCAAAACGACAACTGATACGAAAGTCAGCTTACCACGTCAGATAGCTAACTCCTTTAAGGAATATTACGAAACTCTTTACAGCTTGCCACCCATACCAAGAGCATAGTCGAGGATGGAGGCATATTTGTCATCCAGCCAGATTCCCATGCTGACACCAGAAAATATAGCGGATTTGGATTCTCCAATCACGCAAGAAGAATTGACTTTAGCACTTAAATCTGCCAAACCTGATAAAGCCCCTGGACCAGATGGCCTTACCCTCCCATATTATAGAACGCTATTCTCATCCCTCAACACTCACATGATATCCTTTTTTAATGCAATAGGACCTCAAACAGCATTTTCAAATGATACCACACGAGCGCACATTACAGTCATTCCAAAAGAGGGCAAAGATCCTCTAATATGTAGTAGTTACAGACCAATCTCCCTGTTAAACACAGACCTCAAACTGTTTACTAAGATCCTCGCATCCCGTCTCACCCAACATATGCAGTCTTTAATTCATTTAGACCAGGTGGGCTTTATCCCCACCAGGGAAGCTAGAGACAGTACAATCAAAGTACTGAACTTGATACATATAGCCAACCAGACTCATGAGCCCTCAGTTTTCCTAAACACGGACGCCCAAAAAGCATTCGATAGGGTTAACTGGGAGTATATGTTTACAGTCCTCAGACACATAGGTCTGGGAGAAAAGATGATGGGATGGATCACCCAAATATACAATACCCCCACAGCTCAAGTCAAAGTGAACGGAATTTTATCGGACCCCTTCCAAATTAAAAACGGAACGAGACAAGGCTGCCCACTGTCCCCCCTACTGTTTGCCCTCACGTTAGAACCGTTCTTAAGCAAAATTAGAAATAACCCAGACATCCAAGGCCTAAAGGTCGGAGGGGCCCAATATGAGGTCTCTGCATATGCGGACGACCTGATGTTCTCCCTATCAAATCCAGTAATTTCTCTTCCAAATCTTCTTAGGGAATTTGAAGAATTTGGAAATATCTCCAATCTTAAAATTAACTATAACAAGTCAGAGGCCATGGGTATAGAATTATCACGACCTACACTGCAAACACTGTGCTCCAGTTTTAACTTTAAATGGACATCCACAGCTCTGACATATTTGGGTACTCTGGTCCCAGCAAATCTCACCCATACCTTTAAGCTAAATTTCCCACCCTTACTAACTAAAACAAGAAATATACTGACGTCTTGGGGTAAAGGCATACACTCCTGGTTCGGTAGGTGCAATCTTATCAAGATGTGCATCTTGCCCAAATACCTTTATGTTACAGGCACTCCCAATCGCGATCCCCACATCCAATTTTAGAAAGGTACACAGTCAACTCCATAAATTCATATGGGCAAACAAGAAATCGAGATTACCACGTACACTCCTATCTATGCCCAAAGCCTCCGGAGGCCTTGCTGTCCCGGATGTGAGAAAATACTACCAAGCAGTACACCTGGGCAGAATTATAGACTGGTGTCGCCACCAAGACCTTAAACTATGGACACACCTAGAACAGGCCCATGTGCAAATAACTCTGCAGGGAGCTCTGTGGTGCTATGAACACCTTCGAATACAAGACAAAAGACACCCACTGATAGGGACGACGCTCCGGGTGAGCTCACAAACATGTCAACTACAGTCACTATCGTCGGCTAACTCCCCACTCTATCCAATTATAGGCAACCCGCAATTCTCCCCAGGTCTAGACCCTCAGGTTAAAAATGCCCTATTGAGCTTAAAAAGCACACAAGCACGACATTTCCTGACAGGAGATTCATGGCCATCCGTGGAGACTTTAAGCAACCAAACAGACCCCTTTAAGTTATCATTTTGGACGGCTGTCCAGTTGAGACACTTCCTTGCGTCTATACCTAACCCACAGGGGTTCGCACAACCTCTAACGACATTTGAAGATTACTGCTCAGAGGAGGGTGCACTCGCAAGGACGCTGTCGATAATGTATAGCCTTCTCATTACCCCGACGGACGACACACACCTAACATTCATACGTAAATGGGAGAGGGATTTGAACTGTACATTTACATCGGACCAGATTCAACGTGTAGTGACTTTCTCGCTAAAATCCTCTATTTGCACAAAAATACAGGAAACTAACTATAAACTCTTGACGAGGTGGTATCTAACTCCCCAAGCCCTACATACCTTTTACCCGAACACCTCGGCACTTTGTTGGAGATGTCGGGTGGAGAGGGGCACGTTGCTGCACGTATTCTGGTCCTGCTCGAAACTCTCACATTTCTGGTCCACCATTAGAGCAACCATCCAAAAATTCATGGAATACATTATCCCCAATGACCCAGCCTTTTTTCTGTTACACGTAAATACTATATCAACTAAAAGATACAAAAAGTCCATCGTGCGACACTTAGTTAACGCAGCTAAATCTTGTATCCCACTCCAATGGAAAAAGCAAACTCCACCAACCGTGGCGGAGTGGGTTCGGAGGGTGGAGGAGATTAGTAGAATGGAAGACCTGGTATTAACGGCGAGACACCAACAGGAAAAATATAAAAAGACGTGGGCAATATGGCAACAGTTTATTTTGTCCTCAGAAGGCATCACCCTTAGAACCGCCTGATAAGCTCACTTCTCCGGATAATACAAAATCAGAGGCTGCCCTGAATCAACCAGAGAGCAACCCCCACCTACCCTTCCTATACCCTCCCCTCCCCCTCCCCCCCTTCCCCCTCCCCCCCCGCAGATCCCTCCTGTTCTTTCCTTTATCCCTCTCTTTTTCTACTCCTCTTTTTCCCGATATATACCTATGATTTTCTCCGCAGCCCCAACCCTCTTGGGTACTGAGGTTCTGCCTGAGTGGGATAGGAGGCGAATGGAGATTAATGGAGAGAAATGTTAAAGGTGAAATTTTCTACTGCTACCCTTCTTTTGTAAGGAATCTATCAATATATATGATTATTCAGGAAGGTAAATGAATATGCCTCTCCTCATTTTCAATGTATGTATGTATCGTTCCGTATTGTAATGTTTTAAGCCCATGTTGGGCTTGTATAAAAAATAAATAAAACCTATATTTGAAAAAAAAAAAAAAAAAAACATTTACAGCCTAGACCGGAAGTTTGGATCTATCAGCCTTCTCTGCTTGTGTGACCCCGCATTCCCTCACACTCGCTGTTGAGTGTGCTTTTTAATGTATGGTACACAATTTTAATAAAACGTTTATAGAACTACTATACTAGGATTTTTCCCTTCCATGTGGTGGCCGTTTGAGTGTATTATCGCTAGAATACACCCACAATGGAGATATCATTGATTCAATAGAAGCATGTTACATTGAATCTTAAAGTAAGCGGTCAACTTGCACATATGATGTCCTTGGCTTCCCGGCAGTATGGGGGGGGGGGGGCGCGCCTGCCTCATCATTCAGGAGCCTATGCGTTTGCGCATGCCCGGCGGCCACGATGTCCGCTGGGCACCCGCGATTGCTGGTGACAGACCAGGAATGTGGATTTGTGTGTACAAACACACAGATCCACTTCCTGTCAGGGGAGCAGCGACAGATTGTGTGTTCCTAGTATATAGTAACACCGATCGGTCTCCTCCTCTAGTCAGTCCCCTCCCCCACAGTTAGAATCACTCCCTAGGTAACACAGTTAAAGCCTTGATCGCCCCCTGCCAGTGATATTTATACAGTAATCAGTGCATATTTATAGCACTGATCGCTGTATAAGTGTCACTGGTCACAAAATAGTGTCAAAAGTGTCTGATCTGTCCATTGCAATATCGTAGTCATGATAAAAATCTCAGATCGCCGCCATTACAAGTAAAAAAAAAAAATTATAAAAAAATAAATAAAAATGCCATAAATCTATCCCCTATTTTGTAGGCGCTATAACTTTTGCACAAACCAATCAATATACGCTTATTGCGACTTCTTTTTACCAAAAACATGTAGAAGAATACATATCGGCCTAAACTGAGGAACATTTTTTGTCATTCAAAATGTTACAGCGCTGAAAGCTGAAAATTGGCCTGGGCAGGAAGGGGGTGAAAATGCCCTGTAATGAAGTGGTTAAAGTGCAACTCCACTTTTGCTGAGAAAAAAACATTCCCCTGGTGATCTATGTACATTACAAGGATTTTTAACAAACTTTGTTGCAGATTCCTACCTTTTGGTTCCATAATTATCAATCAGCTGTGCATCTGTAGGGCTCTAATGAGGAAAGCGCCTGGGCCTGCATCCCTTTAGACGTGATTTCCTATTGGGAGTGTCTCACCAAAAATGTAATTTTGTTTGCAATTTGAAATCTGACTTGTATCTTGGTGCAGACTTCAGGGAAAATCAGTGAGCCAATCACACAAGCAGGATATTATGTTTCTGGGGGGCGTTCTGTACACCTCCAGGTAGGCATATTGCGTTGCATTTTCAGAAAATTACAGCACTGCAGACTAAAAAGGAAAGGTAATTTTTAATATATTCAATTACAATATGACTTGTGCTGCAATTATATAAACTATGGGGGTCATTTACTATAGCGCTGCGGTGCTAATAAGCGCTAATTAGCACTAAAACTGTATTCACTATAGCGCTGGTAAAAAAAACCTCCCAAAATCAAATTCACTATAGTTCCTGGAAAGCAAATAGAACCCAAATCCCAATGCCACGTACACACGAGTGAACTTTTCAACATCAAAGGTCCGAAGGTCTTTCCGACGGACTTTCGACGGAGTTACGATGGACTTTCAAACGACCGGACTTGCCCACACACGAATGGACTAAAGTTCGTTCGAAAGTCTGTTGGTTTGAACGTGATGACGTATGAAGGGACTAGAATAAGGAAGTTCATAGACAGTAGCCAATAGCTGCCCTTGCGTCCTTTTTTGTCCGTCGGACTAGCATACAGACAAATGGATTTTTCGACCGGACTCGAGTCCGTCGGAAAGATTTGAAACAAGTTCAAAATCTAAAGTCCGTCTGATTTTGGACAGAAAAAGTCCGCTTAAGGTCCGATGAAGCCCACACACGGTCGGATTGTCCAACGGATTCGTTCCGTCAGACCAGTCCGGTCGAAAAGTCCGCCCGCGTGTACACGGCTTTACTCTGCTAAAATCTGGAGTAGTGCACATGGAAATAATGTTTAGAGCATGATATAATTGTCTAAATGGTACTGAAATATGCGGTATATTGTTTAAAGATAATCTGCTTTTAAACTGTGTGAAAAAGTGATTTCTACACTGAAATATCTTTAAAAGACTGAGAAGAGATAAATTCCATATCTCTGTACAACTAGGTGCCAACACAACTGAGCATGCTCAGACCTGCAAATAGCTCTCATTTTAGCTCCAATATCTTTTTTACAGGGCATTATAGTAAATACCAGAATGAGCGCTGAGTTAAAGAGCATTTTTTGGGAGTGAAAATCTGTGCTATTATAGTCTAATGCAAGTTTTAGCCATTGATTCTAATGGTACAATTTGTAACTTTCCCAAATAAATCCTTTTAATGTTGAGATGAAATGTATCTTTCTCTGAAATAAATTTTTCTTTGCAACATTGTTGCTTCTACTTAATCCATTAGAATACTAGAATGTGGAATGTTTTGATATTTTGGTAAAATATATTTTTCTCTGTCACTTTCACTTACTCTCCATCTCACAACAATCTTTACCCAAACTCACACAGGTGTCTTTATAATCCACAAACAATACCATTGCTGATGCAAATTTAAAACGAGCCACAATTTTTTGTGCTTTTTATTATTTCCAAATAATCATAATTTGAGTCCAAAAAGTGAGATATGTGTACCAATCTCCGAAATCAAAATGTAATTCCCAAAAATTTGAGGGTAATATCACTATTCTACACTCACCCACCAAGAACCACCAAATATCACAGAATAAATCAAGAAGAGTAATGTAATTCCACCAACTGTATGTCCAAAGAAATGCAGTATTTATGTATAGGAGGTTTTCATATGTGGCAGCACTGTGGCTTAGAGGTTAAAACTTCTACTTAGCATCCCTGAGGGTCTGGGTTCAAATCCCAAACATGCCCCTTCATGTAGTTGAAGTTGTCTCATCTCCCAGGTCCAAAAACTATATCTAAATGTATTATTTATGTGTAGGAGGGTTCCACCACCATTGTAAATCTTGCCAGATACACTATCTAGCCAAAAGTATTGGGACACTTGCCTTTACACACACATGAACTTTAATGGCAGCCCAGTCTTAGTCCGTAGGGTTCAAATTTGATTTGGCCCATCCTTTGCAGCTAGAACAGCGGCTGGGAAGGCTGTCCACAAGGCTTAGTATGTCTATGGGAATGTTTGACCATTCTTGCAGAAGTGCATTTGAGAGGCCAGGCTCACAGTCTCTGCTCTAATTCAGCCAAAAGGTGTTCTATCGGGTTGAGGTCAGGACTCTGTGCAGGCCAGTCAAGATCCTCCACCCCAGACTCACTCATTCGAGTCTTTTTGGACTTTGCTTTGTGCACTTGTGTGCAGTCATGCTGGAACAGGAAGGGGCCATCCCCAAACTGTTACCACAAAGTTGGGAGCATGAAATTGTCCAAAATGTCTTGGTATGCTGATGCCTTAAGAGTTCCCTTTACTGGAATTAAGAGGCCAAGCCCAACCCCACATCATAATCCTCCCTCCACCAAATGATGTGGACCAGTACACAAACAAGGTCCATAAAAACTTTGACGAGTGAGTTTGGGGTGGAGGAACTTGACTGGCCTGCACAGAGTCCTGACCTCAACACAACAGAACACCTTGGGGGTGAAATAGAGTGGAGACTGTAAGCCAGGCCTTCTCATCCAATATCAGTTGTAACAAAGTGTAGCGCTGTGGTGCCAAATTAAATAACCATAATGTGTATTGAAATAAAATATAACACATACAGTAGAAAAAATTAAATAGCAAAGTAATAAGAATAAAGTCTCTAATAGTCTCCAAGTGTCAATCATGTGTGGTGATTAATCGCAGTCCAATTTGGAATGAAACAGTTCTGATCACCGTGTGAATGGCCGATATGGTAGATGAAAGATGAAAATGCCAATGTGATAGTACCACCACCAGAGTGAAATGGAGGCTTACCAGAAAGTTTGAACCCAAAAGAACATACGTTCTATGGGTCAAACCAGCTTATATTGCCAACCAGCAATGGAGGAGGAGCCTTGAAAGCCAACGGTGATTGGAGTCCTCAAAGCCTTCATAGAAGGGTCTTCTCCATATGGGTGGTTACACATCCAGGGAAATGGCCCGTGAAAGATAAAAAAGGGGCCGTAAGCAGGAAAAATATTTAATAAAGGTAAAACACTTACATTTAAGCAGTAAAAAAAGTGCTTTGTGTAAAATCGTGGTGTCAATGGAGTCCAGCTGACGCGTTTCGTCTCACTAGACTTCATCTGGGGTGCTCATCCACTGCAGCCATACTCCTTAATAAAGACACTGTGACCCCTATGATGAGAATCCAGCTCGTACAGTATCTGAACAGGCACTTCCGGGTCATCCAAAATGGCGGACCCGCGTGCGTTCCAAGCCTCTCTATTAAAATCTGTATTGCGTTCCAGCACCGTGAACTATATTTCCTATATGTCCCCATATATAAGATTATTAGGCTTAATATTGCATGTATTGATAGAGTGTGGAGTACCAAAGTAACCAAAAATAAAGAAAGAAAAGACATACCCATCTGAAAGTTCAGCAGGCTATACGCCTACCGTCCTCCATTTCTCAAGGTGGCGTGCGTTCCACGTCAGGACCTCGTGATCATACGTCACAACGTCATGACCGGGCGTGCATTCCAAGGACCATAAGACGCCTTCCTGGGTCTCCAAAGATGGTGTGCGTTCCACGTCTCTATGTAATGGCCCAGCGTACGTCATGACGTCATGGCCAGACATGCATTCCAAAGCCTCGTTAGAGCCGCCAGATGTGAACGCCCCCGTGTGATACAGAAGATGGACGAATGGACAGACATGTCCATCCCCCACATGAAAAATTGACCAAAAATGTACGCAATGTATAAATAACCACCCGCACTACATCTCACCTCCACCCAACCCATGTTTTGGATGGAAGACCGGCATGTGGTACGGTCATGAAACGGGGCCATACTATACCTCTAGTCAATCTACAGTTGAATTAAAACATAATTAAAAATAAAAAAGAAAGAAATAAAAAGGAATTTTGGGCATTAACCCTGCCTATCCTGTCCCATGTGTGACATATCGGTAACTTATGCCAATTAGACATGGGCAAATGTTCTTTATTATAATAATAAAAATAAAAATCAAAAATCGTCCAACATCAGTGCCTGACCTTACAAATGCACTTATGGAAGAATGGTCAAACATTCCCATAGATATACTCCTAAACCTTGTGGACAGGCTTCCCAGAAGAGTTGAAGCTGTTATAGCTGCAAAGGGCAGGTCAAATCAATTTGGAATCCTACAGACTAAGACTGGGATGCCATTACAGTTCATGTGCGTGTAAAGGCAGGCGTCCCAATACTTAGGCCAATATATTGTATATTGCTTGTGACACTGAGCATTTCTATGGACTTAGGGCTGGTTCACACCACAGAGATGCAGACATGTGTGAGGCTGCCTGCTGGCTAAATGGGTAGCAATTCTGTCTAGCAGCACTGGTGTTGCTGGTTCAATTCCCCAACATCCTAATGCTTGTGTTGAAGTTTATATGTTCTCCCTGTGGGGGTTTCTCACCACAATCCAAAGACATGCTGGCATGTTGTCTCCTGTCGAAATAGTCTCTAATGTAAGAAAGTTTGTTTTGGACTTTAGATTGGAAGCTCATTGCAGCCAGGGGCTAATGTTAATGTTTATTAGCACTAATCATGCCCAGGGACTTGGACATTTAAAATTGTAGGGTTTACACTGCACAGGTACATATGCTTAGAAAACTGTTGCTTTGTTTATGTGCATGCAAATAGTATTATGTGTTCCTGCTCATCAGGTGCAATCACTTTAGACATACATGAAGAGACAGATTGAAAGATACTGGTGGGCATGTACATGTATTGGGCGTGTGTCAGTGTGCTAACAATACAACCTATCTTATATAAAGGACTGCAGGGGGGGTGTTATTTGGCCTGAGAATAGGCCAGGTTTTTTCCTGTAATTTGTGGGGGAGAAGGAGGGCCTAAGAACAGGCCAAAATCTTCCTTACGGAGTGCTACTCGGCCTCCTGATTTTTGATCAGATGTCATATACGCCTAGGTTTTGAGTTGGGGGTGTTCTGGGAGCCCCTCTTCTGGGGCCCCCAGAACAAATGAGAGGCCAAAAAAGGATGTCGCGGGGTTTGATGCATTTGAGAAATTCTATGAGAATCCAGGTAAAGCCTGAATATCGTGGTGAAATGGGTCTGAAGACGATCGCTGTGGATGTTTTACAGAAGTTGCTGAACTTACAGGTCAGTGATATATTTGCTCTCCAAGATTTTGTGGCCAGTGGTCAATACGATGTTTCTTTTCATACTGAGGAATGCCAAGCTGCATATGAGAATTGGGTGAAGGCGGATCTGGGAGTAAATTTGCTAACTAAGAAGATGGACGTCAGTTTATTGTTTGATCCTGGATTGAAGACCATGATTGTAAATTGTTATAATCCTTTTTTTGGAGCCAGAATTGGTGAGACAATTTTTGTTGCGGTATTGTGTGGGGGCTGACAGAGGAGAGAAGCTTTATAACCAGTATGGCATATATAGAGGTAAACTGCGTTTTAAAGTATGCATGAAGAGAGACGCATCAGATTTTTGTGGCATGTGTCACCCTCCCCCGGCATTTACCATTGGGAGCGGTGTACTGTTTTCTATTCTGGGCAATCCCGTTACTGCAGGGGGTGCTTTCAGTATGGACATATTCGTGAGGATTGCCCTTCTAAGCATTGCTGTAGAGTTTGCTTGAACCCGGGACATAATGCAGCAGAGTGCAAGGAAAAAAAAATGTGACCTGTGTGGTTCAGGGGAGCGTATGGTCAGAAAATAGTGGGGAGGAACATGTTCACGTATGCGGAGGCTGTGCAGAGATGGCGGTTTACAGGGCAGAATGTGAGCCAAGAACCGGAGGAGCAGGAGACTGAGCGGGCGGATGAGGGGGGTTAGCAGGTGGCCGGCACGGAAGGTGGAAAGGCGCTACCCCCCCAGATGCTAAAAACCCAGCTAGTAGCTCCAAGGAAGGTGTCGGACAGGAACTGCAAGGGAGTATGGGTAAAAGTGGAGTGAATATTAATCTGACAGGAGGGGGATAATGAAATGCAGGTTGGTGAGGCGGAAGAAGCTGTGGCGGATAAAGGCAGGGAGAGAGGTGGGCAGAGTGTGTGAAGAGTTGATTGCTTTGATAAAACATGTGGAGGCAGAATATGTAGATGAGGAGGCTGGTGAGTGGGCTGAGGATATGGAGGTGCTGGAGGTGAGGAGGAAGGAGGGGTCAGGATCAAAAGACCTTTTAACCGCCACTCAAAGACCAGGGCCTGAGGTGGAGCAGGGGAGTGAGGCACGGAAAAAGAAACCTAAATGGGACTTGTCTCTGGTTTGCTCTGCAGTACAAAGTGTGGTTGGCAAGGAAGGGGGATTTTGAATCCTTTTTCGAGTGGTGGGACTAGCTGAATCAAGTTCTTCTTTCTTCAAGCAGGTGTAAAGAAGGCAAGGAAAGAGAAACAAGAAGGTAGGGGTTTCCAGCATAGGTTGAGACTCCTGCTTAAAATAAGGCAGGGGGGCTGGGAGTTAGAAGAGGAGATTGGAGAGCTTTGGGAGGAGATAAAGAAAGCTTGGGTGATGAGAGGAAAGAAGCTAATCTTCCAAGCTAAAGTAAAGGACATGGAGGAAGGGGACGCAATGTGATGAAATCGGTGATGGTGCAGGGACAGGAGGTGAATGGTGAGAAGGTGGTGGAGGCGGTGAATGAGTTTTATACGGATTTGTTTGCAGGCAGACGTGGAGTAAGTGCTAAGGAGGTGCAAGAGTATTGCGAGAAAATGGATGCAAGATTGTCTGAGGAGGATAGGTTTGGTATGTGTGTGGTTGTGTCTGAGGAGGAAGTGAGGCGAGTGATAGGTGTGATGAACCGGAATAATACGCCTGGGAAGGATGGGTTGACTGTTGAGTTCTTTTGTAAAGCGTGGGAGGTGATGAAGAATGAGGCGTGTGAGTTGGTGAGGCTCTTGTTTGAAGTGGGGGAGATGCCAAAGTCCTTAAGGGAGGGGGTGATTACCTTCATCTATAAAAAGGGCGACAAGAGAGATATTCTGAATTGGCAGCCAATTACACTGTTGAACGTTGACTACAGGATTGTGCCAAGGTTGATTGCCGATCGAGTCAAGCTTGTGGTTGGCGAAGTGATTGGGGAACAGCAGGTGTGTGCGGTTCCTGGTCGCTGGATTTCCGACAATCTAATGTTGTTGAGGGATGTCGTATACTACGCGCAATCTAACAACTTGCCGTGCCTTCTAGAGTCGATTGAACTTGAAAAGGCCTATGACAAAGTCTCCCATCAGTTTCTGTTTCAGATTCTGGAGGTCCTAGGTTTTCCGGACCAGCTGATGAAGGTTATCAGAGGACTATACAAAGGTGTCTCAAGTCAGTTTTTGGTCAACGGTACCCTAGGGGGAGTATCCCTGTGATGTCTGGTGTTAGGCAGGGGTGCCCCCTGTTGCCTTTGATGTTCATCTGTGTGATGGAGCCATTACTGAGTGCAGTGAAGGACAAGGCATTCAAGGGTGTGTTTGTGCCTGGCAGTAGTGGAAGCAGTGTGAAAGTGTTGGGCTACATGGATGATGTTGTGTTGGTGGCTGGTGGAATGTCTGATGTGCGGCGTGGAAGATTGCAGGTGAGTCTGTTCTGCAGTGTGTCTGAGATGAGTGTGAATTGAAGTAAGTGTCAGGTGTGTAGTGTGGGCCGTGAGGTGGAGGTGAATGAGGGACGGAGTCAGAAGGTGGAGAGGATAGAGGTGCTGGGGTGTGTTTTGACAGGGTGTTGAGGGGGAGTCGCAGTTTTCAGAAGCTGACTGAGCATGTGGAGGAAAAGTTGTCTGTGGCAGATGCGTGAATTGTCCTGCACTGGGAAAGTTCTGATCATCAAGTCAGTGATCCTTCCGATTATGCTGTTTGTCTCTGTTTTCTTCTCATCTCCTGATGGTTGGGTGAGGAAGATGACGAGGCTACTGTTCTTGTTCTTTTGGGGAGGGAGGATGGAGAAGTGTGCAAGGGAGAAGATTACTAAACCAAGGGCCAAAGGTGGCTTCCGACTTCCAAAGATCGGGGACTTTTTGATTCTGCATTACTGGGTGACGTTGATAAGGTCCCTAAGAGGTAACGGAATCAGAAAGGAGATGTTGCAGTACCTTGGAGGAAGATTGTTTACAAGATAGGGACTCTACAGGCGGGCCCTGGAAAAGCTACAGGCATGGGTCGTTCCTCAGTATTTTTTGGTCTTAACCAAGATCTGGGAAGGATGGAGGTTGGTGATAAAAAGAAACTTAAAGCTTGGATTGCTGGGGAGATTTTTCCTAATGGGATACAGTACTTAAGAGAGAAGGAAAGTGTGCAAATTTGGAAGAGTATGAACACAACAGGAGTGACTAACCGCCTAAGGGACATATCCTGGATGACCTTTATGGGGTGTCTGATGACCATGAGTTTTCTGAAAAGTAGGGATTTGGTAATATCGTAGTTGTGTCCAAGGGAGGGCTGTGGAGGAATGGAAGACGTGTTCCATGTGTTTTGGAACTATATCTTTGCTAAAGAAGTGCTGGGAAAGTTGAAGGGCTTCGGGAGGTGGTGGGGGTGGTTTTTGTAAGGGAGGAAATGGTAGTTCTGGGTTTGCGGAGAAAAATGCAGCCAGGAAGGCGTGGTGCTTTTCTGTTGTCTACAAGGAAGTAATGTGGGATGTTAGGAATATATGGGTAGGAAGGAAGAGGTTCATTTCTGTAGAAGATGCGGTGAGGTTATTTTTGGCTAGGATGTATATTGTTTATCTTTTTGATGTGAAAGGGATGGGGGAGGAAGAAGCTGGGAGATATTGGAAGAGGGATAAGTGGAATGTCTTTAGATATATTTGCATGATTATTAGGATGTGCTCTGTATTATTAATTTGTTTGGTCATATGATGTGGAGGAGGCAGTCACTGAGAGTACTGATAGTATACGTGTGCTGCTGTCCGTTTACTGAATTGACAAAAAAATTGTGGGGGAGAAGAAATGATATTGTGCATAATGACAAACGCCCAACTAAGGCTGTTTGTTTGCTGAAATTCTTGTGCATTTTTTCATCAAAAGTGAGTTTGTGGCCATGCTGTCAATGTTGTGTGTGTATTGTTGTTTAGGTCTGACCATGCATTCATGGTTTGGGAGCATTTTCTGACCTTCTACTCTTTGATCTCAAAGCTTAATCATGTACACAGAAATGCAGAACATGGTCACCAATGTATGATTGTGGGCTGGTGGTGGGTGTTATATTTTGAATATGTGCCTTTTTTAATATTATGTTGGAATGCTTTGTAAGAATAATGACTGTTAAGTATGTTTCTATAATCTTGCAGATAAAAATGATGTGGGCTGGTGGGTGAGTAGTTGTATGAAATGTTACCTGTTATACACTGAAAGTAAAGCTGTGTCCAGAGCCGATCCGCCCTATACGCACACTATGCAAGCTGCGTAGGGCCCCGCCTCTGTGGGGGGGCCCCCAAGACCCAGCATCCCCCCAGTGGCGTACTAAGTGGGGGGCGGGCTGCCCTGGGTGCCGCACACTCAGGGGGTGTCAGGCCGGCACCCCCCTCCGAGACTGAAGCAGGGACAGCGGGCGAGTTTAGGCAGTGAGAATGCGGTCATGGTGACACAGGCATACGGAGAGCAGTGGCACTTTGCAGGGGAGGGGGGTTTGCGAGCCGCACCCGACACCCGTCCGCTGTCTGCAGACTCGGCACACCTGGGACCTGCCGAAACGATCCCCTTCTCTCTGACTCAGGGCCGCAGTTCTCATCAGTCTCGCCTGTTTCACACAGCCGAGCAGATTGAAGCCGCCTCCCCCTCTGCCTACACAGGGGGAGGGGACGGGACCAGACCTGTGCATGTCCCGCGCTGGCGCTGTTAATCTGAGGTACATTATGGGGGTGTCTGTATTGTAGGGGGATTCTGTATTGTGGGGGGGTCTGCACAGTGTGGGGGGTCTGTATTGTAGGGGGTCTGCACAGTGTAGGGGGGAGATTGTATGGTAGGGGGGTCTGAACAGTGTAGGGGGAGTCTGTATTGTAGGGGGGTCTGCATAGTGTAGTGGGGAGTCTGTATTATAGGAGGGTCTGCACAGTGTAGGGGGGAGTCTGTATTGTAAGGGGGGTGTGTTTTGTAGGGGGGTCTGCACAGTGTAGGGGGGAGTCTTTATTGTAGGGGGGGTCTGCACAGTGTCGGGGGTGGTCTGTATTGTAGGGGGGTCTGCACAGTGTGGGGGGTCTGTATTGTAGGGTGGGGGTCTGCACTGTAGGGGGGTCTGAACTGTAGGGGGGGGTCTGTGTAACATGCAGGGGGTTCAGAACTGTTAGGGGGTGTCTGCAGGGCTGTGTTTTGGCCTAGGCCGACAAGGCCTAGGCCTAGGGCGGCACTTTTCGGGGGGCGGCAAAAAAAGCCACCCCCCCGCATGAGAAAGTCCCCCCCACCCGATTCCCGGCTCCCGCGGCCGCCCCCCGCACACATGCAGCCCACGGCGGCCGCCTTGCTGTAGCTGCGCTGTTGTGTATGGGCGTGCTTGGCAGAGGGTGGTTGGGCGTGTGTATGGGCGTGCTTAGCAGAGCTCACGCCCCTCCACCCTCTGACAAGCACGCCCATACACAGCAGCGCAGCCCGCTACATCAAGGCTGCTGCCGTGGGCTGCATGTGTGCGGGGGCGGGCGCGGGAGCCGGGAATCAGGAAGACGGGTGGGGGGACTTTCTTTCATGCGGGGGGCGGCTTGTGACTCACGCCCCCATAAGCGGCCGATGACTGGCGGAGGTGGAGCCTTATGCTCCGCCTACCCTCCTCCACACTGCTTGACCCTTCTCCTCGGCACTGGGGCAGGGTCTGGCAGTGACGTCAGGAAGAGATAAACAGAGAGAGAGGCACAAGGGAACCCCGCATGAACAGCAGGTAAAGTTATTAAATAAATTATAAGATTTTTTTGGGAACAGTGTTGGCATTTGATGGCACAGTGGCTACAATTGATGGGGAACAGTGACAGCGTTTGATGGGACACAATGGCTGCGTTTAAAGGCACAGTGACTGCAATTGATGGGCACAGTGACAGCATTTGAGGGCACAGTGGCTGCATTTGGTGGGCACAGTGGCTGCGTTTGGTGGGGCACAATGGCCGCATTTGATGGCACAGTGCCTGCAAATGATGGGCACAGTGGCTGCGTTTGGTGGGCACAGTGGCTGCGTTTGGTGGCACAGTGGCTGCAATTGATGGGCACAGTGGCTGCAATTGATGCACACAGTGGCTGCGTTTGGCACAGTGGCTGCGTTTGGCACAGTGGCTGCAATTGATGGGCACAGTGGCTGCAATTGATGCACACAGTGGCTGCGTTTGGCACAGTGGCTGCGTTTGGCACAGTGGCTGCGTTTGATGGCACAGTGGCTGCGTTTGATGGCACAGTGGCTGCAATTGATGGGCACAGTGGCTGCGTTTGGTGGGCACAGTGGCTGCGTTTGATGGGGCACAATGGCCGCATTTGATGGCACAGTGGCTGCAAATGATGGGCACAGTGGCTGCGTTTGGTGGGCACAGTGGCTGCGTTTGGTGGCACAGTGGCTGCAATTGATGGGCACAGTGGCTGTAATTGATGCACACAGTGGCTGCGTTTGGCACAGTGGCTGCGTTTGGCACAGTGGCTGCGTTTGATGGCACAGTGGCTGCAATTGATTGGCACAGTGGCTGCGTTTGGTGGGCACAGTGGCTGTGTTTGGTGGGCACAGTGGCTGTGTTTGATGGGGCACAATGGCCGCATTTGATGGCACAGTGGCTGCGTTTGGTGGGCACAGTGGCTGCGTTTGGTGGGCACAGTGGCTGCGTTTGGTGGCACAGTGGCTGCAATTGATGGGCACAGTGGCTGCAATTGATGGGCACAGTGGCTGCGTTTGGTGGGCACAGTGGCTGCAATTGATGGCACAGTGGCTGCGTTTGGTGGGCACAGTGGCTGCGTTTGGTGGGCACAGTGGCTGCGTTTGATGGGGCACAGTGTCTGCGTTTGGTGGGCACAGTGTCTGCGTTTGGTGGGCACAGTGGTTGCGTTTGATGGGCACAGTGGCTGCGTTTGGTGGGCACAGTGGCTGCGTTTGATGGGGCACAATGGCCACATTTGATGGGCACAGTGGCCGCAAATGATGGGCACAGCGGCTGCGTTTGGTGGGCACAGCGGCTGCGTTTGGTGGGCACAGTGGCTGCGTTTGGTGGGCACAGTGGCTGCGTTTGATGGCACAGTGGCTGCAATTGATGGCACAGTGGCTGCGTTTGGTGGGGCACAATGGCCATATTTGATGGGCACAGTGGCCGCAAATGATGGGCACAGCGGCTGCGTTTGGTGGGCACAGCGGCTGCGTTTGGTGGGCACAGCGGCTGCGTTTGGTGGGCACAGTGGCTGCGTTTGGTGGGCACCGTGGCTGCGTTTGGTGGGCACCGTGGCTGCGTTTGGTGGCACAGTGGCTGCGTTTGATGGCACAGTGGCTGCGTTTGATGGCACAGTGGCTGCGTTTGATGGGGCACAGTGTCTGCGTTTGATGGGGCACAGTGGCTGCGTTTGGTGGGCACAGTGGCTGCGTTTGGTGGGCACAGTGGCTGCGTTTGGTGGGCACAGTGGCTGCATTTGGTGGGCACAGTGGCTGCGTTTGGTGGGAATAGTGGCTGCATTTGATGGGGCACAGTGAGGCTGCAATTGATGTCTTTTTTTCTGAATTTCTTAGTTTGTTTGCACCCCCCCAAAAATTTTGAGCACCAGCCGCTACTGGCATGTGCAAAGTGCTCCATGCATGCTAAAATCAATGCAAACCCTTTAAACAGTCCACATTTAGTTGCAGTCTCCAGGGAGTGGGGAAGGGTACCTGTCAAAAACAGGTACCTGTTCCCCCCTCCCCCCTGAAAGGTGCCAAATGAGCCTAAAGAGGAAGGGGTGTGGTTTACAGATGATAGGGTGGGTCTTAAACAGGAAGGGGTGTGGCCTCAGCAGCAAGGGGTGGGTCGTATTTAAATTAGGGGGGTGCATGAGTTTAGTCAGGCCTAGGGCAGCACAAAACCTAAATACACCACTGGGTGTCTGTGTAACATACAGGGGTCCAGAGCTGTGGGGGGCTGTGTAATGTAAAGGGGTCCAGAGCTGTGGGGGGCTGTGTAATGTAAAGGGGTCCAGAGGTGCAAGGGCTGTGTAATGTAAAGGGGTCCAGAGGTGCAAGGGCTGTGTAATGTAAAGGGGTCCACAGGTGCGGTGCTGTGTAATGTAAAGGGGTCCACAGTAGTGACAAAGAGATATTGATGGATGCAGAGGTATGTAGGGGACACAGTGGGGTGTTTTTACATTTTAAGGTGGGGGGTGCCAGATATAGGATCCGCCCTGGGTGCCAAATGCTCTAGGTACGCCTCTGTCCCCCCCTGCACCTCTGGCTGGCCGTTTAGAGTGCAGTGGAGAGAGGTGGGAGGAGGTGGAAGGTGGCGATCGGCAGCTCTATGGTGCCTGAGTGGGCGGCGTGATCTCCCTGGGGCTTGTTGTACTCTCAGTGTATACAGTGGAGGGGAGAAGGGAGGGGCCTCTGACCCGGGCAGGTTTCAGTTTCACTTTCACTCTGCTTGAACACTGTTGCTGATGCCCGGGTCAGAGGCCCCTCTCCTCTCCGCTGTATACATTCAGAGATAGATAGATCATAGATAGATCCCCCTGCCTGTGGACACCATAGAGCTGCCGATCGCCACCTCCACCAACCAAGTACAGGGAAACCTCTGCAAGGAGGGGGAGTCAGCTGTTTGGGGACCCTGATGTAAGAGGGGGGGCTTTCTGGGGACACTAATGTAAGGAAGGGGCCCTCAGGGGACAGTGATGTAAGAGGGGGGCCTCTGGGGACACTAATGTAAGAGGGGGGCCTCTCTGGGGACACTAATGTAAGAGGGGGGCCTCTCTGGGGACACTAATGTAAGAGGGGGGCTCTCTGGGGACACTAATGTAAGAGGGGGCTCTCTGGGGACACTAATGTATGGAGGGGCTCTCTGGGGACCCTGATGTAAGGGGAGGCTCTCTGGGGACCCTAATGTAGGGGGAGGCTCTCTAGGGACCCTGATGTAACCCTAATGTAGGGGGAGGCTCTCTGGGGACCCTGATGTAAGGGGGGGCTCTCTGGGGACCCTGATGTAAGGGGGGCTCTCTGGGGACCCTGATGTAGGGGGAGACTCTTTGAGGACACTGATTTAAGGGGGGCTCTCTGGGGACCCTTATGTAAGGGGGGGGGCTCTCTGGGGACCCTGGTTTAAGGAGGGGCTCTCTGAGGACCCTGATGTAAGGAGGGCTCTCTGGGGACCTCATTCTGTTCTATATTGTTGTACTTATTCTTTGACTGTTTTGTTTAAAGGAGAGAGGATTGTATTGGAAGCACTGAAGTGCCAGGTGTGACTGTGTGGCAATGGCAAATGGTTTACATAGCTCACGCCATCACGGGTTAGGTAGAGGGCCCCTTAGCAAATTTTGCTTAGGGCCCCAGGGAGGTCAGGATCAGCACTGGCTGTGTCCACTCTAAGGTTTAGGCTCGGTTCACACAAGGGCCACACGACTCTGGCTGCGACTTTGCGAGGCGACCTGGACACGACCTGAGCGTGCATCACAGCGTGACTTGGGGTAACTTACAAGGCGACTTCAAGTCGCCTCCAGGACAGGCGACTTTCCAGTGGCCAATCAAACCACAATCAGCTCTGTGGGAGGGAGGGGTTTGCCTGAGAAAACAATTTTCTCTTCCTGTATTGTTGCTTCAGTTAAGACACAATCTGACTTTGGAGGCGACTTCCATTGAAATCAATGGGTACAAGTCACCTAGAAGTTGGATTGAGGTAGTACAGGAACCTATTCTGAAGTCGGAGCGACTTTAGTAGCGTACATTAAGACAGCTCTCATTCACTTCAATGGAATTTCTGATGTCAAGCGACTTGGGGCGACTTGAGGTCTGACAAGTCGGATCCCAAGTCGCGGTAGTGTGAACCGAGCCTTAGACAAATTTTAGTTTGTAAGCTCCTATGAGCAGGGTTTCTGCTGGCAAAATAAAAGTACATTATTGAGCTTGGCTTTTTGTTTTTTTTCTCTTTGCTTTCTTCTTTTTAATTAGTTTTGGGGGTTGTGGTGAAGTGCAATATCTTTCTTTTATATCTTATAATTTCTATATATATTTGTGCACCAAAAAAAACCTAATCTCTTCAGCACACCAGCAAGTAAATGATAAAGGTGCAGTCTTTATATATAACAGCTGTGGAGAATTGCAGGTAATGAATTCAGCTGGTGGATAGGCAGTGTTGTACGTGTCAGTCCTGGTTCACATTGGTGCATTTTGACATGTCAAATCGGCGGAAAGAAGTATACATACATATACAGAGGGTGTGGGACTTTGTGTGAAGCAAATGGCAGCAAAAAGATAATTGGGTGAATCGAAAGGAATTTTATTGAACATTATATTGTACATACATATTACCAGGTAGCATTGATAGGTGACATACATGAAATAATAAACCCATTGGGCACAGTTCATGATATATGAGCTGGCAACAGCAACAGTATGCAAAGAACATGGTAATAACCATAAACTGGTAATAAAAAATATATAATGGTTTCATAGAGTAGAGATATTTAAAATTCCCAGGTTCACCATGACAAATGGGTGTATACATAACAACTTGGGATTCTAAATAAAACAAGTAGAAACACGGCAATAGGAGCTCTACGTGTTTCGTGGCTTCAGCCACTCATCAGGAGTCTATATTTCTATAGAAAGTGTTAAAAAATCAAAGGATAAATAAGAAGGCAATAGAGGTTATAGATAATACAGACAAGATTAGGGGTAAAATATAGAACCACCATAACCAGGGTTTACTTACTAGGTTTGGGTGTGTTGAAGGTACAGTGGCGAGGCCCTACAAGCAGTCCGGAGAACAACTCTATACCGGGAGCTGAGGCGGGCAGCCCCACGGGTCTGGGGGGGCGGTACCCATGGCAGGCACGGCAATCGAGGACATTCTGGGAGTGAAAGGGCAATGGTAAGCAAGGGAGTAAGGGGGGGCAGAGGAGGGGGTAAGGAAGGAAAAGGAAGGAGGAGGAGGAAGGAATAAAAGAAAAAAGGAAAGGAATAGAAGACAAGATAAAAAGGGGGGAAGGAAGAAGGGGAGTAGAAAACAAAACAAAAGAAGGGGGGGAAAAAAGGGGGAGAGAAGGGGGGAGGAAGAAGGGGGGGTTTGGGTAAGGAAAGAGGAAAAAGGGGGGAAGGAAAGAGGAGAGAGGCGGGGGTGGGGTGAAGACATGAGGACGGGGAAGGAGGTGAATAATGAGGGGGGAGTGTAGTAGATCAGTGAAAGTGAAGGAGAACTACTGAGTGGAAGCAAGTGAAGCCAAAAATCATGATAGTGGTAAAATAATAAAGTGGAAAATGCCAATTACCTTGTGTTATGAGGAACCCAATGGAGGGAACCAGAGGGGCCAAAAAAACGTGTGGTGGATGGTGTGGAGAAAGCCTTGGTGCCGTAGCCAGCCGGGGAACGCCCTTATATACACCTGCCGCGGGGATGTCCACCCAATTATCTTTTTGCTGCTATTTGCTTCACACAAAGTCCCACACCCTCTGTATATGTATATATACTTCTTTCCTCTAACATAAATGGGATGGATATCTATGACCTTACCAGGCCATGATATCATCTAAAGTCCCTAGGGATGAAAATACATGGTCTTACCATACCATGACTTCCTGAAAGTCCCTAAAATTTCCCCTTAATTCTCTTCATGTCAAATCGGCGGCAATTGCACCGTTCTAATTTCCTTACTACTTTTTGATGACTTCGGGGTACGATTTTAATTGACATCAGTACAGAAACCTGCACAGATGTCTCTGAAATTCCCCCCCGCAGTTGGCACTGATATGCGGGAATGAAAACGTGTGAGTTCAGCTGAACTCGCATGATTTCCTCCCGCTGTCAGCAGGGCTGTGTTTTGTCGGCCTAGGCCTAGGGCGGCACTTTGTGGGGGGGCGGCAAAAAAAGCCGCCCCCCCCCCGCATGAGAAAGTCCCCCCCACCCGATTCCCGGCTCCCGCGGCCGCCCCCCGCACACATACAGCCCATGGCGGCCGCCTTGCTGTAGCTGCGCTGTTGTGTATGGGCGTGCTTGGCAGAGGGTGGAGGGGCGTGTGTATGGGCGTGCTTAGCAGAGCTCACGCCCCTCCACCCTCTGACAAGCACGCCCATACACAGCAGCGCAGCCCGCTACATCAAGGCTACTGCCGTGGGCTGCATGTGTGCGGGGGCGGGCGCGGGAGCCGGGAATCAGGAAGACGGGTGGGGGGACTTTCTTTCATGCGGGGGGACGTCAGGAAGAGATAAACAGAGAGAGAGGCACAAGGGAACCCCGCAGAACAGCAGGTAAAGTTATTAAATAAATTATAAGATTTTTTTGGGAACAGTGTTGGCATTTGATGGCACAGTGGCTACAATTGATGGGGAACAGGGACAGCGTTTGATGGGATACAATGGCTGCGTTTAAAGGCACAGTGACTGCAATTGATGGGCACAGTGACAGCATTTGAGGGCACAGTGGCTGCGTTTGGTGGGCACAGTGGCTGCGTTTGGTGGGGCACAATGGCCGCATTTGATGGCACAGTGGCTGCAAATGATGGGCACAGTGGCTGCATTTGGTGGGCACAGTGGCTGCGTTTGGTGGGCACAGTGGCTGCGTTTGGTGGCACAGTGGCTGCAATTGATGGGCACAGTGGCTGCAATTGATGCACACAGTGGCTGCGTTTGGCACAGTGGCTGCGTTTGATGGCACAGTGGCTGCGTTTGATGGCACAGTGGCTGCAATTGATGGGCACAGTGGCTGCGTTTGGTGGGCACAGTGGCTGCATTTGATGGGGCACAATGGCCACATTTGATGGCACAGTGGCTGCAAATGATGGGCACAGTGGCTGCGTTTGGTGGGCACAGTGGCTGCGTTTGGTGGCACAGTGGCTGCAATTGATGCACACAGTGGCTGCGTTTGGCACAGTGGCTGCGTTTGATGGCACAGTGGCTGCGTTTGATGGCACAGTGGCTGCAATTGATGGGCACAGTGGCTGCGTTTGGTGGGCACAGTGGCTGCGTTTGATGGGGCACAATGGCCGCATTTGATGGCACAGTGGCTGCAAATGATGGGCACAGTGGCTGCGTTTGGTGGGCACAGTGGCTGCGTTTGGTGGCACAGTAGCTGCAATTGATGGCACAGTGGCTGCGTTTGGTGGGCACAGTGGCTGCGTTTGATGGGGCACAGTGTCTGCGTTTGGTGGGCACAGTGTCTGCGTTTGGTGGGCACAGTGGTTGCGTTTCATGGCACAGTGGCTGCGTTTGATGGGCACAGTGGCTGCGTTTGGTGGGGACAGTGGCTGCGTTTGATGGGGCACAATGGCCACATTTGATGGGCACAGTGGCCGCAAATGATGGGCACAGCGGCTGCGTTTGGTGGGCACAGCGGCTGCGTTTGGTGGGCACAGCGGCTGCGTTTGGTGGCACAGCGGCTGCGTTTGATGGCACAGCGGCTGCGTTTGATGGGGCACAGTGTCTGCGTTTGGTGGGCACAGTGGTTGCGTTTGGTGGGCACAGTGGCTGCGTTTGGTGGGCACAGTGGCTGCGTTTGGTGGGCACAGTGGCTGCGTTTGGTGGGCACAGTGGCTGCGTTTGATGGGGCACAGTGAGGCTGCAATTGATGTCTTTTTTTCTGAATTTCTTAGTTCGTTTGCACCCCCCCAAAAATTTTGAGCACCAGCCGCCACTGGCATGTGCAAAGTGCTCCATGCATGCTAAAATCAATGCAAACCCTTTAAACAGTCCACATTTAGTTGCAGTCTCCAGGGAGTGGGGAAGGGTACCTGTCAAAAACAGGTACCTGTTCCCCCCTCCCCCCTAAAAGGTGCCAAATGAGCCTAAAAAGGAAGGGGTGTGGTTTACAGATGATAGGGTGGGTCTTACACAGGAAGGGGTGTGGCCTCAGCAGGAAGGGGTGGGTCGAATTTAAATTAGGGGGGTGCATGAGTTTAGTCAGGCCTAGGGCAGCACAAAACCTAAATACACCACTGGCTGTCAGTGTGAACCAGGGCTCAAACTGGACCTTTGTAATTCACCTGCTGCTATCCCAGGGACACCATTTCTTATCAAACTCTCTTAAATTAACCTTCAAATATCATTATATGTAGAAATACATATTAGCATATCTGCAAATAAACGAAAATAAAAAAATTCTAATTGTGGTTGCAATCAAAAGATCGTGGTTGTACCTTCTGACCCAGAAATGAGTCATTGTAATCATCCGGAAGTTTCTGTGCTGGTCAGGATCTCCATCTAGGTGGCCATGGTGAGGTCCCTCTTTAGCAAAGAGGAGGTGCTGCTCATTTGCCGAGTAAGTGTAGGATATGTACTTGTGCTTACTCAATGTGGGGGTGGATGTGGTAGTTAGATTTGGTGTGGGTGGAGTTCATTGATTTGTTTATTTGGCATCACCACACATTAGCTTCTGGCCCACATGCACACATCACTTCCTGCATTTGTTCTGCTGATGTAAATCAATAAGGACTATGCAAATATAAATGAGAGCTCCTTTATAAATGAGAGTACATAGGGCGCTATATTACACAGCATTTCCAGAAGTTGGGGCCAAGTTGTGGCAGCAAAATCGTGTGACTTTCAGGTCGCAGCAGTGTGAATGAGATTCATGTATAATACCTTTGAATTAGGCCTTATTCTCACTTGTGCATCCTGCAAGTGTGTCAAATTCATCCCTTCACTACATTGGTTTGACTTTGATGCGACTTGAGGTCCATATCCTGCAAGATTACACAGGCATTGGTCGCACAAGTGCAAATGGGGCCCAATTCAAAGGTGTTATCAATGAATCTCATTAGGTTCCTTTCACACTTGGCCGACTTTTCATACAACTTGAGGTCCATGAGGCCCCTTTCACACTTGTGCGACCTGAAAGTCCCACGATTTTGCAGTACTTTTTGCCCCAAATTTGATGTGATTTGAAGCAATGCCAGTGTAATCTTGAGGTCTATGAATGCAGGAGTTGCAGGACAAGTAGAACAAGTGTGATTTGCCCCGCACTGCAACTCACATGCGATATCTGTGTGATGCAAACTCAGCCATACAGATTGTATGGTTGAATTTGCATCCCATTCGGATCAAACTCATACAGGACCCTTTTTTGGTCCGCAGCAGAATCGGATCGCATGGGTGTTGTCTGAATTTGCAGTTCGCTCTGCGATATGTGAACTGATTTGGGGGTGTTATTAGCTTTCTACTGACATTCGCAGCAGTTCGCATATAGCAGTGTGAACTGCCTGCAAATTGTATGGAATGCGGGAACCCGCACTGGATTCGCAGGGTTCCCGCATCCCTCCAGTGTGAACTGGCCCCGACCCCAGGTTCACATCTATGCATTTTTTAGTGCGTTTTGCAGTTTGCAGAAACACTCTATAGTCCATTTAACATGGTTTCCTATGGTACTAGTTCACACCTAGGCGTTTTGCGGCCAGTGCGTTTTTGGAAATGGTCTGGGACTTTTTTCACGCAATTTGTGGGTAATAGATTTCAATGGAACTGCACCAGAAACGCAACTGTTGCAATTGTGATGCGATTTTTGATGTGTTTTGCGGTTCTTATTTTAACACTGTATATAGCTGGTTGCTGACCGGGGGGCCGGGAAGCCAGCCGCCGCATCCTTAACAACTAATAAGTCATCAGCTGTCAGCGGCTTTCCCACTGAAAGTAAAAAAACCCCGTCAGCCCAAAAAACGGCATCTGTCGTCACTTCTCCCGCTGCTGTGTTCTTCCTCGCCGCCCATGTTCTTCCTCCTTGCCACCTTCCTCCGTTGTGTTGTCACCCACTATCTGGCGTCTCTTACACAGCCATGGGGTGTGACCATCCGTTGACATCACACGGAGAGCAGCCCTTTATTTTTGTTAAAAAAGGGGGTGGGCTTTCTGTGTGACGTCAACGAATGGTCATGCCCCATGGCTGTGTAAGGGATGCCAGACAGTGGGTGACAACACAATGGAGGATGACAGCGGCGAGGACGAACACAGCAGCGGGAGAAGTAGGCGGTGGCGGGGGAGACGGCGACAGAAGATGGCAATGAAGTGTTATTTGCCCGCAATCTAAGTTGTAAATATCACATTGGCTGTAAGACATCCTACAACAAGAATAAAAAAAATTGAGACCCCCCCTCCCCCAAATGCATACTGGACCCTTTGAGTATGGTATGGGTTTTAAGGGGGTATCTTATAGCAACAACAAAAAAACAAAAAAAATCCTGGGACCCCCTAGGAAATCTATACCAGACCTTTCGGGTCTGGTATACATTTTAAGTAGGGCTCCATGCAAAACAAATGCGGAAGGTCCCCCTAAAAATCCATGTCAGACCCTTAATCCGAGTATGCAGCCTGGCTGGACAAGAAGGGGGGGGACCATACAAGGCCACAGGCCCTCAACATGGGAGCAATCTTACCAGGGGTGATCCCCTGGCAACACACCTTGTCCCCATGTTGAGAACAAGGGCCTATTGGCGAGAGGCTTATCAGAATCGGACAGGCTCCTTTAGCAATATGGGGGGGTCACAGGTTTAGCCCCCTACATGAATGAATATGAGGTGTATAGTAACCCTACCCATTCACAGAAAAAAATTATAACCTAAATGAATAACACAAATGTTTGGCAAGTCCTTTATTAAACAAATAAAAGTCTCCAAAAAATGTCCTTCATTGTAAATCATCATCAATCAGGAGGACCGCTGCCTCGCTGAAAAAAAAAAGAATGATTCCAGTAGCCATATTTGGGCAGTGATGTCACCACTGTCCTCACCTCTTTCTTTATGTGGCAGGGTTCCCGGTGACAAGCACCTGTTGCTTCCTTAGCAACCACAGAGAGCAGACAGCTCTCATTTATACAAAAATAAATTAAACCTAAGGCTAAAGTGGGACTTTAATTGAGGCAGTGAACTACACATACGCCTCCATCCCCGATACATTGAACAAAAGGGAAAACTAAATGGTGGGACTTTAAATGAAGCAGCCACTACGTAATATAAACCAATCAATATACCAATGTTTATTAATTGCAAGGTTTGTACATAACCCAAGGGGTAATAAATAGTAAATAAATATAGCAACGCATTAATGGGTCTAAATGAGCGGATCTGGACAATGCAAAGTAGTACACGGTAGGTTCATTAACAAGAAAGTAATATATAACAGTATAATATGTTAATGGTGGTTGACAAGATCAGGACATTCCACATCAATGTAAAGCTGATATAACAGTGTACATAATTTTAACTTAGGTCTGTGAACCCCAATAGTAACAAAGGCAATCTTAGGGTATAAAAGCAAGGGTAGATTGATTCATAAAAGTAAATAAAGTAAAATACAAATATTGAACATAGATACTGTGACAACGCATCATAGGAAAGCTCTACGCGTTTCGTGGTTATACCACTCGTCAGGAGCAGATGCAGTAATAGGGGGTATCTATAATTAAATAATTACCAGAATGAGTATAATATAAAATATACAATTGTAAAAAATGTATAAGAAGGGGAACAAAAAAGGGGGGTCCCAAACATTCTCACCTTATTGTAGTATAAAAATATATATAAATGTCAATAGTATCCCAGGTAAGAGACATTATAGGGAACGTCAACCCCGGAAGCTGAGATGGATAACCTCAAGGCACGGCAAGAGAACAGTGACCAGTTGTGATTGTATGATAGGATGTCCCAATTTTTAACTGTAGTACATATGATGTTTAGTATAGATCGTCTTGTAGCTAATTCCCAAGGGCATCTGTGGGAGTCAATACATAAAAAATGGTAAGATAATAGGGTAAACCAGTTCCACAGTTAGAAAAATTGGAGAAAAAACCTCCCCAAGAATGAAGTGTGTGAAAAGGTAACAAGGTGGATGAAAATGAAAAAGTGTGGAAAGTATGGAAATAGGAAAGAATAGAATTGGGATAAAGTATAAGAATGTGATTAGGATATATTTTTTAGAGTGTAGTGTAGCATAGGTACCTGCATCTATAGGTATAAATAGTTTAAAATCCGAAAACCGTGCAGCAAGAAATGCTTGGTGAAAGAAGCCATTGCTAGTGTCAGCGTGAAAAAATATAGGAGGTTTAAATAGCAGCCGTGCTCTGGAGACAACCATCAACGTCACGCAGCGTAATCAAGGGGGGCGGCGCCGCCGTCCGAGCCACAATGTGTGCTCGGCGTTTGGCGCCAGAATGACCCCCGTGGAATGCGCGGATGGACAAACGTGTCGACGGAATGGCGTCCGGAAGTGACGTCATCCGTAAGACACGTGGGCGTGGCGTCGACCCACAGCGGGTGCCTATCCCGCCCCCCACGGAGGGAGGGGAGGGGGAGATCACGGTGCAGGTCGCAGCTTCCGGGTGTGACAGGGCATACCTCACCCCAAGTTAGTAAACATGGTTCCTGATGGAGGAATTGGCGTGGTGGCTAAAAGGTCACAGATTGTAATAAAGTAGATGTAATGTTTTAGTGATCTGCTCCCATCCCTGGTTGTATACAAAAATAAATTAAACCTAAGGCTAAAGTGGGACTTTAATTGAGGCAGTGAACTACACATACGCCTCCATCCCCGATACATTGAACAAAAGGGAAAACTAAATGGTGGGACTTTAAATGAAGCAGCCACTACGTAATATAAACCAATCAATACACCAATGTTTAATTGTAAGGTTTGTACATAACCCAAGGGGTAATAAATAGTAAATAAATATAGCAATGCACTAATGGGTCTAAATGAGCGGATCTGGACAATGCAAAGTAGTACACGGTAGGTTCATTAACAAGAAAGTAATATATAACAGTATAATATGTTAATGAACAGTGGTTGACAAGATCAGGACATTCCACATCAATGTAAAGCTGATATAACAGTGTACATAATTTTAACTTTTCACACACTTCATTCTTGGGGAGGTTTTTTCTCCAATTTTTCTAACTGTGGAACTGGTTTACCCTATTTTCTTACCATTTTTTATGTATTGACTCCCACAGATACCCTTGGGATCTATACTAAACATCATATGTACCACAGTTAAAAATTGGGACATCCTATCATACAATCACAACTGGTCACTGTTCTCTTGCCGTGCCTTGAGGTTATCCATCTCAGCTTCCGGGGTTGACGTTCCCTATAATGTCTCTTACCTGGGATACTATTGACATTTATATATATTTTTATACTACAATAAGGTGAGAATGTTTGGGACCCCCCCTTTTTTGTTCCCCTTCTTATACATTTTTTACAATTGTATATTTTATATTATACTCATTCTGGTAATTATTTCATTATAGATACCCCCTATTACTGCATCTGCTCCTGACGAGTGGTATAACCACGAAACGCGTAGAGCTTTCCTATGATTCGTTGTCACAGTATCTATGTTCAATATTTGTATTTTACTTTATTTACTTTTATGAATCAATCTACCCTTGCTTTTATACCCTAAGATTGCCTTTGTTACTATTGGGGTTCACAGACCTAAGTTAAAATTATGTACACTGTTATATCAGCTTTACATTGATGTGGAATGTCCTGATCTTGTCAACCACTGTTCATTAACATATTATACTGTTATATATTACTTTCTTGTTAATGAACCTACCGTGTACTACTTTGCATTGTCCAGATCCGCTCATTTAGACCCATTAGTGCATTGCTATATTTATTTACTATTTATTACCCCTTGGGTTATGTACAAACCTTGCAATTAATAAACATTGGTATATTGATTGGTTTATATTACGTAGTGGCTGCTTCATTTAAAGTCCCACCATTTAGTTTTCCCTTTAGCTCTCATTTATAGAAGTGGTAGAAATACCACTTCTATATATGTTGCATGCCTCCTGACGAACAGGTGACCAAACCGTCAGCTCATCTCTAGAGGCAATTTGACCAAGAGTTGAAGTTGAACAGTAAATCAATTTTTTTCATGATCTGCAGCATACTATAAAACCCACCAAGGAATGGTTACGAATGTAAAAATGGAAGGCTATGGTCTGGCTGGTCAAAGCTTTGATTTGAATCTCATTGATATGTTGATGGAGACAGACAATTTTGCAACTGCATACATTTTACACGTGGTTAAAAAATCCATTGGGTCTGTGTCAGAGACTGGTGGGTACTTACAAGGAGTCATTTCTGCTAAAGGGGGCAGTACTAGTTTCTGAGGCTAAAGTCTAGTACACAGGATCAGAATATCATACAAAAAAATACCGCTTTCGAAGCAATCGTAAGATAATCTGACCATTAGTACACAGCTTTTGTCCAAAATTATCCGAAGGGACAATAATCAGTATAGTTTTTGTCTGAAAATATAAAACAAATACATTACATCACTTCCAGATTTTTATTCTGTCATATGAGAATTTTCGTACTTTAGTAACCCATTGTTTTTTTTCGATATGGAGGCTAGCATGCAAAAAAAAAAAACAACTCATTAGTCCAATAATCATATGAACTAGGCTTAGGAGTGTTCTTACTTTTTTTTTTTTTTTTAAAGATATGTTTTGTTAAATTTTGAAAGCTTTATACAGAAAAAAAAATAACACAATAAACAGCAATGAAAAAACATTTCATTGCAGGGTACAGAGCTCAGAGCCCTATATAAAGAGAGGGTGTCTTTAATGAGTTTAAGCCAGGTGCATAACTTAGGAGGACGTTGGATGTTCCTTTTTAGGATAATAAAATTGTTTTCTTTACAAAAAAATACATATAGCGATACCCCCAAAGGAGCTGCTTTTGTTTGGGGTTGAGAGGCAAAGTAACGGACTGAACAAAGAACTGCCCCAGCCCCTCTGGTGCACCTAGCAATGTGATTAATGGAGTAACACAGTAATAACACACAGACACAGTTCTGCTCTCTCAAGTTTACTTGGACCAGAGAAAGGTTTAAAGTGATATTAGTCAGCCAAGTCCTGCATAAGTAGCCAGGACATGGTTGAAACAGTTCTCAAAACAGTCAATAACACTTTGCAACAATAAAAGAATAATAACAATGTACACAGATTGAATGGACTCCCAAAGCAAACTATTGATTGATGTAGAATACTATGGCTAAAGGGGAACCCCAGGCCGGCCTATTGTACCTTTAACACTAGCAAGCAATGAGATAATATAAACACCAGTGATGTGTCCCCTTTAAGAGTAACAACAATAATGTTCTAAGAGCAAGGCCTTGTTTTTGTTTTCTTCACCGGCATGTTGGAGCTCTATGGACAAGGGTCCCTCAATGTAACAGATGGTGGAGAGCAATATAAAATAGCTGGTGCTGTGATATAACACTCCTCTGCTTGATCTGGATAACAGGTGTCTGTGCACAGTGTTCAAGTGTGGTGCTTTATGGAAGACCATATAATCCTGGGCAAAACCCCCTCACCAATCCTGTACGCATTCAGCAGTCCTCCTGGCTGCAGATGTGTCGCGATGGCTTCAGTCTGCTGATCCGGTGAATTGACCAATTCCGTGACATTCTGCGTTGCTGCAGAGCATCCTTCTAAAAGTGGGCGGGGTTATGACCCTCCGGGCGGGAGCTGCACGCTGTGTGCCCCTTGGTAGGCCGCAATCCCCTCACACAGCAGTAGAAGGATGCTCTCCCGATGGGCTTCAGGAAAAAAGGCCTTTTAGGGCCTGGTCCACCCTGTACTTTTATAGTCTCTCCCACAATTCTCTTGACTCTCTGTAGTGCAGCCTGGGATTTGCAGTTCTGCCCCCTCAAGTCAGTCAGGCTGCTTTGTGCTGGGACTTCATATTCCACAGTTCTCTGCTGCTGCTCCCTGATGATTGGCTCTCAGTCTCTTCTACAGAGTGAGCAGTTCTGTGTGTGAGGAGAGGAAGGGGGGTCGAAAAGCCCATGCAGCTGCTAGCAGGCAGCTCTCCCCTTCGTGGATTCAATCAGCTTGGAGAGGTACCTGCTACATGCAGCATTCGCAATAGACGTTTAACAGGGCTAGAAAGCAGTAAATCACCCAATATGTCTAGAAGACAATTCTTAGGATGCATGATATTAGGAAAGCCCAATGTCATAGAAAGGAAGGAGCCAACCAGAACTTTTGTACCACAGAGCAGGACCAGAAGCAATGTATAAAGTCTTCGTGGAGTCCGCAGCCTCTGAAGCAGTCAGTTGTAGAGCATAGACTTAGATTATGTAGCTGGGCAGGAGTAAGGTAATTGTGATGGAAAATTTTAAGTTGAATTATTTTGTCCCTAGAGATCAGAGTCTCACTACATCCAGTGAGGACCATCTAGCCCGAGCAATGGGATGCACTCATTGGCAAAAGTTGGGTGCAACCTGTCATGGATGTACACTAGTTGGGATGCTAAATAGTATAAATAAAAATTAGGGTAAACAAGTCCTGCCAGATGAGTCAGTAATTTCAATAACTCCAGAGCTATTCTATGGGTTTTATGGTGCCAGATGAATGTCGCACAGAGAGTATCAATTTGTTTAAAAACGTATTTAGGTATTTTACAGGGCGAGTTAGCCAAAACATAACAATTTAGGTAAATAGATCACTTTAAGAATATTGACTCTGCCCATGAGATCCAACGGGAAGTTCATCTATTGCTTAGTTTGTCGCAACTGTGCGATGAAAGGACATACATTATTAGTTATATACGAACTGAGAGGTAGTATCTGAAGAAGTTGACTAGCTGGAGTTTCAAGATTGAGTGAATCACTTGTGTAGCTGCTTGGTCCAGAAGAAAGAAGCTAGACTTCTCTCAATTCACTCAAAAACCAGAATAGTCCCCAAATTCAGCTCTTGCAATAGGCAGTGTAGGGAAGTATTGGGATCTGCCAAATACACCAGTGTATCATTGGCATTGTTAATGTTCCAGTACTCTGCTATGTCCTTTGTACATTTCCCTTTAACCACCACATCCTCTAGCCAGTTTAAATTTAAGAGCCACAAGCCTGGGCCTGTATGAAGGAGTTGGAGGTCAACTGTGAGCAGTGGGTGGAAGTGTTCTTACTTTTATTACAATACTCCATTACATACATTGATACTTTTGTTGAATAAATAATTGAAAAGCATTTTTTTTCCCATGCTACCTTTTTTGTAGGCATTTCCTTTTTTATGTGACTGTACATTAATTATACAAAAACACAGCTACCACAGTTTTTGACTCTGTGGTCACTCTGGGGACCTGGGAAAAAAGTGTATATAGTCTGATGTTACACTGTTATGCCCTGTACACACGATATAATTTTCCGATGGAAAATGTGTGATAGGACCTTGTTGTCGGAAATTCCGACCGTGTGTAGGCTCCATCATACATTTTCCATAGGAATTTCCGACACACAAAGTTTGAGAGCTTGCTATACAAAATTAGTTGTCGGAAATTCCGATCGTGTGTACACAAATCCGACGCACAAAGTGTCACGCATGCTCAGAATAAATTAAGAAACGAAAGCTATTGGCTACTGCCCCGTTTATAGTCCCAACGTACGCGTTTTACGTCACCGCGTTCAGAACGATCGAATTTTACGACAACTTTGTGTGACCGTGTGTATGCAAAACAAGTTTGAGCCAACATCCATCGGAAAAAATCCATGGATTTTGTTGTTGGATTGTCCGATCAATTTCCGACCGTGTGTACGGGGCATAACACTTTTTTTTTGTCCATGGCCAAGTAGCATTCTCGGAACAATATGCAATTATGCCATCTGTATATTTCTAGACCTTGTTATGGAGTCTGTATTCCTTGGTGGTCAATTGATTACAAATACAGCAACATGTAATGCGTTACCTTTCCTATAGACCATGCTGTTTGGTGGACGGAGGAGGGATCCACTGCTGCTCCCCACCAAATAGAATTTTTTTTCTTGTACATGCTTTCCAGAGCGGTGCTCAGCCACCCTCTTTCTCCCTATACCATTTGTTTGACAAACCATTGACTATTAGCTCAGAAAATGTCCAGAACTGTTTTTTAACTTTTAGCTACCATTGACTTTAATAGGGTTTGGATTCAGCTACTGAAATGTATTCATGTTCACTGACCCTGGCTCGAACCAAGTATGTTTGGCTCATCACTAGTCTCTACCTGCTGTTCATGCTAATTTCCCGTTAGCTGTAAATTTATTAATTATTTAGCAAGGTTCCCTGAGATATGAAAGTTAGTTCAAGGGTTCCTCTGTGTTAAAAAGGTTGAGAGGCTGCTGTGTGCTTTTTGAAATGTATAATGGTTAAGAACATCAAATATGACCAGGAAAAAGCCTCCCCCTTTCTCAGGGCTAACGTGCGAAAGGAAAAAAAAAGTGAAACATACCATAAATATCTCCTATAAACAATATAGTGATGTATGTCAATAAAATCCATATAACAACCTAGTATATAATATCCATAACATATTAATTTCAATAAAATGGTGGGGAATTTGACAATTGAGGTCAATCATATAAAATATCTTATAACAGGCAGTAACAGAGCTGTGGATGTTATTAGAATCAAAGTGAGATGCAACAGGAGACCTATGTTAGGACTTAATAAAAACTGTGGATAATAAAATTAGAAAATAAGATAAAATAGAGGAGTCAATTAGAAGTAGGACAAATAATACTTAAAGTGGATGTAAACTCTCACATATACCCAGTCAAGTGAACAGCCTCAGATGACACACAGATATACAAATAAAACGTATGTAGAGAGATTTGTTTCATATCTGATGTCTTCAGCTTTCCCAGCTTTCTACGCTGTTTAGAAAGTTAACTCTTTCTTCCTGTTCCACCACTGAGTGTGTAATCTTGGCACAGCTGATTCTAGTAAGGGCACCCCCCTCCTCCACATAGGTTAGAGGAATGAAGAAACTTGCTGAGCTGTGAATAGACAAGCTCTCTGCGAATTTATCTCTAAGTTCCCTCCCTGACACATATTTCCAGCTGCTTTTATCACCTGTGTCGGAGAACTTGTCAGAAGTTATGATGCTGATGACAGAGGAACAAAGCAGCAGAAAGACACGGGACATAGTGCTTTTGAGAGAGATAAGTAAATAATACAGATATATGTGCCCAGGTCAAATTTAATGAATTGTGTTTACAAATAAGGTTGGTCCAATTAATAATTATTCAAAGTGGATAAAATTTGTATTCATGAATTCATGATGTTTTGACAATGTCTTTTGATAATTGGCTCTAGCTCAGTGGAAGGGAAAGGCTGGGTGGGATGGGCTGATAATGTTGGCTATGCAGAATAATTCATTATTATTTTACTAGGATTGTGAGAGGTTCACATCAATTTCAACTTGGAGACAAAAGAAACAGAATCCCTGTTGTATAGTCTGGGGCTAATATTAACACACAGGTATTGTTTCAAGACTAAAGCTGGCCATAGATGGTTTGAAATTCGGCCAGTTCAACAGATACCGACCAAGATTCGATCCATCTATAGCCATTACTGCTCAACATAAGTCGATTCGACAATCAACTTTTGTCAAACAGGAATGTTGAAAACTTTCATTTAGGCAGTGGTTGCAGCCAATCGGCTGAAGTGTTGGGCAGTGTATTCTGACATGTAAATAGGGGAGTAACTAGATGTTATTCCCTACCTGCGCAAAATTGTGATTTGTACTAAAATTAGTTGAGGGGCTGCTTGTTGTGAGGTTAAAACCTATAGAGTGAAAATGAACAATAAACCGCGCACTCTGCAATTAGATATACAATAAAGTGCAATATGCAATATCAAAAGACAACCACTGGGTGTCCCCAGTGTTGTAATATGTTGGCCGATTTATGTATAATGTTGTATTGGAGTGCTATGTTGACCAGAAATTCAGTTGAATTGTCCAAGTCAACTGAATTTTAACATAGCAAGGGGACAGCTGAAGACCCTTTGATGTGTTAAACCTAATTGAACATTTCAAAGGGTGTTCAGGTGGTATCTGTTAATCTAATCTAATTACACATATCTAAGGGGACTTGTTGATGTTGATATGCGGGAGTGCAAATTGGGGCGGTTTATGACTGCAGCTGTCCACGGCTGGGGGTTGTTGTCTGTCTGAAAGACTAAAGTATATCAAAGGCCTGAATGGAGACGGCCAATCAAATTGCTCAGCCATTCAATGTCTAGTGAATATAACATGGCGTTCAGTGTATAGTCTTGTCTGTGTATGACTATGAAGGCGCAAATCTAGAGAAAATGGGACTCTGAATTATATACTCTGTCGGATTTTTTGTCATCTGTGGACTTTGGACTTTGTTCTGTGTTGGAAGTCAATAAAGTGCATCTCTCTGGAAGAATTGGGTTGCTGCGGAAGAGTACTTACTAATTAATTATCATACCCACAATACTACTATACTACTACACATATTATATCACTACACCCAGTAGGTGAATTATGCAAATGTGTTGTACAAATTCATAAAGTGCAAATAAATAAATGTGCATTGAGATTGCCACCTAGTGTTTCCAGTGATTGGAAAATGGTCAAATACAAAAAAGGGAGATGTCCCCCATGTGGGGTTTTCTAGGCAGCAGATGGGTGAAAGGATAATAACATATGGTTTAAAATTGTTTAGACTTTCTTAATGGCATGATCTCAAAAATGACAATAACGTTAAAATATGGGCTGTGGAACAGGAGATATATAAGCAACAACACAAGTGAAACTGAACACGATGATATACAATATTCAAGCGCCAAAATAAGATATTGAGTGAATAATGATGCGTTTCGACCCCACTGGGTCTTCTTCAGAGGATTTGGGCACTGTAGAGGAATTTGCATGTATAGAGATTCATAAATATGACCACAAAATAAAATGAATTATAGTAATGGTGAACATTTTTCAGTATAGTTACCAATCACATTATGTTGAGCGATTTTCTCCTGAGCCTGAAATCCTCTAAAACCTCCCTCACTTGATCCCAGCAGGGGTCCCCAGCCAGCCGGCACACCAACAGAGGGAGCCAATCGCTCATGGGTGACTTATGAGGAGTCACAGAAGTGGATAAATTCCCAAATGCCAGGGAGGGGCATGAGGGCGAACAAGCAGCACTTGCAGTCGGAGCATCAAATAACAGTACTATCAGTGCATTTTGTTTGGCATGGATAGGAATATATGCATAATTCCAATGGTTAAGTATTGGAAATAGTAAATCTATTTGTTAATTTAACTGTTATCTGTATTTCTAAGCAGCAGCGTATAGATATTTGCATACTCATGTAAAGATAGAATGAAAATAATAACTATAAATAAATTTAAATATCATTATGTTAAAAGCTGAAAAATGAATGGATAGTGGTAAGTATATTATATTGTTAGGTTGAAATGGGGAGATTAGCATGAATGAGATGGAAAGAAAAAAAGAATATAAAGTCTTAGAAAGAGAAAAATGAATGAAGAAAATGATGGATGTGGAGGGGGGGAAAAAGGAGGTATGACCCAGCGCTAAATGCATTCATCCTGACTGGTTTGCAGTACATACTGCACCACAATTTCTTCAGTTTCAATAACCCCCACTACCTCCAGGTGCAGGGCGTAGCGATAGGGCCATGCTGTGCCCCATCCTACGTCAATCTGTACCTGGGGGAGTTGGAGCAGTCCCTCCTAGATGACATAGGCCTCTTCGAATACACTAGCCACATCACCAAGTGGCTTCGGTATATCGACAACGTCTTCGTCATCTGGGGAGGGATCTGAGGCCAAGCTTATAGAATTTTTCAATTTGATAAATGTGAATGATTACAGTTTGAAATTCACTATAACTTATAATCATGACAGTGTCACCTTCCTGGATGTTTTGGTTAAAACCACCCCTGAAAACAAGTTATCTAGCACCCCGCTGGGAACACGGTGCTTCACGCTGCTAGTTTCCATCCACCACCACTCAAGAATTCTATCCCTTATGGGCAATATTTGAGACTTCGGCGCAATTGCTCAAATGACACCCTCTTCAAAGAGGCTGCTCCTTCAAAACCGTCTCTTGGCACGCGGATACAGCCGATCGTGTCTAAGGAAAGCATATAATAAAACCGTAATACAATCTCAGTCTGCTTTATTGTATAAATCCGAGTCTCACGGTCACACTGATTCCAATCTCACTCGCACTATCATGCGTTTTTTCACGCCAACATGTGGCCATTTGAAACATCGTGCAGAGACATTGGAATATATGGGATCACGCTATGTGCGTCTCTTTCCCCCTCACACTGTACATCACTACTCTACCTGACGAACACTGAGGAGAGAGGCACGGGGACATATTCCAGTTTCCAGGCACGGGGACAGATTCCAGAATGGTGACACTCCTGGAGGCATACGAGCTCGGCGCTCGTGGATTGATGCCCACACTCACTTCATGAAAGTGAGTGCAACCTCCCCCTGTGTGTGTCTTGCCCCCCCTCCACTGTGGTCGTTGCAGAGTTATTTTACATGCTGTATACTTTTTATTTTTTATATTTCGCTTGGCATGTTCATCATTGTCACTGCCTGTATACACGTAACGTCTACACCTGCGGGTCATTTGCAACACAGGCTGTACACCTTACAGCTGTAAGGTAAGCGGCTTGCAAACACGGAGGTGTCCTCACTGAAGATCCCCCCTCCCTTCACGATTGGACTTGTTTTGTGTTTCTCATCACGTGTTTTTGCTTTTTGGACTGGATGATAGAACTAATATTCATGTTTGTCCTAGGGATTTGTCACTTGTAGTTCACCAGGATCTGGCACGTTTTTGCTAATGGGGCACTAGCCCACATATATTTTTCTTGCATTATATATATATATATATATATATATTTTTTTTTTTTGCATTGTGTCATTATTCACCCTATTTGTGTTGGTATATGCATTTTTGTTTTGCTATATTCAAGCAGTCACTGTTTCACGATTACCTTTATATATTAGGCTTTGTCTGCCCGCAACATGTCATGTTGATCAGCTACGTTGCACTGCACTGCATCCCCACCATGTTCTTTTAGCATGTAGGATATATTCATGCATTGGCCCGTTTCTGCTTTTTTAGTTCACTTTGCCACTTTAGTCATCCTTGTAGCTCCCCCCCCCCTCATCACAGCGCAACTACCATCTTCCCCCACAACTGGCCCCTTCCTGCTAGCCTCAAGGCCACACAGCGCTTTCTTGGCTTCACAAATTATTATAGGCAGTTCATAAGGAATTACTCTTCCATCTTCCGCCTATTATCGCTTTAACCAAGAAGGGGACGAATGCCAAAGACTGGCCTCCCGAGGCTGTCTCTGCGTTTCACGATCTGAAACAGGCCTTTGTTTCTGGACCTCTCTTGAGGAGACCAAATGCTGAGGACCCATTTTTTATTGAAGTAGACGCTTCTTCAATGGGGGTGGGAGCTGTGCTTCTTCAGTTTTGAGAAGAGACGTCAACCATGTGTGTTCTTCTCCAAAAAATTTTCTCAGGCAGAGAGAAATTATGGCATTGGTGATCGGGAACTTCTCACAATTAAATTGGCGTTGGAAGAGTGGCGTCATCTCTTGGAGGGTTCCCCTCACTCCATTACGATCTTTACTAATCAAGAAGAATCTACAATACTTACAGAATGCTAAACATCTGAACCCCAGACAGGCCAGGTGGAGTCTCTTCTTTTCTCGTTTTAAATTCACGATTATGTACAAACCTGGTTCCTGCAACGGTCGGGCTGATGCGCTCTCAAGGTCATTTGACACTTTGGACGAGGAGTCCACCCCTGATCCTGAGCCGATCATTCCGACCTCATGCATTGTTGCCCATTCTACCACCCTGGAATCAAAAATTCCTCCTGGCAAGACCTTTGTTCCCACGGAGCTAAGAGCTAAGATCCTTTATTGGGGACATGATTCCAAGGTGGCAGGTTATGCTGGGTTCCTCCGATCCTTCCTGCTCATCAGTCGTCTCTACTGGTGGCCTAACCTCCGCTCGGATGTTAAAGATTACGTCAAGGCTTGTCAAGTCTAAATCTTCCACACAAGCCCCTGCTGGTCTTCTCATGCCCTTGCCCATTCCTAAGGAGCCCTGGTCTCATATCGCCATGGATTTTATCACCGATCTTCCACTGTCAGAGAATAATACAGCCATTTGGGTGGTAATCGATCGGTTCTCTAAGATGGCTCATTTTGTTCCTCTTCCTGGTCTCCCTTCTGCCTCTGCCTTGGTTCCCATTTTTGTACGAGAGATTTTCCGCCTTCATGGTGTTCCTTCCCATGTCGTTTCGGACAGGGGTGTTCAGTTTACGTCTCGTTTTTGGAGAGCCTTTTGCAAATCCCTCAACATTACCTTGGATTTTACCTCTTCTTACCATCCCCAGTCCAATGGCCAGACTGAGAGGGTTAATAAGGAGTTGGAGGTCTTTCTCCGTACCTTGGTCTCGGCTCATCACGATGATTGGGCATCACTACTCCCGTGGGCAGAGTTCTCCCACAATAATCATGTCAACGTCAGTTCTCAGAAAACACCATTTATCACTGTTTATGGAAAACATCCTCAACTCCCTCTTCCTATGACCTGTTCTTCCGACATTCCAGCCTTGGCTACTGTTCAGGAATCATTCATTTCCATGTGGGCTGACGTTCATGATTCCCTTCAGAAAGCTGCCAACGAATTCAAGAATTTTGCTGACCGTCGCAGGCGTAAGCCGCCTTCTCTTCAGCCAGGAGACAGTCTGGCTCTCCACCAGGAACATCAAACTCCGGGTTCCTTCTCTCAAATTTGCCCTAAGATTCATTGGTCCGTACACCATAACTTCTAAACTGAATCCGGTTTGTTTCAAGCTCCAGATTTCCAAAATCCTCAAAATCTCTAACTCCTTCCATGTTGCCCTTCTGAAGCCTTTAGTCCTCAAAAAGTTCTCTCATCCTCTCTTCTCTACCGCAGCGCCGGTCTCTGAGGATAATCAGGAGTACGAGGTTAGCCAAATTTTGGATTCCCGACTCTGTCGAGGCATTCTCCAGTACCTTGTGCATTGGAAGGGGTTTGGTCCTGAGGAGAGGTCGTGGATCAAGGCTTCCGAGGTCTTTGCACCTCATCTGTTGAGGAAGTTTCATTTGAAATTCCCCTCTAAACCTGGTCCCAGGCGGGGAAGGGGGAGGCCTCGAAAGGGGGGGGGGACTGTCATGGTTATGCAATAGAGTTTTGTCTATCAGCTTACCTGTCTCCATGTGCTCATCTCTAAAGACCAGCTGACTCTCACCTGACTGCTTTTATTAACTCTCCTCTAGTATGGCTCCACCCCAGCTCCTATCAGAGAACTCTATATTAACCTCTGCACTGCAGGCCAGCCCTGCTGATCAACCTTTGTGTGTTTGGCTTCCTGTTCCTGCCTGCCGTGTGCTCTACATTTGTTTCTGTTACCAACCTTGGCGTGTTCTCTACTATTCCTGTCTGCTCGTGACCCTGACCTTTGGCATGTCCCCGACTATCCCCGTTTGCCTGTGACCCTGAACCTTGGCGTGAACTCTGTTGTCCTTGTCTGCTTGTGGCCCTGACCTTGGCTTATTCCTTTATTATCCCTATCCTCCTGTTGCCTACTGTGGGTGTGAGCTGGGGGTCGCGACCTGGAGCCAGTTGCAGCCCAGTCCATCTTCACCACTAGAGGCTCTGGTGAACACCTGCTGGCTCTTAGACTCCGCGCACCAGGGAATCCTACGCTCTAACCCCGGTGGGATCCGTGTTGGTGTTCCAGCGGCCCTGCCTTCCTTACCACCTGGACTCCCATCCGCAGAAGTCAGCCGTAGGGTCCACTGCCTTGCGGCGCACTCCCAACGGTGATCCCAGCGGTGTGCATCTGTCACCTAGCCTCAAGGTGACCTGACAATAACCTTCAAAAGAGCCATCTCTGTTAAGGACATGCTTGTTCAAAGCGAGTTCAAAGATAAACAAAAAAGATCTAAATACTGCGTCACTGTTGGTTCCTTCCCATGTGGGCATTGTTCGCACTGCCCACTAATAAGGAAGGAGAAAACGTTTTGCCTCCCCAATGGAGAAACCTTCAAGCCCTCGCACTTTGTGAATTGCCAGACCTGTGGTCTGGTATATTTCATGGAGTGCGGCACCTACTACATAGGCAAAACCAAGCAAGAGTTTTGGCAACGCATATCGAAACATATGTATAGCATGCAAGTCGGCAATCGATACCTTCCTGTCGGGAGACATGTCGTTTTAGAACATAACTATAGAGTGCCTAAAGTAATGTTTACAGCACTTTATAGAATGCACATACCAGATAGAGGAGACGACTGGAACAAGGTCATGCTCCAGAAAGAGCAGAAATGGATCTTCCAGTTGCAGGCCACGTCGCCTCCTGGCCTCAACAAATCTATTTTGTTTGCCCCTTTTCTGCGAGGTTTCTCCTCAGGTAAAACGCACTAAAAGTGATAATTACATTATTATGTTTATTGGGTATTGCCTTCTTTGCATTGTTATCTTGCCTTTTCTGCCTTGTTCCTTTTTTGTAATTTGTAATTTGTATCCTCTTTAAATGTAACATGCCATCTGTTAGGATGTCCTAACAGGATGACTATTGATATTTATGCCTTTTATACAATCTTAAGTGGAGGTGGTTTATGGATACCTTAATTGCACCTTAACGGCCCACGGCTTTAAAAGATTTTTGTACATACAATGTGATTTGTGAATTGTTGTAATTTGTTAATATTTAGGCATTGGGCATCAACATACAATGGAGCCCAATGCATAATATCTCATATGTTTTTGACATAGTATTTGTTCTGTGTTTTTTCTCCTCTTCTTCCCCCTCCTGGGTCCGGGCACAGGTTCCCTGGCCCTCTGATCCATTAGAGAGTGGAGGCTCCGTTACTGCGTCTCTTCCTGGCACAGGGGAAAACATGGGGCCCTGTGCTTTGCAAACACACCCACTAGGTGGCAGGACCACCTGGGGTTTACTACTTCCTGCCAGCGGCGTTTCGGATCACATCCAGACACCGTGACAATACTCGTGCGCGCATGACATCATGGCATTACGCAATTGCGGCGGAAGTGACGGCCGTACCGGGACAATTGTCTTCCTGAACGCCGGGGGAGCCACACGTGGAGTGCCGACACTGCGCCACTATCCCTGCCGGAAGAGGGGAGGTGGGGGCGGCCCGCATGCACCTGCAAACCGATTAGGCAACCAACCAGTGGCCAGCCTTCCATATTTAAGGATGAAACACTTGAGGGATCCTTAGTCGATCCCTATTGTTCCATTAGGATGGCCATAAACTGACAAGCAGTCTTGAGACAGGTAATAAGGCACCTTCATACTTTGACGGGTTGGACCTGACGGTGCATATTCTGCACCATAGGTCCCCTTTATGTTATTTTATTACACACTATCTGATGTCATACAATTTTTGACATTTCAGATTTGACCTTATCTGCCCACAACACCTATTCAACCATTGTGGAATCCTAACATTGTGATCTCTTTTCCATTGTTGGTATATTTTTTTCCGGCTTTTGAATATATAAGGTAAACTTATAATTTATTCACTTCCTATGGTTGGTAATGTTAGTACACCACTACCGATGTATTTTACACTTCCCTATCATTCACTCTCTCACGTTTGTGTTTGTTTTTATATGTTTGTTTTTATATTTTTTATGTTTCTTTTTGCACTGTTTGGCCTTGCTTTGGCCCTGTTCACTGCATTCTTACTATTTCATCGATTTTTTCCTACCAGTCCTAACCTTTGTGCTCCTTTCCAATGTACACATCTACTCCCTATTCGCACCTTTTCACTCCTTATTGCTTTTTTCACCTAATCATTCATCAATTCATTTATGTATTTCTTCAACTCCCTTTTTCTGGATCCATCTCTTAGGCCCCTTTCTCTCTTTCCCCACTCTTCACTTCCTCCCTCTATCCTTTCCCCTATCCCTCTTCCCCGCCCCCCTCTTTTTTTTTTCCCCTCCATCTTATCTGTCCGTCCCTCCCCTTTGTCCTTCCCTTTCATCCCTCACTTGTCCGGGATCCCTCCTTTTTTCCCCCCCTCCACATTCCTCATTCATTTTTCTCTTAACCTAACAATATAATATACTTACCACTATCCATTCATTTTTCAGCTTTTAACATAATGATATTTAAATGTATTTATAGTTATTATTTTCATTCTATCTTTACATGAGTGTGCGAATATCTATATGCTGCTGGTCTTAGAAATAGAGATAACAGTTAAATTAACAAATAGATTTACTATTTCCAATATTTAACCATTGGAATTATTCATATATTCCTATCCGTGCCAAACAAAATGCACTGATAGTACTGTTACCTGATGCTCCGACTGCAGGTGCTGCTTGTTCGCCCTCATGCCCCTCCCTGGCATTTGGGAATTTATCCACTTCTGTGACTCCTCGTAAGTCACGCTTGAGTGATTGGCTCCCTCTGTTGGTGTGTCGGCTGGCCGGGGACCCATGCTGGGATCGAGTTGGGAGGTTTTAGAGGATTTCAGGCTCAGGAGAAATCGCTCAACATAATGTGATTGGTAACTATACTGAAAAATGTTCACCATTACTATAATACATTTTATTTTGTGGTCATATTTATGAATCTCTATACATGCAAATTCCTCTACAGCACCCAAATCTGAAGAAGACCTGTGGTGTCGAAACGCGCAAGTTTTAACTCAATATCCTATTTTAGCGCTTGAATATTGTTTATCATCGTGTTCAGTTTCACTTATGGTGTTGCTTATATATCTCCTGTACCACAGCCCATATTTTAACTGTTATTGTCATTTTTTGAGATCATGCCATTAATAAAGTCTAAACTTTTTTAAACCATATGTTATCCTTTAACCCATCTGCTGCCTAGAAAACCCCACATGGGGGACATCTCCCTTTTTTTGATATCACTCGGGGTGTGCGGCATTCTGTTCTTCTCTCAATAAGTGCCTTCCCTGTTTATGATAGTCAAATACAATGTCCCAAAAAACTCATTCAAATGTGTGGCAATAGTCCAAAAAAAAACTTTCAAGTGATTTCCAAAGGTGCCTTGATCTCATGGATCTGACAATTAAGTGACTGAATTTTTTCCTCCATCAACACCGATTACTCAGCCTACTCACCAGATGACCCCCATGACAGAAGTCATATACAGCATATGGATACTAGATGTTCCGTTGTCCGTCTCAGGAACTCGGAGATAAAGCCTCCAGGACCACATAGGAAAGACACCCACCAGATCTCCAGACTTCAATGGAAGGATACAGAAAAGAAACAGTCTCCCCATGGTGAAGTACGTAGAAAAAAAAATCCACTTTAAAAGTGTACAAATGTTAAAAAGAAAGAAGAAAAAAGTGGAAGCGGGGACACCGTTGTGCATTTGTAGCATATTCATTTAGTATAGAATAGTTGAGGATTGGGTTTTACAGTCTATTGTTGACTCAAGTTTAGGTAATTTGTTCACTATTTGAGAGGATTGATTTGGATTGGAGGTGATGTGTCTGGTCATGTGACCCCTGATGCCGTCAGACGTGCTGATGAAACGCGTTTGCTGTGGTCGAGCGTGACACGTCACTTCCGCCCATAGTGGAACGCAGGTGGAGTGCACAGCGGCGTCCCCACTTCCACTTTTTTTCTTCTTTCATTTTAACATTTGTACACTTTTAAAGTGGATTTTTAGCGATTTTCTTTTATAAAAGACCTACGTACTTGGGCACCATGGGAGACTGTTTCCTTTCTGTATTCTTCCATTTCCTATGTGATCCTGGAGGCTTTATCGCTGAGTCACTAAGACGGACAACGGGAACATCTAGTATCCATATGCTGTATATGACTTCTGTCATGGGGGTCCTGTAAATCTAGTGAGTAGGCTGAGTGATCGGTGTTGGTGGAGAAAGTAATTCAGTCATTTGATTTTCGAATCCATGAGATTATTGCACCTTTCGAAATGACTTGATGAAAGTTTTTTGGACTATTACTACACATTTGAATGAGTTTTTTGGGACATTGTATTTAACTATCTGCCACTCACTGGAAACACTAGGTGGCAATTTCAATGCACATTTATTTGCACTTTATGAATTTGTACAATACATTTGCATAATTCACCTACTGGGGACACCCAGTGGTTGTCTTTTGATATTGTATATTTAAATGCAGGGTGCACGGTGTATTCAGTGTATTCTGACAGCAGTAGTGTCCCCGATATCAGAATACATGACCACAGTGGGGAGGGTTTCTCCATCTACCTCTGGCTAATTGAAACAAAATTACCCATCTATGCCCAGTCGAACAAATTCCTTGCAGTCACCACAGCATGGCTGTACATCAGCTGCTGTTTTATCATATGCACTTGTTAGGCCAGCATACAGTAGGTTCATTTACTGCACCTAGCAAACACACACAACTTGTTACATTATCATATTTTCAAAAAACAAATGGTTTAAACAATTAATCATTAATTGAAATGTCCATACAGCTCTGGGAAAATAGCAGCCAGAAAAAATGGTTGATTTTCCACTGAATGAGTCACATGGTCCAATTAGTTCAAAAGCTAATTTCACATGGTATGCCCTATGAAAAAAATTCCAATGTTGTTTACGGCACTTTCACACTGATGTGTGCTACACTAAGGTTAGGTTTACATCTGTGCAGGTGGTGCCCTTGTGGGACCCACACAAATACTGGCAGCCGCAATCACCCACACAGAGAAATGTGGGACCTGCAGGCTGGTGCCATTAATCCTCAAGGCATGCTGCCGGTACAGAAAATAGAAAATAGTGCAGGGACTTCTTTTCTGCGTGGCATGGCAGCCCATTCAAATGAATGGGCTCTCGTGCCAGCGCAAACCATGGCCACACAAGTGTGAACCTGGATTAAAACACAGCTGTGAAGTGCACAAAAATGCAATAAAACATTTGAAAACCGTACCTCACATTTATTTCTATAGAAATCCATCAAAAATGCACCCACGGTCACATGTACAAGTTTAAAAACACATTGAAAACATGTTAAAAACACGATATACATTTTTTGCAAAACATATACCAGTGTGAAAGCACCCCATTGAAGGAAGGGAAGGAAATTGTGTGGTGAAACTATGGTCCTGGACAGACAGGAAATTTAAGGTGGGGAATTCCTCTAATTTTTCCATATATTTTTTCATTGTGTCTTACCAGAAGAAAACCCCTGAAGAAAGGGGGCGAACGAGATGGATTCGTTCAAACCTGGCGGAGAGGTGGCATGTAATTGGAATATCCATCTCTGCTCCCTTTGCAGCAGAGCCTTATTCCAATCGCCACCTCTCATGGGAATGTGCATCCTACAAAGGGCCACAAAAGTAACTCTTGGGGCCCTGTAGTTATGCACAGAGATAACATGTCTCCCAATAGGGAGGTATGGGTTCCCCACCTGCATGCAATATATATGTTGGGAAATATGTTTCCCAAATTCCTGCCTGGTTTTTCCCCCATAGTAGGCGCCGCATTCGCATTCCATGAGATATACTACTCCACGTGTGTGACAATTAACAAATTGTGTGGGTATAAATCTCTTTCCATTGGGAAGAACAAAAGTTTTATCTTTTTTAATGAATGCACAGTAGGAGCAATTTCCACAAGGGAAAGAGCCCGCTACTGAGCAATGTTTCATTCTCCCATTTTCATTGATGTATTCACTCTGGACAAGCCTGTCTCGTAGTGATGTGGCTCTTCTGTAGGTTATGGTGGGTTGTTTGTGGACAAACTCACGCAATTTAGGATCATCTGTGAGGATGCTCCAGTGACGCTTTATGATTTTATTAATGATTCTATGTTGTAAAGAATAGCGCATGATAATGCGAGTGAAATTACATTTGGGGCTTTAGGGGGGCTTGGTTCTAAACAGCAACTGAGATCTAGATTGACCTATGGCCTGATTATACGCCTTTTTGAGGCAGGATCGACTATATCCTCTGGCGAGCAGTCTATTTTGGAGCCCCTCAGCTTCTTTTTTAAAAAGACTGTCATTCGAACAATTGCGATGAAGGCGCAGATATTGTCTGTAGGGGATTGAGGTCTTCAGTGGTATCGGGTGAAAACTGTCTGAATGGAGGACCGTATTACCTGCGGTTGTTTTGCGAAACAAAGTACTGGATAACTTTCTTTCAGTGTTCACGGAAACGGAGACATCTAAGAAAGTGACACTGTGGGGATCATAAGTCATCGTGAATTTCAAATTGCGATCATTAATATTGATCTGGTTCAAAAACTCAATCAATTTGGCCTCGGGTCCCTCCCAGATAACGAAGACGTCGTCAATATACCTCAGCCATTTGGTTATATGGCTGGTGTATATGACAAGGCCCTCGTCCTCTAGGAGGGACTTCTCCCACTCCCCCAGGTACAGGTTGGCGTAAGAGGGGGCACAACAGGTCCCTATAGCCACACCCTGCACCTGGAGGTAGTGGGAGTTGTCAAAACAGAAATGGTTATGATGTAGTATGTAGTGCAAGCCCTTCAAAATAAACCCAATCAATGCCGAATTGTACTGGGATTGTTGTTGCAAAGCCCTCTGCACAGCAGCCAAACCCAAAGAGTGGGGAATGCTGCTGTACAGTGCCTCAACGTCTATAGTCACCAGAATAGCATTTTCTGGTATCTCAAGATCGTTAATGAACTGTAGAAATTGTTTTGTATCCCTAACGAAAGAGGGCAGGGATAGAACCAGGGGTTGCAAATGAGCATCAATGACCCGACTTAAATTTTCGGATATAGCCCCATTGCCGGAGACAATGGGACGTCCTGTAAGTTTGGCCGAGTTTTTATGAATATTAGGTAAGCTATAGAAAGTAGCTACTTTTGGATGTGAAGTCCTAATAAATTCATAGGTGTTTTTGGTGATAGCACCTGCATGGAATGCACCATCAACCATGTTATAAAAACTAGAGTTGTATTGGTTGATGTTAAGAACCGATATTGGTTTGTACCATTCCTTGTTCTTAAGGATCTCCAGGCACATGGAGACGTAGTCGTCATTATTCATGACGACTACGTTACCCCCTTTGTCCAAAGGTTTTATCACTATTTTCGGATTGTTAGTGAGGCAATGAAGGGCTTGATTCTCTTCGTATGAAAGATTGGTGGGCTTGGATTTAATTTGTGGTAGCTTACATATATCTCGGATAGTCTGCTTTAGAAATATTGCTACATTAGGATTAATGCTTGCGGAAGGGAAAGTCATCGAGGGCTTTTTGAACATCACTAGGGGGTTTGGAGTCGATCTATCGGCCTCCTGCAGTAAGGCGTCCAGATCGATTTGATCTATCAAATCCACCGTGTTTTTTTCTTGGTAAAGAAGGGTTAAATCCCGTAGGACCCTACATTCCTTCATACTTAAGGGAGGTCCCTCCACAGTGTCATCTCCAGGGTCATCCTTTGCATGCAAGTATTTGAGTAATAACTTGCATGCAAACAATTGTAAATCAGTAATTATTTCAAAGATATCAAAATTTTGTTCAGGGCAAAAAGTTAATCCCCGGGAAAGAAGTTGTATTTCAAATGGTGACAGATGCATGGAAGATAAATTAATTACACTTAAGTGGTTTGTTGAATCCGCACCACAAAAGGATCCAGGCCCTTGCCCATTTTGTTGGTTTGTGGGGACTCGGGTCCCCGAGCCACATTTAAAGCTTTTTGTGGAGCTGTTTTGGTTGGACCTAAAGGGGGGTTAGAGAGTTTCGGAGGTTCCAATGATAATGCGGGGCTGTGATTAGGTTCAGAAACAGCTAGCTGACCTACATCCAAAGGGTGTTCATTTGTCATCGCCTGATCAAGTGGGGCATCATGAGGGACCGATTGTATGAGAGCAATATCCATTGCTCGTTTCTTGAGATCATGTTCAGGAGAGTTCCTGAAGCTGCGATCTCTTTTTTGTTGTTGTTTATTGTGTACTTGACTGCGTTGACAAGAATTTTTAGAAGAATTTTTAGGATCAGAATCAGAAACAGTGTGAGATTTAGAGGTTTGAATATTATTTCTAGATTCCCGACGTGGATAGTTATTAAATTGGGGCCCGTGATTCTTCCACCTGTAGGCCCGACCCTCCGAGAAAGCGTGTTTGTCTCTCCAGAATTGCGTTTCTTTATTGTGTAGAATGTTCTTGTTGAAGGCTGATAGATTCTCCTCCAAAAGAGTCTGCGATTTGGAGAATAGGGGATGTTGTGCGTGTTGGGTTAGTGCTTGTTCCAAGTTGTTGATAACAACATCTAGAAGAGCCTCAAAAAGGCGTATAATCAGGCCATAGGTCAATCTAGATCTCAGTTGCTGTTTAGAACCAAGCCCCCCAAAAGCCCCAAATGTAATTTCACTCGCATTATTATGTGCTATTCTTTACAACATAGAATCATTAATAAAATCATAAAGCGTCACTGGAGCATCCTCACAGATGATCCTAAATTGCGTGAGTTTGTCCACAAACAACCCACCATAACCTACAGAAGAGCCACATCACTACGAGACAGGCTTGTCCAGAGTGAATACATCAATGAAAATGGGAGAATGAAACATTGCTCAGTAGCGGGCTCTTTCCCTTGTGGAAATTGCTCCTACTGTGCATTCATTAAAAAAGATAAAACTTTTGTTCTTCCCAATGGAAAGAGATTTATACCCACACAATTTGTTAATTGTCACACACGTGGAGTAGTATATCTCATGGAATGCGAATGCGGCGCCTACTATGTGGGAAAAACCAGGCAGGAATTTGGGAAACATATTTCCCAACATATATATTGCATGCAGGTGGGGAACCCATACCTCCCTATTGGGAGACATGTTATCTCTGTGCATAACTACAGGGTCCCAAGAGTTACTTTTGTGGCCCTTTGTAGGATGCACATTCCCATGAGAGGTGGCGATTGGAATAAGGCTCTGCTGCAAAGGGAGCAGAGATGGATATTCCAATTACATGCCACCTCTCCGCCAGGTTTGAACGAATCCATCTCGTTCGCCCCCTTTCTTCAGGGGTTTTCTTCTGGTAAGACACAATGAAAAAATATATGGAAAAATTAGAGGAATTCCCCACCTTAAATTTCCTGTCTGTCCAGGACCATAGTTTCACCATACAATTTTCTTCCCTTCCTTCAATTTCCTCCCCCCCCTCCCTCACCTACCCCTTATTCCTTTCCTTCCCCTCTTTTCCCTTCCCTTCCCCTTCTTACCCTTCCCTCCCTTCCCCCATCTTCTTAGTCCTGGTATTAATTCCCCCAACTAGGGCCATTGTGCTTCCCACCTTATGGTCTAATTTAATTTTGGTTAAGCTACCCCTTGATGGGGGGACTGACCATGTGGAAAGCACAATATATAGAAAGTGGTTAAACGCATATCGTAATTTTCCCATTTTCAAACTAAAATATAGCCTGGGTAAATAGCTCACAGTTCTTTTGATCCTTTCTTGATTTTTCCCGATTTTGCTTATTTCTTTCCATTATGTATAATGCCTATTAAATATTGTTTATTTTATTTTGCATTATCTTGTATTCTTCATCTTATATATAACATGTGTCATGCTAGTGCATTGATAATATGTTTTGCTTGTGACAGTGACATGGTACAATACAATGTACATCTATTATGGTTAAACAATTATTTTTGCCCTATCCCACATTCCCAGTTAGTATTTACAATGTTGGGTGGAATTTTAACATTTTGCAATACGATCCATTGCCATGATTTGGGGTTTTAGATGGACGGCTCGCACCTGTAGGGGCTTTAGTCAATCAGCACTCCTACTATAAGAAGCACATAACCATATAGGAGGTTCATTGATCCTCTCCTGACTCTGCTAAACGCCTGCATGTAGCTGTTTCATGTAATGGTAAGTGTCTTTAAACACTTGGAAGTGCTTTCTCTTATATGTGGTTTATACCACTGCTGTGGAGCACCTCTTTTCAATACTTTTTGTTTTCATTTAATTATATCTGATGTTGATATCATATTTTTCTGAAATTGTAGCCAACTAACTCAAGCTCCCCTGGTCCTCAGTAATAGGTAATAATCATTACCATCACCCTATGCACTTTTAATTAGTTGATCACCATGCATGTATTTCTTTGAAAAATCTTCTGTGTGCCTATACTTAGTTTCTGGGTCTTATCACCATTTTCATTCTGTGTCTCTTCACTTTCTTCCTGACTCTTGGCTCCTTTACTTCCTTCACCTTTTACTTCTTTCACCTTCAATCTTTTCTTCCATCCAGGCTGGTGGCTGGTCTTTTTCACCTCACACTTTTTCGTATCAGTGTATGGTTTGCTTTATAACCTATACTTATACTGTTGCATGGTCTTGCAGGGGCAGCTGGGGACTGTATTTTCCCTTGTCCCTTCACATCACTCCCTATCTTGACCACACATTTTCACACTCCCGTTCCTCACCTATTTTCCCATATGTTTTGTTATTTCACCTTCCCCGCTTTCACTCCCTTCACATCTTTTGCAACTCCCTTTCCTTGTGTCCCCCCCCCTCTTTTCCTCCCCTCTCTCTCCCCCCTCCCCCCCCTTTTTTTTATTCCTTCATGTTTCTCCATTCGGTTCCCTTGCACTTTTGCCCCTGCATGCCCCCACATTTACATTTTACTATTTTTTGTATCAGGGGAATTTATATTCCCCTATGAGTACTAATCAATGTTTCTCTGCTCCAAATCGATTGTAGTGCCAGCATTACTTCACCCGGGGTGCGGTGAGTGCCTGTCGCCCGCCTCTGCTCTGCTCCCCTCCCCTTTGTATGTAGGGGGCTACAAATGCACGATTCCTCGTAAGGCATGTTTGGCCCACCGCCCGTCCTTTAGGAGTTGATCCGGCACTGGGATAGACTCTGGCTCAGGAGGGACTACATATATATATATATATATATATATATATATATATATATATATATATATATACACTTTTTCTCATTGGGAACACCCAACACCACTGGGAACTCTGCGATTGGTAATTATATGATACCTGTAGATGTACTGTGAGTTACATATGTAAGTTTGCTACTGTCGAACCATATATTTTGTTTGATACATGATTATATTTCCACAGGTATGTGTGTGATGGAAAAATCTGGACAGCCGCACTCCGGATTAGAAAAGTGAAAAATAAAATCCTCTTTATTGAAAAAGTAATAACATGATTAAAATCCGTACATGGCTTTGTTGGGATAATGCAGCATAACCGCTAACGCGTTTCACGCTCCCATAGAGCGCTTACTCATAGCTCATAATTATCCTGATTATATTTCCACAGTTGACAATTATCCTCTGAAGAAGACCCATTAAGGGTCGAAACGCGTCAGGATTTTAAATAATATTTACCATTCTTTTGTTGTCTTATACATTGTATTGCACATTGTTCCCGATTACGGGCACTGTCCGTTGTATACTTTTTTATACTTGTATTGTACATTGTATCCCAGTTCATGTCCTGAATCTAAAGGTCAGAATTTTTTAATATTTTTGTACCAATAAAACTATGTTTTGATTACTTATTTTGTATTTATTGGCTGCTTTAAAGCCCCACTAAGGGTTTTTTTTTATGCATCTTATGGGGTGTGCAGCCCTTATTGTCTGCACTCATAGGAGTGTCTTTTGTTGATTATCTTCCGACAAATAGAGCTTTCTTTTGGTGGTATCTGATCACCTCTGTGGTTTTTGTTTTTTGCGGTTTTTTTATAAGCAAAAAAAGACCGACAATTTTGAAAAAAAAACAAAAAAACAAAAAAACAATATTTTTTACTTTCTGCTATAAAACTTATTTTTCTGCTACATTTTTTTAGTAAAAAAAAATCCCAATAAGTGTATATTGATTGGGTTGTGCAACAGTTATTACATCTACAAACTATGGGATATATTTATGGAATTTGTATTTATTTATTTTTACTAGTATTGGTTGCGATCAGTGACTTATAGCGGGACTACGATATTGCAGCAAACAAACTGGACACTAACTGATACTTTTGACACTTTTTTGGGGACCATTGACATTATTACAGTGAATAGTGCTAAAGTTATGCACTGTCACTGTACTAAGGATACTGGCTGGGAAGGGGTTAACATCAGGGGCGATCAAAGGGTTAGCTGTGTGCCTAGCTGGTGTTCAACTGTAGTGTGGGAGGTGCTTTTACACTAGAGGAAGGCATAGATCCATCTCCCTGCTTTGAACACAGAATCAATGTCTTCCTCATTGACAGAACAGCGATCTGCCTTGTTTACATAGGCAGATTGCCTTTCTGCCTGTGCACCGAATGATCAGCAGGTGCTGGTGGACATTGGGTCTGTGGTTCCCCCTGTGTAGAAGCACAGCGGGAGCGAACCGCCGGTGGTGCGCACTTGCGCCTGAAACCCGGAAGTGCAGGATCACGTATATATACACAGTACATGATCTTGTGGAGCACGGCCACCCTGTAGCAGTAAAACTGCTATAGGGCGGGCAGCAAATGGTTAATGTTGATTGAGAGAGTTTAGTTCCACTTTAAAGTGGAATATAAGAGAACAAAACCAGACTTCAGAAGAAGCCTTACTGAAGCATTAAGACTGAAAAGGGTTACAAAAAGATTTCTCAATATTTGAGACTCCAGTAATCCATATATAAGCAGAAAGTTTAGAAATTGTAAAGATTGAGCAACCTTGCCAGTCTCAGAAGGACTGTCTCTCCTACAAAGATCAGTTCAAAGGATTAATAACCTGAGAATGTCAGCTGCAGGCATCTCCTATACTTTATACTAATATATATAAAAAAAAAAAAAAAACACCTAATAAGATTGGTATTTGGAGTGAATACCAATCTGGGGTAAATCACTTCTCTTAAAAAAAAGGAAAAACACTGCTGCCCCCTCAAATGTTTTATTGTAAAAACCACCGAACTGTTAGGCCCCTTTCACATGTGCGAACCGTTCATCCGTTTTTTCATCCATCCATTGACGGATGAAAATGGACATCAATGCATCTCTATGGGATAGCAGATGTTACCTGGTGTAAAACAGGTCTGTAGTTACTTGGTAAAGACTTTGATCCCTTTTTAAATATAGGTACCACGTTCGCCTGCCCCAATCCAGTGGTACTATTCCTGTCATTAATGAGTCCCTAAAAATTAGATACAATGGCTTTGAAATTACAGAGCTTAATTCTTTTAGGATCCGTGGGTGGATGCCATCAGGTCCAGGTGCTTTATCCACCTTTATTCTGTCTAAATATTTCTGGCCCATATTTCTTTTGAGCCATTGTGGATCATTGGGGGCTGTGTCAATTGGGCGTCACTCAGTGAGAAACAGCGTCGGATACGTGGTAAGCAGTTTATGGGAAGGGGGTGGGTTGGTATGGTTAACTTGTAGTACACCCATATATCACTATTAGCATCCTGATACTTGTAGTCCACCTAAATCACCGGGCAAATCCCAGCACTCCTCTCAAGCATGTAAAAGTCATATTTTTTTGCTAGAAAATTACTTAGAACCCTCAAACATTATATACATTTTTTTAAAACTAAGACCATAGGGAATAAAATGGCGTTATCTGTCATACGGTATTTGCGCAGGAAATAAAACAGTTTTTTGGTATAATGTGACAGATGATGATACGGTGAGTAAATGGATAACTCAAATGTCATGCTTTAAATTTGCGCTCATATGTGGTATGGCGCCAAACGTCAGTAATTAAAAATCTCCATAGGTGAGGCTTTAACATTTTTTCCAGGTTACATGTTTAGACTTACAGGGGAGGTCTAGTGCTAGAATTATTGCTCTCGCTTTATTGTTCGCAGTGATACTTCACATGCGTGGTTTGAACGTCGTTTATAAATGCAAATGTGACCTACATATGCGTTCGCTGCTGTGTGCGAGCATGCGGGGACGGGGAGGTTTTTTGTTTTTGGCTCTGTGACGGACCGGAGTCGCGTGACGTCACTCCCACGCGTGGGAGCCGTCAGTCACAACACTTGCTAGTGAAGAGAGTGGAGGGCCGTTTCTTTACAGCGCATGTGATAATGACATCATCTGCGCAGTCTACAGCAAATATCTCCTAAACGGCACAGTTTTAGGAGGTATTTGCAGTTCCTATAGGTAAGCCTTGTTCTAGGCTTACCTATAGGTACAAGTGACAAAAAGAGTGGTTTAAAACCACTTTAACATTCCAAGACATGTATTCCACATATGTGTTTCAAATAGTATACCTAATTGTCATGTTGGAGATCTATCTGTTGTGTCTGCTGTTCCTACGCAGGCCAAAAAATCGTGACGCGGTGGACATCACAAAGAGGCCGTTATAGACGTGAACTTAACCGCTTGACCACTGGGCACTTAAACCCCCTTCCTAACAAGACCAATTTTCAGCTTTCGGTGCTCTCACACTGACAATTACTCAGTGATGCAACACTGTACCCATATGAAATTTTTGTCCTTTTTTTCACACAAATAGAACTTTCTTTTGGTGGTAATAAATCACCACTGGGTTTTTTATTTTTTGCGCTATAAATGAAAAAAGACTGAACATTCTGTAAAAAAACACTTTTCTTTGTTTCTGTTATAAAATTTTGCAAATTAGTAATTTTTCTTCATAAATTTTGGCCAAATTTTATACTGCTACATATCTTTGTTAAAAATAATCCAAACGGTGTATATTGTTTGGTCTCTGTGAAAGTGTGAGTCTACAAGCTATGGTGCCAATCACTGAAAATTGATCACACCTGAAGTACTGACGACCTAGCTCATTTCTTAAGACCCTAACAAGCCAGGATAGTACAAATACCCCCCAAATGACCCCTTTTTGGAAAGTAGACATTCAAAGGTATTTAGAAAGAGGTATGGTGAGTTTTCTTTGAAGCTGTAATTTTTTTCCCACAAAATTGTTATATTAGCAGGTTATTTCTCACTCAGCATATGCATACCACAAATTACACCCCAAAACATTCTACTACTCCTCCTGAGTATGGCGATGCCACATGTGTGAGACTTTCACACCTCGTGGCCACATACAGAGCCCCAACATGCAGGGAGCACCTTCAGGCGTTCTAGGAGCATAAATTCTAAAAATCTAATTTCTTGACTACCTCTTGCATTTTTAAAGGCCCTGGAGCACCAGGACAATAAAAATGCCCCAAAAAATGACCCTATTAAAGAAATAGAAAACACCCCAACGTATAATCTATGAAGCATATCGAGTCTTTGGAACATGTCATTTTTTTTTCTACAAGTTTTTGGAAAATGTGGAAAGAAAATGAAAAAGCATTTTTTTTTTCCCACAAAGTTGTTCATTTATACAATATTTCTAACACATAGCATGTACATGGCAAAAATTACACCCCAAAAGATTGTCTGCTACTCCTCCTGAGTATGGCAATACAACACGTGTGAGACTTTTACATAATCTGGCCACATACAGAGGCCCAACATGCAGGGAGCACGATCAGGCGTTCTAGGGGCATAAATGTCAAATCTAATTTGACTACCTATTACACTTTGAGGCACTGTAGTGGCATGGATGAGCCGTGGATGGGGATGGCTAAGCATGGTTGAGCCATGAATGTGGATGGCTGGGTATGGCTGAGTATGGATGGAATGGCTGAGTATGGCTGGGTGGGTATGGCTGAGTGTGGATGGGATGGCTGGGTATGGCTAAGGATGGATGGATGAGTATTTCTGAGCATGGATGGATGGATGGTTGAGTATTGCTAAATATGGATGGATAGGTGAGTATTGCTGAGCATGGATGGATGAGTGCAGGAATGGGCACAGAACAGTGCTATGGGCAGTACACATCCAACCCACAGCACTGCTGCACCTGATCTCTCCCCTCTCCCTGTACCAATTGGTACAGAGAGGGGAGAGAGGAACCGGACATGACGGCGGTTTGTTTACAAGTGATCGATCCGCTGTAAGAAGACATTTACCATGACCCGGCGGTATTCGGATATTCCCGGGTGCGTGCCCCAGGGGGCGCGTGGGAGCAAGATTCTGGGAGGACGTCCATGGACGCCCTCCCAGAATAAGTCGACCACACTGCAGCCATCTTTTGGCTATGACCCGGTCGGCAAGTGGTTAAAGATGAGGCTGATGACAATAGGAGTGGTGCAGGGGCATCTAAAAAAAGAAGCCATTTCTTTGAAATGTTAGACTTCTTGAGAAATGTGATGGACTTAAGACGGTAAGTAAATACCTTTTTTTCTCCTCTATATTACATAAATTGGCCAAGTAGACCAAATTATATGCTCCTTTGCAACAGTAAAGACACGCATGGATCTATGTATTGTAATAAATCTACTGTACTGATCCATCTATCAACATATCTTTTATAGTACCAGCACCAACATTTCCGAGATAGAAGAGGAGGGGATGCAGACTCAGAAGATACAGAGCAAGCGCCAGAGGAAGAGATGGGAGTTAGACAAACTGAGCAGGATGCCGAACAACCTACATCTTCCCAAGTGTCCCCAAATCAAGAATCAGCAGCAACAAGAACCACGCATGAAAGACAACGTGTGCCTGTAAGAATCCTAAACAAAATGCCCCATTTTAAAATGTTCTAATAAATTTCCCACTCCACAGATTCGTTCTGTTCGAGCCACCACGTCAATAAGCAGTCGTCGATGACGCCAATCTCAACCTAAACCTGACATGGATAGAGCGATGTTATCATTCATGGAGGAGATGAAGGTGATGAGAAGGGTTGATGCCAATGATCCATTTGCTGACCCCACCAATCAGGATGCAATCTTTGTTAAAAATCTATACCACCATCTCGCACAAGTACCCCCTTCATGAAAAATGGATGTGTAAATGGCTATATTCAATTACGCTGGTGTGTGCATAAGGGCAGCAATGTATGGTGATCCCATGCCGCCACTCATTACTCAGCAACAACGTCCCTTTCATAGTAAGCCTGCTCCACTAAACCCATCCTCACAGCACATGTTTCAGCATCATTACCGCCCAAGCATTATCCCCCCATCACCAACGTACACCAGCGACCACTGCCCAAAATGTATTACCCCCACCTCAAGTGGCACCTCCTAGCCAGCCAACCTCCATTTCCTACAGGTCCACCAGTTCCCAGGGCACTTCATATGGTAGTTCCTCCCAATCATCAAATCCCTATTCCAATTCCCCCAGTCCTTATTATCAGGATCTTTAAAGTATCCCCATTCATTAAAGGTTAAAGTTTCCTCATTCTTGTAGTTGGTCACCATGTTTGCACACATCTCAGGAGTGATTTTGTCCCATTCCGCTTTGCAGCTCCTCTTCAAGTGATGAAGGTTTCGAGGCTGACATTTGGTAACTCGAACCTTAAGCTCCCTCCACATATTTTCTAAGGCATTAAGGTCTGGAGACTGGCTAGGCCACTCCAGGACCCTAATGTGCTTCTTCTTGAGCCACTCCTAAGTTGCCTTGGCTGTGTGGTTTGGGTCATTGTCACGCTAGAATACCCATCTGTAGTGATCGAGTATATTAATGTATTGGGTGTATAGATAATTAATATTTAGGTATTATTATAATGATGATGATGTAAGTACTCTTCCGCAGCAACCCAATTCTTCCAGAGAGATGCACTTTATTGACTTCCAACACAGAACAAAGTCCAAAGTCCACAGATGACAAAGAAATCCGACAGAGGAGATATAATTCAGAACCCCATGTCTTAGGTCCGAGTGTGCATACACAGACAAGCCTCACTCATACACAGACGAGCCTCACTCCCCCCAAACCCTATAGACTGAATGCCGTGTTATATTCACTAAATATTGAATGGCTGAGCAATTTGATTGGCCGTTTCAATTTAGGACTTGAACAGCCGTGAACCACCCCAATTTGCACTCCCGCATATCAACATCAACAAGTCCCCTTTAGATATATTAATTAGATAAACAGAACACCCTTTTGAGCCCTTGGAATACCTACATTCCTGCATATCAACAAGCCCCCCTGATATATTAGCCCCACATAAATCGGTGAACATATTACAACATATACCCCCCACTTGGGTCGGTTCTAACTACTAGAACTGACCCATAAATCAAACAACAAAAAATATCAATATGATTTAAGGTACTGGATGCTTTACAATGGCTCATATAAAATATGAAGTTGAAACTGGTTACATCTCTCTTCGCCAGCCTCTAAAATATCCCCATGAAAAAGTTATTAGATAATATAACTTTTAGACCATGACTGGAAAAGGATTTGGTAAACATCAGTGGCCCATATAGCTGTTAGGCCTTGTATCACATCACGATCTTGAATATTGCGCAAAGACGAGCTGATGTCACAGTCCATTCTTCGGTCTGACTTCATCACATCTCTCACCATCTCACTGAACGTAAACTTGGTATGCTCTGGGAACTCCAATCCACATAAGTCCAGGATTTTCTCATCTCCAGGCTCAAGCTTTTCATTTTTAAAGATACTTTTACGCAAACACTCTACTTTCATCTTTATAGTAAGAAAAACTATCAATGTACCAGCACTCACTTTCAAGGTCAAAAAGGTTTGGATATGGCAGTAAAACTATTTCCTTGCACTTGACATTCATGAGTCCATCTTTGTTGATTGCCAGTCAAAATTTGCTTTTGTAATTTGCTGTAGGCCGACCCCTCATTGCCTTCAATAGAGCAGTTACTTGGATCATTCAGTCCACAATTACACTTGAATGGTATACCAACATATACATATACCCCCACACGATGGTTCAGATAGAATCAGCTTGACATCAGTGTTTATCAGATCTTCAATCCAGACAAAGCGGCAGTGGAAATTCTTGCCAGTATCTTCACCATGAAAGGTATAAAGGACTTTTTCATCCATATATGTCATAGCCTTTCGCATATTATAAACTGATTCAACAAAGTTTCAAATCATGACTAGAGTGATGAATTTCACTCACCCCTCTTATAAATTTAGGAAAACCACCCAACATACTAAAATTTATGCTATGCCAAGCCATTGTGCAGCATCTCACCTTAGATGTCAAATATATTGATCAATACGCATTATGTAATATGTACAGATGTTATGAAAATTATTTTAGGTTAAAATGCTTCTCTTTGGTTTCAAGATAAAAGTTCAAGAAATAAAACATAAAGAAAATAAAAAAATGAAAAGCAAAATATATCAGGAAAAGGGAGAAAAATTTAAAATTAGGGCGTTGAAGAAAAAAGAAAAAAAGGTCCATTGCTTGATGAATTTCGAGAGTCCATGAATGCTTTATAATTCCATGTATAGTGATATATTGTCTATTCAGCATTTCTCCCATAATTCTCCCTCACTAGCCAGCAATTTCAGACTGTGCTTCTGCTATTCACCGTCATTTAAATATCAATATCTGAAAGACAAAAAAACTCTCCAACAAAACTAATTAGCAAGGTCCTTAAACGTTGTTTGAAGTTAAAGCAAAACACTATTTACACATTTACAGTTTGGAGCTAATTCACCCCCACTGCTAGACAAGTGTCATCTGCATTCAAAGACAGATCTGGAGAATGTACATCTTGTACATTCATGACACCCTGTACCTCCTTCAACTGCTGTAATAATTTATCACGTTCCCCTCTCATCTTGTCATACTCAATTTACAGGTGGTCATATTTCTGTTTTAACTGAGAAAACGGTATCCAAGTCTTGGACCTTTTCTTATTATTATTTTGTTCAGCTCTGTTTTTCATATTAATATCACCTATGTATGACCCGGTTTGTCCTCTCTGGGTGTTATCATAGGATATTATCTTCTGATCTTTATGTTCAGTATTTGTCCTAAACAATGTGGCTAAATCAATTTTGACCGCCTGCTCATTTGACTTTCTCCATAAATGGTCTGCTCTCAACAATATGTCTTTTAAATCATGAGGATTTGGGGTAACTAATAAAATATTTTGTTTGATATCTTCATGCAAAGCATCTAGAAACATACTCATATGTATCAAGCCACCACGCTCAAATGCAAGATTATTACCGACCAATAATTCCATAATAGTTGCTATCCTGTGTGACAATTCATAGAGAGATTCATTTTGCATTTGTTGGATCTTTCCATGAATAGTAACATCAGAACGTACACCATACAAAACACATAATAATTCCAGTAATATGTCCCTTGTCCTCAGAGGCTGAATACAGATTTGTTTAATTCTCATCCAAATACCACTTCCTAAAGAATGTTGCAAAACTCTTTCTAAGTCAGATGGGTTGAGATTGTACATATCTCTGACTTGCTGCATGTCACAAAACCATTTTAAAAATCTGTTTAAATCATGGTATGGAACCATTCCTATTTCTTTAAGAATTGCGTCTAATAATTTTGATTTCAACGGCTTCATTACAAGCTGAACTTCACCTGTATTATTATTATTGTTATAAACTGTGGTAGTCACAGTGGGGGCAGCTGGTAATGAATTATCAGATTTAATATGAGGTTCTGTTTGCTGCAGATTGCTGAATCCAAGATTTGATGCATATCTGCATTCCTGAGATCTCTTCTCTAATTCCATAATTCTTAATTTTAATCTTTCATTTTCCTCTGATAATTCATCACAACGTTTAGATTTCTCAATTAAGGCTTCACCAATGGTAACCGCATGCAATTTTAAATTTACTGTCTCAGTGTCTGATTGGTTTTGTAACCTCTCACAAACATTGTTGCTATTATCAACTGCCTTCTGTAACTGGGTAATTTCCTCAACCTTACCATTCAAAGAACTTTCCATTGTTAAACAGCAAGATAACAAGCCCTGTATAATACAACCTTTTCTTTTACTTTCTGACATTTTGCTATCAAAAACATTTTTCTCTAAAAATTCCTTCATCATCGTCCACGTCTGCTTACATTTTTCTGGAATTTCATAAGGACCGCCATGGCGCTTAATACATTTTAATACCCATCTGTTAACTTTATCAGAACTGACACTGGCTTCACACTGAGTAAGCATTTTGACTATATTACTAATAATTTAAAAAAAAAAAGAATATTTTACTCACCGCATTAGTTACTCCTTCAGCTTCCAGTTCAGGTCTTCTGGTACACGACACAGTCCTTTTTTTTTTTTTTTTTTGTTGTTTCCAGTCTCCAGAGAATAATTCTGGGGTTCCCAACTTGTTTAAATTTGTAGATCAGACTCTTTTATGTCACAACCAGACATTAGAGTCACAGCACAGCTCTTGGTTCTTCATCAGACTTCTGTCCACCTCACAGGATTGTTGTCACCACCGACTTCTGTTACTAAGTCCGAAAATGCTCTTCTGGTCACTTGAACGGCACCACTGTAGTGATCGAGTATATTAATGTATTGGGTGTATAGATAATTAATATTTAGGTATTATTATAATGATGATGATGTAAGTACTCTTCCGCAGCAACCCAATTCTTCCAGAGAGATGCACTTTATTGACTTCCAACACAGAACAAAGTCCAAAGTCCACAGATGACAAAGAAATCCGACAGAGGAGATATAATTCAGAACCCCATGTCTTAGGTCCGAGTGTGCATACACAGACAAGCCTCACTCATACACAGACGAGCCTCACTCCCCCCAAACCCTATAGACTGAATGCCGTGTTATATTCACTAAATATTGAATGGCTGAGCAATTTGATTGGCCGTTTCAATTTAGGACTTGAACAGCCGTGAACCACCCCAATTTGCACTCCCGCATATCAACATCAACAAGTCCCCTTTAGATATATTAATTAGATAAACAGAACACCCTTTTGAGCCCTTGGAATACCTACATTCCTGCATATCAACAAGCCCCCCTGATATATTAGCCCCACAGGAGGGAGCCTCCGCTAGGCCAACCCAAAACATTCCCTGATCCCATTGTTACCCCCTCAAGTCTAATTACCATCAATAAATATTTCTTCTATGGTCCTTTAAACAATGTACCCTTTGAAATGTTCAAATAGACTTGCATAAGATTAACACATCAAAGAGTCTTCAGCTGTTAAAATTCAGTTGGACAAATCAACCATTCGGTCAACATTGACTGCATGTGTACATACACACAACAATGTCCCACATAAATCGGTGAACATATTACAACACCATCCACACCAGTTTAAATGCCATGGCTGAGGGAAGTTCTCCTGTCCCCATAGCCAAAATACGTCCCGAAGCATAATGTTTCCACCTCCATGTATGAAGGGACTAACTTAGGGCGGGGGCTCGTAGAAGCTGGCTTAGAGCTCAGGAAACACATTTTCCAGCTTCCTCTGCCTCTCTTATGTGCAAGTAAAACTGTGTCTTAGGGGCACAGGGTGACTGAAAACCCCAGTAGGAGTCTGTTCTGTGGTTCTCGATTGCCCTGTGCCCCTAACAGACACAGGGTGACTTACACATAAGAGGGGCCATGGAAGCTGAAAAACGGGTTTCCAGAGCTCTAAGCTGGGTTTAACGAGCCCCCTGCCCTAAGTTAGTCCCTTCACATGGAGGTGGAAACATTATGCGTCGGGACGTATTTTGGCTATGGGGACAGGAGAACTTCCCTCAGCCAGGGCATTTAAACTGGTGTGGATGGGTATTCCAGCATGACAATGACCCAAACCACGCGGCCAAGTCTCTACCTGCTTTGCACATCTAGAGAGTGAAAATTTGATAATGTCTTTAGATATTATCTCCAGCTCAGTCCGATTAGAATCCTGCTCAGGTTCTCCAACTCCCATCTCTACCTCTGGCTCTTGATCTGTATCCTCTGACCATGCTTCCCCCCTCCCGTTCTGTCCAAGAAATGTGGGAATGGTAACATAACATGTTGATAGATTAGTATAGTGACTTTATCACAATGCACAGATCCAAGTGTATTATTAAAAGGAGTCTGATTTGGTCTACTTGTCCAACTAATGAAACTAATAAAATTTTGGAGAGACCAAGAAATTTTCTTAGTTTCTGTCTTAAGTCCTTTACATTTCGAACATTTCAAAGAAAGGGCCTATGATTTTTTTTTTTAATCGCTCCTGCAACACTCCCTTTTTCCTCCACTTCATCTTTGAGCTCCTGCCGATAGCGTTGCAAATCTAGAGAGTGACATTTTGTGCAATACTTTGCACAATACCTCAAGCTCTGTCAGATTGGATGGAGAGTGGCTGTAAATAGCAATTTTCAATGCTGGAAACAGATTCTCATTTGGATTAAGGTGTGGACTTTAACAGGCCCATTCTAACACATGAATATGCTTTGTGACTTCTGAAGGCAATGGGGTATCAGAGTTGGGGGCTGAATCCAAATGCACACCACACATTTTCAGAGCACTAGATGTTTTAGTTTGTATATATGTTATTTTTTTCTACAAAAATATGTTTGCACATGTGACGGGGGGGCCCGTGGAACTCAGAATACATCTTATGTCTAAGGCACCCTGTGCCATCCTGGCACAGGGTGAGTGAGAAAATATATCTTGGACTACTTAAAATGGGACAGTAATATTTGTCCACAATATCTCCCAGGATGTATGTAAAGACTATTATTGGTTTTGTTGATTCTGAACGCAACCTGTGTTTATGTTAATTGAATGAGTTAGTGACATTGTCCTCTATACAATGTAGGAGACGGGACGACTGCTATTATGTTGATATAACTGTGTAAAGCCCGGTGACCACAAGTCTGGGCGAAAGGTCATGTGTCAGTCACCTAGGCTGTATAGAGGATTAGATAATTAGCTCATGTTAATTAAGTTACAGTTGTATTGTTTGAGGAGGTTCCAACGGCATATAAAGTCTTGTAATTCTGGTTCTAAATAAACAGTTCTTGGTAGCAACAAGCAAGTGTCGCCTTGTTTGTGCTCGCAGAGGTTGGGATATCTGTATACAGACTGGGAGTTAGTGGTATATGACGGAAGCACTCAAGCGGAGTGTGGGACGTTCCGTGACAGCACACATTATATTTTTTGGGATATATGTTATGGTCAATTCTTTTTCTATGACATTAATAAGAAAATTTGACTGCATGGAATTTTATTATTTTTCTCTATATAAATCAAATATAACAGATAGAAAAGACGTGATGGTCACTGGGGCAGTGATGATCGATGTTGGCACTGCTTTGATATGTACAACAGCTTGTTTAATCTATGCCATGAAGAATTAAGACAGTTCTGAAGGCAAAAGGGGTCAAACGTGGTACTAGCAAGGTGTACCTAAAAAAGTGGCTGGTGAGTGTTTTTACACATATTGATACTGCCACGGAAGCTCTCCTTCTGGGGACATGAAATAGTTTGCAAATGTATAACGCATGGTAATGTCTGAATTGTTGGGTCGCAGTCCAGTATACCGTACAGAGGGCAAATTGATCTCGTCCTCTACTTCGTCAGTAATTCCTTCTTTGTCACGTATAATGTTATGGAGAACACAACATGCTTGTATAACTAGTTCGGCATTCTCCAGGCTCATTTGAATTGTAGTATGGAATATGCGCCACTTGCTTGTCAAAATGCCAAAGGTGCATTCAATAAGGCGCCTTGCGCGACTCAGCCGGTAGTTAAAGATTTTTTTGGGGGGGTTAGATTGTGCCTGCCATAAGGCCTTATGAGATGCCTAGAAAGTGCAAATGCCTCATCAGCTACAAGCACATGTGGCATATCTGGCCCTGCAGTTCCTGGAAGAGGTTTGTCTGATGGCAAATCGAAGTGGCCCTCAAGTAGTCTTCTCCCCATTTCCGATGCTGTAAACACTCTTGAGTCTGCAGTACGTCCATACGCCCAAAATCTACAGCTACAAACTTATGATTACTGTCACAGATTGCCATAAGCACAAGGGAGAAGTATTTCTTATAATTAAAAAATTGTGATCCAGATCCAGACGGCATCTGAATTCGGAAGTGTTTTCCATCCAGGGCTCCAACACAATTAGGGAATTGGGTCTTTCTCCAAAAACCATTTGTAATTTCCTGCCACATGGATGTATCTGGAACAGGCATTGCAGTAGACTGAAGCTCCTCTTGACATGTCCTGCTTGACATGTGTCGTGCACAATTTCTGAAATTGTAGAGATTCCCAACAAAAATTTGTGGTTTATGGTCGTATAGGATAGTCCAGATGCCAGAAACCTAGGAAGAGTAAAAGAAATGATGAAAGGAATGCTACGCTGGAAATAATCAAGCAGAAAGGCTGGCTTACGTCAGGGTAAGTAGAAGTCGCTTCTCTGGAGGCACACAACGTCTCATATATGTGTTCATTCTTTCCAGTCGTGGATGCAACTTTTCTAATAAAAATTTGAACGTTGTTATAGACATTCTGGCGAAATTGAAGAATTTACGTGGAAAACATTGCAAATCTGCATAGTGCAGAGCAAAAAAACCTTTAGTGGGCCTCTTGAGCAGCATGGGATGTGTCCAGTACCTGCGTCTTCTCGCAGAAATCTTCCTGCTAATGATTTTTCGTCTCCTCAAATACGATAACATGACAAATAATGTCACATGGTCAAAAAATCTGCCCAAATCTATTGGTCTGAAGCACGTAGACTACAGAGAGTTAACAGGAAGCACACAGCAATAAAAGCTGAAACCACAAAGCAGCATGGGAAGCACAATGCATGCTGGGGAAAAGCAAAGAATCAAGGGAAAATTCATGGAAAACTGATGAAAAACGGATGACAACGGATGCAAAAACGGATGACAACAGACAAAAAACGGATGAAAACGGATGAAAACGGATGACAGCGGAAGAAAAACGTATGACAACGGATGAAAATCGGCTTTGACTGACGTCCGTTTTCACCCGTCTACGGATGGATGAAAAAACGGACAAACAGTCCGCACGTGTGAAAGGGGCCTTACAGTACAGCTGAAACAATATTCTAGCAAAATTTAAAAATTAAAGCAATATTAAAGCCTTATTTTTATTTTTAAACAACAAACATGTTATACTTACCTGCTCTGTGCAGTGGTTTTGCACAGAGCAGCCCAGATCCTCCTCTGCTCGGGTCCCATGCCGGCACTCCTGGCTCCTCCCTCCCGCCAGTTGCCCCCATAGCAAGCAGCTTGTTCTGGGGGGCTCCCAAGCAGGCGTGCTCCCGAGATGCAGCTCTGTGTGTCCATTCACACACAGAGCCATGGCTCAGCCTTGCCCCCTCTGTCTTCGGTTTGTCTCCTGGCCAATCAGGAGAGTGAGTCCCGGGAGAGGCAAGGCTCTTGTGGACATCGCTGGATCGAGATGGGGCTCAGGGGAGTATTAGGGGTCCTGCTGCACACAGGTTTTTTACCTTCACACATAGAACGTAAGAAGGTAAAAAACCTTGTGCCTTTACAACCACTTTAAACTTTTTGGTGCATTTTAATAGACGTATCTTTGGGTTAAACGCAGTACTGCATACCAGTACTAAACCTGCATCACAACTGTGAAACATCAGTTAATATTTGTAGATGTGTATATGCTAATTATATTGTATAGATGATATATGCAAGGAAAAAGAAAAAATTTCAGAACTTGCCTTGGACTGACCATATATATGGTTTCAGAAATAAGGAATTATTTCTGAAACCATGTATTAAACCATGAAATTATGTATTAGTTTAATAAGGAGATAAGTATTAGATTTTCCAACAAGAATGTATTTTGGTCAAAGTGCTGGCAGCAAGATTGAATGGGGTTATCCATAAGCTGATCCACGAGGACCAGGCGGGCTTCATAGCCAATAGATCCACGAGCCTGAATATTAGAAGGGCGTTTTTGAATGTACAGACCCCAATGGTGAACGAGGGTTCGAGAGCGTTGATGACCCTTGATGTATCCAAGGCTTTTGATAGCGTGGAGTGGGGCTATATGTGGCGCGTGCTGGAGATCTTTGGATTTGGCCCTGCCTTTATAGGGTGGATTAGAATGCTATATACTCGACCCAAGGCAAGATTAAAAATTAACAACAAATTGTCGGACTGGTTTGAGCTGGAGAGGGGGACGAGGCAGGGGTGCCCACTCTCCCCTCTGTTGTTTGCACTAGCGATGGAACCCCTGGCCATTTCCATAAGGGGAAGTCGAGTGATAACCGGCTTCCAGAGAAAAACAGGCGAGGAAAGAATCGCATTGTATGCGGATGACATTCTGTTATTTTTGGGAGACTCGAGGAAATCGCTACCGGGAGCAATGAGGATAGTGGAGGACTTCGGCAGTTTTTCTGGCTTAGAGATAAACTGGGAGAAATCAGAGTTTCTACCGATAGACCCCATAAATGAGACAATAGCACCTGGTATGCCTCAGGTGGTAACAGTGGAAGCTCTGAAGTACCTAGGGATTGTCCTGACGAAGGACCCTGTTCTATATATCAGTAAAAACCTTGTCCCTCTATTAACAAAATTTAAACGAAAAATAGGAATTTGGAGACGCCTGCCTTTATCAGTTGCAGGAAGATGTAGCTTAATAAAAATGATATGGATGCCACAACTGCTATACGTCTTGCATAATTCCCCTGTCTGGATAGGTAAGAAGTGGTTTAAAAAAATTGACAGTCTCTTTAGGGAATTGATTTGGAAGGGGAAACAAGCCAGGATCCGTCTTGGAGTGCTCCAGCTCCCTACCCAGGAGGGGGGCTTTGCCCTCCCACATCCCGAGAGTTATTTTTACTCAACTCAGTTGCAGCAATTATTGGGCTGTGGGATACCGAAAGGAGGCACCCCTAATGGCAAGTTACTGTTGTTGAGCTCCACACATAATACAATTATTGAAGCCCTAGAGGCGGACGCGTTCCATGATAAATTTCCAACAATTAAATTGATAATCAAACTTTGGAAAACAGTTAAGAAAAAGATGGGGTATGGAGCCTTAACAGCCTACTCTCCTATTTGGAACAACCGTAATTTGCAGGAAGTTCTTAAGATAGGCATATTTAGAGAGTGGGAGAAGCTTGGTCTCAGTAAGCTAAGTCAATTATATAATGACTCTGGGTTAAAGAAATTTTCAGAACTGGTTAGGGAGTTTAAGCTTCCCCGGGGGTCTTTCTTCCTATATGTCCGGTTGGAACATGCCCTTAAAGCACAATTTAAAGCCCAGACTCCGAGATGGGAAGAGATGCCTCTATTTCAGTGCATAATTCAAATAACCCCCACTAGAGGGGTAATTTCAAGAATTTATGACCAATTAAGCAAATCGGTTAATAGCAGGGAAATACTCCTTGGGGTAAAGGCTAAATTGGAAGAGGAGGTGGGAGGAATGACCCAGGAACAATGGGCGAGAATTTTGGAGTTGGGAGCGCAGGTTTCTGTGACCCCTTCACAGAGACTCTCACACTTAATGCTGTTAAACAGAGCCTATTATACTCCTAAAAGACTTTTTAAATTTGGGAGAAGGCCCAATGACAACTGCCCCAGGTGTCGAAGGACGGGAGATCTCATTCACATGGTGTGGAGGTGTCCCAAGTTGTTTAGATACTGGGAGGAGGTGACTGGGAACTTGGGAAATATTTTCGGTACGACAGTGGCAAACGAGCCCTTGGCTTGTATTCTGGGGCATAGAAGAGTGATGGGAGAAAGGTTGAGTACTACCTTAGCTGTCACGCGGGCCCTGTTTCAGGCTAGAAAGTTGATAGCACTTAGATGGCAGGTAAAGGAGCCCCCCACCGTGAAAGACTGGATCTCTACAATGAATGAAACCTTGGGTAGGGAAAGAATGGTGTACATAAAAAGGGGCAATCTTCAGGAATTTGAAAGCATGTGGAAGATGTGGATAGAGAAAGTGAAGAGTCATTAATAGTGGGATCGGCATAGACACGGAATAGACTGAGGGATGGGCTTAATATAGGTATATAGGCAATTGGTATCCTTGCAGGCAAAGGATGCTATAATAAAGTGTTTCTGGATATGAACATTTTTAGTTAAATATATAGCTTAGTAGGGCATAGGATAAACATATAGGGAGCAGGTGGGGGGGGGGGGGATCGGGGTATTAGGGCATAGGTAATTTGGTACACAATACAGGCTGGGTCAGTAGAAGATGGGCACGGGGAGCCCACAAGTTCATTTTTACAAACCTCTCTTCTTGTATTTTTTGTTGGTGTTTTTGTCCTTTTTCTTCCTTCTTACTGGTCCCCTCTTTCTCTAAACTGAGTTGGAAAAGGATGGGTCCCTTTGGTTATCGAGTCCTAGTTGGTGGGGCTTACGAGATGGAAGGGACAGAGGACTTGTTGGTAAAGAGGCGTAATGGAATCCGTTGGTCATTATGACGATATAAAAAGCAATGAGAAAAAGTATAATCCACTATGATGTGAATACGAGAAGGCGACAGTTAATGAACATCAAACTGATTTAGCCCTCCAAATACTGTTTACTGATGTGGAAAAAAAAAAAAAAAAAAAATTAAAGCAATATTAAAGCCTTATTTTTATTTTTAAACAACAAACATGTTATACTTACCTGCTCTGTGCAGTGGTTTTGCACAGAGCAGCCCAGATCCTCCTCTGCTCGGGTCCCATGCCGGCACTCCTGGCTCCTCCCTCCCGCCAGTTGCCCCCATAGCAAGCAGCTTGTTCTGGGGGCTCCCAAGCAGGCGTGCTCCCGAGATGCAGCTCTGTGTGTCCATTCACACACAGAGCCATGGCTCAGCCTTGCCCCCTCTGTCTTCGGATTGTCTCCTGGCCAATCAGGAGAGTGAGTCCCGGGAGAGGCAAGGCTCTTGTGGACATCGCTGGATCGAGATGGGGCTCAGGGGAGTATTAGGGGGGCTGCTGCACACAGGTTTTTTACCTTCACACATAGAACGTAAGAAGGTAAAAAACCTTGTGCCTTTACAACCACTTTAAACTTTTTGGTGCATTTTAATAGACGTATCTTTGGGTTAAACGCAGTACTGCATACCAGTACTAAACCTGCATCACAACTGTGAAACATCAGTTAATATTTGTAGATGTGTATATGCTAATTATATTGTATAGATGATATATGCAAGGAAAAAGAAAAAATTTCAGAACTTGCCTTGGACTGACCATATATATGGTTTCAGAAATAAGGAATTATTTCTGAAACCATGTATTAAACCATGAAATTATGTATTAGTTTAATAAGGAGATAAGTATTAGATTTTCCAACAAGAATGTATTTTGGTCTGTAAATGATGAAATGCTATAATAAAGAAATATAAAGGAAAAAAACAACTGTGAAACATGGTGGAGGGAATGCAATGGTGTGTTACCTCAGGTTCTGGGTGACTTGCAATTTATAGGGGACAATTGCAAGCTGTACCAAAAATCAGGGCACTAAATAGAGAATTTGGGTCTTGCAATATGACAATGTGCAAATCATACAAAAACATATCAATGACAAACTGATTAAGTGTAAAAAAAACTCCTTGAATGGCTATTCAGAGGCTTGATTGGGTCCCACTGAAATGCTGTGCCATGATCTGAGGCAAGGAGTTTAAGCAAGACACCCAAAAATATACAGACATTAAAACTGTTTTATTTTCAGGATCCAAAATACCTCTGATGAAGAAGCCACTTGGCTTCAAAACGCGTCCTGTGTCTATAGTGATGGCATGTGTCTATAGTGACAGTGGCTTCCTCCATCTTTTCTCCATGCTTCATCCCCAGCCAGTGGCCAAGGCGTAGTTTTGTGAGTGCATTTCTATTTTATAATAAATTGTTATTTATTTTATTTTTTATGCTACACTATAGGGTTGCACTTTTGTTTTCTTCCAAAATACTTCCTAACCACTGAAAAATTAGAAAGTGCTTGGTTGAAGTTACAGCTAGTAAGATGTTGCACCTTCAGGGGAACTCTCCAGTAGCAGTGAGAACAAAGGTAGTGGCACTCCAAGATAACATATAATAGGCTTTTTTATTCAATCAATGCAGGTAAAAAACACAGCTCCAGGAAAGCCAGTTAACGCATTTGACAAATCAGTGCTTATTCATAACTCTCCAATTGCAACATACACAGGAACAAATGCTTTCTCCTTAGTAGAATAGAGGAAGGCTAGAACCCCTGTCAGTTTTCTTTTTCCATCTGTGTCTCTGTTGCAGATTTCCCCTCACTTTCTGTCTGGTGAAATGTTGTCATTAGAACAGGGAGTGAGGGGACATCTCTCTAACAAGGCTCCAGATAGCAGTAAAAATCTGACAAGGGCCTACCTATCCAACCCTAGCAAAAAAGTTTTGTGCTTGACATACACTTTAAATTTAAGACAATTAGTTCAAATACTTTTTGCTTTATTATACGCATTTAAATTAAAACATTGGTTTCCCATTTAAAGAATTATGTGCTGTAGCAATCATTTTTAAATATGTCTGCACTTGCTTTTAGTCCATCTGCAAATTCCCACAAATACTTGCTGAATCTGCAAGTGAAGTCCACCTATTGCAGCTTCCTGCGATGGTGTGGCAATGATGCTGCACTGCTCCTAAAGTCAGAGTCTACACTCTCATGTACGCTATGCTTGCTGGAAACATTTGAGCTATCAGCTTTGTCACTGCTGAATCACAAGCATTTATCATTTAAATCAGTATCTAGACACACCTAGTCCTGCCCACTGCTTTATGGATTGGCAGCACTGCCTCTGTTGTTGAAACCTTGCCACTGTGAGCTGCAGTGTCTGGGAGGAGGAACATATGAAACCAAATGAAGGAGAATTTGGCTCAGTCAGGGAAGGTAAGTTATGTTTTTTGCTTACTTTATAATGCTGTTGCATCACATAGTAACTGGATTTGGTACTTGTTTAGGATCTTTGGACTTTAAACCAATTGTGGCATATGGATATAACAATTTAAAATATTTCAGGTTATTTTTAAATAAAAAGCCACTGATTAATGTTAGAGAAAGTAGATACACAAATTTAAATATACCCAAACAAATGTCTGTTTTGTACACCCCAATTCTGATTTTTCCATGTCATCTCATTGGGAGAACAGCACTTGGAGTTCAGGCAGAGTTTCAAGCACATACCACATAGAGATTTAAAAAAGGCTCAAAGATTCGGGCCTTAAAGAGGTTGTAAAGCTTAATGGGGAGGTTGTACCTATAGGTAAGCCTAGAATAAGGCTTACCTATAGGTACTGTAAATATCTCCTAAACGTGCGCAGTTCGGGAGATATTTACTGTTTACTGCGCCGATGATATCATTGGCGCATGCGCTCTGAAGGAACGGCCTCCCGTGCCATTTCTTCAGGGGAGTGTGTTGTGACCGGCAGAACATGCGCAGGAGTGACGCCACATGGCTCCTGCCAGTCACAGAGCCAGAGTCTGTGGCCCCAGAAGGAAGACGGGTGAAGATGGATGCGGCTTGCAGCGGGGTCGACGCGGGCTTCGTTTGCAGGTAAGAATCACATAATGTGCTAGTATACAATGCATACTAGCACATTATGCTTTTACTTTGTAGGGAAGAAAGGAAGAAAAACCCACCAGGGTTTACTGCCTCTTTAAATGTTGTGAGTGTGCAGCTTGTATAACGGTGTAAATTTGCTGCCCCCTCAAAATAACTCAACACACAGCCATTAATGTCTAAACCACTGGCAACAAAAGTGAGTGCACCCTAAGTGAAAATGTCCAAATTGGGTCCAATTAGCCATGTTCCTTCCCCAGTGTCATGTGACACATTAGTGTTACAAGGTCTCAGGTGTGAATGGGGAGCAGGTGTGTTAAATTTGGTGGTATCCCTCTCTCTCTCAAACTGGTCACTGGAAGTTCAACATGGCACCCCATGGCAAAGAACTCTCCGAGGATCTGAACAAGAATTGTTGCTCTACATAAAGATGGCCTAGACTATAAGATGATTGCCAAGACCCTAAAACTGAGCTGCAGCATGGTGGGCAAGACCATAGAGCGGTTTAACAGTACAGGTTCCACTCAGAACAGGCCTCGCCATGGTCGACCAAAGAAGTTGAGCGCACGTGCGCTGCGTCATATCCAGAGGTTGTCTTTAGGAAATAGATGTATGAGTGCTACCAGCGTTGCTGCAGAGCTTGAAGGGGTGGGGGGTCAGCCTGTCAGTGCTCAGACCATATGCCGCACGCTGCATCAAATTGGTCTTCACGGCTGTCGTCCCAGAAGGAAGCCTCTTCTAAAGGTGATGCACAAGGAAGCCTGAAAACAGATTGCTGAAGACAAGCAATCTAAGGATGTGGATTACTGGAACCATGTCCTGTGGTTTGATGAGACCAAGATAAACTTATTTGGTTCAGATGGTGTCAAGCGTGTGTGGCGGCAACCAGGTGAGGAGTAAAAAGACAAGTGTGTCATGCCTACAGTCAAGCATGGTGGTGTCAGTGTCATAGTCTGGGGCTGCATGAGTGCTGCCAGCACTGGGGAGCTACAATTCATTGAGGGAACCATGAATGCCAACATGTACTGTGACATACTGAAGCAGAGCATGATCCCCTCCCTTCGGAGACTGGGCCGCAGGGCAGTATTCCAACAAAAACTACCCCGAACACGCCTCCAAGCCTTGCTAAAGAAGCTGAGGGTAAAGATGATGGACTGGCTAAGCATGTCTCCAGACCTAAACCCTATTGAGCATCTGTGGGACATCCTCAAACAGAAGGTGGGGGGAGCACAAGGTCTCTAACATCCACCAGCTCTGTGATGTCATCATGGAGGACAGTGGCAACCTGTGAAGCTCTGTTGAACTCTATGCCCAAGAGGGTTAAGGCAGTGCCGGAAAATAATGGTAGCCACACAAAATATTGACACTTTGGGCCCAATTTGGACATTTTCATTTAGGGGTGTACTCTTGTTGCCAGCAGTTTAGACATTAATGGTTGTGTGAGTTATTTTGAGGGGACAGCAAATTTACACTGTTATACAAGCTGTACACTCACTACTTTACATTGTAGCAAAGTGTAATTTCTTCAGTATTGTCACATGAAAAGATATAATATAATATTTACAAAAATGTGAGGGGTGTACTCACCTTTGTGAGATACTGTATGTACATTGGGCATATATTTATTATTTTCCTACAGAACGACTGTGCTTTATTGCATCTTCTCACAATGAAAGTCTATTGGGCATGTTTATAAAATAGTGAATGTGACATTCACCAAATATTTACTGCAACGAATCTTCATGGTGCATGCATTATCACTACCGGGAACAATTAATAATGTTAACTGCTTTAAAAATATGCCCTTTATGAGTCAGCCAGCCAACAGTTGATTAGTAGCAATGTCAATCTACAGCGCTCTATATTTAGTACAATAACAACAATACAAGGAAAAAGGGTGAAAAAAGGAAAATGTACATTAATGTTACCTTGCGATGACCGTTGCAAGAATTACCTAAAATATATGCTCACTGAGAATACAGCATACTTTCCTTTAAGTGTCTATAGACATCTTACTGTGTATAGTATAAAATGTTAGTGCCAACTGGCAAAAGACCATGAAGTTCAATTTGGTCCTTGATGTTTTTCAAAAAGTTCACCATTCAAGTGATTCTCCAGTTTAGAGAAGCACTCAAGAAAAGACTTGTTTCCACATACATTCAGCCAGTTCTTGGTATTTCAATGTGCGAGTAACCTGAACACAATCTAGTGGGACACCAGAAAGATTTGCCACCAGTTCTGTCAGCTTCAGAAATGACTTGGGACTCGTCAAGTGAACACGCACTGGGCCAATGCTTCCTTTAAAGCGGAAAGATTTGTAGATAGGAAAGTGTTCCTGGAGAGTCTGATCCAACTGTATACAAAGAAAATGTGAAATAAAATTAGAAACGTGTGAATATATCCAAACATGAGGGTGTAAGAGCTCCAAAAAGGAAGGACCTGCCATGAAATTTTTCATTATAACAGTGTACTCATTTAGATCTGAAAATGTAGCTGACTATGCTAAACACGAGCTTTAAATTTTGCCTTGTCTACTTCTCTTGCTTTACTTTTCTCTAAACTCTCTCCACATACTTATTCCTCCTCTTTCTCACCTGACTGTTTTTCCCTCTAAGCTCTTTCCTGCCTTAGCTTATTTATTTTCATCTTCTACTTATTCTCTCTTATTTATCTCTCTTTCTCTACTACAGTATGAGGGCTGTACCTAAAGTAATACAAATGTAGGCATAACCTTTTTTATCAACATACATAGGTCAATCAAATTTAACGTTGGTACAGTAACTCTTCCTCTATATTAACTCTTCTTCTTTATCGTTGCATGTAAATAATGGATTCCAAGCAGAAGAAATGTGCTGTCATTGAGTTCTTGGTGAAGGAGGGGTACAGCCTGTCTGACATCCACAGAAAGGCACAGAATGTTTATGGGGATGACACTTTTGACAAGAGTCAACAATGTCAAAACTTGCTCTTATCAATGTGTCATCTCCGTAAACATTCTGTAGTCTTCTATGGATGTTGGACAGCCTGCCCTCCTTCGTCAATAAGTCAATGATGGCATGTTTGCTTGGAATCCATTATTTACCTGCAATGAAAATGAAGAAGAAGGGTTACTAAAGAGGAAAAGTTGCTCTACCAACTTGCACAAACGATGGGATATTTTTATGGAATTTTTAAATTTTTTTTCACTAGTAATGGCGGTGATTAGCAATTTTATAAGTAAGTGGACGATCTCAAAACACATGGAGGTTGATTTACTAAAGGCAAATATACTGTACACTTCAAGTGCATTTGCTATAGATCTAAGGGGAAGCTCTGATGATTTCTATCATCCAATCATGTACAAGTAAAAATGCTGTTTTTTATTTTCCTTGCATGTGATTGGGTATTCTTTGCAAAGTGGAACTTGACCTCATTTACTAAGCTCTGGAGCAAGTGCACTTGCAGTGGACAGTATAGTTGCCTTTAGTAAATCAACCCCATAGTGTAAATAACATGTAAGGACTGAAAACCTCTTTGGTGTTTTACATATAATTGACATACTTAGTGTACGTACAGTTATAAATAAGTAAAAACTTTAGATCACACGCCTTCACCTTCTAGGCTTCTTTTGCAAGACTGTACCGAAAAGGTAAATTAACCACTTGCCGACTGCCCCACGTATATGCACTGCGAGGCAGTAGCTCTCCTCCACAAACTCACGTACCTGTACGTGATTTCCCTCTTCTGGGTCTGCGACGCACACCCACCAAACGTTCCTGAGAAAGGCAGAATGGCGGTCTGCCTGTGTAAACAAGGCAGATCGCCGTTCTGTGACAGGGGAAGACAGAGATCTTGTGTTTCTGCTAAACAAGAACACGGATCTCTGTCTTCCCACAGTTAAATCATCCCCCACAGTTAGTAAGTACTCCCTTAACCCCTTCCCTGCCAGTGTCATTAGTATATTGACAGTGCATATGTTTTAGCACTGTTCATTGTGATGTCAGGAATCCCCAAAAAAGTGTCAAAAGTGTCACTTAGTGTCCAATTTCTCTGCCGCAATGTCGCAGTCCCGCTATAAGTCACTAATCACTGCCATAACTAGTAAAAATAAATAAATAGATAAAAATCCCATAAAAATATCCCATTGTTTGTAGACTCTATAGCTTTCGTGCAATCCAATCAATATACGCTTATTGGGATGTAGCAGAATACATATTGGCCTAAATTGATGAAGAAATTAGATTTAAAAAAAATTTTTTTAGTGAATGTGTTTAACCCCTTCACTACCCGCCCATAGTCAAAGGATGGCCTGAGATGGGATCTCCCATCCTGGGTGGCCATCATATGACGCCCTGGGCTTCCCGGCCGTCTAGGGGGCGCGCCCGCAGCATTGCTCGGGACCCGGTGCGTGTGCCCGGTGGCCGCAATTGCCGCGTGCACCCGCGATTGCCCGTTAACCGAACAGGACCGTGGATCTGTGTGTAAACACACAGATCCACGTCCTGTCAGGTGAGAGGAGACCGATCTGTGTTCCCAGTACAGAGGAACACCGATCGGTCTCCTCCCCTTGTGAGTCCCCACCCCCTACAGTTAGAATCACTCCCCTAGGAAACCCATTTAACTCCTCATGTCCCCCTAGTGGTTAACCCCTTCCCTGCCTGTCACATTTATACAGTAATCAATGCAATTTTATAGCATTGATCGCTGTATAAATGTGAATGGTCCCAAAAATGTGTCAAAAGTGTCCGATGTGTCCGCCATAATGTCGCAGTCACGAAAAAAAAAATCGCAGATCGCCGCTATTACTAGTAGAAAAAATAAATAAAATTTTTTAAAAAATGCCATAAATCTATCTCGTATTTTGTAGACGCTATAACTTTTGCGCAAACCAATCATTATACGCTTATTGCGATTTTTTTACCAAAAATATGTAGAAGAATAACCGAGGAAAAAATTTGTTTTTTAAAAAAAAAAATTGGGATATTTATTATAGCAAAAAGTAAAAAATATTGTTTTTTTCAAAATTGTCGCTCTTCTTTTGTTTATAGCGCAAAAAATAAAAACCTCAGAAGTGATCAAATACCACCAAAAGAAAGCTCTATTTGTGGGGAAAACAAGGACATCAATTTTGTTTGGGTACAATGTCGCACAACCACGCAATTGTCATTTAAAGTGTGACAGCGCTGAAAACTAAAAATTGGTCTGGGAAGGAAGGGGGTGAAAATGCCCTGTATTGAAGCGGTTAATAGCAAAAAGTAAAAAATGTTTTTTTTTTGTTTTATAGCACAAAAAACAAAAACCGCAGAGGTGATCAAATACCACCCAAAGAAAGCTCTATCTGTGGGCAAAAAGGACATAAATTTTATTTGTGTACAGTGTCGTATGATTTGCAATTGTCAGTTAAAGTAACACAGTGCCGTATTGCAAAAAATGACCTGGTCATGGAGGGGGGGTAAAACTTCCGGGGCTGAAGTGGTTACAAGGAATCTGTAACCTTTCAATTTTGCTTTCCATAATCATGCTAGGCTCCAATTCTGCACAAGTTCTGATCTAAGATTGCCAGTCTTTGGGATGCCATGGTTAGCAAACCTAACGTCCTGATAGATCTCAATTTCACCAACACAGGGATAGACATTACAATGTATAAATTAAATCCAACTAGCTAATGGATCACACCACCCAAGTACGATTTTTGTTTTCAGTTTTTGGTAAATGCTGAACCACCTTACAATTTTGTATTTGACTGAGGACTCCATTGGTAAAATCTCTGCAGCTGAGTTTCTGGGTCTGCATACAAGACTCGTATTAAAGGGTCCCACTCTTCTTGCTAGATATATCGTATAACTTATTTCATTTAGATATAAGACAACAGAATGTGTTTGAACATGGAAAGGTAGATGAGAACATCCAAAGCTCCCAGGTAACAGGAAGAGAGTTAGAAATTATGGCAAGGAATCTCACTTTTGGAGTACGGAAGACACATGGGTGGATTGACCCTTTAATAAGGTGTAATAAATAATTGCCTTTGTGTAAAACAGATTCTTGAAAGCAGCCATTAGACCTTTTTCATAGCATTAGGCATAAGGGATATTATTTGCTAAATTACACTTTAAACGGTATCCCCATTTGGTCCATTACCTTAAATAAATTACCCAGACCACCATTTTGTTCTGTTTACCTCCTATATAGCAGCAAATTATTATAATATTCAAATGCCAATTAATTGAAGTGGTTTAAAAAAAAAGCCTGGCTACTAGTGACCTTAGGGAGGCAGTTGGCAGTGCCCATAATGATATTTTTTCTGCGTAACAGCCAATGGCATTGTATATGTAGAGAACTGGTTAATTAGTCAGGGAAGCTGATAAGGCAGCAGATGGCTTTTATGTACTGTATTAATTAGAGTAGAAGTTCACAAACCTAGGCTTTTATTGTCAATGGATAAAAGTATTATGATGATCAAAAACAGCATGGTGGGTTAGGGATAAGCACTCTTAGTACAGTAGAGTAGTTTACATCTGACCAATCTTAGTCCTTAGAGGACCTAGAGGGACAACAGCTACAAAACGGACATGTTTACCAGTATCCAAAATTATAGAACAGGGGCAAGAAATCTTTTTGCAATGCTTCAAGGGACTTGTAGTTCCACAAGAACTGCAATGTCTATCCCTAGAATAGAGAGAGAGAGAAACACCAAACTGATATTTAAGTCCAGATATAGTGTACAGTTTGTATCATCTACTTAAAATCCAGTGCATTTAGGGGGTTCTAAATGTCCCACTTCTTCACAACCTTTAGCAGAGCCTAAACACCCATGGCCCTACTGGTAGGGAACACCTCTGCCTTTAATCTTTGAACATTTTTTTTTTTTATATAGGTACTTTTTTTGGTTTAAATTTCCCACACTTCTGGGCCTTGTTGCCATGGCAAGGTACGTCATCCCTGGTCTCCCGTTGGCTCCTGGGATATCGGTATAATCAATCCCAAGAGTCAACGGGCATCCTCCGCTGTTAGCATTGCATTTATTCAAATCCGGCCTGGCGCGATGCCGGGCAGAGTTAGGCGCCATTTTTGAAAGGCTGAATTTGCTGTTTTGACTGCAGCAGCTGTGGAGGAGCAGAAGGAGGAGGAAACAACGGCAGCAGCAGCAAACAGAGGTGGTGTTGGTGCTTTGTGGCAATAAACTGCGATGAAGGCACTCTACTTGGCAGAGCATGCGTGAGATCAGAGGGTGAATGCTGGGTAAACCAGCTGGACCAAATCACGGAACACAATGGTGTCGGCTTCAGATGCCCACACCAAAGATGGCCAACACCAAAAGTCATCAGGGCACAGTAACCCAGACATTTAAAAAGTAAGGACAATAGCTGCTTTATTGACAATATCCATTAAAAAATGTTTTATAAGGATCATGGGGATGTTTTTATTGTATTTTTGAGTAGGAGACTCCTCTTTAAGAAATGGGTACTCCCGTCACTGGTTACCAAACCAGCATTTTTACCACCAAAGATGAGGTTCTTTTAAAGAAATGCTACAAATAATAAACTATACCTGGGCTAAAATATGGTGCTTCTCTCTCTATACCTTTGGATAGATTGTTAGAAGACCCGAGTCAGCTCCCCTGTATATGGCACAGCTGCCTACTAAAAACATCCAACATCCATGTCCAAACATGAAAATCATCTTGATCATCATCAGTGCAAATTGTAATATCATATTGTGAACTCATATGTGGTCAAACCACAATATTTTAAGCCATTTTAGGACCAGAAAACCAAAAATGTTTTGTGTACCAGGAGAGGAAAATGAAATAAGATGAAAGTCCTTCCCCTGGCAGCAAAAAGAAATACCACTAACCTGCTGGTATAGGGGTGCATGATGTTTACGGATCTTTCTCCTGGGCAACAATGCTGGTGCTTGTCCATTGGCCACACCAGCAATATCAAATGAGAACAGTACGAATGTTATCAGCCCCGTGCAAGCTCTAGCTAGAATCAGCTTGAGGCCCAGTTCACACAGGTGCAACATACGCTCCAACTTTGGAAGCACATTTCGCATGATGTGTATAAATTAATTGTTTTCCACCCCTTGTGACTTCACCACCTCATCATGCCCCGGGCAGTGGCGTCACAAGGGGTGGGGCCTCCAGGTAATATCACCAGAGGGCCATGCCCCATGGCTATATAAGTAATGGCACACGCTGGAGCTAACACTACAGCGGGAGCTAGCATCGGGAAAAGAAATGACGGGAGAACTAGCAAGGAAGGAAGAAGACAGTGGAGAGAAAAGAACCGGAGGAAGAACCAGCGGAAGATGACATCAGCGCAGCGAGACAAACCAAAGGGAGAACCAGAGGAAGAAGACATCAGTGCAGCAAGAAGAACTGGAGGATGAAGACATCACCGGAGAGAGAAGTACAGGAGGGAGAAGAAATTGGACACGTTGGAGCTACTTTAATAAAGGACTTTGTCAAAAACCCGTGTATTGGATTTATTTATTTTTTACACTTTTCTGGGTGAATGAGTAGGGGTTGTCGGGAAGAGGCCCTTGTCCCCATCAACATGTGGACAAGGTGCTTTGGGGTGGGGGCCAAGAAGCCCCCCTGCCCCAAATCACCAACCCCCCGTATGATGAGGGCATGTGGTCTGGTATGGTCCAGGAGGGGGGACGGGGAACTCGCTTGCTCGTCCCCCACTTTCCTGACCTGCCGGGCTGCATGCATGCTCGGATAAGGATCTGGTATGGATTTTGGGGAAGACCCCATGTCATTTTTTATTTTAAGTTTGACGTGGGGGTTCCCCTTAAAATCTATACCAGACTGAAGGGTCTGATATGGTCTTGGAGGGGGCACGCTGTTTTTAAAAAAAAAAATTGGTGTGGGGTCCCTCCCTCAAGATTCATATCAGACACAAAGAGCCTGGTATTGTCGGATCAAAGTCAGATCCCGTTCACTGAAGTCGCATGGAAGTCAGACATGAAGTCGCAGGGCAAAGTTGGAGCAGGAGTCGCCCGATTTCCATGTCGAAGCAGTGTGAACCCGGCCTAACGCTTACACAGGGCTTCTTCTCTTCGCTGCTGGTGTGGGACCGGTTTTATAGAGCTCTCACCCCAATCATTTAACTAGGAAGATTATGTTTAAAGCTTCAAAGCTCTAAAAAGTGACTTTTAAAGTGGAACTGAAATCGTGGAAATAAAACTAAAGACCTAGTTTTTGTTATCAAAGCTTACAGTAAAAGCAAATGTTCACTGTTACTGTATGCATCATTCATTTATTTGGATCAGCGCAGTACTCGTTTCACATTTAGTATATTGAATGCCCAATATTGTGCAAGCTGCTTTTCCGTTAGATAATTTTTTGGGGGGTTATCCATGGGGGTTTGGAGGTTATGGCCAGCCTAAGCAAATTACATGGTGAAATTAGAGGCATTTATTATCCTGCATCCAAGGGACAGGAAGTGAGGGAAAGAAATTTGGGTCACACAGAAATAAAAACCTGACATTTTTAACTCTCTCACTCTATCCCAAACTAGAAAAAAATAAATAGTGTAGCTACTGTATACTGAAAAGAAAAAAAACAGACATGTCCAGTGAAGAAAATATAAATCCCATAGAATGATACAGTGACCATCTGCTTCCACTAAGCAATCCAGAGACAATTAACTATTAGACTTTGGAAAGGAGAACACAGTCATCTGTTTTAGCTCCTGAAATCTGAATGCCAAAAAACAAGGATCATTTGTGTGCAAAGAAGGTCGTGGAAACATGGCAAAAAACAACAGAAAAATATTTGTCTTAATCCAGAAAAGCCATCCCCCGCTCAATAGCTGAATCCAAGTAACATTACATGATATGAGAAAATTGTATATCAAAACATCAGCATAACCAAATGCAACACGGTAAATCACAAAGCCCCCAAATCTTAAGCACAAAGAGACATTCTAATAAACAAATACCAAACAGACTGCATATTACTTTTGTTAACCAGAAAAGCACCAATCACACAATTAGCATTAAAGATTCAGTGATACAGACGTACATGAAAACTTTACCAGGGTATATACCTTGGGGTTTTTGTTTTTTGCTCAACCAGCAGTGGGTTGAATGGAAAAAAACTGACAGATCCTTGTATCCACACAAGTGCTATGGATGCAGGGATCTCTCCCACTGCACTGCATTTCCTGTGTGGATCTGTGTAGGGAAGCTAAATCCTGGATCAGAAGAAGTACTGGCCAGCAGTTTCTGCATGACCCATTAAGAAGTTGTTTGCTCACGCAGAAACTGCTGGCCAGTAACTCTCCTGATCCACACAGGAAAGCTCTATTTTGAGTCTATTTATGGTTCTTATTTTAACTGAAGTGCATTGAGCTATTGAAGGTTTTTTTGTGGTACATCAGTGTGGATTTTGATGTGAACTGTGATGTTTTTTTGGAAGCGTTTTGCAGTTATCCTAATGATAATTTATGCCTACCAATGGTGCATTAGATATTGAAGGGGTTTCTTCATACTATATCAGTGTGGACTTGGTGTGAACTTTGATGTTTTTACGAGGCGTTTTGCATTTATCCTGAATATACAGTTCGGTCCATATATATTTGGACACAGGCACAATGTTCATACTTTTGGCTCTGTATGCCACCAGAATAAAATTAAAATGAAACAATCCAAATTAATTTGAAGTGCAGACTTTTAGCTTTAATTCAAGGGGTTGAACATAAATATCAAGTACAAATAATAGAAACTGCAACCTATTTTTTACACAGTCCCCCCATTTTCAGGGGCTTAAATGTAATTGGACAAACGAATATAATCATAAATGTTCATTTTTAATATTTTGTTGAGAATTCTTTACTGGCAATGACTGCCTGAAGTTTGGAACCCATGGACATTACCAAAGACTGGGTTTCCTCCTTTCTGATGCTTTGCCAGGCTCTAACTACAGCTGTCTCCAGTTGTTCTTTGTTTGTGGGTCTTTCTGCCTTTAGTTTTGCCTTCAGCAAGTGAAATGCATGCTCAATTGGGTTGAGATCGGGTGACTGACTCAGCCTTTGCAGAATATTCCACTTGTTTTCCTTCAAAAGCTCCTGGGTTACTTTTGCAGTGTGTTTTGGATCATTGTCTATCAGTGAAACGCTGTCCAATCAACTCTGCTGCATTTGGCTGAATCTGGGCTGACAGTATATCTCTAAACACTGCAGAATTCATCTGGCTGCTTCTGTCACATCATCAATAAACACCAATGTCCACTGGAAGCCATGCATGCCCATGCTAATAATACTGCCTCCACCATGTTTTACAGATGACGTTGTGTGCTTTGGATCATGAGCTGTTCCAAGCCTTCACACTTTTTACTTCCCGTCATTCTGGTACAGATTAATCTTAGTTTCATCCGCCCAAAGAATGCTTTTCCAGAACTGGTCTCACTTTTTTAGAATTTTTTTTGGCAAAGTCTAATCTGGCTTCTATTTGCACCTTGTGGTGAACCCTCTGTATTTGCTCTTGTGAAGTCTTCTCTTGATTGTAGACTTTAACAATGATACACCCTCCTTCTGGAGAGTGTCCTTCACTTGCCTGGATGTTGTGAATGGGTTTTTCTTCACCATAGAGAGGATTCTGCGATCATCCACCACTTTTGTCTTCCGTGGACGTCCAGACCTTTTTTTTTGCTGAGCTCACCAGTGGCGTTCTTTCCTCAGAATGAACCAAACTGTTGATTTGGCCACTCCTAATGTTGCTATCTCTCTGATGGATTTGTTTCATTTTTGAAGCCTTACAATGACCTGTTTCACTTGAATGGACAGCTCCTTTGAATGCATGATGTTGGCTCACAGTAATAGATTCCAAATGCAAATACTACACTTAGAATCAACTCCAGACCTTTTACCTGCTTAATTGATGAAGAAATAACGAAGGAGTAGCCCACACCAGAAACAGCTTTTGATTCAATAGTCCAATTACTTTTGGTCCCTTGAAAAAGGGGAGGGGGTGACTATTCTTAAAAGCTGTAATTCCTAAATCCTTTCTCCGATTTGGATGTACATACCCTCAAATTAAACATGAGAGTGTCCAGTTTCAGCCCATATACATTGTATCACTAGCTTGAATATGTTTGGTAAACACCTGAAAAAAAACTAAAATTGTGCCTGTGTCCAAATATTTATGGACTTAACTGTAATTCATGCCTACCAATTGTGCATTATATGCTTTCTCACGAAACGCTCTATTAATTAACTCTTCAGGTGTACATTTACTATATAACTTTTTTTTTTCCAAAAGTTTTTATTGAGTTTTTAAACAGAGGGTACATAGAAAGGGTGGGAGCGTATACAATGAAATATATGTGAGCGGACGCAGCCGCCAACTTGACTAAAATAAGAGAATGTATATTACATAGAAAGCATTGGAGTTCTGAATAAAAATCATACAGATTGTATATGGTTAAATACGGAAGCATTTCTTTTATTTTACTATTCCGTTTTATGCTAATAGGCAGATATGGTAGTATAGACTATGGGTATTGTTGAACAATAGAAATGGATATCCTTAGTTTCACTTATTTTCGAGTCTTAGATTAGGTGGTGGGTATATTCTTAGTAATAGCTGAGTCGTAAGTGACAGTATGTGGGAAAATGGATTGGGGTAGATAGGGAGGGTGGGAGATAGGAATGTAGTGTATTTCAAATCTTAAGTGGTGAGGTTCGCTTAATGTTCTGTTGTGTGATTTGGGGTTTATGATGTGTATCTGAGAAAGTAGGGGAGGGAAACGGAATTGGGGAATGGAGGGGGTAAGGGGACTATATAATCTCTTTGTTCTTGGCACAGCTCCTGTAGTTCCCTCAATTCATGTTCCTATTGTATTCATCGGTTGTGATAAAGTGTAGCCAGCAAGCCCACGTTTTGGTGAACTTGGCAGGTGTGTCTCTAGCTTGATGCATGAGGTCTTCCATAACCATCGTTTTTTGTATACGGTTGAACCAGTCTGCTATAGTTGGCAGATCAGGGGAGCGCCATTTGGTTGGTATACACATTTTAGCCGCGTTGATCAAATGCATGGCTAGAGAAGGAAAGTAGATATGTGTTGGGATCGTAGAGTGGTGGAGTAAGAATTGTGCAGGCGTGAAATCCAATGAGTAGGTGGTTATGTAGTTGATAAGCCTGTGAATTTCTTTCCAGAATGGTTGTATCTTAGCACAGTTCCACCAAATATGTAGAAGCGAGCCGGTCTCCTTTTTGCATCTCCAGCAGATCTGGGAGACCGCTGGGTTAATTTGGTGAAGTTTAAGAGGTGTCCTGTACCACCTGGAAAGAATTTTGAAAGCATTCTCCTGCACTTGCACATTCATCGTTCCCTTATGGACTTGCGTATATATGTTTTCTCATTCTATGTCTGTAAGGTTAATGGAGAGTTCTTGTTCCCATTTTTGGTTGGACCAGTGAGTTTTGGGTGTTTGGTCAGAGAATAATAAGGTATAGGTGTGCGAGATCAGATGTCTTTGAGGTTCTTCACTTAAACATAAAGTTTCAAATTTAGTGGCATGTCTAGACCAGGCAGGTCGTGGTTTAGGCTTGTTAAAGAAATGTCTCAATTGAACATAGGTTCAAAAGGGAAAAGAGTCTATTTTCATTTTAGACACTAAGTCAGATTGGGATAGTAGGCGATCCTTTTCAGAGAAATGTGCTGCTCGGACGGTTGGATGGGGCCAATGGTCAGCCAGAAAGGAGGTGTGCATTCCCGGCGTAAAGTTCGGGTTTAAACGGAGTGGTGTCATTGGGCCCTTAAGTGAAGATATTTTGTGTTTGGTGCAAGTGTCACGAAAGGAAATTAGTGTTGGATTAATAAGTGGGTGGTGTTTACATTCAGGGGGAATGTAACGGGGAGCTATCCATGGGAGATGCGCCAGTGGAAGAGACGACAGGGAGTGTTCAAGTTGGACCCAGTCTTTATGGTTAGAGTGTATGTTCCAGTCTATAATCCTCGTGAGGTGGCATGCTTGTTGGTATTTGCTTATGTCGGGTAGGCATATGCCCCCCCTGAGTTTGGGAGTGGTCATTCTTAGAAATCCTATTCTCGGGCCTATATTGCCCCATACAAAGTCTGTGCAAGCTTTTCGGTACGTGGAGAAGAATGCTTGTGGAAGTTTAATTGGTATTGTTTGTAAAATGTAAAGGAGCCTAGGTAGGATGATCATTTTAGCGATCGCGGCTCTTAGGTCTCCTATAATTTTTTGTAGCATTGGAGCATGATTAAGGAATATAGATCAGTCAGGGAGGTCGGTAGTTGTATTCCTAGATAGCGGTTGTTCCATGTGAACGGGAAATTAGTTTGGCATTGTTTACAAGTGTCAGGGGATAGTGTGATGTTAAGGGCCGTCGATTTCGAAAAATTGATTTGGAGGTTAGTTAAGGTTTTAAAGGTGTTGAAATCTTTAAGTAGGTTGGGGAGTGTCATAAGCGGTTCCGTGAGAAAGAGCAGGATGTCGTTCGCAAAAGCTGCTAGTTTATATGTGCGGTGTTTTATTTCTACGCCCTTAATATCTGGATTGGCCCTTATACGTCTTAGTAATGGTTCAAGGGAGAGAATAAAAATTAAAGGGGAGAGGGGACGACCCTGGCGGGTTCCATCCGACATGGAGAAGGCATCCGACAGGTGGCCATTCACCCGGACTCTCGCTGTGGGATTAGAATAAAGTGCTAGTATGAAGTTTAACATTATAGAGGGGAGGCCTATGGCCCTTAGGGTTTCTGTCATGTAGTCCCAAGCCACTCTGTCGAATGCCTTCTCCGCGTCGAGCGAGAGTAGGAATCCCTTATTATGCGTGGATGTGAGCCAGTGGTGGACATTGATGGTTTTGAGAGTGCTGTCTCTCGCTTCTCTCCCTGGCACAAAGCCAACTTGATCAAGCCCGATAAGTTGTGGTAGTAGAGGGAGAAGCCGGTTCGCAAGTATTTTTGCATACCATTTAAGATCTACATTGAGTAGTGATATGGGCCTGTAGTTGTTAACTAAGGAAGGATCTTTGTTTGGTTTTGGGATTACAGCTATGTGTGTGGCTAGAAGGTCTCGCGGGGGGTCAGTGGGAGTTGCAAAAGCGTTAAAGGCTGACATAAAGAATGGCGCGAGTATCTTCGCGTATGTTTTATAGTAGCCTACGGTCAGACCATAGGAACCGGGGCTTTTTCCCGTGTTCATTTGTTTCAAGGCTAAGTCGACTTCCTCTCTATTTAAAGGGGAGTCTAGGTTCTGTGCGGTGGATTCCAAGATTGGGGTGGGGCTGTATTTTTGTAAAAAGTCAACTATCATTTGTTTCCTTGCGGTTCCGTCTACGGATGGGTCAGAAGGTGGCAGGTTATACAGTTAAGTGTAATACTTGACAAATTGTTTAGCTATATCTGGTGTCGTATTTAATTTTTTTCCGGTCTCGTCAGTAAGGGAATGTATCGTTGTGACAGCTTTTTTCGCTTGTAAAGTTCTTGCCAGCATTTTACTAGCTTTATTGCCATGTTCATATAATGTTTTCTTAGAGAGGATATATTTGCGTTGCATTTGTTTATCCAAGAGATCTAATAGCTCAGTTCTGGCTTGTATAAGAATATTCATCGTAGTTAGAGCTTGAGTGTGTTTGTGTGCTGCTTCGAGGGTTTGAATGCGTTCGGTAAGTACAGTATATTGTTTCCGTCGTTCTCGGTTTCGTTTGGTTGCCGCCACAATGAGGGTGCCTCTAATCACGCACTTATGGGCTTCCCAATTATTGAGGGGAGACGTATCATTAGGCTTACTTTCGAGAAAAAATTGTTGGAGTCAGTTTTCAACTTCAGCAGCGATAGTGGGGTCTGTTAGTAAGGATGGGTCAAGCTTCCAAGTTTGTGTGCGAGGGAGTGTTAGTGGGAGCCTGAGTGTCATGGAAATGGGGTGATGATCCGAGATGATCATGGGATCAATGGTAGTTTGGTGGAGCATGGGCAAATCTTTTTGTGTCAGAAATAAATAGTCGATCCTGGAGTATCGGTTATGTGGTGTCGAGAAATAGGTATAATCTTTGCCATTTGGATGTAGGGTGTGCCAGGTATCATGGAGAAGTAGATGTTTGAGGTGGGATTTAATTGTTCTAAGGGCTGCATACGGTAGTGAGGAAGTTCCGGTGGATGTATCTTGGATAGGATTAAGTGGGGCATTAAAATCTCCTCCCAGTATGAGGATGCCTTCCTGAAAGGTGGTTAACGTGTCAGAAATGGTTCGGAAGAATGGAACTTGTCGGACGTTTGGGGCATATATGTTCGCTAAGGTAATTTTCCTACCTAGGAGTGAGCCTTTTAGAAAGAGGTATCTGCCCTCTTCATCTCTGAGCATGTCAGTGAGTTGAAAGGGGTGTCGTTTTGCTACAAGTATCAAAACCCCTTTTGATTTGGTGTCTGGGTTGGTTGCGTGATACACTATTGGGAATTGGTGGTTGTGTAGTTTTGGCGTGGAGTTAGATCGGAAGTGTGTTTCCTGCAGAAATATAATGTCAGCTTTACTCCGATGCATGGTTAGCAGGAGCTGGGACCGTTTTTCCGGTGAGTTAAGGCCCCTTGCATTAAGTGAGACGATTTTGAGCAAGGGCCTGGTTGTAGGGTGTGGTGTTGAGGACATTCCGAAAACTTGTTAGCTTAATTATCAGGAATCCAGGAGCTGTGGCAAGTGGTGTGGTATGGGGGATATGGGGTTCTGGATTATTGGGGTGTTTGTTGAAGGTTGGGAGGTATTGTGTAGGGGTTAGAGTTTTAGATGTGCCGGTGGTAGTCAGTGGTACTAATAGTAATTGAGGGGGATGATATCTCTGATCACTAATCGTAACCACTGTGTGGGGGTTGGTTTGAGACGACTTGACAGCTAAGGATAGATTTAATAATGATGGTCATCACACCGTCAGCCTTATCGTGCCTAGGTGATAGCATGTAGGGGATATATTGTTGTCGGTGAAGGTATACTGTGTGTCGATTTCGGGGAGTTGGGCGTAGTAGGGTGTATGCTTTGGTAATCGGTATGGGAGGTCAATTGGGGGTGGACAACTATATGAAGTGGAGGTTAGACGTTTAGAATTTTCTCCGCCTGAGTCTCTACCATGAGTGATTCAAAGAGACAGAACTGTAACTAACTTCTATTATAACATATAACGTTTGGAATGAATTAACAGGTCCTCCAAGTATGTGCATCTTTTTGGAGAATAAACAGTATTGTAATTCAAGTTCAACTATCAACAGGACAAAAACTGTTCGCAAATGGGGTCAGATACTAAACAGCAAGTAACGTATAGCCAGGAAGGGTTGAGGTATGGGGGTCTAGGAGAGGTCGAAGCTGACTTAACGAGATTAAGATAGACACAGTAGCGCGTGCATTCAGACAAGGGCACTAAATATACGGCGCACTTATCAACAACAGTATTATAATTCAGAGTATGGTTTCCTTATGCGGGTTTATGATGTACTGTATGGCGGGCAATATTTTGTTAGGCCTATAAGTAGTGGTAATGAGCCGTCTGCAGAAGTAGAGGGTGGTGTTGGGCTCGATTAAGGTATAATTGTTGATGAATAAACTACTAGCTTTCGTGTATGAGGTTTAGATATAGACAATTTGTGTCAGTAGTAAGGCTCTCTCATCCTGTCACTTTATGTGGTATATATCATTAACCTTATAAGTCAAAGGTGTCTGTGAACCTCATGACAGGAAAAAACAAAAAAACAAATTACCCATAATATTGTTCACAGCAAGAGGGATCTTGGTCAACATCGGCGTCGGGGAGACATGTAGTGTGAGGAGAGGTAAGTTGACTTGCTTCCCTGGACGACCTCTTTTAGTCCATAGAAGGGCTAGGTAGATGTTGCTCATCGGCATCTCTGGACTGTCTTGTGAGAGGCGATGGGTGTGGGTCTCCAGCGCAGAATGACCTACGACTAGGTGCAGATGAGTAAGGACGTTCGGGAGAAGGGCAGTATGTCTCGTATGGGACTATGACATTTCATAACTTGGATAGGTGAGTTGTTCGTTTCCAGCAGTGGATCTCTGGTGTTCTTGAGCCGTAAATTACCAATGTTTTTCGGGAAATTACGATCGATAGTGCTGTCAGTTATTTGCAGTGTCAGGGCAACCTATTTCTTGTATGTTGCTGGGGTTAAAGACTGGACGGTGAATGATTCCATGCGACTTTGGTATGGATGAGATGAGCCAGAACAGCAGCACGAGCCCTTCGCTAGTGCGGGCATATGCGGGTTGTATGTTCCTCACGCGGAGCCATTGAAGGAGTGCAGAATCTTAAGAGAGCAGCTAACGAATCTATCTGAACAGTATACGCGAAGGGGAGAGGTTGAAATGTTCAACTTTAGATATCATTATGTCCATCCTGGCGAGGCTACATGGATGAAGACAGTGATGTCTAGTTAGCGATCTCGACGCGCCCGCCGAGGTAAGGGCGCAGTCGTGGGGCTTGGAGGTGGGTGCCCGATTCGTGAGGTGGAGCTGGGTCTGACAGTTGATGGCGATCGTCTCCTCCTGAACCTAGTGTCTTGGGCTTCCATCGGTTCCTCAGTAGGTGGTTTGTGGGTAGGATCAGAGGTTTCGAATTCCGCATACCAGTTTGGGACCGCCACGCACGGTATGTCTAGAGTGTGGCAGAATGCATCCAGTTCTTCCGGGACTCTCAGTAAGGCAGAGCGGCCCTGGTGAGAAGCTAGGAGGGCGAAGGGGAACTTCCAACGATAGCGAATCCCCTTGGTACGCAAGATGTCCAGCAGAGGACGTAGATCTTTGCGGTGTCTCAGTGTGATTGCTGACAGGTCCTGATAAATGCTTATAGAGCGACCTTCAAACTCCATTTGCATCTTATCTCGGGCTTATTTGAGAATTTCTTCTTTGGTCGGAAAAACGTTAATGTGGCAGATAATATCTCTCGGGTGTTCATTTTCTCTGCCTCAGGGACGGAGCGCTCTGTGGATTCTCTCCATTGCTATCTTTGTGTGGCGGGGTTGATCCAGGAGGCGGTTGAAGAGATCAGTGATAGTGGCGAGAATTTGATCTTGTTCAATATATTCGGGGATGCCTCTCACCCTTAAGTTGTGTCTCCGTCCCCTATTGTCGAGGTCTTCGACATGACGTTGAAGATCTCGGAGCTGCATTGTGTGAGAGTCGACCTTGTGGTGAATCTTCTTTATGGCTGTTTGTTGGTGTGACGCCGTCTTCTCCACTTGTTGCATTCTCCCTGTTATGGCTTGGAGTTCATGGCGGAGGTCTGTTATGGCTGTGAATAAGGTATCTTTTATGTTGGCTGCTACAGTCTGGAGATCGTGCAGGCTCGGTTGGCGGTGAGATGCCTGGATGTTCTCCATAGGTGCGGGATGTTGTTCCGTTGGGGTCAGTGTAATTCCGTCATGGTTTTGAACATTAGATGAGGCAGTGAGGGGAGCCGTCATGTTAGAACGCTGGGTTCTGAATATCTCCGGGATTGTATGGCTCGTGCGGCCGGTAATTTCTCTCGGGGAGTGGGATCTTAATGGCGAGCTTCCGCGGGATGAAGTCCCCATAGCGGGTAACAGATTTGTCAGCGATATTCCCCTGGAATAGCATAATGTAGGCTACGGTGTGATGGAGCGGGAAGATTAAGCAGCCATCTTCTCTCAAGGCAGACCACGCCCCCCTACTATATAACTTATATTTTGGGGTGTTCATTTTGCAGGACGTTTTGCCCTTCTGAGTTGTTTTCTGTCTTTACAAATTGTATCCAATTCTATTCTCTGCCAGCAGCTTAGTTTCTTACTAGGCTCTTGTCTCCATGGCTGTTGTAACTGGAGTTTTTCCAAATTTATAACAAGGCCACCACCACCATTTCCACTGTCTGCTCTACACATTGCACATTCTCTTTTGTAGCTATTTATTGGTAATTTCTTTTGGCCAATGACTATAATTGTGCAAAAGTAGTGGGGTATACTCGACTAGTTTACCTAGTTGCTTTTCACATAGATATATAGCAAGATATATGGTTTCACATAGCTGTCAATATTGAAAACATTTTTTTTTTTAGGGATTTTGGAGTGTATGTATAGTCCAAACATTTTTTTTTTAGTTTAGACAGGGTAGAGAGGGGTAAAACTCTATATAGGTTACTTTTTGTTGTCTGTGTCCTTCTTGGAGAAGCAACAGGAAATGAGAGGAACTCTCCTCAAAATGAGAGGAATTCCCGTTTTAGACAGATGCCACCAGAACCATTGTAACCCATACCCTCACCTCTTGACAATTCTAACATTTAGGATTTTCTTTTATTTTTATATTAGGTGTCGGTGGTCACCAGGAAAAAGAGAGCGGTAAATTGCCCCACTCCAGTGGGAACAAAGACAGCAATAAAAAATTTGGTACAGGGTCTAACCATTCTCTACTCTATCCAAAACTATATAAAAAAAAAAAGTAGTATATGGTATGCTCACAAACAGCAAATTGTGACTTCAAGACCCTAATCGGTGGCTGGAGACCCTGAGTACTAGGACTAGACCAAAAAAGAATAAAAACTCACTGTTTGGCCACAACGCCTTAAATCGAAACAACATTAAGTTATGCCGCGTACACACGGTCGGACTTTCCGGCATACTTGGTCCGGCGGACCAGAGTGTGCCGGACAATCCGCCCGTGTGTGGGCGGCGGCGGACTTTTCCGGCGGACTTCTTCCCAAAAGCCCGCCGGACCTAGATTTTAAACATGTTTGAAATCTTTCCGTCGGACTCAGTTTCGGGCGGAAAGTCCGCTCGTGTGTGTGCTGGTCCGACGGAAAGCCCGCTCGTGTGTAGGCTGGTCCGACGGACCAAATACGACACGAGGGGATGGTATTGCATCTCGCGCTCGCTGCAATAGGAAAAACAAATCTTCCTATTGCGGCGAGCGCGGGGCATACCAGGCCCTTAGGTCTGGTATGGATTATAAAGGGGAACCCCGCTACGCCGAAAAAACGGCGTGGGGTCCCCCTAAAATCCATACCAGACCCCGATCCGAGCACGCAGCCTGGCCGGTCAGGAAAGGGGGTGGGGACGAGCGAGCGCCCCCCCCCCTCCTGAACCGTACCAGGCCGCATGCCCTCAACATGGGGGGTGGGTGCTTTGGGGGAGGGGGGCGCCCTGCGCCCCCCCCCCCCAAAGCACCTTGTCCCCATGTTGATGAGGACAAGGGCCTCTTCCCGACAACCCTGGCCGTTGGTTGTCGGGGTCTGCGGGCGGGGGCTTATCGGAATCTGGGAGCCCCCTTTAATAAGGGGGCCCCCAGATCCCGGCCCCCCACCCTATGTAAATGAGTAGGGGGTACATGGTACCCCTACCCATTTACCTAGGAAAAAAGTGTAAGTAATAAAACACACTACACAGGTTTTTAAAATACTTTATTAAACAGCTCCGGGGGGGGGATCTTCCTCCGGCTTCGGGGGTCTTCTTCCGGCTTCGGGGGTCCCTCCGCTTCATCTTCTCCCGGCGTCCGGTTGGTTCTTCTCCGCTCTCCGGCCTCTTCTCCCGGTGTCGCAGGTCTTCGGCCGGCCCCTCCGCTCTCTTCATGTAGCTCTATTGCGAGCGGAGGTCCGGACTTCTGGGCTTCTTGGCTTCTTGGCTTCTCTTCTCTTCTCTTCCCCCAGATGTTGACACGACGCTCTCTCCGGCTGGACTGGTCTCTGAGGGCTGCGTTGTGACTTATATAGGCGGAGACCCCGCCCCCATATGATGTCACAGTCCCTGGGCATGCTGGGACTGTGACGTTTTAGGGGGCGTGGTCGACCACGCCCCCTAAAACGTCACAGTCCCAGCATGCCCAGGGACTGTGACATCATATGGGGCGGGGTCTCCGCCTATATAAGTCACAACGCAGCCCTCAGAGACCAGTCCAGCCGGAGAGAGCGTCGTGTCAACATCTGGGGGAAGAGAAGAGAAGAGAAGCCAAGAAGCCAAGAAGCCCAGAAGTCCGGACCTCCGCTCGCAATAGAGCTACATGAAGAGAGCGGAGGGGCCGGCCGAAGACCTGCGACACCGGGAGAAGAGGCCGGAGAGCGGAGAAGAACCAACCGGACGCCGGGAGAAGATGAAGCGGAGGGACCCCCGAAGCCGGAAGAAGACCCCCGAAGCCGGAGGAAGATCCCCCCCCCGGAGCTGTTTAATAAAGTATTTTAAAAACCTGTGTAGTGTGTTTTATTACTTACACTTTTTTCCTAGGTAAATGGGTAGGGGTACCATGTACCCCATACTCATTTACATAGGGTGGGGGGCCGGGATCTGGGGGCCCCCTTATTAAAGGGGGCTCCCAGATTCCGATAAGCCCCCGCCCGCAGACCCCGACAACCAACGGCCAGGGTTGTCGGGAAGAGGCCCTTGTCCTCATCAACATGGGGACAAGGTGCTTTGGGGGGGGGGGGCGCAGGGCGCCCCCCTCCCCCAAAGCACCCACCCCCCATGTTGAGGGCATGCGGCCTGGTACGGTTCAGGAGGGGGGGGGCGCTCGCTCGTCCCCACCCCCTTTCCTGACCGGCCAGGCTGCGTGCTCGGATCGGGGTCTGGTATGGATTTTAGGGGGACCCCACGCCGTTTTTTCGGCGTAGCGGGGTTCCCCTTTATAATCCATACCAGACCTAAGGGCCTGGTATGCCCCGCGACGGGGCTAGCAAGGTGTCAATCTCGCCGATAAAAGCGGCAAGATTGACATCCTTCTCTAGTCCCGTCGCACCTGAGTCACGTTCAAAATGAACGGACTTGTCCGTGTGTGGGCAAGTCCGTTCATTCTGAAAGTCCGCCGGAACTCCGGCGAAAGTCCGTCGGAAAGACGGGCGGACTTAGCCCGCCGGAAAATCCCGGCGTGTGTGGGCAAGTCCGTTCGTTTTAAAGTCCGGCGCACCTGGCGGACAAAGTCCGTCGGAAAGTGTGCCGGACCAAGTAGGATAGAAAGTCCGCTCGTGTGTACGCGGCATAAGAAGTAAATGTGTCATACAGGTTTACCTTTTTTTAAACAAACACATTAAAATCTGTATTATAAAAACACAGACTATCCCCCCTTCAGTCCATCATAAATGCTGCTGCCAGACTCATCCACCTTACAAACGTTCAGTGTCTGTTACCCCTCTCTGCCAATCCCTCCATTGACTGCCACTCGCACAACAAATTAAATTCAAAATACTAACAAGTTATAAAGCCATCCACAACTCTGCCCCCAGCTACATCACTAGCCTAGTCTCAAAATACCAACCTAAATCGCCCTCTCCGTTCCTCCCAAGACCTCCTTCTCTCTAGCTCCCTCATCACCTCCTCCCATATCCGCCTCCAGGACTTCTCACGAGCCTCGCCCATCCTCTGGAACTCCTTACCCCAAATTGTCAGACTGTCTCCAAATGTATCCACTTTTAGGTGATCCCTGAAAACTCTCCTCTTCAGAGAAGCCTATCCTGCCTCCATCTAACAACTGCACTATTTTCTCCATTAGCTCATCCCCCACAGCTATTACCCTTTTGTATAACTTGACCCTCCCTCCTAGATTGTAAGCTCTAACGGGAAGGGCTCTCTGATTCCTCCTGTATTGAATTGTATTGTAATTGTACTGTCTGCCCTAATGTTGTAAAGCGCTGTGTAAACTGTCGGTGCTATATAAATCCTGTATAATAATAATAACAACACAGAGATGGCATAGCACTCATTATAATGAAGAATCTCAAATTACAGCATCGAAACCTTATCTATAACCAATTGCCGACCGCCCACAATATATATATATATATACAGTGGGGACAGAAAGTTTTCAGACCCCCTTAAATTTTTCACTCTTTGTTATATTTCAGCCATTTGCTAAAATCATTTAAGTTCATTTTTTTTCCTCATTAATGTACAAACAGCACCCCGTATTGACAGAAAAACACAGAATTGTTGACATTTTTACTGATTTATTAAAAAAGAAAAACTGAAATATCACATGGTCCTAAGTATTCAGACCCTTTGCTGTGACACTCATATATTTAAGTTAGGTGCTGTCCATTTCTTCTGATCATCCTTGAGATGGTTCTACACCTTCATTTGAGTCCAGCTGTGTTTGATTATACTGATTGGACTTGATTAGGAAAGCCACACACCTGTCCATATAAGACCTTACAGCTCACAGTGCATGTCAGAGCAAATGAGAACCATGAGGTCAAAGGAACTGCCTGAAGAGCTCAGAGACAGAATTGTGGCAAGGCACAGATCTGGCCAAGGTTACAAAAAAAAAATTCTGCTGCACTTAAGGTTCCGAAGAGCACAGTGGCCTCCATAATCCTTAAATGGAAGATGTTTGGGACGACCAGAACCCTTCCTAGAGCTGGCCGTCCGGCCAAACTGAGCTATCGGGGGAGAAGAGCCTTGGTGAGAGAGGTAAATAAGAACCCAAAGATCACTGTGGCTGAGCTCCAGAGATGCAGTCGGGAGATGGGAGAAAGTTGTAGAAAGTCAACCATCACTGCAGCCCTCCACTAGTCGGGGCCTTATGGCAGAGTGGCCGGACGGCAGCCTCTCCTCAGTGCAAGACACATGAAAGCCCGCATGGAGTTCTCTAAAAAAACACCTGAAGGACTCCAAGATGGTGAGAAATAATATTCTCTGGTCTGATGAGAATTCTAAGCGGTATGTGTGGAGAAAACCAGGCACTGCTCATCACCTGTCCAATACAGTCCCAACAGTGAAGCATGGTGGTGGCATCATGCTGTGGGGGTGTTTTTCAGCTGCAGGGACAGGATGACTGGTTGCAATCGAGGGAAAGATGAATGCGGCCAAGTACAGGGATATCCTGGACGAAAACCTTCTCCAGAGTGCTCAGGACCTCAGACTGGGCTGAAGGTTTACCTTCCAACAAGACAATGACCCTAAGCACACAGCTAAAATAACAAAGGAGTGGCTTCACAACAACTCCGTGACTGTTCTTGAATGGCCCAGCCAGAGCCCTGACTTAAACCCAATTGAGCATCTCTGGAGAGACCTAAAAATGGTTGTCCACCAACGTTTACCATCCAACCTGACAGAACTGGAGAGGATCTGCAAGGAGGAATGGCAGAGGATCCCCAAATCCAGGTGTGAAAAACTTGTTGCATCTTTCCCAAAAAGACTCATGGTTGTATTAGATCAAAAGGGTGCTTCTGCTAAATACTGAGCAAAGGGTCTGAATACTTAGGACCATGTGATATTTCAGTTTTTCTTTTTTAATAAATCGGCAAAAATGTCAACAATTCTGTGTTTTTCTGTCAATATGGGGTGCTGTGTGTACATTAATGAGGGGAAAAAAAATGAATTTAAATGATTTTAGCAAATGGCTGCAATATAACAAAGAGTGAAAAATTTAAGGGGGTCTGAATACTTTCAGCCCCCACTGTATATATATATATATATATATATATATATATATATATATATATATATATATATATATATATATGCGCCATTACTTTGACACTTAATACTGAGGTTATGGCAGCAGCTACCCATAACCCTGGTATCATTTTTTTACTGTGGGCGATTCGGCATCTGAAAAAAGTGGTCCCGGCAGTGGATTTTCCACAGGATCCCTTTTTAGAGGCGGTGGGAAAGGGTGCCCCTCCTGCCACTTTCCAGTCCTTTCCAGGTTTACCATAGCCAGTTAAACCTGGAAGCAATCCAATCCGTTGGATGGATAGGCAGGAAGTCGAGTGAGGGTAAGATGACCCCACTCTGCACTATGCCCTTGGAGGACCGGAGCGACCTCTGACGTCACTTCCGGTTCTCGGTCTTAAAGAAATTTTTTTTTAAAGTGTCCAAATAGGTTTTTTTTTCACTTTGAAAGGTAAAAGATCTGGAGTCTTTTTGACCCCAGATCCCTCAATAAAGAGGACCTGTTATGCTTATTTCTATTACAGGGTATGTTTACATTCCTTGTAATAGGAATAAAAGTGATACAAAAAAATAAAAATAAACAGAGTGTAAAAATAAAAAGTAAAATAACAACAACAAAAAAAAAATTAAGCTCCCCATCCCTCCGTGCTCATGCACAGAAGTGAACGCATAAGTCGCGCCTGCATATGTAAACGGTGTTTAAACCGCACATGTGAGGTATCGTCCTGATCGTTAGAGCGAGAGCAATAATGCTAGCACTAAGCCTCCTCCGTAAATCTAAATAGGTAACCTGTAAACATTTTTAAAGGGTCTCCTATGGAGATTTTTAAGTGCCGTAGTGTGTCACCATTCCACGAGTGTGCGCAATCTTAAAGCGTGACATGTTAGGTATCTATTTACTCTATGTAACATTTTCTTTTACATTATACAAAAAATTGGGCTGAGTGTACTTTTTCCAAAAAGATTGCGTCTGAAAGGCCCCCTGTGCAAATACAGCATGACATAGAATCTTGCAACGATCACCATTTTATTCTCTAGGGTCTCTGCTAAAAAAAATATATATTCAGTGCCATGAAAAAGCATTTATACCCCTTGAAATTTTCCACATTTGTCATGTCACAACCAAAAACGTAAATGTATTTTATTGGTATTTTATGTGATAGACCAACACAAAGTGGCACATAATTGTGACGTGGAAGGAAAATGATAAATAGTTTTCAAATTTTTTACAAATAAATATCTGAAAAGTGTGGCGTGCAATTGTATACACCCCCTGAGTAAATACTTTGTAGAACCACCTTTCGCTGCAATTACAGCTGCAAGTCCTTTTGGGTATGTCTCTACCAGCTTTGCACATCTAGAGTGACATTTTTGGTCATTCTTTTTTGCAAAAATAGCTCTATCAGATTGAATGTAGAGCATCTGTGAACAGCAATTTCCAAGTTTTGCCGCAGATTCTCAATTAGATTTAGGTCTGGACTTTGACTGGGCCATTCTAACACATGAATATGCTTTGATCTAAACCATTCCATTGTAGCTCTGGCTGTATGTTTAGGGTCATTGTCCTGCTGGAAGGTGAACCTCTGCCCCAGTCTCATGTCTTGGTTTTCTTCCAAGATTGCCCTGTATTTGGCTCCATCCATCTTCCCATTAACTCTGATCAGCTTCCATGTCCCTGTTGAAGAACACCATCCCCACATGACGCTGCCACCACCATGTTTCAAGGTGGGGGATGGTGTGTTCAGGGTGATGTGCAGTGTTAGTTTTCCGTCACACATAACATTTTGCTTTTAGGCCAAAATGTTCAATTTTGGTGACATCTGACCAGAGCACCTTCTTCCACATTTTTTCTGTGTCCCCCACATGGCTTCTAACAAGACTTCTAACATGGACTTCTTATGGCTTCTTTCAACAATGGCTTTCTTCTTGCCACACTTCCATAAAGACCAGATTTTTAGTTTTTCTGTGGACAGATTCTCCCACCTGAGCTGTGGATCTCTGCAGCTCCTCCAGAGTTACCATGGCCCTCTTGGCAATTGGTTCCACTAGATTTTAGTGAGGGGTATTAGAGTAAGGGGGCTGAATACAAATGCACGCCACACTTTTCAGATATTTATTTGTAAAAAATTTTGAAAACCGTTTATCATTTTCCTTACACTTCACAATAATGTGCCACTTTGTGTTGGTCTATCGCAGGGTCATGCAATTAGTGGACCTCCAGCTGTTGCAGAACTACAATTCCATGAGGCATAGCAAGACTCTGACAGCCACAAGCATGACACCCAGAGGCAGAGGCGTAGGCATGATGGGACTTGTAGTTTTGCAACAGCTGGAGGTCTGCTAATTGCTTATCCTTGGTCTATCGCATAAAATCCCAATAAAATACATTCACGGTTTTGGTTGTAACATGACAAAATGTGGAAAATTTCCAAGTGGTCCCTATAGGAAGTATAGTAGTCGATTTACTAAAGGCAAATAGGCTGTTCACTTTGCAAGGAAATTTGCCCCAGAACTTAGTAAATGTGGCGAAGATTCACTTTGCTAAATATATCCAATCATAAGCAAGGGAAATTAAAAAAACAGCATTTTTACACATGATTGAATGAAGAAAGTCAGCAGAGTTTAATCTTATTCAGTAAGCTCTGAGGCAAATTCCCTTGCAAAGCGTAACTTCCCTTGCAAAGTAAATATCCTCTGTAAAAAAAATAATTGCTGCGCTCAAACTCATATTCCGTGAATTATTTAAATCCACCATACATAATAAGAAAAAGTATTCCACTGTGATGATTTGTGAAAAATAAATCCGACCAATAAGCATGCGAGCATACACAGTTCAATAATATCCGTGTTCAATCCTTCACCATGAAGTAATCAAAACACTAGCTGTGAAAATCCTTCCACAGTATATAGAGATTCAAAACTCACTGCAAAATTATTATCAAGGATAGAACATCAGTATACGCTTGTTTTTTTAGTTCCCTCCGGGCTTTCTCCCTCATTAGCTGGCATATTGAAGCTCTACTCCTTCTCTCCTCCGGGGGCAATATCGGCACTCGCATTCACAAGGCACCAACAAGATAAACTCTGAGTGTGAGAGTTGTGACGCATTAATGTATACATCGCACAAGAGGTTTAAAACATTCACATGATAAAAATATCCATACAAATTAGCCGCTTGTAACATTTACATAAGTCACCGCCAACAACTGAACAGAATGGTGGTGTGGCCCTAAGCACTTTAGCTCTGCCCAACGATGTTTCATGTGACCGCATGTCCTCAGGGACCTCTATTGTCTGCATTAAGTGAACATTATGTAGCCTATACCCGGAACTCCGTTACGTTCCTTACTGTTTTGGCGCCATCTTATCATCGTCTGAAAGAACTATAGAGGGCGGCCCCATTTTCATTTCAAAGTATCGCAAAAGAGGAGGGAACTTAAAATATTTAAATATTTAACAGTTTTATATATATAAAAAAAATCCAAATCATATATATAAATATGTTTTCAAACAAAAACCATATCTGATAAAAATTACTACTCATAATTTTCTGAATATTTAATATATACTGTACTTGACTGAAAATCCATATTAGAGAGTATGGATAGGCTACATATTACTGAATACAAAAAATATCACTCTAACGTTTCTATTTTATCTAATGAAAATATATAAAATAAGATTAAGATACTCATATAGCAATGTATAAAAAAAAGTTATATATATATATATATATATATATATATATATATATATATATATATATATATATATATATATAATTCATAAAAACCCCTGGAAAAGGTAATCAATTCCATGTGAGAAAAAAAAATCAAGTAATAAAAATTAAAAATAAAATTATATATATATATATATATATATATATATATATATATATATATATATATATATATATATATATATATATGAATATTAGAAAAGAAAGGGAAAGGAATATACAGATATATCTATACAAACGTTAACTGGTATCAATAAAACAAATGATATCCCAGTCAACGTCAAGCCAAATGGAAATATGTTTTAAGCTCATACAAACATTTCATCTCCATCCTGGATATTTCTCTCACTCAACCCCTCCAATGTGACTGCATTAGACCTCTGGGATCTCTATAGTGACATTGATGAAAATGAGCCGATAGGATGTTTTTTAAAGCCTGTCTTGATATTAGACATGTTTTCGTAGGCGGTCTCTTAAACTCAGAGTGGCCCTATCCACATATTATTTGTGGCAGGGGGCACTTGAGTGGATAGACTAAATACCTGGAATCACAGGATATAAATGGGTCAATATTAGGGATGAGCCGAACACCCCCCGGTTCGGTTCGCACCAGAACCTGCGAACGGACCGAAAATTCGCACGAACGTTAGAACCCCATTGACGTCTATGGGACTCGAATGTTCAAAATCAAAAGTGCTCATTTTAAAGGCTAATTTGCTTGGTATTGTCCTAAAAAGGGTTTGGGGACCCGGGTCCTGCCCCAGGGGACATGTATCAATGCAAAAAAACCTTTTAAAAACGGCCGTTTTTTCGGGAGCAGTGATTTTAATGATGCTTAAAGTAAAAAAAAAAGTGAAATATTCCTTTAAATATCGTACCTGGGGGTGTATATAGCACGCCTGTAAAGTGGCGCATGTTTCCCGTGCTTAGAACAGTCCCTGCACAAAATGTCATTTTTAAAGGAAAAAAAGTCAGCTAAAACTGCTTGCAGCTTTAATGTAATGTCGGGTCCTGGCAATATAGATGAAAATCAGTGAGACAAATGGCATGGGTACCCCCCAGTCCATTACCAGGCCCTTTGGGTCTTGTATGGATATTAAGGGGAACTCCGTACCCAAATTAAAAAAGGAAACAGCAGTATACAGGCTCTGTACTCTGAACAGCAGTATACAGGCGGTGCAAACAAGACAGGGACTGTAGGTTTGTTGTTAAGTAGAATCTGTTTGTAATTTTTTGGGTTTTTTGTGAAACAAGGATTGGTGATAAAGCATCAGTGGAAAGGAGAAATGTTTTTCCCATATCAACTCTTACAGGAGAGAATTTCCCTTCCTAGGGGCAGATTTCATCTCACTTCCTGTTGTCTCCTTCCGTTTGCAAGTAGGAGTCGTTTGTAAGTTGGATGTTTGAAAGTAGGGGCCTGCCCTATAAACTCAGCAGAAATTTGGACCTTAGGTGTTGTTGTGGCCACAACACTGTAAGCCCTTACGGGGCCCTGCTGCGAAATATTAGATCAAGAATTGTAATTACATGCCCCTGTTGAACAGGGGCTGAAAAATTGGGCCTTAGGCACTGGTGCCACAACACTGCAACCCCTCACAGATACTCTAGTTGGAACGCAGAAACGAGCCCCGCTGCAAAGTATTGCATCAAAAATTGTAATTACACGCCCTTGTTAAACAGGGGCTGAAAAATTGGGCCTTAGGCACTGGTGGCGGCGCCCAGAACCAAAAATGTTCTTACAAGCTATCAGCGTGATCATTGAGGAGGAAGAGGATAATTACTCAGGATAGTCACTCAGCATCAGCATAGGCAGTCTTTGAAGGGATCTGAGATTTCAAAAAAAAATTATTCAGTTACATCAGCATCAGGTGCTTGGTAGCTGGTGGTGATCCAAGACTGATTCATTTTTATGAAGGTCAGTCGATCGACCGAGTCAGTGGACAGACGCACCCTGTGATCGGTTACAAAGCCTCCAACAGCACCGAATGTGCATTCCGAAAGAACGCTGGTTGCAGGACAGGCCAGTAGCTCAATTGCATACTGTGCAAGCTCTGGCCAGTGATCCATCAAGACCCAGTAACCCAGTGGATTTTCGGTGGGAAAGGTGTCCAAGTCAGATCTTGCCCCTAGGTATTCCTGCACCATGTAAAACAGATGCTGGCGATGGTTGCTGGAACCGATCATACCTTGGGGCTGCGGACTAAAAAATTGTCTGAAGGCATCAGTCAGACGGCCACCTTCTCCACCACTCCTTCTTTGACTGTCCAAAGCCTCAGCAACACGTTGTCCAGAAACAGGAGTTTGTAACCTCCCAGTCTCTGGGAACGCGTTGCACAGACCTTTCTGCAAGGCCTCCCGAAGATGTTTCATCCTCTGCTCCCTCTGCGACGGCAAGATAAGGTCCGCAACCTTACCCTTGTAACGTGGATCAAGGAGGGGCCAGGCTCCACCTCCATACTGACACAATCCTCCTCCTCCTCTTCCTGTGTGATCGGCGGGTACGCAGGAACACTGTCTGGATAAAGGGGGCCTTGAAAGCTAAGGAAGTCCTCCTCTTCCTGCCTTTAAGTGCCCTGTCCATTATTCCACGCAGCATGTGCTCCAACAGGTGGACAAGGGGGACAGTGTCACTGATGCATACACTGTCACTGCTCACCATCCTTGTGGCCTCCTCAAATGGTGACAGGACAGTGCATGCATCCCTGATTATGGCCCACTGGCGTGGGGGAAAAAAAAACAAGCTCCCTTGACCCTGTCCTGGTGCCATAGTCGCACAGGTACTCATTGATGGCCCTCTGCTGCGTGTGCAGCCGCTGCAGCATGGCTAACGTTGAGTTCCACCTGGTGGGTATGTCACAGATTAGGCGGTTCTTGGGCAGGTTAAACTCCTTTTGGAGGTCTGCCAGCCGAGCACTGGCATTATATGACCGGTGGAAATGCACACAGACTTTCCTGGCCTGCCTCAGGACATCCTGTAAGCCCGGGTACCTGCCCAAGAACCGCTGCACCACCAAGTTAAGGACGTGAGCCAAACAGGACACATGGGTCATTTGTCCCTGTCGGAGGGCAGAGAGGAGGTTGGTGCCACTGTCGCAAACCACCATTCCTGCCTTTAGTTGGCGTGGCGTCAACCACCTCTGAACCTGCCCCTGCAGAGCTGACAGAACCTCTGCCCCAGTGTGGCTCCTGTCCCCCAAGCACACCAGCTCAAGCACCGCATGGCATCTTTTGGCCTGCATACTTGCGTAGCTCCTTGAAAGGCTACAGAGCACCGCTGGTTCCGAGGACAAAGCACAGGAAGAGGCCATGGAGGAAGAAGAAGGAGGGGGTGGAGGAGAGAGGTGTGTCACAATCATTAGTAGTGGCATTTTGGAGGCATGGTAGAACAACCTCCAACACTACCGCACCTTGTCCTGCATCCTTCCCAGCTGCCAGCAGAGTCACCCAATGCGCGGTGGAACTTAGGTAACGTCCCTGTCCATGCCTGCTGGACCATGAGTCAGCGGTAATATGCACCTAACCGCTCACCGCCCTGTCCAGCGAGGCCAAGACATTGCCTTCCACATGCCGGTAGAGAGCCGGAATCGCCTTCCGTGAGAAAAAGTGGCGTTTGGGTACCTGCCACTGAGGAACCGCACATTCCACAAACTCATGGAAGGGGGCAGTGTCTACCAATTGAAAAGGCAGCAGTTGAAGTGCTAGCAATTTTGCCAAGCTAGCATTCAACCGCTGGGCATGTGGATGGCTGGGAGCGAACTTCTTTCGGCGGTGCAGCAGCTGGGGCAGGAAAATTTGCCTGGTACAATCTGACGTTGGTGTACCGAAAGCAGATTGCCCACAAGTACTTGGCTGTGACACACCTAATTCTACACCTTCATTACTTTCAGTGCAGGTCTCAGAGAGGACTGAAGGTATAGTGGGGTTGGAGATCTCAGCTGATGAGGAGCAAGGAGAGGTCCTCTTTGTTCTTTGGTGTGGGTCTTTTAGATACGCTTGCCAACAAACTGCATGGCAGGTCAACATATGTCTGGTCAAGCATGTGGTGCCCAAGCGGGAGATGTTTTGGCCACGCGAGATACGCTTGAGACATATGTTGCAAATAGCAGTGGTGCAATCTGATGCACTCATCTCAAAAAAGGCCCACAAGAACTTTTGGAATAACGCGCAGAGACAGCTGCGCCCTGCACATGCGGAGCTTTGGGGTGTGATGCAGTCAGTGTGCTGCCTTTAGGCTGGCCCCTGGAGGGCATCCTGCCTCGTTGGTGATGTGCCGCCTCCTCCTCCTCCCTCCTATCAGGTACCCACGTTGAGTCAGTGACCTCATCATCCCCTCCCTCCTCATCATTGGAGCAAACCTGGCAGTATGCTGCAGCAGGGGGAGCATGACTGCCAGATTGCTGTCCTTCTTGGGCACCCCCTCTGTCCGTGCGGACATTACTGCCTTAATCTAGCTCAGTATCATCATCAGAGCCTTCTAAACGCTGAGCATCCTCCTGGAGCATGTACCAAACAGTTCGAGGGACTCCTCAGGAGGACATGGTGGGGCTAGGGAAGGAGTCACTGATGCCATTGAGCTGAGGGAAGAGGCCGTGTTGGCAGCTGCTTTGCCAGACAAAGTACCCTGAGCATGGGGGAGAGGATGAGGAGAATGAGGACGGCTTGGTCATCCACTCGACCAAGTCTTCCGCATGTTGCGGCTCAACACGACCAGCTCCTGAAAAAAAGGCCAAGCGTGTCCCATGGCCACGTGCTGATGAGGATGCACCGTCTCCATGACCAGCACTGCTGCCTCTAGACACAGAGCCTGCTTGCCCTCTTTTATTGGCTTGTGACTGTCTGCCTCTCCTTGTTGGCCTTCCAGACATACTAATGGCCTGTAGCTGCACTAAGCTGGGATATATATATATATATATATATATATATATATATATATATATATATACACTGATACTGAGGACGCACTACCCTAATTTGTAGCTTTAGCTGAACACTGTGCAGAGGTTGCACTATACTAACTTGTAGTTTTAGCTGAACACTGAGGAGGACGCACTACACTAACTTGTAGCTTTAGCTGAACACTGTGCAGGGGTCTCACTACACTAACTTGTAATTTTAGCTGAACACTGTGAGGAGGACGCACTACACTAACTTGTAGCTTTAGCTGAACACTGTGCAGAGGTCGCACTACACTAACTTGTAGTTTTAGCTGAACACTGTTCAGAGGACGCACTACACTAACTTGTAGTTTTAGCCGAACACTGTGCAGAGGTCGCACTACACTAACTTGTAGTTTTAGCTGAACACTGTGAGGAGGACGCACTAAACTAACTTGTAGCTTTAGCTGAACACTGTGAGGAGGACGCACTACACTAACTTGTAGCTTTAGCTGAACACTGTGCAGAGGTTGCACTACACTAACTTGTAGTTTTAGCTGAACACTGTTCAGAGGACGCACTACACTAACTTGTAGCTTTAGCTGAACACTGTGAGGAGGACGCACTACCCTAACTTGTAGCTTTAGCTGAACACTGTGCAGAGGTCACACTACACTAACTTGTAGTTTTAGCTGAACACTGTTCAGAGGATGCACTACACTAACTTGTAGCTTTAGCTGAACACTGAGGAGGATGCACTACTCTAACTTGTAGCTTTAGCTGAACACTGTGCAGAGGTCACACTAAACTAACTTGTAGCTTTAGCTAAACACTGTGAGGAGGACGCACTACACTAACTTGTAGCTTTAGCTGAACACTGTGCAGAGGTTGCACTATACTAAATTGTAGTTTTAGCTGAACACTGAGGAGGACGCACTACACTAACTTGTAGCTTTAGCTGAACACTGTGCAGAGGTCTCGCTACACTAACTTGTAATTTTAGCTGAATACTGTGAGGAGGACGCACTACACTAACTTGTAGATTTAGCTGAACACTGTGCAGAGGTTGCACTATACTAACTTGTAGTTTTAGCTGAACACTGAGGAGGACGCACTACACTAACTTGTAGCTTTAGCTGAACACTGTGCAGAGGTCTCACTACACTAACTTGTAATTTTAGCTGAACACTGTGAGGACGCACTACACTAACTTGTAGCTTTAGCTGAACACTGTGCAGAGGTCGCACTACACTAACTTGTAGTTTTAGCTGAACACTGTTCAGAGGACGCACTACACTAACTTGTAGCTTTAGCTGAAAACTGCGCAGAGGTCGCACTACACTAACTTGTAGTTTTAGCTGAACACTGTGAGGAGGACGCACTACACTAACTTGTAGCTTTAGCTGAACACTGTGAGGAGGACGCACTACCCTAACTTGTAGCTTTAGCTGAACACTGTGCAGAGGTCACACTAAACTAACTTGTAGCTTTAGCTAAACACTGTGAGGAGGACGCACTACACTAACTTGTAGCTTTAGCTGAACACTGTGCAGAGGTTGCACTATACTAACTTGTAGTTTTAGCTGAACACTGAGGAGGACGCACTACACTAACTTGTAGCTTTAGCTGAACACTGTGCAGAGGTCTCACTACACTAACTTGTAATTTTAGCTGAACACTGTGAGGAGGACGCACTACACTAACTTGTAGCTTTAGCTGAACACTGTGCAGAGGTCGCACTACACTAACTTGTAGTTTTAGCTGAACACTGTTCAGAGGACGCACTACACTAACTTGTAGCTTTAGCTGAACACTGTGCAGAGGTCGCACTACACTAACTTGTAGTTTTAGCTGAACACTATGAGGAGGACGCACTAAACTAACTTGTAGCTTTAGCTGAACATTGTGCAGAGGTTGCACTACACTAACTTGTAGTTTTAGCTGAACACTGTTCAGAGGATGCACTACCCTAACTTGTAGCTTTAGCTGAACACTGTGCAGAGGTCGCACTACACTAACTGGTAGTTTTAGCTGAACACTGTGAGGAGGACGCACTACACTAACTTGTAGCTTTAGCTGAACACTGTGAGGAGGACGCACTACCCTAACTTGTAGCTTTAGCTGAACACTGTGCAGAGGTCACACTAAACTAACTTGTAGCTTTAGCTAAACACTGTGAGGAGGACGCACTACACTAACTTGTAGCTTTAGCTGAACACTGTGCAGAGGTTGCACTATACTAACTTGTAGTTTTAGCTGAACACTGAGGACGACGCACTAAACTAACTTGTAGCTTTAGCTGAACACTGTGCAGAGGTCTCACTACACTAACTTGTAATTTTAGCTGAACACTGTGAGGAGGACACACTACACTAACTTGTAGCTTTAGCTGAACACTGTGCAGAGGTCGCACTACACTAACTTGTAGTTTTAGCTGAACATTGTTCAGAGGACGCACTACACTAACTTGTAGCTTTAGCTGAACACTGTGCAGAGGTCGCACTACACTAACTTGTAGTTTTAGCTGAACACTGTGAGGAGGACGCACTAAACTAACTTGTAGCTTTAGCTGAACACTGTGAGGAGGACGCACTACACTAACTTGTAGCTTTAGCTGAACACTGTGCAGAGGTTGCACTACACTAACTTGTAATTTTAGCTGAACACTGTGAGGAGGACACACTACACTAACTTGTAGCTTTAGCTGAACACTGTGCAGAGGTCGCACTACACTAACTTGTAGTTTTAGCTGAACATTGTTCAGAGGACGCACTACACTAACTTGTAGCTTTAGCTGAACACTGTGCAGAGGTCGCACTACACTAACTTGTAGTTTTAGCTGAACACTGTGAGGAGGACGCACTAAACTAACTTGTAGCTTTAGCTGAACACTGTGAGGAGGACGCACTACACTAACTTGTAGCTTTAGCTGAACACTGTGCAGAGGTTGTACTACACTAACTTGTAGTTTTAGCTGAACACTGTTCAGAGGACGCACTACACTAACTTGTAGCTTTAGCTGAACACTGTGAGGAGGACGCACTACCTTAACTTGTAGCTTTAGCTGAACACTGTGCAGAGGTCGCACTACACTAACTTGTAGTTTTAGCTGAACACTGTTCAGAGGACGCACTACACTAACTTGTAGCTTTAGCTGAACACTGTGAGGAGGAGGCACTACCCTAACTTGTAGCTTTAGCTGAACACTGTGCAGAGGTCACACTACACTAACTTGTAGTTTTAGCTGAACACTGTTCAGAGGACGCACTACACTAACTTGTAGCTTTAGCTGAACACTGAGGAGGATGCACTACCCTAACTTGTAGCTTTAGCTGAACACTGTGCAGAGGTCACACTAAACTAAATTGTAGCTTTAGCTAAACACTGTGAGGAGGACGCACTACACTAACTTGTAGCTTTAGCTGAACACTGTGCAGAGGTCTCACTACACTAACTTGTAATTTTAGCTGAACACTGTGAGGAAGACGCACTACACTAACTTGTAGCTTTAGCTGAACACTGTGCAGAGGTCGCACTACACTAACTTGTAGTTTTAGCTGAACACTGTTCAGAGGACGCACTACACTAACTTGTAGCTTTAGCTGAACAGTGTGCAGAGGTCGCACTACACTAACTTGTAGTTTTAGCTGAACACTGTGAGGAGGACGCACTAAACTAACTTGTAGCTTTAGCTGAACACTGTGCAGAGGTTGCACTACACTAACTTGTAGTTTTAGCTGAACACTGTTCAGAGGACGCACTACACTAACTTGTAGCTTTAGCTGAACACTGTGAGGAGGACGCACTACCTTAACTTGTAGCTTTAGCTGAACACTGTGCAGAGGTCGCACTACACTAACTTGTAGTTTTAGCTGAACACTGTTCAGAGGACGCACTACACTAACTTGTAGCTTTAGCTGAACACTATGAGGAGGAGGCACTACCCTAACTTGTAGCTTTAGCTGAACACTGTGCAGAGGTCACACTACACTAACTTGTAGTTTTAGCTGAACACTGTTCAGAGGACGCACTACACTAACTTGTAGCTTTAGCTGAACACTGAGGAGGATGCACTACCCTAACTTGTAGCTTTAGCTGAACACTGTGCAGAGGTCACACTAAACTAAATTGTAGCTTTAGCTAAACACTGTGATGAGGACGCACTACACTAACTTGTAGCTTTAGCTGAACACTGTGCAGAGGTTACACTATACTAACTTGTAGTTTTAGCTGAACACAGGAGAACGCACTACACTAACTTGTAGCTTTAGCTGAACACTGTGCAGAGGTCTCACTACACTAACTTGTAATTTTAGCTGAACACTGTGAGGAGGACGCACTACACTAACTTGTAGCTTTAGCTGAACACTGTGCAGAGGTTGCACTATACTAACCTGTAGTTTTAGCTGAACACTGAGGAGGACGCACTACACTAACTTGTAGCTTTAGCTGAACACTGTGCAGAGGTCTCACTACACTAACTTGTAATTTTAGCTGAACACTGTGAGGAAGACGCACTACACTAACTTGTAGCTTTAGCTGAACACTGTGCAGAGGTCGCACTACACTAACTTGTAGTTTTAGCTGAACACTGTTCAGAGGACGCACTACACTAACTTGTAGCTTTAGCTGAACACTGTGCAGAGGTCGCACTACACTAACTTGTAGTTTTAGCTGAACACTGTGAGGAGGACGCACTAAACTAACTTGTAGCTTTAGCTGAACACTGTGCAGAGGTTGCACTACACTAACTTGTAGTTTTAGCTGAACACTGTTCAGAGGACGCACTACACTAACTTGTAGCTTTAGCTGAACACTGTGAGGAGGACGAACTACCTTAACTTGTAGCTTTAGCTGAACACTGTGCAGAGGTCGCACTACACTAACTTGTAGTTTTAGCTGAACACTGTTCAGAGGACGCACTACACTAACTTATAGCTTTAGCTGAACACTGTGAGGAGGACGCACTACCCTAACTCGTAGCTTTAGCTGAACACTGTGCAGAGGTCACACTACACTAACTTGTAGTTTTAGCTGAACACTGTTCAGAGGACGCACTACACTAACTTGTAGCTTTAGCTGAACACTGAGGAGGATGCACTACCCTAACTTGTAGCTTTAGCTGAACACTGTGCAGAGGTCACACTAAACTAACTTGTAGCTTTAGCTAAACACTGTGAGGAGGACGTACTACACTAACTTGTAGTTTTAGCTGAACACTGTTCAGAGGACGCACTACACTAACTTGTAGCTTTAGCTGAACACTGTGCAGAGGTCGCACTACACTAACTTGTAGTTTTAGCTGAACACTGTGAGGAGGACGCACTACACTAACTTGTAGCTTTAGCTGAACACTGTGAGGAGGACGCACTACCCTAACTTGTAGCTTTAGCTGAACACTGTGCAGAGGTCACACTACACTAACTTGTAGTTTTAGCTGAACACTGTTCAGAGGATGCACTACACTAACTTGTAGCTTTAGCTGAACACTGAGGAGGATGCACTACTCTAACTTGTAGCTTTAGCTGAACACTGTGCAGAGGTCACACTAAACTAACTTGTAGCTTTAGCTAAACACTGTGAGGAGGACGCACTACACTAACTTGTAGCTTTAGCTGAACACTGTGCAGAGGTTGCACTATACTAAATTGTAGTTTTAGCTGAACACTGAGGAGGACGCACTACACTAACTTGTAGCTTTAGCTGAACACTGTGCAGAGGTCTCGCTACACTAACTTGTAATTTTAGCTGAACACTGTGAGGAGGACGCACTACACTAACTTGTAGATTTAGCTGAACACTGTGCAGAGGTTGCACTATACTAACTTGTAGTTTTAGCTGAACACTGAGGAGGACGCACTACACTAACTTGTAGCTTTAGCTGAACACTGTGCAGAGGTCTCACTACACTAACTTGTAATTTTAGCTGAACACTGTGAGGACGCACTACACTAAATTGTAGCTTTAGCTGAACACTGTGCAGAGGTCGCACTACACTAACTTGTAGTTTTAGCTGAACACTGTTCAGAGGACGCACTACACTAACTTGTAGCTTTAGCTGAAAACTGCGCAGAGGTCGCACTACACTAACTTGTAGTTTTAGCTGAACACTGTGAGGAGGACGCACTACACTAACTTGTAGCTTTAGCTGAACACTGTGAGGAGGACGCACTACCCTAACTTGTAGCTTTAGCTGAACACTGTGCAGAGGTCACACTAAACTAACTTGTAGCTTTAGCTAAACACTGTGAGGAGGACGCACTACACTAACTTGTAGCTTTAGCTGAACACTGTGCAGAGGTTGCACTATACTAACTTGTAGTTTTAGCTGAACACTGAGGAGGACGCACTACACTAACTTGTAGCTTTAGCTGAACACTGTGCAGAGGTCTCACTACACTAACTTGTAATTTTAGCTGAACACTGTGAGGAGGACGCACTACACTAACTTGTAGCTTTAGCTGAACACTGTGCAGAGGTCGCACTACACTAACTTGTAGTTTTAGCTGAACACTGTTCAGAGGACGCACTACACTAACTTGTAGCTTTAGCTGAACACTGTGCAGAGGTCGCACTACACTAACTTGTAGTTTTAGCTGAAAACTATGAGGAGGACGCACAAAACTAACTTGTAGCTTTAGCTGAACACTGTGCAGAGGTTGCACTACACTAACTTGTAGTTTTAGCTGAACACTGTTCAGAGGATGCACTACCCTAACTTGTAGCTTTAGCTGAACACTGTGCAGAGGTCGCACTACACTAACTGGTAGTTTTAGCTGAACACTGTGAGGAGGACGCACTACACTAACTTGTAGCTTTAGCTGAACACTGTGAGGAGGACGCACTACCCTAACTTGTAGCTTTAGCTGAACACTGTGCAGAGGTCACACTAAACTAACTTGTAGCTTTAGCTAAACACTGTGAGGAGGACGCACTACACTAACTTGTAGCTTTAGCTGAACACTGTGCAGAGGTTGCACTATACTAACTTGTAGTTTTAGCTGAACACTGAGGAGGACGCACTAAACTAACTTGTAGCTTTAGCTGAACACTGTGCAGAGGTCTCACTACACTAACTTGTAATTTTAGCTGAACACTGTGAGGAGGACACACTACACTAACTTGTAGCTTTAGCTGAACACTGTGCAGAGGTCGCACTACACTAACTTGTAGTTTTAGCTGAACATTGTTCAGAGGACGCACTACACTAACTTGTAGCTTTAGCTGAACACTATGCAGAGGTCGCACTACACTAACTTGTAGTTTTAGCTGAACACTGTGAGGAGGACGCACTAAACTAACTTGTAGCTTTAGCTGAACACTGTGAGGAGGACGCACTACACTAACTTGTAGCTTTAGCTGAACACTGTGCAGAGGTTGCACTACACTAACTTGTAGTTTTAGCTGAACACTGTTCAGAGGACGCACTACACTAACTTGTAGCTTTAGCTGAACACTGTGAGGAGGACGCACTACCTTAACTTGTAGCTTTAGCTGAACACTGTGCAGAGGTTGCACTACACTAACTTGTAGTTTTAGCTGAACACTGTTCAGAGGACGCACTACACTAACTTGTAGCTTTAGCTGAACACTGTGAGGAGGAGGCACTACCCTAACTTGTAGCTTTAGCTGAACACTGTGCAGAGGTCACACTACACTAACTTGTAGTTTTAGCTGAACACTGTTCAGAGGACGCACTACACTAACTTGTAGCTTTAGCTGAACACTGAGGAGGATGCACTACCCTAACTTGTAGCTTTAGCTGAACACTGTGCAGAGGTCACACTAAACTAAATTGTAGCTTTAGCTAAACACTGTGAGGAGGACGCACTACACTAACTTGTAGCTTTAGCTGAACACTGTGCAGAGGTTACACTATACTAACTTGTAGTTTTAGCTGAACACAGGAGAACGCACTACACTAACTTGTAGCTTTAGCTGAACACTGTGCAGAGGTCTCACTACACTAACTTGTAATTTTAGCTGAACACTGTGAGGAGGACGCACTACACTAACTTGTAGCTTTAGCTGAACACTGTGCAGAGGTTGCACTATACTAACCTGTAGTTTTAGCTGAACACTGAGGAGGACGCACTACACTAACTTGTAGCTTTAGCTGAACACTGTGCAGAGGTCTCACTACACTAACTTGTAATTTTAGCTGAACACTGTGAGGAAGACGCACTACACTAACTTGTAGCTTTAGCTGAACACTGTGCAGAGGTCGCACTACACTAACTTGTAGTTTTAGCTGAACACTGTTCAGAGGACGCACTACACTAACTTGTAGCTTTAGCTGAACAGTGTGCAGAGGTCGCACTACACTAACTTGTAGTTTTAGCTGAACACTGTGAGGAGGACGCACTAAACTAACTTGTAGCTTTAGCTGAACACTGTGCAGAGGTTGCACTACACTAACTTGTAGTTTTAGCTGAACACTGTTCAGAGGACGCACTACACTAACTTGTAGCTTTAGCTGAACACTGTGAGGAGGACGCACTACCTTAACTTGTAGCTTTAGCTGAACACTGTGCAGAGGTCGCACTACACTAACTTGTAGTTTTAGCTGAACACTGTTCAGAGGACGCACTACACTAACTTGTAGCTTTAGCTGAACACTATGAGGAGGAGGCACTACCCTAACTTGTAGCTTTAGCTGAACACTGTAAAGAGGTCACACTACACTAACTTGTAGTTTTAGCTGAACACTGTTCAGAGGACGCACTACACTAACTTGTAGCTTTAGCTGAACACTGAGGAGGATGCACTACCCTAACTTGTAGCTTTAGCTGAACACTGTGCAGAGGTCACACTAAACTAAATTGTAGCTTTAGCTAAACACTGTGATGAGGACGCACTACACTAACTTGTAGCTTTAGCTGAACACTGTGCAGAGGTTACACTATACTAACTTGTAGTTTTAGCTGAACACAGGAGAACGCACTACACTAACTTGTAGCTTTAGCTGAACACTGTGCAGAGGTCTCACTACACTAACTTGTAATTTTAGCTGAACACTGTGAGGAGGACGCACTACACTAACTTGTAGCTTTAGCTGAACACTGTGCAGAGGTTGCACTATACTAACCTGTAGTTTTAGCTGAACACTGAGGAGGACGCACTACACTAACTTGTAGCTTTAGCTGAACACTGTGCAGAGGTCTCACTACACTAACTTGTAATTTTAGCTGAACACTGTGAGGAAGACGCACTACACTAACTTGTAGCTTTAGCTGAACACTGTGCAGAGGTCTCACTACACTAACTTGTAGTTTTAGCTGAACACTGTTCAGAGGACGCACTACACTAACTTGTAGCTTTAGCTGAACACTGTGCAGAGGTCGCACTACACTAACTTGTAGTTTTAGCTGAACACTGTGAGGAGGACGCACTAAACTAACTTGTAGCTTTAGCTGAACACTGTGCAGAGGTTGCACTACACTAACTTGTAGTTTTAGCTGAACACTGTTCAGAGGACGCACTACACTAACTTGTAGCTTTAGCTGAACACTGTGAGGAGGACGAACTACCTTAACTTGTAGCTTTAGCTGAACACTGTGCAGAGGTCGCACTACACTAACTTGTAGTTTTAGCTGAACACTGTTCAGAGGACGCACTACACTAACTTATAGCTTTAGCTGAACACTGTGAGGAGGACGCACTACCCTAACTCGTAGCTTTAGCTGAACACTGTGCAGAGGTCACACTACACTAACTTGTAGTTTTAGCTGAACACTGTTCAGAGGACGCACTACACTAACTTGTAGCTTTAGCTGAACACTGAGGAGGATGCACTACCCTAACTTGTAGCTTTAGCTGAACACTGTGCAGAGGTCACACTAAACTAACTTGTAGCTTTAGCTAAACACTGTGAGGAGGACGCACTACACTAACTTGTAGTTTTAGCTGAACACTGTTCAGAGGACGCACTACACTAACTTGTAGCTTTAGCTGAACACTGTGCAGAGGTCGCACTACACTAACTTGTAGTTTTAGCTGAACACTGTGAGGAGGACGCACTACACTAACTTGTAGCTTTAGCTGAACACTGTGAGGAGGACGCACTACCCTAACTTGTAGCTTTAGCTGAACACTGTGCAGAGGTCACACTAAACTAACTTGTAGCTTTAGCTAAACACTGTGAGGAGGACGCACTACACTAACTTGTAGCTTTAGCTGAACACTGTGCAGAGGTTGCACTATACTAACTTGTAGTTTTAGCTGAACACAGGAGAACGCACTACACTAACTTGTAGCTTTAGCTGAACACTGTGCAGAGGTCTCACTACACTAACTTGTAATTTTAGCTGAACACTAGGAGGACGCACTACCCTAAATTGTAGCTTTAGCTGAACACTGTGCAGAGGTCGCACTACACTAACTTGTAGTTTTAGCTGAACACTGTTCAAAGGACGCACTACACTAACTTGTAGCTTTAGCTGAACACTGAGGAGGACGCACTACCTTAACTTGTAGCTTTAGCTGAACACTGTGCAGAGGTCACACTACACTAACTTGTAGTTTTAGCTGAACACTGTGCAGAGGTTACACTATACTAACTTGTAGTTTTAGCTGAACACAGGAGAACGCACTACACTAACTTGTAGCTTTAGCTGAACACTGTGCAGAGGTCTCACTACACTAACTTGTAATTTTAGCTGAACACTGTGAGGAGGACGCACTACACTAACTTGTAGCTTTAGCTGAACACTGTGCAGAGGTTACACTATACTAACTTGTAGTTTTAGCTGAACACAGGAGAACGCACTACACTAACTTGTAGCTTTAGCTGAACACTGTGCAGAGGTCTCACTACACTAACTTGTAATTTTAGCTGAACACTGTGAGGAGGACGCACTACACTAACTTGTAGCTTTAGCTGAACACTGTGCAGAGGTTGCACTATACTAACCTGTAGTTTTAGCTGAACACTGAGGAGGACGCACTACACTAACTTGTAGCTTTAGCTGAACACTGTGCAGAGGTCTTACTACACTAACTTGTAATTTTAGCTGAACACTGTGAGGAAGACGCACTACACTAACTTGTAGCTTTAGCTGAACACTGTGCAGAGGTCGCACTACACTAACTTGTAGTTTTAGCTGAACACTGTTCAGAGGACGCACTACACTAACTTGTAGCTTTAGCTGAACACTGTGCAGAGGTCGCACTACACTAACTTGTAGTTTTAGCTGAACACTGTGAGGAGGACGCACTAAACTAACTTGTAGCTTTAGCTGAACACTGTGCAGAGGTTGCACTACACTAACTTGTAGTTTTAGCTGAACACTGTTCAGAGGACGCACTACACTAACTTGTAGCTTTAGCTGAACACTGTGAGGAGGACGAACTACCTTAACTTGTAGCTTTAGCTGAACACTGTGCAGAGGTCGCACTACACTAACTTGTAGTTTTAGCTGAACACTGTTCAGAGGACGCACTACACTAACTTATAGCTTTAGCTGAACACTGTGAGGAGGACGCACTACCCTAACTCGTAGCTTTAGCTGAACACTGTGCAGAGGTCACACTACACTAACTTGTAGTTTTAGCTGAACACTGTTTAGAGGACGCACTACACTAACTTGTAGCTTTAGCTGAACACTGAGGAGGATGCACTACCCTAACTTGTAGCTTTAGCTGAACACTGTGCAGAGGTCACACTAAACTAACTTGTAGCTTTAGCTAAACACTGTGAGGAGGACGCACTAGACTAACTTGTAGTTTTAGCTGAACACTGTTCAGAGGACGCACTACACTAACTTGTAGCTTTAGCTGAACACTGTGCAGAGGTCGCACTACACTAACTTGTAGTTTTAGCTGAACACTGTGAGGAGGACGCACTACAGTAACTTGTAGCTTTAGCTGAACACTGTGAGGAGGACGCACTACCCTAACTTGTAGCTTTAGCTGAACACTGTGCAGAGGTCACACTAAACTAACTTGTAGCTTTAGCTAAACACTGTGAGGAGGACGCACTACACTAACTTGTAACTTTAGCTGAACACTGTGCAGAGGTTGCACTATACTAACTTGTAGTTTTAGCTGAACACAGGAGAACGCACTACACTAACTTGTAGCTTTAGCTGAACACTGTGCAGAGGTCTCACTACACTAACTTGTAATTTTAGCTGAACACTAGGAGGACGCACTACACTAACTTGTAGCTTTAGCTGAACACTGTGAGGAGGACGCACTACCCTAAATTGTAGCTTTAGCTGAACACTGTGCAAAGGTCGCACTACACTAACTTGTAGTTTTAGCTGAACACTGTTCAAAGGACGCACTACACTAACTTGTAGCTTTAGCTGAACACTGTGAGGAGGACGCACTACCTTAACTTGTAGCTTTAGCTGAACACTGTGCAGAGGTCACACTACACTAACTTGTAGTTTTAGCTGAACACTGTGAGAAGGACGCACTACACTAACTGTAAATAGTCTAGCTGCCTGACTGTGGTACTAATAGGATCAAAAGAACACCAGCAATTTTCTTCAGGTAGCTGTAAATACTGTAACAAGACAAGCCTGCCTGTCAGTAGGAAGATAACAGGAACGGATCTAGCTAAACTGAATACAGTGTGTGTATATATATATATATATATATATATACACATACATATACACACACAACACCTGGGATGCATATATACACAATACACTGTACGTGCAGCTGACTCACTGACTGTCCTGCCTAATCTAGCTAACTCAAATGAAATCACACTGTCTCTCTCTCTAAGCACGCCGGAACACACTACACAGGGCCGCCGTGCAGGTGGCCTTATATAGTGTGGGGCGTGTTCTAACCCCCTGAGCCATAATTGGCTAAAGCCACCCTGGCTTTGGCCAATTACAGCTCTCCCTATTGATGGCCCTGTGATTGGCCAAGCATGCGGGTCACAGTGCATGCTTGGCCAATCATCAGCCAGCAATGCACTGCGATGCCGCAGTGAATTATGGGCCGTGATGCGCCACACGAATTTGACGCGAGCGGCCCATATCGTTCGCAATTCGGCGAACGATCGAACAGCCGATGTTCGAGTCGAACATGGGTTCGACTCGAACGCGAAGCTCATCCCTAGTCAAAATAGTATGCTTTATTAGTAATCACTGAGGAGAAGTATTGAATCTTATATTTCCTATTTTGTTAGCAGTGCATATTACATATTTATTATAGGGGTAAAATCCTTTTACTTGTGTGTAAAGGTAGGATGGAAAAAAGAAACTTGTTTAGGAGGATTAACAGTATTTGGAGATAGATGATCTCTTAAAGTGTTACTAAATCTAGGACCCTGCATTCACTATATCTGGTCTACCACAGTACACAGAACATGGAAATGAAATAGTTTTTGCAAATATAAACTGCTAAATACCTTTTCTCATCAACAGTATATAGCAGTCTTGTGACTTCTATCAGTTTTTGGTTAAAACTTGTAAGAGGAATTTTCATTCTCCCCTGATTGTCCTATGAGGCTGCAGGACCCCTGACTCTCTGTCTGAACAGTGCTGATTGGCCCTGTGTGGATCACATGCACCCTCCCAAGAAAAAAAAAACTCTCTAGCAATACACACCAAACTGAGCATGTGCAGATTGCCCCCAAGACTCCGTTCTATCAGGAAATAGATTGGGGACTGTGGAAGAAGGGGCGGATCAGAGAAGACAGGCTCAAACAGCCTTTTTACACAATGCGCAGGATTAACCCCTTTTCAACCCTATTTCTTTCAAGACTGGATAAGACTTCAGGATCCCCCATCTCTTTTTGAAGATTTGTTTAATCTGAAAATGTTGCACTGAGAAGTTGGTGATAAAAGGAAAGAACATCTTACTCGGATTTAACAATTATTTTCTGTCCATGTCACTAACCTCTTGTATGGTTCTAACTAGAGTAGCTTCCTCATAGACTTTCTTTAAAAAAAGCTTTCTTCAGCACCGATGCTTGTTGGACATAATAATTTCTGCAGTTGCGTCTCATCCTCAAAAATTGTCTATTTTTAAAGCGGACCTTCAGTCATTTTTTTCATCTTTCCATCTATTAAGTCTTCTGTCCTTGTTTTAACTTTAGATAGAAAACATTTTTTTTCTGCCAGTAAATACCTTATACAGCCCACTTCCTGTTTCTTGTCTGGTCATTAGCCTAGGCTTACAACATCATGCACAGCTCTCTTTCTCACTCTCGTGAGAGTTTGCCAGGACGGGGGGAGGGGGTGAGTCATAAGAGGGCCAATGAGAGCTACAGGGCTGCAGTGTCCCACACTGCCCACAGTTAAAATGGATGCAGCTAGACTTGGTGAAGGGAGATTTCTGCAGCATATTTGGCAAGTACAGAATCACAGTATATATAAAATAATATAAACAAACACAACCCAAGTGGCAAATATGCGCTTACTCCCGAATAATAATAAGCCGCTAACACAGCACTAGAAAATTGCACATATATCAAATGGAAAACAAAACGTGTAGCGCTAAAGAAAGACAAAAGGAGAATAAAACACCTACACACTGATAAGGTATGGAGCCAGTATCCTACAAACAGTTAAACTGAGACACAGTTGGATTTCTCACAATATGTGTGAATCAAAATACAGTACGGAGTCCGTGAGTGAGAAATAAATGGAATAATGCTTGTAAGTGATATGTGAACCACCTTCACCAGCATGGGATCCTATAGTCTCTGAATAGATGCTAAACACCAGATAAAATTCAAGTTCCAGATTAGATGATGTATGGAATGAATCAGCTCTAGAACGTCACACCACAGTGTCTTCACACACGTGCAAATCACTCTAACGGTAAAGTTGGTAAAATTGGAGGCTTACCGGAGGGTTTGAACCCAAAACAGTGTATACTGTGAGGGTCAAACCAGCTTTTATTGCATAAAAGTCCTGGGGTGGACGAAGTCTACTCAGACGAAACGCGTCGGGAGGACTCCACTGCTGCCTTCTTTTATGTACAAGCGCTTTTTTAACAACTTTATCATGTAAGTGTATTTCCTTTTAAATAAACTACGGTTTTTATGGTATCACACTATGTGGCCTCTTTTATATTCTCTATGAGCTGCAAACGGGGAGATCTTATGTCATGATTGGAGAAGATACATCTTTATGAACCCCTTGTGATCCCTTCACGCTGCCAAGGTCTTCCCACCATTGCCATTATGCAATAAAAGCTGGTTTGACCCTCACAGTATACACTGTTTTGGGTTCAAACCCTCCGGTAAGCCTCCAATTTTACCAACTTTACCGTTAGAGTGATTTGCACGTGTGTGAAGACACTGTGGTGTGACGTTCTAGAGCTGATTCATTCCATACATCATCTAATCTGGAACTTGAATTTTATCTGGTGTTTAGCATCTATTCAGAGACTATAGGATCCCATGCTGGTGAAGGTGGTTCACATATCACTTACAAGCATTATTCCATTTATTTCTCACTCACGGACTCCGTACTGTATTTTGATTCACACATATTGTGAGAAATCCAACTGTGTCTCAGTTTAACTGTTTGTAGGATACTGGCTCCATATATAAAATAATATGCAAAGTGGTTGGAGGGAAGCTTCAGAATGGCAAAGATGTTTTTATTACAAATTATGTGAGCAGACTGCAGTTCCTCTTTAAGCCACAGAGGATGATAGCAACTGTCTACAGGAATGTAACCATTTCTATCTGACGTCTTAAAGAAAGATTAAGTAAATATTTCTCCATTCCTGACCATTAGGTTTAAGGTCCAATAAGTTCACTATGTTTACTATACACATAAGACAGGCTAATATTCCTATAATTTCTGTTTAGATGAGACATGACATTAACCAGTGATGCTTCATAACCCATTCAAAATAACAAAATATCATCCATAAATAGTTTATAAAATAATAAGTTGTCCCATCCTTTGTCCAAGATGGTATCTATTTTTTTGTTGCATTGTTGGGTGGAGCATGTAAATAGCTCAGGTTTGGGGCTACATTTTTGTTGTGAACAAGCATGAGTTATATGTGTGAAACCAGTCTACCAATGTCCCTGTAATGTCCTGTCTACGTACTTTGGCACTTTGACAATAAAGTAACTATTCTACAGAAGTTCTTTCTTCCATGATGTGCGACCAATCTTCTTTTCCTTCAATTACTACTAACAGTGGTGAGCCTATAAGGAAATCGTTATCCACAGTCTGAGCGGTGTTACACTCTTTCTGGTCTTGGTATCCAATTCCCACTTGCCATGGGGGCAAAATTTGAGACGTTATGGAGGTCCAGGTATAGGCTACATAATAATGGCCGCTTAACACAGACAATAGAGGCCCCTGAGGAAGGGCGGTCCCACGAAACGTTAATGAGCAGAGAAAAAGTGCTTGAGGCCACACTGCCAGTCTGTTCAGTTGTTGGCGGCACCTTATATAAGTGTTACAAGCAGCTTATTTGTCTCGATATTTTTAAATCATGTGGAGGTTTTTAACGCTTGTGTCCTGTATACATTGATGGGTCAACATTAAATATTACACTAAGAGAGTTTATCTTGTTGTTGGTGTCTTGTGAATGCCGATACTGCCCCTGGAGGAAGGAAGGAGTACAGACTTCAATATACCAGCTAATGAGAGCCTGGAGGGAACTAAAAAACAAACGTATACTGATGTTCTATCCTTAGACAGCATATTATTGCGGTGAGTTTTGAATCTCTCTATACAGTGGAAAGATTTTCACAGCTAGTGTTTTTTGATTACTTCCTGGTGAAGGATTGAACACAGACATTATGGGGACCATGATTAAGCTCCAAGGGGCGGAGTGAAACGTGTTGGGGGTATGGCCTGGTGGGAGCCCAGCCATTTGTTGCAATACCAGTGGGTCTGCATTGATGTGCGGCTTCATGGGATTTATCCTTTGCTCAACACTACTATTAGTGTATTATTAATATACACAACTAATAAGTCAAAGTACAAGCTGAAATAAATACTGTATATACGCTGCGCTTTCAAACATACTCTTCACATTATATATATATATATATATATATATAAAGTGATAACCAAAGTGCAAATATGCGTGTGAGTCACACACCATGATACATCCAGTAACTATTGACTGTAAAAAGTGACAATAGTGCAACAAATAGTTATGAATACTTAAAAATGAACATATAATTGAAAATATATAATCCCACTAATAAAAAGTGCTATAACGTGCATCCAATCCATATGGTGATTGGTTGTATCAAAATTATTGTTCATAAAATCATATAGTGTTCATAAAAATATATAATGGACTCAATCCACTAAAACATATACAGTCAGGTCCATAAATATTGGGACATCGACACAATTCTAATCTTTTTGGCTCTATACATCACCATAATGTATTTGAAATGAAACAAACAAAATGTGCTTTAACTGCAGACTTTCAGCTTTAATTTGAGGGTATTTACATCCAAATCAGGTGAACAGTGTAGGAATTACAACAGTTTGTATATGTGCCTCCCACTTTTTAAGGGACCAAAAGTAATGGGACAGATTAACAGTCATCCATCAAACTTTCACTTTTTAATACTTGGTTGCAAATCCTTTGCAGTCAATTACAGCCTGAAGTCTGGAACGCACAGACATCACCAGACGCTGGGTTTCATCCCTGGTGATGCTCTGTCAGGCCTCTACTGCAACTGTCTTCAGTTCCTGCTTGTTCTTGGGGCATTTTCCCTTCAGTTTTGTCTTCAGCAAGTGAAATGCAAGCTCAATCGGATTCAGGTCAAGTGATTGACTTGGCCATTGCATAACATTCCACTTCTTTCCCTTAAAAAACTCTTTGGTTGCTTTTGCAGTATGCTTCGGGTCATTGTCCATCTGCACTGTGAAGCGCCGTCCAATGAGTTCTGAAGCATTTTGCTGAATATGAGCAGATAATATTGCCCAAAACAATGTCCCGATGTCCCAATATTCATGGACCTGATTGTAGATGAATAAAAAGTGCTTCTATGTGCATATGTGTCATCCAATTATTTCAACTCAAAAGTGCTTCTAAAGTCCATGCTATTTGAAACTGCTGTGTAGATAATTCAAAACAAGCCGCAGTGACCTATGCGATTTGGAAACTGCTATGTAGCAAGCCACAGTGATCACACTCAGGTGCTCCCCCTAAGGTATTAAACGCTCACCTCTGAGCGTGTGAATTTGCACTTAAGCTTAGTCAATACAAGCCTGTGAACCACCTCTGGGGCTCTGCGGTTTTAACCAGACTCCTGGACCTGTCAGCACTATACCTTGGTTGAGTAAAAAAGGATTGGATGGTGTAATAACATTTTAACAGTTTATTCATCACATAAAACCCCCCTATAGGGTACTCACATAGTATAGGCGCGTCAGTGCGCCACTCTGCATCAGGCAAACAGCATGTAAAGATACCGGATCGATATTGGGATGATATGGGGTTCTTTCCTGACAGGTCACCTGCTGAACGTCTGTCCTGTCCCCTCCCCAACATGTATCAATACAGGGAACTTCCGTATCTACTTCTGCATCAGGCAAACAGCTGTATATTTGAAAGTGCAGCATATATATTTATTTCTGCTTTTGTTTTTATGAGGCGCTTGCAGCTGTTTCACGGTGCCATTTAGGCAATTTATAATCAGAGGAGGCTCACGGGATCTTTTATATACAGTATATCAAAGTACAAGCTACCCATTTCAAATATTATTTCAGTTCTCGTACCATATGCTATAGCCGAGACAAGCTCCCACCTGGCCTTCACTTACAGTGGTTGACACAATTTTCAATAACGGTTCAAAGTAATACAGTGTTTATGGTTTGTGGTGCGATATGGCCAGCCATAGATTTTCCCTTTCACATGGAGGGGTGAGCGCCCTGTGAAGACAAGGGTGAATGAGAGTTTTCATTTTATGTGATGATTATAGTAGTAGTTTGGGAGTCAAACACAGCCAGTGAGCCAATGAGGGGGGGGGGGGGGAATCATGGATCTATGTGTCTTGTGGATGCAAGGACTTGGGAGAAAGCATGAACCAGTGCCCTTACAGCAAGCAGATTTCCATTGGGGCACTGGTCAAGGGGGAGGAGCGATCCAGGCTGAGGGGAAGGCCACTCATTCGTGGCCACCCCCTCGCGATTGCTCCCAACAAATGACAATCTTCCTCTGCTGCTGTAATGTAAACAGCGGCAGAGGAAGTGATGTCATCTCTCCTCGAGCCGGTCTTTTCGTTTCGGCGCCGAGGAGAGAAGACATCGATGTGAGTTGCGCAACACTACACTAACAGTAGAACACACTAGGCACACTTTTCACCCCCATCACCCCCCTGTACTCCCTGTCACAGTGACACCAATAGCAGTTTTTTTTTTTTTGCATTGGTGTCAGTTTGTGACAGTTATAAGTGGTAGGGCAGTTAGGGTTAGCCCCCTTTAGGTCTAGGATACCCCCCAACCCCTCCTAATAAAGTTTTAACCCCTTGATCACCCCCCATCGCCAGTGTCACTAAGCGATCATTTTTCTGATCGCTGTATTAGTGTCACAGGTGACGCTAGTTAGGGAGGTAAGTATATAGGTTCGCCATCAGTGTTTTATAGCGACAGGGACCCCCATATACTACCTAAAAAAGGTTTTAACACCCTGATTGCCCCCTAGTTAACCCTTTCACCAGTGATCACCGTATAACTGTTATGGGTGACGCTGGTTAGTTAGTTTGTTTTTTATAGTTTCAGGGCACCCGTCGTTTATTACCTAATAAAGGTTTAACCCCCTAATCGCCCAGCGGTGATATAAGTTACGTTTTAGGGTCAGATAAGGTCTGCGTCGCCCCAGGCAGCGTCAGGTTAGCTCCAGTACCGCTAACACCCACGCACGCAGCATACACCTCACTTAGTGGTATAGTATCTGAACGGATCAATATCTGATCCGATCAGATCTATACTAGCGTCCCCTGCAGTTTAGGGTTCCCAAAAACGCAGTGTTAGCACGATCAGCCCAAATACCTGCTAGCACCTGCCTTTTGCCCCTCGGCCCAGCCCACCCAAGTGCAGTGTCGATCGATCACTGTCACTTACACACATACTAAACACACATAACTGCAGCGTTCGCAGAGTCAGGCCTAATCCCTGCGATCGATAACAGTTTTTGTTGGTAGAGTTTTGATACAGTCGCTAACAGTCAGGAGCTTTTTTGGCCTAGTGAGTCTCACTAGTGTACCACTAAAGGTACACTAGTGAAGAGGCCTACACGTTTCTGAGCATGACAGATAGTGAAGAGGAAGTCACTCATCTGTCAGATTCAGGCTCAGAATACGATCTTGTAGACAGCGGCTCCATGACAGATAGCTCTGACGACAGAGTTGTGGTCCCTGCCAAGGTCAGGCGTACCAGACCCCGGACAACTTCTTCTGTCCTTGATGTGAAAGAACCGCAGGTCCCTCGTATGGAGCAGAGAAGTACTAGCGCCGCTATTCCTTCTGGTGAACTGGCAAGCACCAGCGGCCTAGTACACCCTGGTCATACATCCAGCACTGCAGTATCACGTGGTGACGTGGCGAGTCCCATAAGTGCAGTTCAAGCTGGCGAGGTGGCAAGCACAAATAGTGTCCCCCTGCCACCAAGAATACGAATACAGGCCTGTCATGCCCATAGTGCCCTTCCTGCTGCATTCGCCAATCCTAATTGGGAGCCCACCACTTCTGCAGCACCCGTACTTCCCTCATTCACTGGCCAACCCAGCATTCAGGTGGAAACAGTTGATTTTACGTCACTTGATTTTTATTTGCTGTTTTTTTTACCGAAGACCTCTATAGATCTATTGTGGACCAAAGCAATTTGTATGCTGGTCAACACATCGCCACTATTCCCCAGTCCTCCATTGCCAGAAATTGGGGACCAATTACGGTGTCCGAATTTAAGCTCTTTCTGGGCCTTTCCCTCAACATGGGCATAACCAAAAAAAGTGAGTTGCGGTCATATTGGTCCAGTGACCTAATTCACCATATGCCCTTGTTCTCTGCCTCCATGACCAGGGCACGATACGAGCAGATCTTGCGGTTCATGCAGTTCAATGACAATGAACTCTCTCATCCTCGTGGAGACCCTGAATACGATCGGCTCTACAAAATTCGGCCCCTCGTAAACCACTTTAACCAACGTTTTGCAGACTTGTTTACTCCCCATCAAGTTGTCTGCGTTGATGAGTCCCTGATTAAGTTTTCTGGCCGCTTGTCATTCAAACAGTACCTTCCCAGCAAGCGTACCAGATATGGGGTCAAGATGTATAAGCTCTGTGACAGGGCCACAGGCTATACATGTAGTTTTATGGTTTACGAGGGAAAAGATAGTCACATAGAGCCGACAAACTGCCCTGACTACATAGGTAGCGCTGGCAAGATTGTGTGGGACTTGGTGTCACCCTTATTCGGAAAGGGGTACCACTTGCATGTGGACAATTATTACACGAGCGTGCCACTTTTTAGTCACCTTTTTGATCATCAGATTGGAGCATGTGGCACCGTGTGACCTAATCGCCGGGGCTTTCCCCAGCGGCTTGTAGATTCCCATCTTAGGCTGGGGGAGAGAGCCTGCTTGCAGTGTAATAATTTGCTTGCTATGAAGTGGAGGGATAATAAGAATGTTTTCGTTCTTACCTCCCTTCATGCAGACACGACGGTCCAAATTACTACGGCGACTGGTGTTGTGGAGAAACTACTATATAACCTTAACATGGGAGGGGTGGACCTCAACGACCAGTTGTTGGCGCCGTACCTAGTTGCCCGTAAGGCCAGACGCTGGTACAAAAAAGTGTCTGTTTATTTCAATTGGCTTTGCTGAACACTTATGTGCTATACAGAGTTTCAGGATGGACTGGATCCTTCCTTAAATTCCAGGAAGAGATCGTCAGAGCCCTTCTGTTTCCAGACGGTGCTCCACCTCACCTTCCCCAACCAAATGCAGTAAGCCGGCTGCATGAGAGGCATTTTCTTTATGTCCTCCCGAGTACCCCTACCCAATGAGCCCCCCAAAAAAGATGTCGTGTCTGCAGCAAGTGCGGATATAGGCGTGACACCCGCTATTATTGTCCCTCCTGTCCTGACAATCCTGGTCTTTGCATTGGTAAATGTTTTGAACGCTACCATACACTAGTTGAATATTAACCTTTCACAGGGTCTTCCAAGATGCCGTCACATTTTGAGAGACCCGAACCTGGAAACAGTTACAGTTACAAAAGTTACAGTTACAAAAAAAAGTGTAAAAAAAAAAAACCAAAAGAATGTAAAAAAAAAAAAAAAAAAAACCACAAAAAAATATATGAAATAAAAAAAACAAAAATAGTTGTTGTTTTATTGTTCTCTCTCTATTGTTCTGCTCTTTTTTACTGTATTCTATTCTGCAATGTTTTATTGTTATTATGTTTTTATCATGTTTGCTTTATAGGTATGCAATTTTTTTATACTTTACTGTTTACTGTGTTTTATTGTTAACCATTTTTTTGTGTTCAGGTATGCCATTCAGCTGCAGAGCGGATTTATTTATCTTGACAGCAACAGCGTTTGCTCCCACGATACATAAAGCCGTGACTCCAGCGCTGTCGGAGGTGATTTCACCACCACAGTTATATACTTCAGCATATATGCTGAAGCAGGGGGGCAGCAGAGGGCGGAGGAGCGATTTGCTCCTAACTTTTGCGGGAGGATGCCCCCATGCTTCGGCATATATATATTTTAGGCACAGGTTGCGTTAAATGTTTTATTTTTTACTATGTTTTTTTGTATTTGCTTTGCAGGTATGGTAAGTCTTACTGTTATACTGTAATGTTACTTTGTTTTATTGTTAACCATCATTTGCTTAGCAGGTACGCCATTCAGTTGCAGCACGGATTTATTTATCTTGACAGCAACAGCGTTTGCTCCCACGATACATAAAGCCGTGACTCCAGCGATGTAGAAGGTGATTTTACCAGCACAGTTAAAAAAAGAGCATATATGCCAAAGCATGGGGGCAGCAGGGGCGGAGGAGCGATTTGCTCCTACCTTTTGGGGCGGATGCCCCCATGCTTCGGCATATATATACGGTGCATGTATGCCCATCATTAGAAGTGGGTGGATGAAGGGAGGTATTCCAATGGTGGGCATACCCACCGATCAATCTCTTTTTTTTCGTTCAGCCCAGAGGCTGCATGAAAAAAAAGTTTACAATATATGCCCAACAAGGACCAGCAACGTACTGGTATGTTGCTGGATTTTGAGTGGTTATACCACTCCATCTTGGTATCATTATTTTCAGCCAGCGGTAGGCTTTCATGTAGAAGCAATCCTAGCGGCTAATTAGCCTCTAGACTGCTTTTACAAGCAGTGGGAGGGAATCCTCCCCCCACCGTCTTCCATGTTTTTCTCTGGCTCTCCTGTCCCAACAGGGAACCTGAGAATGCAACCGGTGATTCAGCCAGCTGACCATAGAGCTGATCAGAGACCAGACTGGCTCCAAACATCTCTATGGCCTAAGAAACCGGAAGCTACGAGCATTTCATGACTTAGATTTTGCCGGATGTAAACAGCGCCATTAGGAAATTGGGAAAGCATTTTATCACACCGATCTTGGTGTAGTCAGATGCTTTGAGGGCAGAGGAGAGATCTAGGGTCTAATAGACCAAAATTTTTTCAAAAAAGAGTACCTGTCACTACCTATTGCTATCATAGGGGATTTTTACATTCCCTGAGATAACAATAAAAATGATTAAAAAAAATGAAAGGAACAGTTTAAAAATAAGATAAAAAAGCAAAAAAAAATAAAGAAAAAAAAAAAAAGCACCCCTGTCCCCCCCCTGCTCTCGCGCAAAGGCGAACGCAAGCGTCGGTCTGGCGTCAAATGTAAACACCAATTGCACCATGCATGTGAGGTATCACCGCGAAGGTCAGATCAAGGGCAGTAATTTTAGCAGTAGACCTCCTCTGTAAATCTAAAGTGGTAAAGGCTTTTAAAAATGAAATTTAGTTTGTCGCCACTGCACGTTTGTGCGCAATTTTAAAGCCTGTCATGTTTGGTATCCATGTACTCGGCCTAAGATCATCTTTTTTATTTCATCAAACATTTGGGCAATATAGTGTGTTTTAGTGCACTAACATTTAAAAAAGTGTGTGTTTTCCCAAAAAAATGCGTTTGAAAAATCGCTGCACAAATACTGTGTGAAAAAAACAATATGCCATGGGCATATGTGGAATTACACCCCAAAATACATTCTGCTGCTTCTCCTGAGTACGGGGATACCACATGTGTGGGACTTTTTGGGAGCCTAGCCGCGTACGGGGCCCGAAAACCAAGCACCGCCTTCAGGATTCCTAAAAACGTAAATTTTTGATTTCACTCCTCACTACCTATCACAGTTTTGAAGGCCATTAAATGCCAAGATGGCACAACCCCCCCCCCCCCAAATGACCCTATTTTGGAAAGTAGACACCCCAAGCTATTTGCTGAGAGGCATGTTGAGTCCATGGAATATTTTATATTTTGAATATTTTGACACAAGTTGAGGGAAAATTACAAACTTTTTTTTTTTTTTTGCACAAAAAGTTTGTAATTTTCCCGCAACTTGTGTCAAAATATTCAAAATTTAAAATATTCCATGGACTCAACATGCCTCTCAGCAAATAGCTCGAGGTGTCTACTTTCCAAAATAGGGTCATGGGGGGGGGGGGGGTTGTGCCATCTTGGCATTTTATGGCCTTCAAAACTGTGATAGGTAGTGAGGAGTGAAATCAAAAATTTACGCTTTTAGGAATCCTGAAGGCGGTGCTTGGTTTTCGGGGCCCCGTACGCGGCTAGGCTCCCAAAAAGTCCCACACATGTGGTATCCCCATACTCAGGAGAAGCAGCTAAATGTATTTTGGGGTGCAATTCGACATATGCCCATGGCCTGTGTGAGCAATATATCATTTAGTGACAACTTTTTGTAAATTATTTTTTTGTCATTATTTAATCACTTGGGACAAAAAAATTAATATTCAATGGGCTCAATGTGCCTCTCAGCAATTTCCTTGGGGTGTCTACTTTCCAAAATGGGGTCATTTGGGGGGGGGTTTGTACTGCCCTGCCATTTTAGCACCTCAAGAAATGACATAGGCAGTCAAACTAAAAGCTGTGTAAATTCCAGAAAATGTACCCTAGTTTGTAGACGCTATAACTTTTGCGCAAACCAATAAATATACGCTTATTGACATTTTTTTTTTACCAAAGACATGTGGCCGAATACATTTTGGCCTAAATGTATGACTAAAATTGAGTTTATTGGATTTTTTTTATAACAAAAAGTAGAAAATATCATTTTTTTTTTCAAAATTTTCTTTCTTTTTACGTTTATAGCGCAAAAAATAAAAACCGCAGAGGTGATCAAATACCATCAAAAGAAAGCTCTATTTGTGGAAAGAAAAGGACGCAAATTGCGTTTGGGTACAGCATTGCATGACCGAGCAATTAGCAGTTAAAGCGATGCAGTGCCAATTGTAAAAAGTGCTCTGGTCAGGAAGGGGGTAAATCCTTCCGGGGCTGAAGTGGTTAAAAAGGCCAAACTTTTCATACCACTTTAATGCATATAAAATAATTACTCTGTATGTTTTAGAATTGTTTGCTACATTCAAGGTCTTGAGTATATTTTATGATGTTTTCAGGAAAAAAGTTGAAGCCATTTTTATTTATGCTCCTAGGCTTTATAGAATAGTCCTATGGCACATATATATCTTTTTGTTTGTGTGTTTCTAAAGTAGGCTTTGAGAGCATTTTCCCCAGTGAATTTTGGCCAATTTGTCACGCATAGTCTTTTGGTGAATTGCGAATTCTAGGGTTTTGTTTGCATAAATGCAAATAAGTAAATCAATAGATAAGGGAATTTGCCTTAGTGGAGATATGTACAAGAGGTAGCTTGAGTACTTCCACAAGAGATCTTACTAATCTTATACCTCTTGTTGACCATTAGCCATATGGCCTTACTCTTGAAGCTCTTTAAAAGTCTATTTTAACAGAGTGGTAGGAACAGAGAAGATGAGCTATTTAGCTATTATGCCCTGTACACACGGTCGGACATTGATCGGACATTCCGACAACAAAATACTAGGATTTTTTCCGACGGATGTTGGCTCAAACTTGTCTTGCATACACACAGTCACACAAAGTTGTCGGAAAATCCGATCGTTCTGAACGCGGTGACGTAAAACACGTACGTCGGGACTATAAACGGGGCAGTAGCCAATAGCTTTCATCTCTTTATTTGTTCTGAGCATGCGTGGCACTTTGTGCGGTGGATTTGTGTACACACGATTGGAATTTCCGACAACGGATTTTGTTGTCGGAAAATTTTATAGCCTGCTCTCAAACTTTGTGTGTCGGAAAATCCAATGGAAAATGTGTGATGGAGCCTACACACGGTCGGAATTTCCGACAACAAGGTCCTATCACACATTTTCCGTTGGAAAATCCGACCGTGTGTACAGGGCATTAGTTTTATATTTTATCTCAGGTTGACCAGCAAGTATATAGAGTGGGTTCAAGGCTTCCTTCTGTTTAACGACTTCGACCCCGGAAGGAATTACCTCCTGACCAGAGCACTTTTTGCGATACGGCACTGCATCGCTTTAACTGACAATTGCGCGGTCATGCTACGTTGTACCCAAACAAAATTGACGTCCTTTTTTTCCCACAAATAGAGCTTTCTTTTGGTTGTATTTGATCACCTCTGCCGTTTTTATTTTTTGCTCTATAAACAATATAGACAATTTTGAAAAAGAAGCAACATTTTTTACTTTTGCTATAATAAATATCCCCCAAAAATATATAAAAAACAAATTTCTTTCTCGGTTTAGGCTGATATGTATTCTTCTACATATTTTTGGTTAAAAAAAAAAAAAATCGCAATAAGCGTATATTGATTGGTTTGCGCAAAAGTTATAGCTTCTACAAAATAGGGGATAGATTTATGGCATTTTTTTTTTTTTTTTTTTTATTAGTAATGGCGGCGATCTGCGATTTTTATCATGAGTGCGACATTATGGCAGACACATCGGACACTTTTGACACTTTTTTGGGACCAGTGCTATAAAAATGCACTAATTACTGTGTAAATGACACTGGCAGGGAAGGGGTTAAACACTAGGGGGCGATCAAAAGGTTAAATGTGTCCTAGGGAGTGATTCTAACTGTGGGGGGGTGGGCTCACGACAACATGACAGAGATCACTGCTCCCGATGACAGGGAGCAGTAGATCTCTGTCATGTTTCTAGGCAGAACAGGGAAATGCCTTGTTTACATAGGCATCTCCCCGTTCTGCCGCTCCGTGACACAATTGCGGGCGGGCGCGGTGACAGAGTACGCGGCGGCTGCGTGCATGCCTACAATACCGCGATTTAAAGGGGACATACCTGTACACCTATTTGCCCAGCCGTGCCATTGTGCCGACGTACATCGTCGTGCGCTCTGGTCGGCATGTGGTTAAAGGGGGTCTTTGTGCATCTGTAGAATGTACAATAATTTAGGGTCTTGAAAAGAATTATGATCTAAGCTTGAATTGGTATAAACAGAGGCTCTTTGAATCCCGTTTTAAATATATCTAGTCAGCCATGTTAAAGAGTGCCAAGGCCTCCATTTAAGTTTATTATGAGAAACTAATAGATTGTCTTCCAAGTCATTGACAGTGTTTACAGTTTTTCGAAGAGAGGCATATTTTTGTCACAATTAGGTTGAGTTGGTATAAAACTTGTGTTATCCTGTGAGGAATCACTATGGTGACACTGTACTGCTCTGGTCACAGTATGTAAAAAATGTTAAAAAAGAAAAAAAGTAATTTTTTTTTTTTCACCAGTCAGTGTCCCTGATCATCGACACACCAGTCATATGGTGATACCATGTGACCACCTTTATTTGATACCATGATATAAAGAACTATTAATTTTTAATAAAATCATTGTCACTTGATTTGAATACCTACTTTGCTGCTAAAAAAACCACTTGAGGGATTTCCCATTCAATAAAAAATTTAATTTCCTAATTTTCCAAAAAATTGTGACAAAACATTACAAAAAACTCACCATGGTCACCATGCCTCTCTTTAAATACCTTGGGTGTCTTCTTTACAAAAATGGGTTATTTTGGGGATATCTGTACTGTCCTGGCATTTTAGGGCCTCAAAAAAATGCATTGGGCCGTCAGTACATCACGATTGACCAATTTTCAAATATATAGATTGCAGACGCTATAACTTTCACACAGACTAAATAATATACACTGATGTGGGTTTTTACCAAAGAACTGTAGCAGAATACATTTTGTCCTAAAATTTATGGAAAAGATTATTTATATACAAAAGATTTTTAACACAATCTAAGAACTTTTTTACAAAATTGTCTGTATTTTTTTGTTTATATAGCAAAAAAAAAAAAAAAAAAAACCTGTGGTGAAATAATACCATCAAAATAAAGCTCTGTGTCATAAAAATGATAAATTTAATTTGGGTACAGTGTTGCATGGCTGAGTAACTGGCATTCAAAGTGTGACAGAGCTGAAAATTGCCCTTGGCAGAAAGGGGGGGGGGGGGGGGTGTGAAAGTGTCCGGTATTGACACAGCAGTTAAACTTGTAAATTCCCTGTGATTTTAATGTTCTATGACAATAAAGCATAACTTTCAAAGGAGTGAATATTTATACATAGGCACTGTCAATTCCAGTTTATTGACAATGGGTGCCTTGGACAAGTTGAACTGCCATAGTAAGTTTCACCATCAGTGCCGGGACAAGGCCATCTAGAGCCAGGGGTAAACATGCATGAGATGTATGAGCATTATGCCCCCTCCCCCCAAAAAAATATTGAGCACTAACCTGCATGCTTACCTGACAAGCATAAATTCCCCCTTCTCCAATGGCAAATTCACCCCCCTGCTAAAATCACCCCTCCCAGCACAAATATTTGACCCCCATCCCCCCCCCAGCTCAAATCCTCTCTCTTCTCTAATCTTCGCAGCACACCCTACACCCCCCCCCCCCAAAAAAAAAATCACTCCTCCTAGCACAAATCCTCTACTACTCAAATCCCCCCCCCCCCCGAGTACACATGTCATAATTTCTCCTCTAGCATGGCTCCACCCCAGCTCCTATCAGAGAACTCTATATTAACCTCTGCACTGCAGGTCAGCCCTGCTCATCAACCTTTGTGTGTTTGGCTTCCTGTTCCCTGCCTGCCGTGTGCTCTACGTTTGTTTCTGTTACCGACCTTGGCGTGTTCTCAACTATTCCTGTCTGCTCGTGACCCTGACCTTTGGCGCGTCCCTGCCTATCCCTATTTGCCTGTGACCCTGAACCTTTGGCATGAACTCTGTTGTCCTTGTCTGCTTGTGGCCCCGACCTTGGCTTATTCCCTTACTATCCCTATCCTCCTGTTGCCTGCTGTGGGTGTGAGCTGGGGGTCGCGACCTGGAGCCAGTTGCAGCCCAGTCCATCCTCACCACTAGAGGCTCTGGTAAACACCTGCTGGCTCTTAGACTCCGCACCCTAGGGAATCTTACGCTCTAACCCCGGTGAGATCCCTGTTGGTGATCCAGCGGCCCTGCCTTCCTTACCGCCCTGACTCTCATCCACAGCAGTCAGCCGTAGGGTCCACTACCTTGTGGTGCACTCCTGATCCCAACAGTGTGCATCTGTCACCTAGCCTTTAGGTGACCTGACAACACATCCCCCCAAGCACAAATCCCCCCCCCCTCCATTCATCCCTACTGGCACAAACCCTTCCCCAGAACAAAAATTTCCCCTCCTATCACAAATCCCCTCCCCCCTCTACCACTTCACCTCTTCTAGCACAAACAGTCCAAATCCCCCATTCTAGAACAATTCATTTTTTGACATCCCCCCTCCCAACATAAATCCCCCAAATCACCTTTCCTAGCACCCCCACCCAAATTTTCACTCCCATAACAATTCTTACCCCCCAAATTCCCCCATCCAACACATATCCCCCCCCCCAATCTCCATGTGTGCGCCCCTCCATCTCACATGATACCACAGTACCCAGGGCAGCCACCCCTCCTGCCCACCCCTTGTCCCAGCTCTGTTCACCATCCAAATTTAGTTGTTACACTGTAGTATATCCTCTTCCATTATAAAACATATATAATACATATATAATTATATCATATAATAATATATATAATATAATTATAATATATATAATTATATCATAAAATAATATGCGGCTCTAAGAATCAACAAACAGGTGATGTGTTTCTATTCGCTGTTTATACTGTAGGTGTTTGCCTCAAAGAGACCATCTGATCTGTCATTGACCTTCCACTCCTAAAGCTTGTTTGGTATTCTTCTATCATCTTTTCTAACATATGGTTTTAGCCATGTGGCCATATTAAATCTAATTTTATATTCAGAGATAAGCGTAAATCTGCCTCTATGGTTCTTTACAATCCTAGCAGTCTTCATTCTGATGTACTGAGCGTAGCATAAAGAGGAAAACAGGATGACTGCATGAACTAGTGTTGCTGCATTGTAAATGCTTTACTGAACTTGGCATGAATACATAAGGAATACTTGAGCTTTCTTATGTATTTCACACAATATGCAGTGGTTAGAAAACAGTAATCTGAACTTGGATTTATCAGAGCCTCAAAAATCTAGCCAGTCAATAGAGATCATTAACAAACATCCACTTCATTGGACAACAAAATTAAAATACTGGAAATAAAAAAATATATACTAAAAATTTCAAAACACATTTCCTATCCAAAATATGTGAAATATTTGTATGAAAACATACTCTTTAAAAAAAAAATAAATAGATCAGAGTTATTCACCCTTTAACCACTCCAATACTGGGCGCTTTCACCCCTTCCTTCCCAGGCCAATTTTCAGCTTTCAGCGCTCTTGCACATTCAATAAGAATTGCACGGTCATGCAACACTGTACCCAAATTAAATTTTTATCATTTTGTTCACACAAATAGAGCTTTCTTTTGGTGGTATTTATTCACAAATCAGTTTTTTATTTTTTGCGATATAAGCGAAAAAATAGCGGAAATGAAAAACAAAAAAACAATATTCTCTACTTTCTGTTTAAAAAGAAATCCAATAAAATCAAATTTTGTCATAAATTTAAGCCAAAATGTATTCTGCTACATGTCTTTGGTAAAAAAAATCCTGTTAAGTGTTTAATAATTGGTTTGTGTGATCACGGACATATGTACGCAGATGATCATTGGGACATATGATTTTACTGGGACATATGTGGGACAGGTGTTTTTACTGTGTGGGGACATGTGTGGGGGCAGTGTTTTGGGGGACACTATGTAGGGGACATTGTGTGTTTACACTGTGTGGGGACACTGGGCCGGTGATCAGTGTGTAAAAAGCTGTAAAAAACAGCTCATACTCACTGATCACCGGCTGGCTGCAGTGATCCGCTCTCCTCACTTACAACTTCTGTGTGAGGAGAGGAGAGCCGATTGCCTAGCAACCAGCTCTCTGTTTACATTACATGATGGCTGTGATTGAACACATTCGTCATGTGATCAGGAGGGCCAATCACAGAGCCCTCCTGCCGATCGGAGATGCGCCGTGTCCTGGTGACACTTGCGCATCAGGATCGCACCGCTGCGAGGGCAGGCGCGTGCACGATCCCCCTCCTTCTGAGGGACGTTCCTGAATGACCACTCAGAAGGAAGCTCCCACATGGCCGTATATGTGCAGTGGCCATGTGGGAAGTGGTTAAAAACCTGTAAAAGGTGCAGGGAAGAAAATACTCTATTTAGCACCCTCTAGTGTGCTAGGGAATTAGTGCAGTTTTTTTTCCCTAGAGTAGGTAAATCTTCAGGCTTGGCACACAGGTGGCATCACTAGGACCTCCCACTTCTTTCTAGAATCTTCTGGTACTTTCTAGAAAGAGGCGTGGATTCTAAGGTGCCCTGACCAATTCCCATTTGGGCAGGCCTCCTTAAATACACAGGGTCAGCCCAGGTGAGGAGGAGTTGATCAGGTGGAAGAATGGAGATGGAGTGTTAGGCTGTTGGGACCTTTGAAGGAGCTCCCCAGTCTGGGGGGGGGGGGGGGGGGTGACCTTGGGCCTGGGCTCAGGTGCGGATGGTACCCTCTTACAAATCAACACAGGTGTCCTGGACAGGAGGTATGGAAAGAGCAAGAGAGGACAATGGGAGAACACTGCTGGGCAAGTCTCCAGGAGTTCCACAGAGGCAGCCAGGAGGGCTGGTGAGTGAGCACACCATCGGGAGGACTAATGTGGACCAGTCTGGGATGGGTGCAGATCCAGTCTGGAGGATGGTGGTGTCATGGGCAGTGGAGTGAGGCAGCTGCAGCCGGGAGGGCTGGCAGTGCCTGAGGAGGTGGTACTGGAAGCAGTAGCCACAGGGACAGTTATAGCACTGGGACTTTTCTCTTTGGTACACCATAGGGCCCGCTGTCCCTGCCTGTAAAGGGCACTTGCTTTAGACCTGGCTGAGCCAGTGTCAGGCCTACCAAATCAGTGGTAGTTAGTCTTGAGAAGGAAAGAGAGGAAGCAATTTGCAGGAGAAAGGAGTGATATTCAGAAGACAGGAAACTATGTACAGGAGGAGAAAATGAGATATGTATATACAGGATGTATATAAAGCCCCAAGTGTTGATGTTTGATTCCATGGCCAAGGACTGCTTTCATGTCTATGGATGAATGACAAGTGTGTGCCTGGCTGGGGCAGGGTGACAGACCACAATACTCAGCAGCTCCTATGGGGGTACCGCTACATCTATAAAATAATATAAATATATATATATTTATAAGTAAAATATCCACAATACAGAAAAAATATCTTCTCCTTGGTTAAATTGTTTTATTTTCAGCTAAGAGCACATGAGATTTTAAAATGGCCGAAATAAAAATCTTTTTGGTTATTTGGGCAAAGCTCCTTTCTTTCTTTCACAAGGAGTGCACTTACTTTTGCGGATAGCAGGCTATTGCCCACCATCAGCTGATGTCACAGAACCACTCCAGACTCTCGTGGATTTGTGACCATACTGTCGGGATCCACCCAGCTTCATGATGGACAGCTGGCTCTGGCTTTCTGAGAGCCAAAGCCCGTTGTGCCCACCCCCTCTCCTGCCCAGCATTCTAGTGAGCGCTAGAGGAGCAGAGCAAAGAGTGGTGGCAAACAGTCAGTGCTCTCCTCTCTGAGCCAACTGAGAACTGAGCGATCAGCAGTCATGTGATCACTCAGTTCTCTGGCTTAGAGCCGACGAGGGACAGCTGCAGCATCACATCAATGATGCATCATAGAGGTGAGTATGAAGGTTTTTTTTTTTTTAACCCCAAACTTCTCCTTTAAAGCTCTGTAAATTTAGTCTAATATCAGATAAATTACCTTGCAAACAATCTCTAAGGGGTCAGTTTATAACAGAGTGGATATTGCTATATGTTCGCCATTTTATGATGCTGATCCACTGCATACTACAGCCTGCATTTAGTGTCTCATTCATAAAATGCAGGCTGTGATATGAATCCCACAAAGTTCTCTCTGCTTATCACAACAGAAAGAGCCCCATCAATAGAAGAGAGCCAGTCATGTGACTTCGATAGGTCACATGACCAGGCTCTCCTTCCAATTTTTTTTTTAAGTCAGTTCCATTCATTTTAACCACTTGAGTCCCCAGTGCCACTGGGATAGTGGCTATTTGTCATATATATTCTCCTCATATTAAGCCATAGGTCTGATGATCTGGATGACATTTGCACATACACATACATGGATTTTGTTTGGTTTGCCCAACAGTCACAGTGACACCATGATCATTAAACCAGGTACTGCTACTTTTGGCAGTGTGGGCAGGTGCCAAGTCCTGCTGAAAAATGAAATCAGCATCTCTATAAAGCTGGTCAGCAGAGGGAAACATAAAGTGCTCTAGAAATTCCTGGTAGAGGGCTGAGCTGACTTTGGACTTGATAAAACACAGTGGACCAACACCAGCAGATGACATGGCTACCCAAATCATGAACTGTGGAAAATTTTGCATTTCATTCGGAAATCAAGGTTCCAGAGTCTGGAGCAAGAGTGAAGAGGCACAGAATCCAAGTTACACAAGGTCCAGTGTGAAGTTTCCACAGTCTGTGATGATTTGGGGAGCCATGTCATCTGCTAGTGTTGGTCCACTGTGTTTTATCAAGTCCAAAGTTAGCACAGCCCTCTAGCAGAAAATTCCAGAGCACTTCATGCCAGCTCGTCTGACCTAAACCCCATCTGTGGGGTATTTTTAGGAGGAAGATGAGAGACACCGCACCCAACAATGCAGATGAGCTGAAGGCTACTATCAAAGCAACCTGGGCTTCCATAACACCTCAGCAGTGCCACAGGCTGATCGCCTCCATGCCACGCTACATTGATGCAGTAATTCATGCAAAAGGAACCCCGACCAAGTATTGAGTGCATACTATATACTGTACATGGACATACTTTTCAGTTAGCCAACATTTCTATATTAAAAATATGTTTTTAATGGTCTTATGTAATATTATAATTTTCTGAGATACTGAATTTTAGGTTTTCACTAGCTGTGAGCCATACTCATCAAAATTAAAAGAAAGAAATACTTTGAAATATATCACTCTCTGTGTAATGCATCTATATAAAATATATGAATTTCACTTTTTGAATTGACCCAGATAGCAAGGAAAACATGTCACAATTTGGTGGCAGTGTTGAATTGTAAGTCTTGTTAACTTGCTGCACATTTTCACTGGCAAGATGTACACTTGCAGAGCACTTGAAGCACAAAGAAAGTTGATCTGGAGTAATGCAATGCAGACTTGCTGCAATTGTGCAACAAACTTGTGAAGCTTAGCAATAGCTTAGCAAGTGATTTTCAAACTTGCAGCTCAATTTCTTTCTATCTGGGTGAATTACTGCAATAAATTAACTTTTTGATGATATTCAAATTTTTTTATATGCACCTGTATATATAAAAAAAACAAAAAAAATGATATTACAGTTAGAGAAAAAATAAATACAAATTATATTATATATACATACGTATGTCTAAAACTGAAAGAAATATATACTTAAAATGTTAAATTGGTATACTAAAATTGCTGCATATGGAAGTTATACCAAGGCTCATGGTTTTATCAGTCGCGATTATTTTTTGGTCTGGCATTCCTTCCATATATGCATGTCTTTTCCTGGTGACCTGCTGGAGTACCCACAGTAGGGTAGCCTTGCCTGTTGTGAGCAGCCTAACCTAAGCCAGTGGGCTCTTAAAATGTTTCTTCTCTCACTACCTTGTTTAACCACTTACGGACCCCCCACTGTCGTTATACATTGGCTCTTTAAAGTGGAATATCGTTGTTATGGCAGCAGCTAGCTACCATAACTCTGGTATCCCCTTCTTCAACGGGCAGTCCACTTTAAGATAAAAGTGGTCTCAGTGGCGTATTTTCTGCAAGATCACTATTATCGGTGGCGGGAGAGGGCCCCCTCTCCCCCAGCGGAGGAGGCGATCAGGTCCTGTCCCCTTACTTCCTGGCCCCCACTTGGCTCCATACCATTGCAGGGCGGAAGCAAAGTCAAAATGTCACTTCCGCCCATAGCTCCTAAAGGGACATGTTTTTTTTTTTTTTTCTTATTGCATTTTTGTGTAAATATGAGATCTGAGGTCTTTTTAACCCCAGATCTCATATTTAAGAGGTCCTGTCCTGCTTTTTGTTTCTATTACAAGGGATCTTTACATTCCTTGTAATAGGAATAAAAGTAACAATTTTTTTTAAAGTACAGTGTAAAAATAAAAAATAAAAAGTAAAATAAATAAGAATAAAAAAAAAAAAAATGTAACGCACCCCGTCCTGCCGAGCTTGCGTGCAGAAGTGAACGCATACGTGAGTAGCGCCCACCTAAGAAAACGATGTTAAAACCACACATGTGAGGTATCACTGCCATCGTTAGAGCGAGAGCAATAATTCTAGCCCTAGACCTCCTCTGTCTGTAACTCAAAACAGGTAACCTGTAGAATTTTTTAAACATTGCCTATGGAGATATTTAAGGGTAAAAACATTCCACGAGCAGGTGCAATTTTGAAGCATGACATGTTTGGTATCAATTTACTCGGCGTAACATCATCTTTCACAATATAAAAAAAATGTGCTAACATTACTGTTGTCTTATTTTTTCATTCAAAAAAGTGTATTTTTTCCAAAAAAGTGTGCTTGTAAGACTGCTGCACAAATACGATGTGACAAAGTATTGCAACGACCGCCATTTTATTCACTAGGGTTTCAGGAAAAAAATATATATAATGTTTAGGGGTTCTAAGTAATTTTCTAAAAAAAAAAAAAAACTGATTTTAACTTGTAAACAACAAGTTTGAAAACTAGGCCTGGTCTTAAGTGGTTAAACTCATATTAAAGTCCTAGCGCCTCTGGGATGCCTTTTTTTCATTGGACCCTATGAATAGGTGAGCAGTGCTCTGCTCGATTTGATCTTGCTGCAGGAGCGGGACAGGAAGTTCTCTTCCCCCAGAACACAGCGCTGTATATTGTATGTAGCTGAGCCTACATGGGGTTTGTACAACACACAGGCGCTGCATCTGTTAGTGTAGTAAATGGTTTGTTTGGACCAGCTTGGTTTAAACTTCTCTAAAACATTCATATATTAATTCGCTCATTGTACTTCAATTATTTCTACTCCTATTTATCTGAAGGTTCATGCAGTTTAAAAACGTACTTTAAGAATCCCACATTTATTTCCTTGAATTCTGTGACACATATTCATTATACCTTGTTAATATGCACTGCTGTGTCACATATTTCACAGAACCTGTCTTCTACAGATATATATCTGGATGTTGTGAAGAGGAGGAGTTTCATGAGACCCAGTCCGTACAGGAAACACACAACATGTGACATCGTTACTGCTTGCAGGCAGCGAGGTATCATGGGATATGTAGTATTTAGAAATCAAAAATAAAGCAAAGGAATAAGCAGAGGAGAAGCTGCAAAGCATGCTGGAAATCCAGGAAGTTGTGGATAGAGGTGGCCAGTACACAGGCAGCATTCACAGTATGAATGGAGATGTATCAGGTAAGTTTATATTGGATTGTCAAAATAACTGTTGTTTGTATTGTTTTTTCAATGCTGGTGAATGCTGTGATCATAGATTTCCTTTAAAGATTTAATTCACCTGTAAAGTACTTTAAAGTGCTTTAAACTTTTAAAAGTCAAACCATTTTTTACATTAATGCATTTCCTGTATTTAGGTAGAAAATACCCCACTACCTGTTCTAACCCCCCTCTGTACCTAAACACTTACCTGACTCCTGTCACTTCTCCAGCACTGTCTCAGCTCAAGCACTATTCCCCTCATTTTCTGGTCCCACAGGAGACACTGAAAACAGCGGGAGCAGTGTGGCTTAATTGCACTGTGTATGTCAATGGATGCACACAGCCTAGCTAAGGAGTGCGCGCACACTGGTGCCTCCATAGCACATGGCTTGCTAAGGAGGCACCTGGAGGAGGGAAGAGCAGACAGTGTCTAGGAGTAGGTAAGGGACCACCCTGTGCAATATCATTGTGCAGAGCAGGTAAATACATTGTAAAACATCTTTTTTATTTTATCCCCCAAAAATGTCATCCTTTAGTATCCCTTTAACCACTTGTTGACCGTGCTATAGCAAAATGACATCCTGTTCTGGGAGGACCTCATATGACGTCCTCCCAGGATCGCGCCCCTTGCACTCCTGTTGTGGTGCACACCCAGCGTGCTCTGTGATCGCTGTGTCCTTCAGTGTGTCGTAGTGTGAAATGGGACATCTGCACTGATAATCAGGGCAACGATCATCAGTGTCCTAATTATCAGTGCAGCCCCAACAGTGCTGCCTATCAGTGCCAATCAGTGATACTAATCAGTGGCTATCATTGCTGTCGATCAGTGCCCATCAGTGCAGCCGCATTAGTGCCTATCAGTGTTGCCTATCAGTGCCCATCAGTGAAAAAATTACCTGTTTGCAAAATTTTGTAACAGAAACTAAGAAAAAAAAAAAGTGGTCTTTTTTTATTTGTTTAGCAAAAAAATAAATAAACCCTTTGGGGATTTAAAACCATCAAAAGAAAGCTCTATTTGTGTGAAAAAAATTATAAAAATTTCATATGGGTACAGTGTTGCATGACCGCACAATTGTTATTTAAAGTGTGACAGGGCTGAAAATTGGCCTGGGCAGGAATGGGGTAAAAGTGCCCAGTAGTCAAGTTGTTAAAGAGGAAGTAAACCCTGATGGGTTTTACTTCCTCTTTGTTTCCCTGCAATGGTAAAGCATAATGGGCTACTATGCATCGCATAGTAGCCCATTATGTGACACCTGCAGGAGAAGCCCGCGATGTCCCCGTCTTCCTCGCTAGTAGCAAGCATCCATTCTTCACCCCACTTCCTCCTGGGGCCGCGAACTCCGGCTCTGTGACTGGCCGGAGTTGTGTGACGTCACTCCCGCGCATGCTCGCGGGAGCTGCCTTTAACGGCATGACCCAAGCTAGAAACGGCACAGCTTGCCCTTTCTAACTCCGGGGCGTGCGCAGAAGAAATCGCCCTACGGCAATTTGCAAATATCTCCTAGACCGTGCAGGTCTGGGAGACATTTTAAGCACCTACAAGTAAGCCTTAATCTTTGCTTACCTGTAGGTTAAAGTGGTTGTAAAGGGTTTACAACCACTTTAATGGAAATTAAAAAAAAATGAAACATTCTATATGCATTACAAAGCATACATTAAAATGATGTCCTCCATTTTTAAAACTGATCCTTACCTTTGACAAATGGGTTATCCCTCTCCATCCTGCCAAGATGGCAGAACGTCCAACTGTTGGAGACCCCAGCACCTCATGAATGAGCACTCTGCTATGAGAACTCACATGCTCAGCTTGTTTCCTCTCTCACCCCAAAGCTCATCCTCTGCTGTGAGAGAGCAGACTGCTCTTCTCCTTTGTGAGGTGCTAAGGCCTTGCAGCAGTCGGATGCTCTGGCATCTAGGTAAGACAGGGTGGGGAAGACAACATTTTATTGCATTTAAAAATATAATGGATATGGATTTTTCAAAGATGTCATTAAAGGTGAACTAATCTTTTAAGGCTTCCTGTCTTTCTGCTTATATATTGGAGCACTAAAATCACCAAAAAACATAAAACAGTTAACCAATATCCAATTGCTTACAGATCAAAAGACATACAGTACATTCATACTCTGGTAGCATTAGGTATATTCAAAGAAATACAATATTATAGACAAGATTATTAATATAAAGTTCAGAAAAATCTACTTTTAATTATCCACCATGAAGTCTTTTATTCTATAAATATACAGAACAGAGCGATGACCACCACTCCTGACAGCTAGAGAAGAATGAACAACCACCCATCACTAGTGTATGACTTGTATATAAACAAGGTCAAAGCATTCTCTATAATAAGAAACATGCAAGACCCTCTGGCATCAGTAACATAGCCTGCTATAATGTCTTCCCAGATCATTGTAATCCTTCAAACTAATAAGCTTGCGTAGATCCAAGATAAGCAGAAAAATAATAACTACAATACTATGCAGCAATTTTAAAACACCACTTATTAAAAAAAAGTATTAAAAACACTCAAGGAGAGAATTTAGCCAAGATGTATGTTCCTAATATTGTGTCGTTTACTGGAATGAAAGGGTTAGTTCACCTTGTGGCAGGAACACCCCCAAGCCTTACAACTTCCTCAATACATTACTATGCAGTGCTCCTTTTTTAAAGAGTGCTTGCTTTTTCAGCTGCACATTTCATTTACCTCCCCTCTCTGTCCTGCAGAAAGCAAGACATACAGAGCTATGGATGCACAGCCCCGGAAACTCAATAAAGTTGAGCTGCAAGAAAGAGCAGACTGCGCATGTGTTGATAGGGAATGAACCTGACAATGAGTTTCCAGGACCGTAGATCCAATGCTCTGTACATCCTGCCATCTGCAATGAAATAAGCAGCTGAAAAAGAAGTATTATTTTTAAAAGATAGAGCACCATAGAGATGTACTGGTGACGCTGTAATACTTGGTGATGTTTTTGGCAAAAGTCAGTAAAGGTGAACTAACCCTTTAAAAAACAGTGAAAGATGACCAATGGCAATCACGCACCATAAATTCCACCAGGGCGGCTGATAGGGGAATAGAGCTGGCCCTCCTGTACCATGGCCAGAATCCATTAGTCCCGGAGGGCAGATAGGGGACTTTTTATTTTCTGTCAAGTTCAGGCAGGGTATTTCCATTGGCCGCAGCCCCCAGCACTTACAGTATAGTAAATTTACCTGTACTCCTGACCATTGTACTCCAAACTTTACATAGTTACATAGTAGGTGAGGTTGAAAAAAGACACAAGTCCATCAAGTCCAACCTATGTGTGTGTCAGTATTTCATTACATATCCCTGTATGTTGCGGTCATTCAGGTGATTATCTAATAGTTTCTTGAAGCTTTCAATGCTCCCCGCTGAGACCACCGCCTGTGGAAGGGAATTCCACATCCTTGCCGCTCTTACAGTAAAGAACCCTCTACGTAGTTTAAGGTTAAACCTCTTTTCTTCTAATTGTAATGAGTGGCCACGAGTCTTATTAAACTCTCTTCTGCAAAAAAGTTTTATCCCTATTGTGGGGTCACCAGTACAGTATTTGTAAATTGAAATCATATCCCCTCTCAAGCGTCTCTTCTCCAGAGAGAATAAGTTCAAATACACCTGACACCTGCACTCTGTAAGTGGGCTCAAGTTTTAAAGTAATTGTAAAGGCTGAAGGTTTTTTTTTTTCTACCACCATGAATTCTTTGCATGAAGGTAAAAAACCTTTAAGTGTGCAGCCCCCCCATACTTACCTAAGCCTGATCCCCGATGTGCACTAGACCCGAGGCTCTCTCGAGTCTCTAAAGATGTAAACCAATAAACAATTAATATCAGATACAGCTTGCTATACCATAAACTAATAATATCCAAACAATTACAACATATTATGAATGCCACTAAAGTGATAGTGTTGATGCTATTAGTGCAAATATGAACCAAAATTGAAATTATATATAATTAACATAATAAGTAAAAAAACAGTGCAGCGCTAATCATGAATACATAGATGTGCAAAAATTTGTGATATGAGGTGAGTCATGTAAACAATACAAATGATATCCGTGCAAAAAAAAATTAAGTAAATATCACAGACATTTGTGAACTGAAAAAGTCCAAAATAAAGTGAATAGGTCCATGAAGACGTATATGATAATTGCGTGATCCAATTTGTGATGATCAATCACCCAGAGAAGAAGAATCACCAACCTGAAGCAATCTGCTACCAAATGGAATATAAGGAGGCTTACCGGAACATATTGACCCAAATTTAGCTTATACCAAAAGGGTCAATAAAGCCAATGGTGTCTCAACACCTGGATATAGACGAGCCACTCCAATCATCTCCAAATGGACTGTATGTTGCTAGGGAGAATGCTGAAGGGTATACCATCCGTGCTGTCCCCGGAGCTGCTGTACACACCGGCCCGCATGGGGCACGGGGATGAGATCATGTTGATGAGATGATTCCACCTCTGACTTTGAAAAGGCATTAATATTAATTGCTATATCAGTGTCGGTGATCATTGGCAATCTCCCTAGCAACATACAGTCCATTTGGCAAAAATTGGAGTGGAGCGTCTATATTGCCTTTATTGACCCATTGCCATTATTATTATTCAAGGGGGCTCTGTCAGGTAGACTGTACAGGGCCCTGTGATTTCTAATGGCGGCCCTGAGCTCCATCCAAAATGAGTACAGCTCTGCAAGCACATACAGAATGAAATACATGAGCTATACCAATAATGCAGTTTGGATCTATGTTAAAGGGTCAGTTTACCTTAACCCTATGCAGTCCATGAACACCATTCCACAATTCTACAATAATCCAATGTTAAAATATGCATTTATGCTCTTCCCATACTTGTAAGCCATTTGTGAAGTCTACCCCAAATAATAATTTTCACAGCTCCGTCCTGTTCTTTTCTTTAGGACAGGCCAGCCATTAGGACGAGTGCCTCTAGTGGTACAAGAATGAGTGCCATCCTTCTGACCCTTGCACAGTGCTAGCTCTTTTTGCCGCAGTTGACATCAGCAGCTCTCTCCCGTTGCAGCCGCTGAGCTCATCTGCTCGGTAGAGAGCTTAACGCGTACGTGCGGTGCCAAGAAGGAGCGCACTCACTCTTGTGCTTCTAGGTGGTGCATTTGTCTTAGAGAAGAAGACAGGACTGAACTGTGAAAACTACCACAAGTGTTTGGGGCAGATTTCAATCCTTCAACAAATATTTTTTTATTAAAAGGTGGCTAACCCTTTAAAGCTGAACATCAGGCAAATGGCTAAATACACAGAGGAATCACATATACAGGAGCTGTTTTACTTGACAAAGAATTGTAGTTATGTGCATCCAGTCCTTGGGTTAACACAGCTCTGCCACACAGCGCAGCCCTGTTTGGCAGACAGGATATCTGCTTTTTCTCCGCTGCACTTCAGACTTACAGGTCTTATCCCTCCCCCAGCCTGTGACTGGACAGGAAATGAGAAACAGCAGAATTCTGGGCTTTTCTTTGTACCTCTAATCGCATACTCATTGCACTGCAGCACAGCTGACTGGCTTCTTGTGTTGCTTCTCCCTCTCCCAATCTTATCTCTGCTACTATACATGGACTGCAAGAAGTCAAATTCAGGTACTTGCACTGCCTGCAAGCAGGGCTGGTGCAAGGATTTTTGACACCCTAGGCGAAACCCTATTTTGCTGCCCCCCCCCCCCCCACCCCTGACCCCACCCCCTTTGCCCTGCCCATGTATACCCCACCTTTTTAATGAAGCGCCCATCAAACGCAGCCCACCAGTGCCCATCAAATGCAGCCTCAGCAGCACTCATCAAATGCAGTCTCACCTGTGCCCATCAAATACAGTCTCAGCTATGCCCATCAAATACAGTCTCAACTGTGCCCATCAAATACAGTCTCAGCTGTGCCCATCAAATACAGTCTCAGCTGTGCCCATCAAATACAGTCTCAGCTGTGCCCATCCATTCCGCCTCACCTGTGCCCATCCATTCCATCTCACCTGTGCCCATCAAATACAGTCTCACCTGTGCCCATCAAATACAGTCTCAGCTGTGCCCATCCATTCCGCCTCACCTATGCCCATCCATTCCACCTTACCTGTGCCCATCAAATACAGTCTCACCTGTGCCCATCAAATACAGTCTCACCTGTGCCCATCAAATACAGTCTCAGCTGTGCCCATCCATTCCGCCTCACCTATGCCCATCAAATACAGTCTCACCTGTGCCCATCAAATGTAGCCTCAGCAGCGCCCATCAAATGCAGTCTCACCTGTGCCCAAATACAGTCTCACCTGTGCCCATCAAATACAGTCTCAGCTGTGCCCATCCATTCCGACTCACCTGTGCCCATCAAATACAGTCTCAGCTGTGCCCATCAAATACACTCTCAGCTGTGTCCATCAAATACAGTCTCAGCTGTGCCCATCCATTCCGCCTCACCTATGCCCATCAAATACAGTCTCAGCTGTGCCCATCAATGCCGTTTCACCACTGCCAATCAATGCAGCCTCACGGGAGGGGGGGGGGGGTCAGGGCTCAGTACATACTTGGCATTTGGGATTTGGCAGATCAGTGAATATACATATACACACACACATTTGCAAATTGCTTGTCATTGTCAATATATAACCTTATTATCTAAGACAGACAGGAACAGTTTTTCAGTTTTTACCATGTGAGGTCATGGTCTTGGGCTCAGCAAACTTCAAACGTATCAACGTGACCCTGTGCTGCTTGCCGCCTGTTCTAAAATTCTGCTTTACGCTGTACCTGCCTCTGTGTCGGGTGCCCCTTCCAGGCTCTGCCTCCACCTGTCCCCAAGCCCGGAAAGCTGTCGCTAGGCACCATGCTATGTTGTCCCATCATGATTTAGTCGGCTCCAGCAGTGTCAGTGTGTGTGACCCGGCCAGGAGAGCGTCCTGGGGGGGGGGGGTGGGGACACACACGTCAGAGCGATTGAAAGCGTACTGGGGGGTGCGCTGGTGGCACTGTACACACACATCAGAGTGTAGAGCGCCCTGGGGGGTGGGCTGGACCTGGACACTGTCACATGTCATTCACTGTCAGAATATCTACGCTCTGAGTCAGAGCGCAGTGTGGGCTGGGGAGGTGGAATGAGTGCTGCGGTGAAATAATGTCAGAGCAGCGGGGCCCAGGGGGGAATGCTGGACTGTACAGTGGACACATATCACACAGTATCAGAGCGGAGACGGGGGGGAGGGGGGGGGGGGCGCTGCTTCACACATGTCATAGCGGCTGCCTGGTGTTAGTTGCAAGCTCTGTGGACTGACAGTGCAGGGGTAGTATAACCAGCGGCCAGGCGCCCTAGGCGGCTGCCTAGTCCACCTAGTGGTAGCAACGGCCCTGCCTGCAAGCCAAAGCTTTTTTTTTTTGTTTAGGGCAGAGTTATGGGGGGTTAGAACCATTGCAAGTTTTCAGGCTAGGGATATTCATTTTTTCTATTTGTCCTGGTGACCATTGTAATGGATAAGCAAAATATATGAGTTGTTACCTGAATAGAAATAGATGGAAAATCTTCCACTGGGGGCACTTTTTCCAGTGACTGTCTAAGAGGCCATTTACCCGACTTTGGAGAGATTTCCTCCCACTTCCTGTTGTGTCTACAGGACATAAAACTAAGGGATGTTTCTCAAATGCGACATAGATGGCAAAAAGCACTCTATAAATGAAGAGGCGGATCTTTCATTCATCTGTCCTCCATTCATAGGGCACTTTTCATTATGGAAACTGAAAGAACAGCTTCTATGAATGGAGCAGAGAGGCAGGAATGGTGGGCATAGTCAGCACTTTTGAAGGGTGCCTGTGACAGGTGGAGCTGATCATATTAACCTCACAGCACCAGAAGATCACAGCTGCGGGGGGTTATCCAGGGTCCAGAGGAATGAAGATTTCAAGAAACACAACATCCATGACTTGTTTCATTTATGTAAGTACCATTTTTGGTGCTGATTTAAAAAAAAAAAAAAAAAGTAAACTTCAGCTTTAAAGCGGGGTTCCACCCAAATTTTGAACAATATCTGTATGTATTCTCTTCCTTGCCTAGATGCTGACATGCCATTTAAAAAAATTTAATTCGCCGTAATTACCTTTTATTTTTCTATTCTTCTTTGCACTTCCTGGTTCTCCTCCCGTGGGAGTAGGCGTGTTTCTAGCCTCTCCCAGACTCCTGGGAGCTAGTCTCAGGCTTCCCAGGATGCCACTGAGCATGTGCGGGAACGAGCGGTGAATGCTGGGAGCACAGCATTCACCACATCCAGGAAATAAATGCTTGTGGGCTTCAAATGCCCACAATGAAGATGGAAACCGCCTGCAGTGAAGTTATTCTTTCCGACGAAATCTGACACAGGTGGACATATTACACACAATATGTGAGTATGTAATGCTGAGAAGAAAAGTTTGTGAATGAACTAAAAAAAAAAAAAAACGATAGATAGGTGGACCCCCGCTTTAAACTTGGAATCCTTTTAAAAGCAAACAGAGCAACATTGCCATGATTTAAAAATGTGATTTTTTTTTAAGCAGCAGTATGGCACCAGTAAAGCCATGATGGTGCTTTACACATGGGCTTATTCAGGGAATTTAAATGTGAGACCTTGGATTTGAAGCCATTGGGATGTGGAGCATTTCTAATCCATTAATAAGGGACAAGACCGACACAATGTTCTGGCTAGGCAGGTTTTATACACAAGGGGGCCTCAGAAAGCACCCCAGTAGGAATTTAAAATTTTAGAAATACAATGGAAGCAACACACTATTTATCATAGAGTCCAGATGAGTATGTTATTTAATCCTTAATTAACCACTTCAGCCCTGGAAGGATTTGCCCCCTTAAAGCGGCGTTCCAATAATAAAAATACGAGCCAACGTACAGCTATGGCGATTTGTGCAGCAGAGCCAACCTGCCGCAGTATATTTGCGGCGGCTGGTCGGCATGCGGTTAAGATAACACAAGGTGTTACAGCCAACACAATTCAGAGGCTACAATAGGGGCTAATTGTTATAATGTTTAAGATGATGGCGGCCCTGAGCTGCATTTAAGGGTTAAGATGATAGTGCAGAGCCTATCATAAAGATAACTAAAGATGTTTGCATCCTGATCTGGTCAGTTATTATTGGGGCTACAGCTGATCATTTAGGCTTGATATATTTTTCCCCAAGATAAGGCCAATGTCAGAGGTATGGGCTGTGCCCATATGCCTTTGCAAACCAAAGAAAATTCCCAGCTCAACTCACCAGCCAGTCTGCAAACAACCAAACTATCCTGTCTAACGGTTTGTGTTAAAAACAGGGGTTTATTTAGCATACATTTGCAAATAAATGCGTAAGCTGCAGAGCAGCTCCAAGGCACCCTAGTATTATCTGCAGTCCTGACTTGTAAACTTATGAGAGTCTCCATAGTAGAAGCAAATGCATTCTAATGGATAGATAGAGGGCAGGTGAGCCTGGAATTAGCCCACCCCATATGCCTTTGCCCTGTCCGAAAAGAATGCCGGTACAAGACACTGAAGGCTCGGTTCACATATATGCGAATTGGACCGGCTTTCAATGGAACCGGTTCACACATGTCCAGGGTGGCCGCAGTCCATTTCTGCAAAGGGTCCTGTGCGATTTTGGGTCTGGTTTAGGTGCTAATGCAAGTAAAAATTCACACCTGAACTGGTGAAGAAAACCGCACCGGACTCCGGACTGCAAACTGCAAGAACCTAGGCAAAGTGCGCTTGATGTACAGAGAATGGAAATTTGGTAAAGATTTACCTGAGAAATCAGGGAAGTCAATCACCTAGTACAAAAAGCAAAACTAAATCAGAGAGGTGCCCAAAGGAGAGTTTTCTGGTTATTAAAGGTAACAGCAAACTCTTCTTGAAACATGGTTCTAGGAACGGCATTAGGTTTAAAAATGGCTGAAAGGTTTGCATGAAAGTCTTTAGCCAAAACGCAAAGAATTCAAGCAAAGAGCACAATCTACTGCAGCCCCATAATATCTCCCAGCTGCTTCCATAAAACAGCACAATAAGGACACAGAGCTAAGAAAAACATCCACGGCTTAGCCTGAGGATGCAGGCCACATGACAGGGCAGGTCAAGCAGCAGACACTTTTGTTCATGAACTCCTGGGAGAATGCTTCTACTGAAGTGACCCGAGAGGTCAGGAGCCTGTGAGGCCTTGATTGAAACTATAACGTGCCCAACAGATTTCTGTACCTGGGGCTAAAACTATAATTATCAGGAAAAAACCTTCACATTTCTTAGCAAGTCAGTTCAAAATGCTGTACTGACATCTTAGCCCAAAACCAACATACCAAATATATAAAGACACTTTTTGGAGTTAAACATTAGGTAGATAACATGCTACAGAAACATTGCTAATGCATAACATGTTGAAGGAATAAGAAGAACTGAATTTGCTGTATTTGATTTTCAGTTGTATTTAAACGATGAGTGGAAGTAATAATAGCAGTAAGGTGTTCCCTGTATATAAAATCTCATGACAAAAAAGGTAAACTCTAGGTAAATCCCCCACCTCCTTGGACAGCAAGGGTTTAACTTTTATTTTGTCCAGGGGGTTGATATGAACAACAGCTTCTTCCTTTTTCTCCTAGCAGATGCCACTCTCCTCTTTCCTCTGACGCTCGTAGAATGTGGGTGGCTTTCAGTGTCCTCACATATGATGCATTATCACTGGTCCTGCACATTGCGTAATGTGCAGGACCAGTGATAATGGTCCTGCACATTGCGTAATGATGTTCAAAAGCTGCAACTGGTGAAGCAGTGAAGAGGAGCAGCTTCGGGGCACTGGTCATAGAGATAGGTGGAGAGGTGGAAGTCTTTGGGATCAAGGAATGAGGTATTTCAAAATTGTAACTTTTGAAGTGCTGGGAGGAGACGCTGCAAGTTTAATTTTTTTCAGCTGCCTGGAATTTTGCTTTTGGATGTATAAAAACTAGGGATGCACCGAAATTTCGGCCACCGAAACATTTAGGCCGAAAATGGCCCTTTCGGCAAAAAGCCGAAAGAGAATTCTTGCCGATACTGGCGCAGAAAATCGTGCATGCGCAGTAGAGGCAGTAGAACCAGCGGGTGACGACACTTGTTGTGTGGGCGGCGTGCACGTTCCTCGCGTTTAAGACACCACAACGCCGCACTCGTAAGCACGTTCCCTGCTGAGACGCTGGCACCTTCCCGCGGATGCTCCTCGTGCTTGTGAGACGCTGCTGGGACCTGAGAGACGCCTTCATAGAGGGCTGCACATAGCATACTAAAGTACAAGAGTGGGCACTGTCACTCCTGGATGGCTACCATTACTATTCGCCGGTGAGCATTGCTGCTTTTGCCTTCTTAAACTGACAGAAACAAACTAGTCATTTTATTTCTTGATTATTTTAGTATAGTACTAGTACTGAGTCTGACTATTTAAAATGACTGTGTGTCTGCACTGCAATACATCTGATCTGACTTGTAGCAAAAAAAATTATATAATTGAACTGACTGAGTGATGAAATATGATTTGAAATGGAATGTAATGGATTGCAAATTGCAAGCTATTTTTTTTTTTTAGTGATTCTGTAGTATACAGTATAAAATTCATGCGCTTGCTGTTATTGAATGTGCCACTTTGACAGCGTAGTAAAAGTTATACAGTACTGACATGACAGCAAGCGCATGAATTTTTTAAACATGACAGTATGCAATAAATATATTTTATATTTCATACATAATATATTAATAATTATATTTATTGCGTACTGTCATGTTTAAAAAATTCATGCGCTTGCTGTCATGTCAGTGTTGTATAACATATAATACTACGGTGAGACAAAGTGACAAATTTTATTCAATGACAACAAGGCGCGTGAAGTATACTATAGAATAGCTCAAAAAAATAAAATAGCATGCAATTGCAATTTGCAATCCATTCCATTTCAAATCAAATTTATTCAGTTCAGTTATATTTTTTTGGTACAAGTCGGATGTACTGCAGTGCAGACATAACTACCTTGCATGCCAAGAGCAGCACCATTAAAAAAAAAAAAGGATTGGTTAGTTTTTATTTTATTTTTTAAAGCTGCCTCCTGGGGTTTAGCTTTTATATTGATTTCATCCTTTTTTTTTTACCCCCCTCAGATTTCACTCCCACTATAAATCATTCTATGATATTATTCTACGTTACCAGCAAAGGTGGACCATGTCTGCAGTGTGGAAATATTTTAAAGTTTCTGATAAAGACCCCAAATTTGCAATCTGTACTCTTTGCTCAACAGAAATTTCAAGAGGGGGTACAGTGCCAAAGAATTTTTCAACAGGTTTGATACACCACTTGAAAACCGTTCATCCAGTTCAGCATTCTGATTACAAGAAAACAGCGCCACTTTCAAAAAGTGCCTCAGGCTTAACACCATCTGTGGCCACAGTGTTTGAAAAGGTTAAAAAATATGCAAGTGACAGTCCCAAAGCTCATGCCATTACAGCTAAAATTATGGAATTTATTGCATTAGATGACCAGCCATTCTCTGTTGTGGAGGACATTGGATTCCGTAGGCTCATGCAACATATTGAGCCGTGTTACTCACTACCAAGCAGACGCTACTTTGCAGACACCAGTCTACATGAATTGTTTAGCAGTGTTAGAAAACACGTTCAGTAGCGCATGACTACCGACATCATAGCAATCAGTTTTACTACCGACATTTGGATAGTGGATAGATGACAAATTTCAATTGCAAAACATCCTACTTAACGCACGTGAGTTTGTTGGATCACATACTGCAGCAGCAATATCTGATGCTTTAAAAACCATGCTTGACACTTAACACATTGAGAATTCTAAAGTGCATTTGATTGTCTGAGATAATGCGTGGAACATGGCAAAGGCAATGGAGGACAGTGAACTTCAAAGCATACCGTGCATGGCAAACACGCTACAATTGGCTGTGAATGAAGGATTGCGGAGTCAGCGCACCATATCTGATATCGTATCAAAAGGAAGAAAAATTGTGGGTCACTTTAAGCATTCTCCGCTTGCTTATTCCAGATTACAAGCTTTGCAGATGCAGTTTGGAATGGCACCGAAACGACTGCAGCAAGATGTAGCCACTCGTTGGAAAAGCACCTACTATATGCTACAAAGTCTTTCTGAACAAAAGCGTGTTTTAGCTGCATACATTGCAGATTACAAGCTGCCAGCAACACTGAGTGCACATCAGTGGACGTTAGTTGAAAATAATTTGTCTCTTCTATCTCCATTTGAACAGTGAACAAAAGAAATAAGCTCAGCTAATGCTTCCATTGCTGAAGTTATCCCCTTGATTGCTGCACTAAAGCGTCTGCTTGGAAAAGAGGTAGAAACAGACCATGGCGTAAAAACGGCTAAAACCACTCTACTGGAGGCCGTAACCAACCGGTTTCAAGACACCGAGTCCAACCCTCTGTACTGCATTGCAAACAGTTCTAGATCCTTGTCATGAATATTGGACTAGTGACGGATTCCTAATGCTGGGACAGATACTGTTAGGAGATGCTGATGTAAATTCCAACACCTGTCTGTCTATTGTCTGCTAAAATGTGTATTGTAAATACGTCTACTATGGGATCTAAGAGTCATTAGATCCCCATTGTTATTTGTGTTAATTAACTCTGCTATTGTGTGAAGAAGAGTCTATGTTGATTGTGATAATGTTGATTGGATTTTCTGAACTACAAGACGGCCAGTCTGGCCTAACGGTCATGTCTGAGTCATCTAGGCTGTCTAAAGGGATTAGTTAATTAGCTCATGTTAATTAGGTTAATTAGGTTACAGCTGTATTGTTAGAGTAATATGAGCAGGAGGTCTGCACCTCCACTTTTAGTGTATAAAAGCCTGGATTTTTCAATAAAGGATATTCCTGTTTGAACTTACATACAGCCTGCCTGGTGTTTGTTCTGAGCTATCACAACTGGGTTAGAACGGCACATAGCTGAAGTTCTAATCCCAGAGCATTGGATGACCGAACCATCAGACGTTGCGATCTGCAATCTGATTCAATAGCTGCAGAGGTGTGTCGGGAGAGTGGAACCGAGCGAGCAAGGGGCTCGTTACAATCCTCAATTTAAAAAGCATTACTTTAATGTGGAGAAAAAGCAGCGTGCACGGGAAATGATACTGGCACAAATGGAGGTGGTGGAAGCATCTAGTGAGGGAGTTTCGAGGTGTCGCACAGAGGAAAGTGAGAAACGGTCGCATACAAGTGAAGCGGAACACACTCCCTTCATATCTGATATGTTTGAAGAAATTTTACACGAATGCACCCCAATCCATAGCGGTGCCACAACAAGTGCAGCTACCCAACAGCTGGACATTTATTTAGCTGAACAGCCTATTGCCAGAAGCGACAATCCACTTGAGTACTGGCGCATCAACAAAGAATGTTTTCCCTTGCTTGCACGCAGATATTTATCTGCCCCAAGCACCAGTACAGAGAGTGAGAGACTATTCAGTCTAGCATCTCATATTCTTGATGAGAAGAGAAACCGTCTCTCTGTGAGAAAGCTGAACAGCTTTTGTTCTTAAAGCGAAATCTGCCACTTTTACTGAAATAGATTTAAAAATCCGTAGCATAGACCAATTCATTTACCATGTTGAACATAGTAAATGAATTGGTATTGGACTGTGCTATTGGACAATTGGAACATACAACATAGTATGACTGACTACCTAGTATGTTCCAATTGTCTAGTTGTGCCATTTGTTGGTTGTTCATTGTAGTTCTTCTACAGTTTTTTGCACTTCAATTTAAGAGAGAACTCCAGCTTTTGAACTACTGTACCATAGTTTGTTGCTGTTGGGATAAAGTTAAACTATGTCTCTCCCTAAGCTGTCAGCCCGCTGCATGTGCAAATGCAAAACTGTATGTTCTGTATCTGTCTACATACTACAGTACTATACCGCACTGTGTTCCGGGTATGGGCGGTGACTTCCATAAACACAGACTAGTCTACATTGCTTGCTGTGATTGGCTGAGCACCGTTGCTGTAGACTAGTCTGCGTTCCACTTCCAGGATGTCTCTGCCCATAACCGGGGCCGGAACACAGTGCGATCTACTGTATGACTAGTATGTATCTAACCCGCAGCTACATACATACACTTTTATATCGCACATCCAGCCGCTGACACCTTTGGGAGAGAACTTGGGGAAAAAACTACTAGTTCTCATTTAAGTTGAAAGAAAATAACAAAATAAAAATTTTATTATAGCATAGCAGATAGCACTGTACTATGTTATATATTTACAGAAACTGTGAAACAGAATAACGGCCTTCTGCCATATTTCTGTTATGGTTAGTTGAGAGAGTTGTTCTTTAAAGTACTTACTTATACATAGTTTGTTGAAGTTCTGTTCTTGGGCTAAACTATGTCATTGTCTCTCGGCTCTCTCTAAGCTGTCAGCCCACTGCATGTGCAAAACTGTATGTTCAGTATCTGTGGCTGTCTACTCTACATACAGTACTATATACACTATACCGCCCTGTGTTCTGGGTATGGACGGAGACTTCCATAAACACAGACTAGTCTACATTGCTTGCTGTGATTGGCTGAGCACCGCTGCTGTAGACTAGTCTGTGTTCCAGGATGTCTCCGCCCATACCCGGGGCCGGAACACAGTGCGGTCTACTGTATGACTAGGTATGTAACCCGCAGCTACATACATACACTTATCGCACATCCAGCTACTGAAACCGTAGGGAGAGAGAACTGAATTACTAGTTCTGATGTAAGTTGGAAATAAAATATAAAAAAGTCAGTCTTTGGCATTTTTATATTATTATTATATTAATATTAAATTATTATTATATTAATATTATATATTATTATTTATTTATTTTTTGTATGCCTGTTTTATTTGGTATGGTGGTGCAATGTTCACTGACTGCAGTCTTATTTTATTTTATTTTTATCTTCTGTGTCCACTGTCCAATTTTATGTGGGTTACTTTTTATTAAAGTACTTTTTGACATTACTGGATTGTAGTATTCTTTTCTTCATAAAATTAACAATTAAGTTGAATATAAATAATATAACGAATACGAATGTAACACAATTTTGTATATCCAATAATTTTTTTGGGTAATAGATAAAAAAAAAAGCCTATTTCGGTTTCGGTGCTGTTTCGGTATCGGTTTCGGTTTTCGGGATCGAGGAAGATTTCTTTACGGTATCGGTTTTGGCCCCAAAAAACCCATTCGGTGCATCCCTAATAAAAACATTAGAAAAAGTTAATCTAATCCTTCCATTTCTGGTCAAATCGAGAAAGGTAATCAATTGGGATTGATTTTCCCAGCCAATCACTACTGTTTCCCATGAGGCAGGTCAGCACCCTAGCGCACCCCCTCCCTGCTCACACAGTGCCAACGTTCATGTTTGTAGAAAGATCTTTTCTGAGTACTGAACTCCTATTATTTGTTCCCTTTTAGTCTGTCTATTAACCACTTGTCATCCAGAAAATTCTACCCCCTTCATGACCAGGCCATCTTTTTTAATATTTGGCACTGCGCTACTTTAACCGCCAATTGCACAGTCATGCAACACTGTGCGCAAATGAAATTGATATTTTTTTTCACACAAATAGAACTTTCTTTTGTTGGTATTTTAACCCAAAATGTATTCTGCTACATGTCTTTGGTTAAAAAAAAAATCCCAATAAGTGTAAATTGATTGGTTTGCATGAAAGTTATAGCGTCTACAATGATTGTATATGTACTGGAAGTTTTATTTATTTATTTTTTTATACTAGTAATGGTGGCGATCCGTGACTTATAGCGGGACCGTGACACTGACGCACAGGGCCGTCTTTAATTTTGATTGGGCCCTGGGCAAACATTTTCTTGGGGCCCCCCCTCCATTCTGAGACATACAAAAAATAGCAGGTAGACTCAAAATCAGTTTACTGCAGCAGATCACGCAGCGATTGCAATTGTTTGCCAGAGGTTACAGCCTATCATTACTGCTCAATGGCTGGTTTCTAGAGGTTACAACACATAATTTCTGCTTGCCGATTGGTTGCTAGAGGTTAATGTACATTATTAGCGCTCACTAATTGGTTGCTAGGGGTTACAGCACATCATTAGCACTTACTGATTGGTTGCTAGAGATTAAAGCAGATCACTACTGTTTGCTGAATGGTTGCTAGAGGTTCATGCACATCATTACCTCTCACTGAGCAGTGGAGCAATCCCAAATAATTGAGCAAGTAAAGGGGCACATTAATACACATACTACAGGAGAGGTTCAGAGACTGCGGACATACTGCAGAAGACAATCAGAGACTGCGGACATACTGCAGGAGATTACCAGAGACTGCGGACATACTGCAGGAGACAATCAGAGACTGCGGACATACTGCAGAAGACAATCAGAGACTGCGGACATACTGCAGGAGATTACCAGAGACTGCGGACATACTGCAGGAGACAATCAGAGACTGCGGACATACTGCAGGAGACAATCAGAGACTGCGGACATACTGCAGGAGACAATCAGAGACTGCGGACATACTGCAGGAGACAATCAGAGACTGCGGACATACTGCAAGAGACAATCAGAGACTGTGGACATACTGCAGGAGACAATCAGAGACTGCGGACATACTGCAGGAGACAATCAGAGACTGCGGACATACTGCAGGAGATTACCAGAGACTGCGGACATACTGCAGGAGACAATCAGAGACTGCGGACATACTGCAGGAGACAATCAGAGACTGCGGACATACTGCAGGAGATTACCAGAGACTGCGGACATACTGCAGGAGACAATCAGAGACTGCGGACATACTGCAGGAGACAATCAGAGACTGCGGACATAGTGCAGGAGACAATCAGAGACTGCGGACATACTGCAGGAGACAATCAGAGACTGCGGACATACTGCAGGAGACAATCAGAGACTGCGGACATCCTGCAGGAGACAATCAGAGACTGCGGACATACTGCAGGAGACAATCAGAGACTGCGGACATACTGCAGGAGACAATCAGAGACTGCGGACATACTACAGGAGACAAAGACTGCGGACATTATACAGGGGATGGTCAGAGGACTTTCAGCAATGCACAGTTTTACAGTTAAATAACACAGCTCAGGGTTTAAATAATCAGGCATTTTATGGTTGTAAGGACATACCTGGCCAGCCAAACTCACTACATACATTCAGGACTGTGGGCGGGGCTTCCACTCTCTGCTGTCACTAAAGCAGCTGGGAGCTCCACTGATGCTTTGTTGGGGGGCCCACATCACCCATGAATGGTCGCCCCGATGACAGCTTTGCAGAGCGCACAGAGGACACGGGAGGATGTATTCCGCGCTAGCCAGCTGAGAGGGGCGGGGCCGGGAGCTCTACTGACGCTCTGACCCCGCCCACGTGCAGCCTGTGTACTGGGAATAGAGCGCCTGTAGTGAGAGCCAGTGATCGGAGTGGGAGTGTCATTGGAGCTCCCGGCCCGCCCCCGGACCTCTGTATTCACCAGCCAGTGTAGAGGGGGTGGGGCCGGAAGCTCCACTGACACTCGCACTCCGATCACTGGCTCTCACTACAGAAGCTCTTTTCCGAGTACACAGGCTGCACGTGGGCGGGGTCAGAGCGTCAGTGGAGCTCCCGGCCCCGCCCCCTCTCAGCTGGCTAGCGAGGAATACATCCTCCCGTGTCCTCTGTGCGCTCTGCAAAGCTGTGATCGGGGCCCCAATTCACGGCTAGCGCGGGCCCCCCAACAAAGATTGGGCCCAGGGCAAGTGCCCCGTTTGCCCTGCGCTAAAGACGGCCCTGCTGACGCACGCTGGGTGGGAACTGACAATGACCTCACCAGTGACACTAATACAGTGATCGGTCCTAATACTATACATGGTCACTATACTAATGACACTGGCTGGGAAGGGGTTAATATCTAGGGGCAATCTAAAGGTGTACTGTGTGCCTAACAATGTGTAACGTGTGCTGCATTTATTAGTCAATGTGGTTATTTTTTTCTCACTAAACAGCCACATTGCTTCTCTGTGTATAAAGCCCTATGTTGTTAACAAATCACAGTAAAGAGCCCTGTGTTTACTAACCCGATCAGCAGGTCCTGGCCATAAATCATTGGCCAGTACCTGCTGACCGACTTGTGCTGTACCGAATCACAGCACAGATGGGGCGGTGGGCACACGTTCCCTAGCTGCAAATGCCAGATCATGTACATATACGTGGCCAGGCGCACAGTGGCTACCCCTTCGCCATATATGTGCATGGCAGGATTACCACATGCAAATAAAGGACAAAAAGCCCAAAAAAGAAAACAAATACATCCACCACATCAAAGGACTGGTAAACTGCAATATATTACATTTTTAAACACACTGTATAGAAATTGGAGCCAAGTATATCACGCACTGGGAAAACTCTACATACTTTATTAGTAAAATGACACTCAAGGGTTTAAAAAAAAAAAAATTATATTATATATACACACACACAGATTATACATTAAAAAGGAACATTGGGGGTTATTTACCAAAAGCAAATCCACTTTGCGCTACAAGTGCACTTGGAAGTGCAGTCACTGTAGATCTAAAAGGGGGCATGCAAGGAAAATAAAAAACAGCATTTTAGCTTGCACATGATTGGATGATAAAATCAGCAGAGCTTCCCCTCATTTCAGATCTTCCCCTCAGATCTACAGCGACTGCACTTCCAAGTGCACTTTCAAGTGCTCTTGTAGTGCAGAGTGGATTTGCCTTTAGTAAATCAACCCCATTGTGTATTCTTCACAAAATAAGCTGTGGAAGCTGCCAGCTGAGGTTTTCAGGTACTCTATTAGCTCTGATGTGCCAATAATGCAGGCAGATATAGTGTAGACACGTGGTTCTCAACTAAGGTTTCTCCAGAATTTGCTAGGGGTTCTTTGAGATATGTGAATAGAAAGTGTGACGTTAATGATGGGTGGGTTCACTGAAATGAATCAGAATGTGAATCTATAAGCATGTGATGCCTAAAACATTAGTGTTATAAATTTCGAGTGAAAGAAAACAACATATGTGGTGAAATATGTACATATGAAAACATATATATATTGAATGGCAACAATACGACTATACCCAAGTTCAAACTCGCACATATGACTATAGAAAAAAAAGGGAATTACCCATATTTATGTACATATAGTAAACATAAATGGTGTTTTTAAATATCTATGACCAGATGTGACTAAGAAGTCGCAGGGAGTGTCACACATCCAATTAGGTGTTCAAAATGGGTGGCATGATTTAAAAACAAACCCAATATGCATGGGTGTGAACCCTTAACCTCCCTGGCGGTATGATTATTTCAGATTTTAGGTGCTAAAAGCGGTACCATTATTTTGCACAGAAATTTGGCGTTTTATATTATAGGCCTGTAATTCTTAGGAATAATTCACTTAAATCTGTCCAAACCAGAGTCTAGTAGACATCCCGGGTATGATAAAGTTTGAAAAACTAAATAAAAAATTATAATATAATAAATAACTATAAATGATTATAACAAATAATAATATAATAATAATAAAAATTGTTCAATAATGTAATCAAATCAAAAACACTGAAATTTGCTCAGTTGCAGAATTGTCGCTTTCGTTACTTTTAGTGTTTGATGATGGATTTCCCCACAAATCATTATCGCTCAATTCTGCGAGTGATTCTAATTTATTATCACTGTTTTCTAGTTGGTCTAAAGCCACTTTTGATGTAAAGGGACAGTTTTGGTTGCTATGGACAATCTCCAGTTTCCAGGCAGAAAGAACAGTTTTTATAATATAAAACTGCATGCAGGACACTGGGCAGACCACTAGGGACAAAGGGGATGTGTAATTATTTGATACAGCACTGTATTCTGTAAGATTACAGTATACTGTATCTGTACTGTGTGTTTTACTTTTTCAATTTGCCGCTGAACTCCATCCCCGTGCGTCGCAACACACGCAGGGAATGGAGCTCGGCACTGTGAATCGGGTGAGACACGGCAGCTCGCCGATCACAGTGGGGAGACATCGCAGGATCCAGGGGACAAGGTAAGTATCCTCTACATGGATCCTGCGATGCAATCCCAAGTCTGGCTCGGGGATACCGCTTTTGGTATTGAAAATCCACCCCGAGCCAGACTCCAGAATACCGCCAGGGGGGTTAAGGTAACGTGAAGAGACAAATGTGTGAGCAATCGTGAAACACATAACATTTCTGACCCTAAAGGTGAATAAAAAATTGTGAAAAAATAAAAAACAAAAAAATGAAAAGTAAAAAAGAGGCTGTACACCCACTATCTGTATGGTAGTAATACTAAGAATCACTGGATGTCAAATGTAAGATCGTAAATGATACAAACAATATTAGAAACCCAGAATGTCTGAGATATCCAAATAAATGTCATAAAAAACTAATTGAGTTGTATCATGCATAAATGGTATTAGCATATAGAGTCCATGTTTCTATATAGAAAATGAGTTCATGAGGTAGAATATATAGTAATATAATTGTGTAGGATCTCTATATTGCTTCTCAAAATGTTCTGGAGCTGGGCCGACATTCAGGTTAGTGCTTCCATATTAATAGCATGAAAGTGGGAAAAGATGGGGTACTCTTACCAACAGTGGTGGACTCACGCCGTGAGCGGTGAGTCAATCGAGCTTTTTACCGACAAGCGGTGGATGTAGATCCAGTCACAATCGATGGAATATTGCAGCCAAAGATGTAAAGGGCTTTAATCCTCATCCACAGTCCTTTCAGCAAATGATGTTATCCCAAATATATAAGAAAAAAGAGAGCCTCCACATATGCCCTAGCAGAAGTCTAAGAGGACGAAACGCGTAGGGTTAATATGCTAGTCTAGCCACTTTTTTACTGCGCTTTTTATTTGTTCAATTGAACTGAATTTTACTGTCGTTACTGTTTTTATTGGATGTTGGAAGATACATTACCTGAATAAACCCCTTATCCATTTGTTGGATTTACACTATGTGGAGGCTCTCTTTTTTCTTATATATTTGGGATAATGTAATTTGCTGAAAGGACCGTGGATGAAGATTAAAGCCCTTTACATCTTTGGCTGCAATATTCCATCGATCGTGACCGGATCTACATCCACCGCTTGTCGGTAAAAAGCTCGATTGACTCACCGCTCACGGCGTGTGAGTCCACCACTGTTGGTAAGAGTACCCCATCTTTTCCCACTTTGATGCTATTAATATGGACGCACTAACCTGAATGTTGGCCCAGGTCCAGAACATTTTGAGAAGCAATATAGAGATCCTACACAACTATATTACTATATATTCTACTGCATGAACTCATTCTCTATATAGTAACATGGACTCTATATGCTAATACCATTTATGCATGATACAACTCAATTTGTTTTTTATTATTTATTTGGATATCTCAGACATTCTGCGTTTCTAATATTGTTTGTATCATTTACGATCTTACATTTGACATCCAGTGATTCTTAGTATTACTACCATACAGATAGTGGGTGTACAGCCTCTTTTTTTTACTTTTCATTTTTTTGTTTCTTTTATTTTTGCATTTTATTTTTATTTACCTTTAGGGTCTGAAATTTTATGTGTTTCACGATTGTTCACACATTTGTCTCTTCACATTACCTTAAGGGTTCACACCCATGCATGTTGGGTTTGTTTTTAACACATGCCACCCATTTTGAACACCTAATTGGATGTGTGACACTCCCTGTGACTTCTTAGTCACATCTGGTCATAGATATTTAAAAACACAATTTATGTTTGCTATATGTACATAAATATGGGTAATTCCCTTTTCTTTCTATAGTCATATGTGCGAGTTTGAACTTGGGCACAGTCGTATTGTTGCCATTTAATATATATGTTTTCACATATACATATTTCACCACATATGTTTTCTTTCATTCAAAATTTATAACACTAATGTTTTAGGCATCACATGCTTATAGATTTACATTCTGATTCATTTCAGTGAACCCACCCATCATTAGCGCCACACTTTCTATTCACATTTTCACATACAATTAGTCTGATTGTTGTGTTGGCTGCTCACGTTTTTAAGGTTGGCGCAGTATTATCATTGTAATTTTTGGTTCTTTGAGATATGGCTTTTTGATCTCCCATTTAATAGTGCCTGTATAGTTCCAGGGCCAACACTACTTGGCAGACAGAGCCAGCATTAGGACACCAATAAACATTTTAGCTGTCTGTAAGGGTGGCATTCTCACCACCAATGTAAGGAGAGAATTCTTCCCACTTACTACCAATATAAGGGGCATTTTTCTCACTGAACCAAAATGAATTGTTTTGCATGGGTCCCCTGACACCTAAAAACTATTTTTTTTTTTTTTTCAATCAAGTAGTTTTTTATACGTATAAAAAGAGAAAAACATTCTTATACATCTTTCACATTGACTTTTGACCCACCACCACATCATTTAACATACATAAATGTGTTTGTATAATGCACTACAGTTAATTTTTCCCCTATCAAAAATAATATACAGTTTTTATGTATTCACTATACATCATTCCAAGCAGCAAAAAGGAAGAAGATATTCCTGGAGTCTGAGAGAGAGAGAGAAGGCCCCGTTTTTTTAAACATTTTGGCATTTCCCCTTTTATTATACACAAATCTTTCCTTTCTTATTATTTTATTAACCTCATCCTCCCATTCTACACAGGTTGGTGGATTTGACACCAGCCACTTCCTTGCTATCAGTTTCCATGCCAGGAAAAAGCATCTAATTATTGTTACTTGTCTACCCCATATATTATTATCCTCTTCCATACAGCCCAATAAGCATATTTTGGGATCTAAGTCAAGAATTATTCCAAATACCATATTTATTTCTCCGACAACTTCACTCCAGTATCTATTTAACTTAGGGCACCTCCACATCATATGAACTAGGTCTCCTTTTGGGTCCCTACATCTTGGGCATTTAGCGTCCGACCTCCACCCATGTAGGAATAATTTCTGAGGTGTCTTATATGCTCTATGAAGCGGCATTAGATATGACACTGTCTGTGATGGCGATAGGGTACTTAACCACTTCCTGTCTGGCCTATAGCAGATTGACGGCCGGGAAGTGGTTCTGTTATCCTGACAGGGTGTCATATGATGTCCAGCAGGATAACATGCCGGCGCGTGCCCGCAGGGTGCGCACGCCGATCGGAGGTGCTGTGTGTCAGTCTCCTCTGACTGAGGCTCCTTACTACGTGATCAGCTGTGACCAATCACAGCTGATCATAGTGTGAACCAGGAAGTGCCGGTATACGGCATTCCTCGGTTCACGCTGACAGGGAGAGCCGATTGGCGACTTTGTCAGAGGGGAGGGTCTGCGCTGATAATCAGCACATTGATTATCAGCACAGCCCCATCAGATGTGCCACCACAGCTGCCAAAAAGTGCACATCACCTGCCAGTCAGTGCCCCAAAATAAACGGATGTCAGGGCCCATATCGGTGCCCATATCAGTTACCACCACAGTGACAATCAGTGCCCATCACAGTGCCAATCAGCGCGCAACAGTAACACCTGTCAGTACCTCATCATTAGTGCTGCCCATCAGTGCCACCTGTCAGTGCCAATCAGTACCGCCTATTAGTGCCAGTGTCGCCTGTCAGTGACCATCACAGCCGCCTGGCAGTGCCACCTATCAGTGCCGTCTATTGGTTCCCATCAGTGCTGCATATCAGTGCCGCCTATCAGTGCCCATCAATTCTACATATTAGTGCCAACTCATCAGTGCCAACTCATTAGTGCCCGTCGGTGAAGGAGAAAACAAAATAATTTAACCGAAACGAAGAAAACCTTTTTTTTTTTCAAAAAGTCCGGTCTTTTTTAGTTTGTTTAGCAAGAAATAAAACCCCAGTGGTAAACTAATACCACCAAAAGAAAGCTCTATTTGTGGGAAGAAAATTATAAAAATTTAGTTTGGGTGCAGTGTTGCATGACCGCGCCATTGCCATTCAAATCGCGACAGCATTAAAAGCTGAAAATTGTCCTGGGCAGGAAGGGGCGAAAGTGCCCGGTATTAAAGTGGTTAGGGGACCTATTTCCAGGATATGTTTCCACTGTTCATTTGTTATTATTTTAAGGGTTCCTTTGGGGTTAGAGTGTTGAGAAAGGCTGGTGTAGACTGAACCAACAGCCGAGTATGCTACATGTCAGTGATGTCCCTACCTCACATAAGGCTGATAGGCTGCAACTGTCTCTAGTCACAAAATATACATCATCATTGTGTAAAAGTTTTCCCAAAAGGGCCAATTTCATGTTGTACACGAAACATTCAATGAGGTTACTATTTTACTGGGGAAGACACACTGGTGACTGGCTTCCACAACATCCTGCAAATCTTTCAGTCTCTTGTTTGATCACAGGAGAGAGTAGGCAATGTCAGTGGGCGGGAGGAAGTGTGCAGCATAAATGTGTATACGTATTTTAGAAAAAGCCAAAATTCTTTGAAGATAAAAGGATTTACATGGGTTTGAAGGGAGGATGTAGCGAGTGTCAACAAATTATCTTAAGGAACTCCTTTAAGTATTATTTATAGCAAAAATGGTCCCCTAATATAACCTAATTTTTGCTAAAGCCCCACTCTAGCCCTCATTGTTTTCTTTCCTACTGTACTTTTGGATAGATTGGGAAAGGATTATAAAATTGTGTAAAGTTTTTATAATGTCCTGTCCTCTTTAGAGTAATTTCCCTCAATTTCTGTTCCTGTGACAGAGTGCCATACTTTTTCTTTCTAGATAACCATGTAAAATATACCTTGATGTAAATATTTACCTACAGTATATGATCCCCCTTTGCATGAACTCTCTAGATCAGCCTCTCTCAACCTTTTTGATATGGAGGAACCATTGAAATAACTTTGTGGAGGCGCATGGGTGGAGCCTGACTGAGCAGACATGCCAGCTTAGAGCTCTGCTCCTGAAGGAATGTTTCTGCCGTATTATACTGTGTCCCGGGTCAGCTTCACCAGGTAAATATTGTTACTCGGTCTGCTAATAATCCCCGTCACTTAATGTAATGGTTCTTGGGAGTTCTCGCCTGAAAATGAAGCCCAAAAACAACAAAGAAGTGCTGCCTCAGGCTTCAGTCAGAATGGCACTAGCTGCATCCCCTCCCCCTGGTACCTCACACTCAGTGAAATCCTCTCAGCCCTCTAAAGTATCTGTGGCAACACAGAGGAATATGACTCAGATTCATCTATACAAACTTCACAAATGACATATTTTACAGACCCTGCTCATTCTTCTGTTCTGAGGCAATTTGAAAAAATACTTTACAATACTTTGCTCATTCTTCTGTTCTGAGGCAATTTGAAAAAATACTTAAAGCCCTTAATAAACAGACCTCAGATCATATAACAAACAGTCTAACTAGGGAAAACAGAGAAATGGGCCAACGCACTGCAAATCTTGAATTGCGGGTTGATTAACTTGAAAATAACATCCAGGCTTATGCAGTTTAATTTGAAAACCTCAACAAGGAAAACTTAGTCCTTCAATCTCATTTAGAATATTACAAAAATAGGGCCGGCGTTCCAATATCCATATACGTGGAATACCTGAATCTGTCATTGATTTGCAAGCCACTATGTTATCCCTAGTTCAAGAACTACCGCCTTTCATACTAGTCGAACAAATGGAGATTGACAGGGTTCATAGAGCCCTCACACCTTGCAAAGCTGATGGACTACCGTGTGATATTAAAATTTCACTATTTCTGTACCAAGGAACAACCTTTAGCTGAAGCTAGAACAAAAGATTCACAGATTTTCCAGGGGCATACCTATCAACTTTTTGCTGATCTCAACTCACCATTTCTAAGCGTTGGGCTTTGAAGCCACTTCTTCAAGTTTTACAGTGACATCAAATCACCTATCAATGCGGCTTTCCATTTTCAATTCGCTTCACTTACTCCAATCTTCTTTTCAAAACATCCGGCTTCTAGAATGCCCTCTCAACTAAAACAATGCACAAAATCGAATGGTTACCCGTCCCATGCAAAAAAAATCAGCTGGTACTGAAGGAAGTAAAAGTCGCCAGGGGCAATCAAAACATAGTCATTTTTCTTCTCCTACGCCAACTCCTGAGGACTCTATGGACTGACTTTTTTCTTTTTGTTTGACTCAATGTCAGGTATTTATATATCTTTAACTACCAACTAACTAGATGATGGATGAAGTTTTTTTTGTTGTCTTACCAGTTTAGAACTCACTCGATGCAAACTTTTTCTATTGTTTAATCCTCTACTTTTCTGCTGGTCTTTTTTTTTTTTTTTTTTTTTACTGACAGCAGCAAGTTATAGCAAGTCGCTATATTTCTTTACATAGCCTCGAGCTATTATTCATTTTTTTTAATGTTTTATGTGATGTTTTTTGTTACTTGTATACACCTTACCCAATCCCTTCCATCCCTCTTCATATGCTTTCTCATTACACATTAATGGGTATGGAACTTTTTGGGACAATGGTATCATTTCTATTGATGTATTACTTTTCATTGTTGGCAGTGTTCCCTTTGGTGGGGTTTCTGTGCCTCCAGTTTGCTACTCTCGGATCCCCATTATTATGTGGGCTTCAGACGGTAGCTTTTTGGCCTCTGGTGGACTGCTTGCCGCTCCCCCAGTACGCCATTTTGTTAAGCTATTATCTCTCTTTATTATTTTACAAATCTTAGTAATATATGCTCAAAGAGAGCCAATTCCTTTCCTTTTTGTCCAGCCTTTCCTTTTTCTTACCCACTGTACTGAATTGTATGCGATACTACTGTCAGAACTTAATGTTTTTGTTATGAAACTCCTTATATTACCAATATGGCCCCCTTAAACATTTTGACCTTAAATGTCCAAGGTCTTATTATACCACAAAACTGCACTAAAGCATTCCGTTCATTTGCCGCAGCTAAAATTTACATTCTTTGCCTACAGGATACCCATTTTACTGAACAATCTACTCCTACCTCTTATTAACAGGTATATACAGCCTCAGCAGCTACTAAACAATGAGGTGTTCTTATAGCTTTTCACCGTACAACCCCATTTGTACTTTCATCTGAAATAAAAAATCCTGAAGGCCGCTACCTTATTCTTATTGGGCACATTTCTGATGTTGCTGTAACCATTGTATCATATTATGCTCCTAATAAACATCTATTATCATTTCTTTCTCATCTTTTTCATGTAATTGATTCACACAATTAAGGTACAGTGATATTATGTGGAGACTCAAAACCAAGTTCTTTTTCCCTTGGATAAATCTCCCCCTTCTCCCTCCTCCTGTTCCCCTAAGCTTTCATTTCAGCAATTTATCTCTAAGCATAACATGTTAGACTCTTGGCTTGAGCTCAATCCAGCTGGTAAACGCTTTACATATTACTCTCATCCACACAAATCGTTTTCTAGGATTGATCATATCAAGTGTTGGCATGACTCCAGAAATCCTATCATCAGTTATTACACGCTTTACTTGGTTCAATCATAGTGCAGTTTGTACTACCATCTCCTCCCCTATCCCGAGATCCCAGGATTCGTCTTGGTGCATTAATGATTCCATTCTAACTCAGCCATCCCATTGTCTAGCTATTAAACATACTCTCAATGACTATCTCATTAATAACACAACACTTCTGCAGATATTTCCCCTCTCACTCTTTGGGAAGCCCATAAACCCTTAACTCAAGGTATGCTTATCCGGCAAGTATCACATCGCAAAAGCGAGCAATAAGCTCCTTCACCAAAAATTAGAAAATTACTTCAATCTGTGTCACGATGCATTCCAAAAGTCTTCCCATGTTCTACTAAAGCTAAGCTTGATAGAGCCCGCTTAGAATTTGACCTGTTTCTCACTGACTCTGCAGATAAATAAATATGTGAATCACCTTTATTACCTCAAAGCAAACAAACCAGATAACCAGATTAGCTCGAACCTTATGCTCACTGCAAAAACCTAGGACAGCTGTGTGACTCAAACTAAACCATCATTCATACACAAGTAACCCTGTCAAAATTGTACACATTCCGCTCAAATCTTGCTAAATTATATTCGCTAAACCATAATTTTGACCATGATGCTGCCAATTCCCCTTTTTCACAAATTACCCTTCCAACACTCTCACAAACCCACCGTGAACAACTCGAGTGTTCCATCTCTGCAATAGAAGTCATCGTGGCTGTTAAGGCTTTAAAACTTGATAAACGTCCCAGCCCAGATGGATTTTCTGTTTCCTACTACAAGAAATTTTCTGATATATTATCTCCTATCCTAACTGAGGCCTTCAATACGTTGAGGGGACACTCTTTTCGTTCAGAATTATTAATGGCCATCATTTCCATGCTTCCAAAATCTAAATCTGATACAACCTTGGACAAATTATTATCCCATTTCGCTTCTTAATAATGACATTAAACTTTTAGCTAAAATATTTACGACTCGCTTGAATCAAGTAACAGGTGAACTTGTTCATCAAGATCAAGTTGGGTTAATCCCCTTGCGCCAAGCAAGTGGTAATATTCGTAGAGCTTCTTTACTCGCCCATGTTGCTAAATCCAGACATCTACCTGCGTGATTTTTGTTGCTCAATATAAGAAAAGCATTTGACACTGTCTCATGGCCATACTTACAATATATTCTTAAAAAATGGGGGCTTGGACCGCATTTTTTGAAGTGGATTTCATCCTTATACGACAAGCTGAACGCATTTATCAAATATGCTGGTTTTAAATCAGACCCTTTCCCTATTGGAAGAGGCACCTGTCAAGGATGTGCTCTCTCCCCCCTCTTACTTGCACTCCTTATTGAACCCTTGGCCCATTTAATTAGATCTGATCCAAACATTAAAAAGGTTCTGAATTAGCTGGATGTCAGATGACATCTTACTCTTTGTGTCATCTTTGTCAGGGCTGGGCTCAGCCCTTTCTTCTCAGAGCTCTGTGCTCAGCTGTCGGTTAATTGCCATTACTCTTCTTTCCACAATGACTCACCTGGTCTTCATTTCTTGCTCGTCAGCTAGCCGTGCTGGCTATTTAAACTGCCTGGATCAGATCTCCTTTGCCTTCGCCTGATCAACATATCCGGATACTCTCTGCTGTGTTTTCCTGTTAAAGACTTTTGCCTGGCTGACTTCACTTCTGGTTCCTGATCATGTTTGCTGCCTCTACTACGCTGATCTCTGGATTCCTGCTTCACTGGCTTGTTCCAACTACCCGCTCTGGTTACCAAACCCTGGCTATGTTTTCTCTGTTTGTACCATTTTACCTTTTTATTAAAAATTGTGATTTTTACTGCACTTCTGTCTTATAGGGCGTACACACGGTCGGACTTTGTTCGGACATTCCGACAACAAAATCCTAGGATTTTTTCCGACGGATGTTGGCTCAAACTTGTCTTGCATACACACGGTCACACAAAGTTGTCGGAAAATCCGATCGTTCTAAACGCGGTGACGTAAAACACGTACGTCGGGACTATAAACGGGGCAGTGGCCAATAGCTTTCATCCCTTTATTTATTCTGAGCATGCGTGGCACTTTGTCTGTCGGATTTGTGTACACACGATCGGAATTTCCGACAACGGATTTTGTTGTCGGAAAATTTTATAGCCTGCTCTCAAACTTTGTGGGTCGGAAAATCCGATGGAAAATGTGTGATGGAGCCTACACACGGTCGGAATTTCCGACAACAAGGTCCTATCACACATTTTCCGTCGGAAAATCCGACCGTGTGTACGGGGCATTAGTCTGATTCATGGTGCCTGACAGTAGGCGAAGGCCATGAATTCAGAAGATGCAGGCAATCCACTTATTGGTAATCTTTTTTCCAGATTGGATGAGCAGGATCACTGCATGGATCAGTTTGCCATAGCGTTAGGGATGCACCCGATTTGCAATGCTCACCTGAATCCTCCCACTGAGGCTGTTCCGGTACAACCTGTGTTGCAGGCCGTCCCTGCTGCTGCTCCAGTCTCTGTGCAGGCACCCGCATCAAATATTCCCTCTATAAGAGGTATGTCTGGTTCCACTCCACTGCCTCAGTGATTTGGGGGCGATCCAGTTCAATCCAGAGGGTTTCTCAACTAGGTTGGCATATACTTTGAGATGCTGCCCTAGGCGTTTCTCCATGGATAGAAGCAAAGTAGGCTTCGTGATTTCTTGCTTTCTGAGAGAGCCTTGGCCTGGGCAAACCCTCTATGGGAGACAAAAAACCCTGTCATCCTGAGTTACCCTGAGTTTGTGGCTTCCCGTTCCCGCATGCTCTACTTCTGCTGCCAAGAGCCTCATGTTTATCAGAGTACGAGAACTGTTGCCGATTAGGCCATTTAATTCTGTACTCTGGCAGAGGTTGCTTGGAACAAATAGGGCCTTGTGGCTGCTTTTTCTCATGGTCTCTTGGATACCATCAAAGATGAGATAGCAGCCCGAGACATACCCACTGAGCTGGAGAAGTTGATCACGTTTGCCATTCTCATTGACTCCGAGAGAGTCCTTCCTTTAAGGAGCGCTTGCGGAAGACTCCTGTACATTTGGCTCTGAGCTTTGCAGTCCCACCCTTGCCTCCCTCCCCTCCCATGCCTCCTGGTACTGAGGCTACCAGTGAAGTAGAACCCATGCAGTTGGGCTTCACACGTCTCTCTACGGAGGAGAGGGTCTTTAGGAGGAGGGAGAGATTGTGCCTTTATTGTGGCCAGGCAGATCTTTTCCTGACAATCTCCCCATATCATAGAATCTGTTCTCCTCTCTGTCCTAAACAGTTTTGTACACATTTCGGGCTTAACAGTTAACCAAAATTGACAGCACTCAACATTTCCTTGCCACCTTCAGACCTTCAGCTTGCTAAAGATTCAATTCCCTTATCTTGGACACCTCATAGACTTCCATACCTAGGAATACAACTCACTCCTAAGATAACTGACTTATACTCAGCTAATATGCTTCCATTACTAAAACAGGTTACTGAATTAATATCACAATGGTCCTCTATCCCCCTATCCTGGATAGGCAACATGAATGTAATTAAGATGGCTATATTGCCCAAAGTTTTATATCTTTTTAGAGTCTTGCCCATCCCAGTTCCATCTAAATTTTTACAGCTTATACAGTGCAGAATTATCTCCTTTATCTGGGGTAAAATGAAACCTCAAAATCCACTCTATCTCCCAAAATGCTGAAGGTCTTTTAGGTCTCTCAAATATTTCTGCTTACTATCATGCTGCACACCTTGCACATTTACCAAGATACCATGCAATCAAAGAAATTCCTTTATGGGTAACAATTGAGTCTATTGACTGTGACCCTATTTATTAGTATATAACATGTTATGGTTAAGACCAACTGATTCTCAATCCTATCACAAAAAATTCTTTATCTATCTGGGACAGATTCAAAATTTCTCTTGGCCTTCAATCTCCTCATTTACCTCTCCTTTCTTTTGTTAAAAGTCCTGCTTTTTACCCTGCCTGGATCACACCTAATTCTTTCAAAGCATGGAATACAGCTAATTTATCCTTGTTTATATAATTTGGTATCTGCCTCCTCCATACATTCTTTTCCTACTTTGTGTGATAAATTTGGACTCCCTCAATCAAAACTGTTCCGATATTTGCAAATCAAAAAAGTTTTCCAACCCTATCTCAATTCCAACTATCCCAGATGTTGTGTTTTGTATTTGTTTTCTTGTATTTCTGACCAAAAGAGGGGTGTAACCTGACCACCACTACAATGACAAACCTCCATCCCTGATATACATATAAAAACAGAGGAAAAATATAGTGGGACCTGAAATGAGGGATGTCACTGCCGACAGATATTGCATATAGTGTAAACAGCCCTCAAAAATTCCACTCGTCTGTTCGCATTTGCAAGTGGATTTTGAGGGCTGGCGAGCATTGGCCTCCTGGGAGCAGGGGGTCGAGACCGCTCCAAAAGGTTGAATGGTAGTCCTTCTCCCAGCGATCGCGGAGGGGAAGAGAGGGGAGAGCCGCCCGGGTGATCAGAGCGCAGTGAACACATCGGTAACAGCTTTCATTTCAATTGCTGTGTTCCCCGCCGCTCACTGTCACATACAGCCCCTCCACCTGGTCCCTGGACTTTGATAGATAGTTCACCTGTCCAATCCCAGGATGGGTGATCTGTCTATCAAAGTTCCCCTGGCCAGGAAGAGGGGCTGTATGTGATGGCGAGTGGCGGGGAACACAGCAATTAAAATGAAACTGCACAGGCAGGCTGCATGGTGGGCACAGGCTGCATTGGTGGGCACGGGCAGGCTGCATTGGTGGGCACAGGTGAGGCTGCATTGACGGACACAGGTGAGGCTGCATTGACGGACACAGGTGAGGCTGCATTGTTGGGCACGGATAAAGTTGTTGTTAATATTTATTTTTATAACTTAATTCTGCATAAAACATTTAAGTGTCATTTCATGAGATAATTTATGATGGCGGGGCATGGGCGGGGTTGGGTGGGGCAACTGGTGGCAAGTAACCCTTGAGACCTGGCTAGTAGCTCAGGACTTGAAATTTTGAGCCCTGGTGTAAATATATATTTTGTTAATTATATATAGGTACTTTGGAACATTCCATATACAGGAGATACATAATGCGTTTATAGCTGGTGACAAACCTCCATCCCACTTTGTTTGTGGGACTTTAATTGAGGGATGTCACTACAGACAAATATTACATAAAGTATAAATATATATTTTATTGATCAAATACAGGTACATTTGAACATTTCATATTTAAGAGATACATAATATGGTTTATAGCTGGTTTATAGCCCCCCTCATATGTCTCCAAATGAGAACTAGACCTTAATCACTCATTTAATGGTACTGAATGGTCTATAATATGGTCCGCCACGAAGTCTGCTTCTTCTAATGTTGTTGCTGTGAAAACTAACTTTGAGGTGCTAACCCGTTGGTATTTGGTTCCCGCTAGAATATTGAAATATACTTCTGATCACCCTGGAACTTGTTTTCGTGGCTGTTCAGAGTCTGGCACTCAACTTCATATATGGTGGGATTGCATATTTGCCCAAAAATTCTGGAAGGCAGTTTTTGACTTGGCCTCCAAAATCTTTGATACATCTATACAGCCCAATGCTGCCACAGCTCTATTAAACCTGAAACCTGGTGGGATCACACAGAATCAATTTTGCCTTCTTTTACAGCTCCTAACTAACGCAAAACAAACCATTGCTAAGGCATGGAAAACAAAATATTTATTTCTAGCTGAAACCATACACAGAACTAATAAAGCTGTTATTCAAGCTTAAATGGAAGCAATCGAAAGATCGAACTGGTCAATTTGAGAAACTCTGGCTTCCTTGGGTTAAGCATGGTTTACCTCCAGACTTTGATGACACACTATTATTGCCTTTGTAATTTTACTCTATTTGCCTTGACTATAATTTCTATTCATTTGGGATCGCATCACCACTAACCCCAGCCCCCCCTTTTTCTCTACCCTCTATTTTTTGTTTTCTACCTTTCTTTTAATATTGTGTGTTACTCATATATATATATACACATTCTCTACTCTGTTTTTAATATATACCTATTAGATTTATCTTCTTACTGCTCTTACAAAATGTACTCATCCTGTTCATAAATTGATATGTTTAGCTTTATTGCTATTTGAATATTGTACCACCATTCCTGTATGTACTCAATTTGTCAATTTTTGTTAGATTTAAAAAATAATAAACAAATTTGACAAGAAATAACTTTCTGGTCTCAGGGAACCCCTGCTAATAATTACTATATCTACAACTCATGGTACATTAGTGTTATGGTTAGTGGGAAGAAAGCTCCTTACGCTTCTGGTTACTGGGAAAGAATCAGCCCTTATTGATAGGTAAAAAGATTAATGGTGTCAGTGGGAATTTTTCGGAGAGGCAGAAATTGCTTATTGCTCAAGGAACCTCTAGCATCCTTTGGAGGAACCCTAAAGTTCCACAGATCCCTGGTTGAGAAAGACTGCTCTAGAGGGAAGATATCGCATCTCAGTAGTTGTTAACTCCTTTGCGCGGCGCCTACTGGCCCTTTAAAAGGTTTCAGTTGCACGGAGGTGGAGCGGGGTTTATGATCATGTGACTGGCTGTCACGGTGATCACATGATTGGAAAGCTCCTGATCGCAAGAAGTGTTTGGGAGCTTTCCATTAGCTGCCGGTAACTGTGCTGGGAGCGCGCAGCTGTGTCAGCTAATTGGTATGCAAATATGCGGCCACTCAGCGCCAAGGCCCAGCTGCCGAGGGGCCACATATTTGTGTACTGTCGGCGCCTAGGGATTAAACAGGGATGACGAGTGACTGGCAAGAAATGCTTGGCTCCCTCTGTTGGCTACTTTCTAACTTGCTATTTTTTTAAAATGTATTTATTTATTTTTTAAATATCTTTATTTAAGGAATGTGGATTGTACAAAAAGGAAAGAAATCAAACATGCCATCCAACCATTTCCAGTAATAAGCAATAATAATAATTCGTCAAGCAGGTCTTTGTACATTAATGATATAGCAATCCAGGTTCCATTACCACGTTATAGTAAAAACAGGAGACAGTGGTCTAAAGACTCCACAACAGTTAAATTCTGGGAACCTCCTAACCAGCAAAAAACATAGTTGTAAAAGACATGTGTAGACCATTGAGTAAGACCAATAGGGAGAAAGAATACCATCTGAGGAGCAGAGCAAACTTATCCCTATTGATCAGGTACCGAGCCAACATACTTTAGAGGACTGAACTTAAAAATTTTACTACATATAAGTTATGACTCTCAGTCCTGGATTAGCAGGAGTGGTACCAAAAGATCACCACAAACCGGGGGAATTTTCTCATTTATAGGAAAAAAGAGTGGGTGACACCAATGGTGTCAATGGGTGAAAGAGAAGAAAGGAGTAAAGGAGGAGCAGTAGAGGGGACTTAAGAGGGAAGGAGGGGGATGTGAGGTTCTGGCAAGGTCAACGACCCGAGACCCCAAATTATCCTAAGACAAGATACTCAAATGTAGGACTTTCGTATGAGAATCAGAACAGGTTCCAATGCGTCCAGTGGGTGTTGTGTTCCTCCTCCCTTTCCCCTAGGGCAGCTGTGAGGTGTTCCATTCACTGAATATTGCAAACCCTAACAAACCACTGCAACACTGTCAGTGGAGATTGCTGCTTCCACATGCTGGGGACACATGCCGTGGCTGCATTCAAGAGGTGTTTCAAAAGGGATTTGCGATAACGCTTACAAGACATGGGAGTCAGATTTAGGCGTACTGCTGCCAGGTTATCCTGGAGAGCGACATCAGTAAGCTTGTGAATGATCTGCAGCACTTGTCTCCAGAAGAGAGTCAGGACTGAGCATTCCCAGAAGATGTGAAGTAGTGTGCCAGTCTGCATACCACATCTCCAACACAGAGGGCTATGTCCCGGTAATATGGACGCTAGTACAGAGGGAGTCCTGTACCAGCGCATCAGCATCTTGAAGGTGATTTCCTGGTATTTGCTACACAAGGAGGCCTTATGTGCAAAAAGGAGTATACGATTCTTTTGGTCCTCGGTGAACGTAGTATTAACATCCCTCTCCCACTTCCTCAGATACGTGGGGGGTCACATCGGGATGTGTGAGTGAGTAAGATGTTATAAGAATAAGAAAGGGATTTCCGTATAGGCTCATCTCACAGGCATAAATCTTCAAAGGACGTCGGCTGTCTGTGGAAACCACCAATTTCTGGGAGGGATCTGAGGAAGTGTGAGAGTTGCAAAATCTTCCATCTGCCCAACATGGAGGAATTAAAGCTATGGTATATGCCTGGGAGGTCACACCATTCAGAAGGTCCAAGAAAAGAGGAGGCGCTAAGCTCTGATCCGGGTGGAGCCGGAAGGATCTATCAGAGATACCGGGTAAGAAGTCCGGGTGACCAATTATAGGCGTTAAGGGAGAGGGAAAGCTGGGCGTCTCCTCCATCTTAACCACTTGCCGACCGCCTCACGCAGATATACTGCGGCAGAATGGCACGGGCAGGCAAAGTAACGTATGGGGTATGTTACTTGCCTCCCACGGGTGGGGGGGTCCAATCAGACCCCCCCGGTGCCCGAGGTGGTCGGCATCTTTCCCTAAGCGATCAGAGGTGAGGCCATCCATTCGTGGCCACCCCCTCGCAAACACTCCCAGCCAATGACATTCTTCCTCTGCTTCTGAAATGTAAACAGCGGCAGAGGAAGTGATGACAACTCTCCTCGAGTCGGTCTTTTCCGTTCTGGCGCCGAGGAGAGAAGACATCAAGTAAGTGCATCAAACACCACACTAACAGAAGAACACTCTAGGCACACATTTCACCCCCGATCACCCCCCTGTACCCCCTGTCACAGTGACACCAATAGCAGTTTTTTTTTTCTGATTATTACATTGGTGTCAGTTTGTGACAGTTATAAGTGGTAGGGCAGTTAGGGTTAGCCCCCTTTAGGTCTAGCATACCCCGCTAACCCCTCCTAATAAAGGTTAACCCCTTGATCACCCCCCGTCGCCAGTGTCACTAAGCGGTCGTTTTTCTGATCACTGTATTAGTGTCACTGGCGACGCTAGTTAGGGAGGCAAGTATATAGGTTCGCCGTCAGCTTTTTATAGCGTCAGGGACCCCCATATACTACCTAATAAAGGTTTTAACCCCCTGATTGCCCCCTAATTAACCCTTTCACCAGTGATCACCGTATAAGTGTTACGGGTGACGCTGGTTAGTTAGTTCATTATTTATAATTTCAGGGCACCCGCCGTTTATTACCTAATAAAGGTTTAACCCCCTGATCGCCTGGTGGCGATATAAGTTAGGTTTTAGGGTCAAATAGGGTCTGCGTCGCCCCAGGCAGTGTCAGGTTAGCGCCAGCACCGCTAACACCCACGCACGCAGCATACACCTCCCTTAGTGGTATAGTATCTGAACGGATCAATATCTGATTCGATCAGATCTATACTAGCGTCCCCAGCAGTTTAGGGTTCCCAAAAACGCAGTGTTAGCACGATCAGCCCAGATACCTACTAGCACCTGCGTTTTGCCCCTCGCCCCAGGCCTGCCCAGCCCACCCAAGTGCAGTATCAATCGATCACTGTCACTTACAAAACAATAAACACACATAACTGCAGTGTTCACAGAGTCAGGCCTGATCCCTGCGATCGCTAACAGTTTTTTTGGTAGCGTTTTGATACAGTCGCTAACAGTTAGGAGCTTTTTTACCTGTGAGTCTCACTAGTGTACCACTAAATTTAGAGCCCAAAATGGCAAATCGAAGGTACACTAGTGAAGAGGCCTACACGTTTCTGAGCATGACAGATAGTGAAGAGGAAGTCACTCATCTGTCAGATTCAGGCTCAGAATACAATCCTGTAGAGGACAGCGGCTCCATGACAGCTCTAACGACGGAGTTGTGGTACCTGCCAAGGTCATGCGTACCAGACCCCGATCTTCTTCTGCTGTTGTTGAGGTGCATAAATCGCAGGTCTCTCGTATGGAGCAGAGCAGTACTAGCGCCGCTATTCCTTCTGGTGAACTGGCAAGCACCAGCGGCCTAGTACACAGTTGTCGTACATCCAGCACTGCAGTAACACTTGGTCAAGCTGGTGAGGTGGCAAGCACAAGTAGTGTCCCGCTGCCACCAAGAAGAAGACAAACACAGGCCCGTCGTCCCCATAGTGCCCTTCCTGCTGCATTCGCCAATCCTAATTGGGAACCCACCACTTCTGCTGCACCCGTACTTCCCCCATTCACTGGCCAACCCGGCATTCAGATGGAAACAGTTGATTTTACGTCACTTGATTTTTATTCGCTGTTTTTCACCGGAGATCTCTATAGATCTATTGTGGACCAAAGCAATTTGTACGCTGGTCAACACATCGCCACTATTCCCCAGTCCCTTGCCAGAGATTGGAAACCAATTACGGTTTCCAAATTTAAGATCTTTCTGGGCCTTTCCCTCAACATGGGCATAACTAAAAAGAGTGAGTTGTGGTCATATTGGTCCACTGACCCAATTCACCATATGCCCTTGTTCTCTGCCTCCATGACCAGGGCAGGATACGAGCAGATTTTGCGGTTCATGCACTTCAACAATGAACTCGTCCTCGTGGAGACCCTTGATACGATCGGCTCTACAAAAATTGGCCCCTCGTAAACCACTTCAACCAACGTTTTGCAGACTTGTTTACTCCCCATCAAGTTGTCTGCGTTGATGAGTCCCTGATTACGTTTTCTGGCCACTTGTCATTCAAACAGTACCTTCCCAGCAAGCGTGCCAGATACGGGGTCAAGATGTTTAAGCTCTGTGACAGGGCCACAGGTTATACATGTAGTTTTATGGTTTACTAGGGCAAAGATAGTCACGTAGAGCCGACAAACTGCCCTGACTACATAGGAAGCGCTGGCAAGATTGTGTGGGACTTGGTGTCAACCTTATTCGGAAAGGGGTACCACTTGTATGTGGACAATTATTACACGAGCGTGCCACTTTTTAGTCACCTTTTTGATCATCAGATTGGAGCATGTGGCACCGTGCGACCTAATCGCCAGGGTTTTCCCCAGCGACTTGTAGATTCCCGTCTTAGGCTGGGGGAGAGAGCCTGCTTCAAGTGTAATAATTTGCTCGCTCTGAAGTGGAGGGATAATAAGAATGTTTTCGTTCTTACCGCCCTTCATGCAGACACGACGGTCCAAATTCCTACGGCGACTGGTGTTGTGGGGAAACCCCACTGTGTCCACGCATATAACCTTAACATGGGAGGGGTGGACCTCAACGACCAGTTGTTGGCGCCATATCTAGCTTCCCGTAAGGCCAGACGCTGGTACAAAAAAGTGTCTGTTTATTTATTGCAAGTGGCTTTGCTGAACGCTCATGTGCTATACAGAGCTTCAGGACGGACTGGATCCTTCCTTAAATTCCAGGAAGAGATCATCAGAGCCCTTCTGTTTCCAGACGGTGCTCCACCTCACCTTCCCCAACCAAATGCAGTAAGCCGGCTGCATGAGAGGCATTTTCCTTATGTCCTCCCGAGTACCCCTACCCAACGAGCCCCCCAAAGAAGATGTCGTGTCTGCAGCAAGCGCGGATATAGGCGTGACACCCGCTATTATTGTCCCTCCTGTCTTGACAATCCTGGCCTTTGCATTGGTGAATGTTTTGAACGCTACCATTCACTAGTTGAGTATTAGCGTAAGGTACAGCACTGCACAGACTAGGCACACTAACACAGGGTCTCCCAAGATGCCATCGCATTTTGAGAGACCCGAACCTGGTACCAGTTACAAAAGTTATAGTTACAAAAAAAAGTGTAAAAAAAAAAAAACAAAAAAGTAAAAAAAATAAAAAAACACAAAAAAATATATAAAAAATAAAAAAAAACAAAAATAGTTGTCGTTTTATTGTTCTCTCTCTCTATTGTTCTGCTCTTTTTTATTGGATTCTATTCTGCAATGTTTTATTGTTATTATGTTTTACCATGTTTGCTTTTCAGATATGCAATTTTTTTATACTTTACTGTTTACTGTGTTTTATTGTTAACTATTTTTTTGTTTTCAGGTATTCAATTCAGCTGCAGCGCGGATTTATTTATCTTGACAGCAACAGCGTTTGCTCCCACAGCCGTGACTCCAGCGCTGTCGGAGGTGATTTCACCACCACAGTTACATAATATATGCCGAAGCATGGGGGCAGCAGAGGGTGGAGGAGCGATTTGCTCCTACCTTATGCGGGAGGATGCCCCCATGCTTCGGCATATATATATTTTAGGCACAGGTTGCGTTAAGTGTTTTATTTTTTACAATGTTTTTTTTGTATTTGCTTTGCACGTATGGTAAGTCTTACTGTTATACTGTAATGTTACTTTGTTTTATTGTTAACCATCATTTGCTTAGCAGGTACGCCATTCATTTGCAGCGCGGATTTATTTATCTTGACAGCAACAGCGTTTGCTCCCACGATACATAAAGCTGTGACTCCAGCGCTGTAGGAGGTGATTTCACCACCACAGTTAAAAAAAAGAGCATATATGCCAAAGCATGGGGGCAGCAGGGGTGGAGGAGCGATTTGCTCCTACCTTTTGGGGCGGATGCCCCCATGCTTCGACATATATAAACGGTGCATGTATGCCCATCATTAGAAGTGGGTGGATGAAGGGAGGTATTTTAATGGTGGACATACCCACAGATCAATTTCTTTTTTTCGTTCAGCCCACAGGCTGCATGAAAAAAAAAGTTTACAATATATGCCCAACAAGGACAAGCAACGTACTGGTATGTTGCTGGACTTTGAGTGGTTATACCAGAATGATACCTGCAGGTTTAGGTATCATCTTGGTATCATTCTTTTCAGCTAGCAGTTGGCTTTCATGTAAAAGCAATCCTAGCAGCCAATTAGCCTCTAGACTGCAGTGGGAAGGAATGTCCCCCCCCCCACCACCATCTTCTATGTTTTTCTCTGGCTCTCCTGTCCCAACAGGGAACCTGAGAATGCAGCCGGTGATTCAGCCAGCTGACCATAGAGCTGATCAGAGACCAGAATAGCTCCAAACATCTCTATGGCCTAAGAAACCGGAAGCTACGAGCATTTCATGACTTAGATTTCGCCGTATGTAAACAGCGCCATTGGGAAATTGGGAAAGCATTTTATCACACCGATCTTGGTGTGGTCAGATGCTTTGAGGGCAGAGGAGAGATCTAGGGTCTAATAGACCCCAATTTTTTCAAAAAAGAGTACCTTTCACTACCTATTGCTATCATAGGGGATATTTACGTTCCCTGAGATAACAATAAAAATGATTTAAAAAAAAAAAAATGAAAGGAACAGTTTAAAAATAAGATAAAAAAGCAAAAAAATAATAAAGAAAAAAAAAAACACCCCTGTCCCCCCCTGCTCTTGCGCAAAGGCGAACGCAAGCGTCGGTCTGGCGTCAAATGTAAACAGCAATTGCACCATGCATGTGAGGTATCACCACGAAGGTCAGATCAAGGGCAGTAATTTTAGCAGTAGACCTCCTCTGTGAATCTAAAGTGGTAACCTGTAAAAGCTTTTAAAGGCTTTTAAAAATGTATTTAGTTTGTGGCCACTGCACGTTTGTGCGCAATTTTAAAGCATGTCATGTTTGGTATCCATGTACTCGGCCTAAGATCATCTTTTTTATTTCATCAAACATTTGGGCAATATAGTGTGTTTTAGTGAATTAAAATTTAAAAAAGTGTTTTTTTCCCAAAAAAATGCATTTGAAAAATCGCTGCCCAAATACTGTGTGAAAAAAAAATTGAAACACCCACCATTTTAATCTGTAGGGCATTTGCTTTAAATATATAATGTTTGGGGGTTCAAAGTAATTTTCTTGCAAAAAAAATATTTTTTTCATGTAAACAAAAAGTGTCAGAAAGGGCTTTGTCTTCAAGTGGTTAGAAGAGTGGGTGATGTGTAACATAAGCTTCTAAATGTTGTGCATAAAATGCCAGGACAGTTCAAAACCCCCCCAAATGACCCCATTTTGGAAAGTAGACACCCCAAGCTATTTGCTGAGAGGCATGTCGAGTCTATGGAATATTTTATATTGTGACACAAGTTGCGGGAAAAAGACAATTTTTTTGTTTTTTTTGCACAAAGTTGTCACTAAATGATATATTGCTCAAACATGCCATGGGAATATGTGAAATTACACCCCAAAATACAGTCTGTTGCTTCTCCTGAATACGGGGATACCACATGTGTGAGACTTTTTGGAAGCCTAGCCGCGTACGGGACCCCGAAAACCAAGCACCGCCTTCAGGCTTTTTTAAGGGCGTAAATTTTTTATTTCGCTCTTCACTGCCTATCACAGTTTCAGAGGCCATGGAATGCCCAGGTGGCACAAAACCCCCCAAATGACCCTATTTTCGAAAGTAGACACCCCAAGCTATTTGCTGAGAGGTATAGTGAGTATTTTGCAGACCTCACTTTTTGTCACAAAGTTTTGAAATTTGAAAAAAAAATAAAAATTTTTCTTGTCTTTCTTCATTTTCAAAAGCAAATGAGAGCTGCAAAATACTCACCATGCCTCTCAGAAAATATCTTGGGGTGTCTACTTTCCAAAATGGGGTCATTTGGGGGGGGGGGTTGTGCTATCTTGGCATTTTATGGTCTTCAAAACTGTGATAGGTAGTGAGGAGTGAATCAAAAATTTACGCCCTTAGAAATCCTGAAGGCGGTGATTGGTTTTCGGGGCTCCGTATGCAGCTAGGCTCCCAAAAAGTCCCACACATGTGGTATCCCCGTACTCTGGAGAAGCAGCAGAATGTATTTTGGGGTGTAATTCCACATATGCTCATGGCATGTTTGAGCAATATATCATTTAGTGACAACTTTGTGCAAAAAAAAAAAAAAAAATTTGTCACTTTCCCGCAACTTGTGTCAAAATATAAAATATTCCATGGACTCAACATGCCTCTCAGCAAATAGCTTGGGGCATCTACTTTCCCAAATGGGGTCATTTGGGGGGGTTTTGTGCCATTTTGGCATATTATAGCCTTCAAAACTGTGATAGGTAGTGAGAAGTGAAATCAAAAATTTACGCCCTTAGAAATCCTGAAGGCGGTGATTGGTTTTCGGGGCTCCGTATGCAGCTAGGCTCCCAAAAAGTCCCACACATGTGGTATCCCCGTACTCTGGAGAAGCAGCAGAATGTATTTTGGGGTGCAATTCCACATATGCCAATGGCATGTTTGAGCAATATATCATTTAGTGACAACTTTGTGCAAAAAAAAAAAAGTTTATAATTTTCCTGCAACTTGTGTCAAAATATAAAATATTCCATGGACTCAACATGCCTCGCAGCAAATAGCTTGGGGTGTCTACTTTCCAAAATGGGGTCATTTGTGGGGGTTTTGTGCCATTTTGGCATATTATAGCCTTCGAAACTGTGATAGGTAGTGAGGAGTGAAATCAAAAATGTACGCCCTTATTAATCCTAAAGGCGGTGCTTGGTTTTCGGGGCCCCGTATGCGGCTAGGCTCCCAAAAAGACCCTTACATGTGGTATCCCCATACTCAGGAGAAGCAGCTAAATGTATTTTGGGGTGCAATTCCACATATGCCCATGGCCTGTGTGAGCAATATATCATTTAGTGACAACTTTTTGTAAATTATTATTTTTTTTTTTTTATTATTCATTCACTTGGGACAAAAAAAAATTAATATTCAATGGGCTCAACATGCCTCTCAGCAATTTCCTTGGGGTGTCTACTTTCCAAAATGGGGTCATTTGGGGGGTTTGTACTGCCCTGCCATTTTAGCACCTCAAGAAATGACATAGGCAGTCATAAACTTTTTCCGTTTATAGCGCAAAAAATAAAAACCGCAGAGGTGATCAAATACCATCAAAAGAAAGCTCTATTTGTGGGAAGAAAAGCACGCAAATTTTGTTTGGGTACAGCATTGCATGACCGTGCAATTAGCAGTTAAATTGACGCAGTGCCAAATTGTAAAAAGTGCTCTGGTCAGGAAGGGAGTAAATCCTTCCGGGGCTGAAGTGGTTAAAGTATCTGTGAAGCTCCTGTAATGTGGGCTCAATTAGTGGATGTGGAGAGGAGAATCTGGAAAATCGGGTCCCACTCCAAGGTAAACCCTCAAGGAGAAATGGCACCGTTTCCCGTTCCAGGCAGACCCATAACTTATGGTGTAAGTGTCTGCACCAATCCACTACTCTATTCATGTGGACTGCCGCATAGTACAAGGCTGGGTCAGGGAGGCAACCCCTCCTCTGAGTTTTGGCTGCTGTAATAGGGATCTTCTAAGTCGCGAAGGCTTGCCCTGCAATACATAACTAATGAAGATCGTACGTAATTTCCGAAAAAAGATCTGCGGTATCCTAACCGGTAGAGCTTGTAAGAGGTAAAGCAGCCTCGGCGTGATATTCATCTTTAAAACATTGCATCTACCAAACCATGAAACCGTCAGGTTCTTCCATTTATCTAAATCTGAGGAGAAAATGCTCAGGAGGGGCTGGAAGTTGAGTTGGTAGATGAGATGTAGATTAGAAGGAATCTTAGTGCCTAAATATTGGGCTAGCATTCCTTGTATCCCACATTGCTTTTATTTTATTTATTTTTATCAGTCCTTTTTTGTGATCACTTTTATTATACTGGTGTTTACCATTTGACCTTGTATCATTAATAAACCAAATTGGGTTTGTCCTGCACCATTGGAGTCCTTCTCCTTCCTTTTGTTTTCATATGATCATTTCCTGGAGCCTATGCGGGAACAGTATTGGAGACGGCTATCTGTCTGAAGAGTACTTGGAGATTCCACAGACCAGGAGCTGAGGATATCACTTTGAACCGGTTCCATCCATCTGTATCCAGTACCTGAGCAGCATCTGATTAATACAGGATAGGATCTTAAGCCTGTCTGACCCCTCTGTCGTATGGCATTCGGGGTCCATCACAGCTGGTAAGAGTATCCATTTACCTCTTGAGTATCGTTGAAATTGACTACAGACAAGCCTTACACCATTTTCCTACGATTGGGACTACCTTCATTTGAGGGATATACCATTCGACACTTTTGTGGACATTTTTTTCACACACACTTACTGGGTCACATCCAGTTTTGTCAATTTATATTTTTTTGTCATTGAGTCTTCATCTTGTGATTTAGCTTTACACTTTTTAGTAGCGCAACACTGTCACTATACTAAATATTGGATAGCCTGAGGAGTCCACCGAAAGGGAAAGTTGCCACAAAGGCAAGCCTGTGAGCTAGAAGTAAGGGAGACGTTAAGCGCTTCTGACTTTTGCAGGTTAATTTTAAAATCCGAAAGATCACCATATTGGCGTACTGCCGATAAGAGGACCGGGAGGGAGGTATGCGGTTCTGAGATGTAAAATAGCAGATCGTCTGCGTAAGCAGCAATTTTATGGTGGTATGTGCTTGTTTCAAGTCTTCTATAGTCAGGGTTAAGCCTAATGTGTTGCAATAGGGGTTCTAGGGAAAGTATAAAGAAAGCAGGGAAAGTGGGCACCCATCTTGTGCCGTTACTTATTTTGAAGGGGTTGGAAGCCACTCCGTTTACCATAACCGGCACGGTAGGGGAAGAATAGATGGCTGATATCCAGGACAACATGGAGGTCAGCATTCCAAGGCGTCGCAGGGTGGCCATGAGGAAAGTCCAATTCACCCTGTCGAACGCCTTTTCGGCATCTGTGGACAACAGGATGAACGGGGTATTAAGGCATTTGGCCCTTGCCACCACATCAATCGTTCTTATTGTGTTGTCCCATGCCTCTCTGTTGCGGATGAAACCGACCTGGTCCAGGGGGATTATGCGTTGGAGGACAGAATCTAGTTGCTCGGCCAGAATTTTTGTGGACAACTTAAGGTCACAATTAAGTAAAGAGATAGGCCTGTAGCTTGCGCAAAGAAGCAGATCATTCTCAGGCTTAGGGATAACAGAGATGCTGGCTTGCAAAAGGTCCGGAGGCATGGCATGGTTGTCTAGTATTGCGTTAAAGGCAGTAACAAAATGGGTTGCTAACTGGGCTTGGAATGCTTTGTAATAGGAGATTGTAAAGCTGTCGGGCCGGGCGCTTTTTCCCTCGGAGACCCTGCTAGAGCACTTGTGAGTTCCTCTGCAGTTATAGGCTGCGAAAGCAAGTCCACTTCCTCATCATTGAGAGAAGGCAGGTTTGCGGCCGCAAAATAGGTCTCTATTGCCTCCATTCTATCGTGGGGCCGAAGGACGGGAATGCAGATTATAAAGAGCTTCATAGAAAGCACAGAAGGATTCCGCCATCTCCGCTGAGTCATGAATTCTGGATCCTGCAGGGGTGTAGGATAAGTTGGGTTCGTATGGCGTTCGCCAGTGTTCTGCTGCATTTGTCCCCGTATTCGTAAAAGGTTCTGCGCGCCCTCAATAGGGAATTGGAATAAGGAGTGCTCCCTGATTATTTCTTGAAGGCTAGTTACTTCTGCTTCCAGTGCCCCATCTGGGTGGATTTTATGGCGTTTTTCGTGGTCGTGAAGCTTTGCGAGCAACCCGGACAACGTTTTCGCTCTGGCCACCTTCAGTCTGTGACCATGTTTAATGAATATTCCTCTAATGTAGCACTTATGTGCCGACCAGACAGAAAGAGGATTAGGGACCGAATCTTTGTTACTCTCAAAGAAAAGTCCCAATTCTCGTGAGATGTCCGCTTTAACCGCAGAGTCTTGGATAAGGGATTTGTTTAATCGCCATTTAGCTGATCTAGGGGTCGAGTGTTGTGAGGCTAAAGTAATGGAGATCGGAGTGTGATCCAAAAAGTGCAATGTGCCCAATATGGGCACTAGAGACCAGTGGGATCATGGCGTGGGAGACTAGGAAGAGATCTATCCTAGAATACGAGCCATGTGCTGCTGAGAAAAATGTGTAGTCTCTCTCCTGCGGATGGAGGATAAGCCAAATGTCAACTAAAACGGTGAGAGTGCAGCAGTTCCTTGATTTGGTTTCGAGCTCTCAGAGGCAAGGCTGAGGAGCCCGTCGATGAATCTTTGCGGGGATCGATGGTGAGGTTAAGGTAGCCAAGGTGGTTAGGCATGTTTCAAGTACCGGGAGCTGATCCACATTCGGCAGGTACAGGTTAGCCAGGGTGAATGTTTGCAACTGACCTTTAACAAAAAGGTATCTACCTTCTCGATCAGTGTGGAGGTCTATCAGCTGCCAGGGTACAGTTTTTGCCAGGAGGATACACGTGCCCTTTGATTTTGTAGAGGGTGACACAGTGATACGCTATTGGAAAATGTTTATTGTAGAGTTTTGGGATCTTGTCTGCCCGAAAATTAGTCTCTTGTAAAAATACAACCTGAGGTCTTTGCCTCCAGAGTTCAGGAAGACAACTGGAACGTTTTTCTGAGACATTTAAGCTCTTTACGTTCCAGGACACAAATTTTAATGACATTTTTGGTGGAACGGGGTCGGGTCGCTGGACCCCGCCAGAACGGTAGGTAGCGTGGGGGGGGGCTGAGTTAGGGGAGCTAAGGAGAAGAGGTGAAAAAGGACACAAAAGAGGGCCAGGAAGGGGTAGGATAGAGAGGATGGGAGAAGAGTAGGAAAAGGTGGGAGAAAACTAAATCTCCGATCGGAGGGCTACTGCCTAATTGGGCAGTTATGGCCTAGTGAGGGAAGAGGTAAGGCACTTTGGAGGTTGGGCTCCCAAAGCGCAGGACTTCCCCAACAACCCCCCGCTAAAGGCGGTCCATATGGGAATCGCGTTGCTATGTTAAACTTCTCTGTAAAGAAATATAAAATAAATAACTTCCAAGAGTACCAGGAGTGGTAACAAAGGTGCAACATTCATAAACAGCAATATAACACAATCACCAAATCCATTGTTTAGAAAGACCACGCACTCCCTGAGGGCCAAAGCCCTGTGAGAGCGAGTCGTAGCTCCATTTTTAAGCCCGTACAGCTAAAAGAATTAGGTCCCATCCGGGATAACCTTTGGGCCCCTAGGCGGGGCATGCATGAAGAAAAATGACCCCACTGCCACGCGGGCTCCGGTCACTGGGGAATTAGCCAAGGCAGAGGTAGCATGTCCTCCGCCGCCGGCAAAAAAAAACAAACCCCAAAAGTGGGAGGCTAAGTTCGGCAGAACTCCCCTCGCTTTACAGACACATATCACTAAGTACTATTATAACTTGACAAACATATAAACATCATTATACAAGAACTACAGGCAGGCAGGGAGAGACACCTGGGAAGCCAGAACCATATCGATTGCAGAGGAACTTCAATCTGTAGCAAGCCTGCTGATAGGCAAATGTTCCGAACTGCTCCCCAGCGGTCACCCCCATGCCAGCATCAAGCACCAGCAATGATAGGCACGGTAACCTGGGTGAACCAACATTTACCCTCTTATATTGCAGGTCCATATAGCAGGTAGGGACCCAGAGGGTAGGGGGGCCCCCAAATGAGCTTCTATGTAGTGCACTCCCGTCTCCCGTCCCTGGCAGTATGTCCAGTCAGGTCTGACCATTCTCAGTGCATACCACCCTGAGAGACCAACAGGTAAGTCTACATGACATCTCCCCCCCCCGAATGAATCAGTTCTAGATCAGAAACGTCATGAGGTATTCCTGTGGAAATTACGAACCCGGGGGGGGGCCCACGGCAATCAGGTTTTGGAGGACCAGGGACCACCCCCAAGGAGAGTCACCAAACCCGTAAGTCAGTGGTAAATGAGGCAGTAAGAACAGAGCAGTGCGATGTAACACTTACAGGTGAAGGGAGATCCTAGGCAATCTTTTACCTGAAAGCAGTTCTAACCAAAGAGGCTCATGGCTCGCTGTCCTGAGGAGCCTGTGCTCTTCTGCGTTGGGACCGGCGGTTGTGCTGAGGCCGTTGAGGTCTACTAGGAGGGTTCACTGTAGGGTTATTGTTGCTAGAAGGAAGGACAAATGCTAGCCAATTGGGTAGTGATATCGGTGGCAACCCAAGGCAGCTGAGGGAAGCAGGGACATCCGCGGGATGCCGAAGGGTATACGAACGGCCTCCCTTGCGTGCAATCAGACAGAAAGGGTGACCCCACTTGTAGGTGATCCCCTGGTCGCTGAATTTCTCAAGCAAGGGCTTCATGCTGCGGCGCATCTGGAGGGTCCTCCGGGACACATCTGGCAGGAGAGTAATCTGAGCTCCATCAATGTGCCCTCTGTGCCAGGCCTGTTGAAGTATGTACTCTTTGACAGAGTAATTGTGCAGGCAACAAAGGACATCTCTGGGTCTGTCTTCCGCGGTACCTCTGGGGCCAAGAGTTCTGTGAACCCTGTCCATTGCAATGGGTGTCTCCGGCGGGCGCTCCAGGCAGTAATTAAATATGGCAGTCATCTTAAGGTCAGTCTGTCAGGTGGCCTCTGGCAAGCCGCGAATTCTGATATTGCGCCTGCGGTTACGATTTTCCAGATCGTCCATAAATAGATGTAACTGTGCAATCTGGTCTGCCACCTCCTCATCTGTAGCTTGCAGGCCGGAGACATCATGGCGGAGGGCTGCGGTGTTAGTTTCCAGTGAGGAGACTCGGGCGGTCACTTCGGCGGCTACTTGTTTAATTCCCACTATTTCTCTGCGAAGTGCCGCCTCCATTCTGGAAGCCACAGAATCTAATTCATCTCTGGTGGGTAACTTTTGCAGGAGTGCCCATAATGCCTAGTCATTACAGAGCAAGGGAGAGGGGCTCATGAGAGGGCAAAGCCAGAGGAGCGGCATGCACTGTGGCATGCAGTTGTTGTGTAAGGGGCAGAGGTGCACCTGGTAAGGAGTGCTGGGAGGACTAAGTGTCTCGTGGAGCCCACTGTATGGAGCCGCTGGGCTCCCCTACTGGGCTGCCGAGCGATGTGAGGGACAGAGAGCGGGGAAGGCAGGGGGAGAGATCGCTAGGTGGGGAGAATGGGAGCATGTCATTACCGTGATCATGTCTCTCATCTCCTCCTGCAGGCGAGCCAGCCCCTTTCCTCATGGCTGATGCTGGCGCCATCTTAGCTGGGTCAGGGGTGGAAGCCGCCGGCTGTACCGGGACCAGGAACCATTCCATATGGGCTGCGGAGATCACAGGTCGGTGGTACTACCTCCCTGGTTGTATGGGCAGAGCTGAGAAGCTGGAATGTGCGGTATATCTGTGCGGGTGAGCTTCTTAGGAACTGCGGAACGGGAGCCCAGGGAAGATGCGTCTTCACTCCTTCATGCCCCTTAACTCGCTATTTTTAATGCAATAACAAAAATATGAAAGCCTGTAAAAAAGTATTATGCAACTTCCATGCATGATTATTGGAGTGCTCTCATCCTGGCACCCAGGAGATGCCAAAATTGCCCCACATGCACAGTTCTGTACATTACAGTGATGTAACATTCTTTTGCTTCCCCTGTGTGATGAGACACCTAGCTAACAGGTGGGAAGCTCACTTTCGTCATTCATGCTAGTAATACAAAATCATGTCAGAGCTTACTGAGTTTTAAAGAGGCCTTTGTGACTGAAGTTGCCAACTTATTTGCCGTGTCGTGAGGTACAGTGTCAAAGGTTATGGCGGCATATACAGTTTTCGGGAAAACGTTGTCTAATAAGCATAAGCGTGGTCAATATGGTCAACTGACCGAAAGACAAAAGGGCATTGCTCAGAGTTGTGACCTGGATTTTTGCATGAAGAGTGGAATCAGATTACGTTATCCACCATCCAAGACTGCTACTGTATTTCTCAATTCCCAGAAGAATTCAGGCCGTCTTGGATGCCAAAGACGGTCCAACACCATATAAGGTAAAAATGTTGTTTTTTACCATACTTGTTTCCATAATTTTATCCAATTCCCTTATATTGCAGAAGAGACAGTCTCTTCTGTAATAATGGACATTCCTGTTTGCAATGTTTTGAAAAATGGCTATAATACCACTTTAAGAAAATGAACAGTTGCTGACAGGTGAGACAAATAGGCAAAACAGGAAGGTCAACCGCCCCAGTGTTTTTAAAACGAAGTCTGCATTCACACTACAGCATTTTGAATTGCGGGCAGATTTGCCATGGATCTACCCGCGATTTGACAGCGCCGAGGTGTGAATGACAAAACGTGGGACTTGCATTCGAGATGTCATTCTTTTGAATGACACTTCAAATCGCGGTGCGGGTCTCCTGCGATATTTCAGGAGCTACTTTTGGAGGGCCATGCGTCCTGTGATGCGGGTTGCCGCGACTCCAGCACGATTTATCACGTGACAATCGTGGCAGACCCGCACCGCGATTTGAGGTGCCATTCAAATGAATACCATCTCGAATGTGAGTCCCATGTTCTGTCATTCACACCTCGATGCTGTCAAATCAGATTTGTGGCAAATCTGCACGCGATTCAAAACGCTGTAGTGTGAATGCAGCCTAAAAAGGTGCACATGGAAAGGACTTTTCATAGAACAAACATAATACAAAAACTACCAGCTTGCCAGCAATAAAAACAACAAAACATAAAAGTACACGGTTTAAATTTTCTTTAAAAACAGATGTGTAATTTGTAAATATATGCGAAAGCACTTCTGTGAAGTGTGGTCACTAAACCTAATCTATGAGAACCTCCATCTTGGAGTATTTATATTATTAAATATACAGGGACACACCTGCACACAGCATAATGGCAGCTAAAGATCTCCAATGTGTCCCTGCACCAAATCCAGCTAGCAACACAAAAATGGCAACTCCTCCAATCAATTCAAAATTAGGTTGTCACGGGCCACCCCACCCCATCTCTATGATCCTGCAGAGTTTCCCCTGCATGTAACATGCCCCTGCCACAATCCATACGAGTGGGGAGAAAAGATGGCAGTCTACTATCATTCTGTGTCCCTGGAGATAAAGGTCATGCTCATGGATGCATCCAAGCCAGGATTGGACAGAGCGTCCTGCCAGGAATGACAATTACTCAGTCATGCTAAACTGTGCCCCCAATTTTTTAAATTTTTTTCACACAAATAGAGCTTTCTTTTGGTGGTATTTAATTACCACTAGGATTTTTATTTTTAGCGATATATTCGAAAAAAGCAAAAATGTTGAAAAAAAAAAAAATAAATAAAAAACACTTTTTGTTTCTATTAAAAAAGTTTGCAAATAAGTATTGTTTTTTCATAAATTTGGGCCAAAATTTATACTGCTACATACAGTATCTTTGGTAAAAAATGACCCAAATTAGTGTATATTATTTAGTCTGTGTAAAAGTTCTAGAGTCTACAAGCTATGCTACGTATCATTGAAAATTGATTACATCTGACTGTATCTTATTTCTTGAGGCCCTGAAATGTCAGGACAGTACAAATACCCCCCAAAAGACCCATTTTTTGGAACGTAGAAATTCCAAGGTATTTAGTAAGAGGTATAGTGATAGTGAGTTTTTTGAAGTTGTAATTTTTTCCCACAATTCTTTGGAGAATTAATAAATTATAATTTTTTTTTTTTTTTTTTTTTTTTTTACACAAAATTGTCATATTTATAAGTTATTTCTCACACACAGCATATGCATACTTGCAATCCCAAAACACATTTTGCTACTCATCCTGAGCATGGCGATACCACACGTGTGAGACTTTCATAACCTGGCCACATACAGAGGCCTAACATCCAAATAGCACCTCCAGGCATTCTAGGGACAAAAATTACACCTAATTATCTGACTACCTATCACCAATTTTGAAGGCCCTGGAGCACCAGGACAATGGAATTACCCACAAAATTATCCCATTTTGGAAAGCAAACACCCCAATGTATATTCTATGAGGCATTATGAGTCCTTTGAACATGTCATTGTTTTCCACAAGGTTTTGGAAAATGTGGAAAGAGAATGAAAACTTTTTTTTTTTGTTTACACAAAGTTGACAAGTTATACTATATTTCTAACACATAGCATGCACATAGCAAAAATGACACCCCAAAATACATTCTGCTACTCCTCCTGAGTATAGCAATGCCATACGTGTGAGATTTTTACATAGCCTAGCCACATACAGAGGCCCAACATCCACGTAACTCCTTCAGGCATTCTAGGAGCATAAATTACATCTCTAATTTCCTGACAACCTATAGCATTTTTAAAGACCCTTCATATTTCTACCGCATAGCATGTACATGCCAATTACACCCCAAAATACATTCTGATGAGCAAAGGGTAGCTTTACAGAGGGGATTATTGGTCCAGGCAGCAGGCAGGGAAGTGGTCAGCAACAGTAAAAGGAATCGGGGGGGCGTGGCCTGGCACCGGAGCAAGATGGTCGCATAGACAGAGAGCCCTCCCATCCAGAGCTTCTGTCTGACCCTTCAGCAGCAAGGAAAGCCTCGATCTCGTGGAGCACCGATGGCAGGGAGAAGCCACTTAGCCTCCCGGTCTCAGCCGGAACAATCTACACAGCTGAGCAGGAACATACCAGCAATGTTCCGCACTCAGCTCACGGACTCACAGGCCGCATCTCAAGCCGCGGACCGGAGTGCAGGGAGCTATGCTGCCACAGACACCCCTCCAGTGGTCCCGGCGGCAAGCGTGAGTACTACTCATCCCACTCATCCCTCTCCTCTCCTGTGCCTGGCCGACCTACAGCAGGTGGCCCTGGATATTAAGAGCACTGTCCGCAGCCATATCAGACTTAAAACATGACATCAGAGCCGTTGCCACGAGACTGGAACATGTGGAGAATGTCGCCATGACACACGGCACTGCAATTAAGCAAGTACAGCAGACCACTACCGCACATACACAAAACCGGATAGATATGCACAGGCATATGGAGAACTTGGACAATAGGGGTCGTAGGCGCAACCTGCGGATCAGGGGGCTACCTGAGTCAGTGGAGGGGCCCAGCTTCAGGCTGCTGTGTGGGCCATTTTCAATACCCTATTAGGCAGACCGCCTGACACCCCTGTAGAAATGGAGAGGTGCCATAGAGCCCTTAGACCTAGGGGCAGGGACACTGACCCACCAAGAGATGTTGTGTGCTGCTTGGTCAGTTTCATCCAAAAGGAGGAAATATTGCGCGTAGCTCATAACCACAATCACTTGGAACATGAGGGAGCGCGCATCCAACTCTTCCAGGACTTATCCTCCATTACCCTCCAACACAGAAGAGACCTGCGTCCTCGCCTCCAGGTATTATGGGAAAGACATATCCCCCATCGATGGAAATTTCCTTTCTGCCTTCAAGCGACTGCGGGCAACTGCACGGCGCAACTGAGAACACCTGCGGATCTCCAACCCTTCTGCGATATCCTTGGCATTCCGGTGGTCTGTGTCCCGGAGTGGTATGGCACATTTTTACAACCAGAACCATGGATCCTCACCCACCCTGATGACACCCCAAGGGCACAAAGAAGCAGGCATGGACGCCGTAGGCTTTCGGCTAATTTCTTACCAAGACATCGAGGAGACATGGAAACTGATGAGAGCCCATAAGCCTTTCCGTCTTCGGTTCGCTGAAACCTCAGGCTGAGATTTTGTGAGCTGACCCATATTAATCTCCACTTAACGATCCACACTGTTTGACGTATAGACCGTCACCTTGGGGTTCTGACACATGGCATGAAACGGGTAAGGTACTGCAGGTAAATTTTCTACCACACATCACACCCTCTGCAACCCGTTACCCTTGGGCATCTACGCTGGAATGTGAGATGGCTCTCCCGTGCTCTGGGGGAGTATGTCTGCCAATTCAGACTTGGTTGCTACCCAGATTTATGGCAGCTGCCCTCATTTTGGAACACTGAGACAGCAGGGAACAGATAAAATATGTCCAGTGCCCATTGTCTGGATATAGTTTGTAACCTACAGGGAATCGCAACCAACAAAGCCATAGCTGGTTTTGGGGAAAGGCTTGTTTTCCCCTTCTTGTTATATTAAACTTCGGAGACAGGCAATATGGATATGCAACAGATGTCTGATTCCTTATTTTGCATTTCAATAACCCTGCAATGCGATTAAACTGTTGCGCATCCTGAAAGACTCAAGAATGTACTGGACACTTAACAAATGGCAAGATAGTAGCAGTACCTGCAAACATAGCCCCCCCCCTTTTTTTATTTTTATTTTCCTTACCACCCACCCTCACCTCTCCTTTCAACTGCTGTCGCTCAGAGGCTATGAACGGAATGTAGGCACCTTAAGCTCCTTGACCTGTTCTTATAGAAAGTGCACTTTGGCTCATAAAGGTACTACATGTGTCATGGCGGGAATGCATTTGGGTCAGCTTACCGCAGTTATACAGTTATGCATTTTCACATTTTTCTTGTTCTTGTACCTGTTTTCTTTTATTTTATGCTGTTCTTGCATATCCTAACTTTCCCGTGATGGGGAATTTCAGGGATTAGCACATGAGAGAGGAACCAAGTCTCATTCTCATAAAAGTTGTATATAATGCATGGCGGGGAGGCTAAAGAGTCCCTTTTTTAAATTTTTTTTTTATGTCTAATCCGCCTTGTTTTCCGTGCTCACCACAAGATTCCTGTGTTTCTACACAAGTGGTTGATTTGATTTGATTTCCTTTACTGTACGGTGTTGTCCTAGACCTTGCCTTCCTTAGGTGCTCCCTTAAGGAGCACACTGAGGGAAGGAGTTGAGCGCAGGGGCCTTCTGTTCTTGGGCTAACACATGTTTGGTGTCCCTGAGAGCAGAGGTCCTTGCTGACCGACGTAGCATACACATCAATATATATATATATATCGATATCTGCCTTCTCGCAACGGTCTTACAATAATACATATGTATGATGTTTGCTGATAGTATATGCTGCTATAGGTTGAGTCTATATCCTGTGAGTCAGTCGGTTATGATGGATGGTGGCCCTCCGCGGAAGGCCTCACTCATTTTCTATGGGTGGACCTCCCCAGGCTCGACTCATCCTTTACAAGCTGAGGCTTTTCTGTAATGCTCGTGCTTATAGTTTGGAGCTCTGGATGGTAGAATGTAAATTTGGTCTTGGTGTCAGGTTTCTTCCCCACCTCAAAGAGGCAGGTCTCCCCTTTGAAACTTGCTGGCATTGTTTTTCACCACTCCAGCACTCCATACGATCCCACTTAGGTAGTTCAGCAGGCCTGTAATTACCTCCAGTGTATTTTCCACTAAACCCTATTTGGGTAGTTGATACAAGGGTGGGTTATACCCCCTCAGGTCTCTTAAGCTCTTGCACGTAGCCGAATAGGTTAGGAGCAGATTCTGCTCCTTCTTTTTCTTTCTCTCTCCTTTTATTCTCTTTCCTCAGCTTTTTTTGCTTTCTCTACCTCTTACCCTTTCCCCTTTTATTTTATCCTTTATACAGGCCCTTTCCACTCTCTATCTGGGAATGATACAGAGATACACTCCCTTCCAGTGAATATGCCCCCTGTGATGCAATCCTCAGCTCCTCTAACCCTCAAGGTCTAATCTTTAAATGCTAAAGGCCTCAATACCCCCGAGAAACGAAGTAGTGTCCTTACTGAGGCGCACCGCCAAAGAGCCCAAGTGGTTTTTATCCAGGAAACCCACTTTAAATCAGGATCCATCCCCTGTCTATCTAATAGTCGCTTTCCGGAGGTTTACCATGCAACCTGTGCTGACTCCAAAACAAAGGGAGTTTCAATAGTACTCGCAAAGTCGTTCGCCTTTCGCCTTACAGGCCAGATAATAGATCCAGAGGGCAGATTCCTTTTTCTTAAGGGAATGTGGAAAGACAGACCAGTGACACTAGCTAATATCTACTGCCCCAACTCCAAACAGGTGACCTTTTTGAAAAAAACACTTCTGCGTCTCACAACGTTTCAGTCAGGCTTACTTATTCTGGGGGGGGGGACTTTAACATGGCCCTAGACCCACTTCTTGACACCTCCACAGGCACCTCCTCACTTCCGTATTCTGCCTTGCGACAAGTAAAACTCGCTCTAGCCTCCCTCACACTCCATGATACCTGGCGCACCTTAAATCCAAGGGGGGGGGGGACTATACGTTTTTTTCTTCCCCGTACACCCGCTACTGAAGGTTGGATTACCTTTTTATACACCAGGCAGACTTATCTTACCTCTATGATGCGACAATAGAGAACATGATACTCTCGGGCCATCACCCGATAACTCTGACTTTACGTTTCCCTCAGAGGGAAACATCAACCAAGATTTGGAGACTGGACGCTTCCCTTCTTACAGACCCTGGGGACCTGGGGACTATTAAACAGACCATCAGTGACTACTTTCGCCAAAACGACACTCCAGATGTGTCACCCATGGTTCAATGGGAGGCACATAAGTGTGTTGTGAGAGGCCATTTTTTGGCCATTGTGGCGGGAAAAAGAAGGAACACCAAACCCTAATTCGAGATTTAACAAAATAACCCTGCTGGAAGCGCAGCACAAATGCTCACTAGCACTTAATGTTGCGACAGAACTAGCTGAAAAACGAGCACTCTTATTAGAAGAACTATTCAAAAGAGCAAGGAAACAGCAGACATTATCACAAAAACTATGCTATGAACAAAGCAATAAACCTGGCAGACTTCTAGCAAGGTTTACGCAGAACCGAACTCTAGCATCCACAGTCAACCATGTAGTTGATACTCAGGGGGCGACTCATTCGAGAAATGAAGACATTGCTAGACAGTTCCGCATCTTTTATAGTAAACTATACGACTTGAAATCACATGAGAACAGAACTGTAGCTGAGAACGCACGATTGGATCTAATGCGGGATTTCCTTAGCAAATATAGCCCTCGCGCTCTCTCTGCGTCGGACAGGCAAGCCTTGGAAGCACCGTTATCCTCAGAAGAATAGATTGAGGCCCTAAAAACCATGAAACCTGGTAAATGCCCGGGGCCAGACGGTCTCTCGGCCCAATACTATAAATGCTTTTCAGACCTCCTAGCACCAGGCTTTCTTAAGGCCTTTAATGGGCTATCTCACACCCTGTGTACTTCAGGGAATCTTCTAGAGGCATATATCTCGGTAATACCTAAGGGAAATAAAGATCCTACTAATGTAGCCAATTACCGACCTATATCCCTTTTGAATGTGGACATTAAGCTGTTCTCCAAGATCTTGGCAACCAGATTGTCCTATCATGTGCCGGCTTGGGTGGGTTTGGACCAGGTCGGATTTGTTCCTGGAAGAGAAGCCAGGGACAATACCATTAAGGCTCTAAACCTACACCACTGGCTTACTTCGACCCGCAGAGAACGTTTCTTTCTGGCAATGGATGCGGAGAAGGCGTCCTGGAAACTCTGGGCCTGGGAAGATGTATGCGGGCTTTCATTAGTGCTCTATACACCAATCCCACAGCCAGGGTGCGGGTCAATGGCCATTTGTCAGACGCTTCCACATCCACAATGGAACCAGGCAGGGGTGTCCTTTTTCCCCCTGCTCTATATCCTTACTCTGGAACTCCTATTGCGTTGTATTCGAGCAAATCCGAATATAAAAGGAATTGAAGTTCATCAACGAGAATACAAGATAGCCGCCTTTGTGGATGACATCTTGCTCTTCCTTTCATCCCCAATGACATCCCTGCCAAATCTGCTGCCGGTTCTAGAACAGTGTAAAGCCATATCAAGCCTAAAAATTAATTACTCAAAGTCTTTTGCACTAAATATCTCTTTACCTCCTAAGCTAGTACAATGCCAGTCGAATTTCCCTTTCTGCTGGAAAACAGACGCTATCACCTATTTGGGTATCCAACTCCTGGGTAGATTGAAAGACCTGTACGAAAAAAATTTCCTGTCAGAACTTAAAAAAATACAACAAGACCTTCACAAATGGAAGGCCCCCACTGTTTCCTGGTTCGGTAGTGCCTTAATCCTTAAGATGATGGTGCTCCCCCAGATACTATACAAAATGCAAACTATCCTGATCCATTTACCGCCTTCCTTTTTTACATCCTACAGGAGAATGTGCAGGGTTTTTCTGTGGGGAACCAAGGCAGCTTGAATTGGGTGGGCGAAGCTGGTCCTACCAAAATCTGGGGGTGGCATAGGTTTGCCGGATCTCCAGAAATACTACTGGGCAGTCCACTTAGCCAGGGTGGTTGACTGGGGATTACATGCGCGGTGCAAGGATTGGGTACTGCTCGAGCAGTTGATCTCGTCAGCGGAGCTTTGTTCAACCCCATGGTTTTCCAACAAATACAGAACACCTCTTCTACACACGCATCCGCTTATCGGGGCGACACTTCGGGCATTTGATAGGGCCTGTAAAATTCAGTGTCAGACAAAGACTGCGCGATCACCCCTATCAAGGATAACCCAGACTTTCCCCCAGGGCTGGCCAAAACTTCCCTATCATTGGAGTGGCCATACGCAGAAATGCAGGCTAAACACTTACTCGAGAGGGAGGTTCCTCAGGCAAGAAGAGCTTGTCGCGTTGTCCAACACTAAATCTTTCCCCTTTTGGGCCTATATACAACTTAAACACTATTTGGACAACGCGGCTAACAGAGATAGCTTCACGAAGCTTCCTACTGTTTTTGAGTCGCTGTGCTCTAGCTCGTCTCCCCAGAGTCATGTGATATCGATGCTCTACGCCTCCAAGGAAGTGTTCAAGGAACCATATGCCTCTTTGCGCTCGGAGCACATGTTCTGGGAGACTGAGCTGGACATGGAGATCAGGGACACCATTTGGGACAGTTTTTACTTATACATTCATAAAGGCTCTCTGAATGTCCACACTCAGGAAAATGGGTACAAAATTAAAACAAGATGGTACAAGACCCCAGAAGTACTCCACAAATTTATACCGACAGTCTCTGACCAGTGCTGGAGATGTGAACAGGAACTGGGCACCTTTCTTAATATATGGTGGAAGTGCCCAATGATCCAGCCTTACTGACGAAAGGTGCACGACATTACGACTGCGATCTCCTTTCTCCCATTAGAATTCTCACCAGCACAGTACCTCCTTCACCTTTCCAAAATACCTTAAAAAAATACTATAAGTCATTGGCTATGCACTTGATCAATGCAGCCAGGCTCTGCCTGCCAGTTCATTGGCGGTCTAAATACCCCCCTTCAATGAAAGAATGGGCATCACGCATTAACCGGATAGCAACAATGGAGGAGCTGATACACATTACTCAAGACAGAATCTCCAGGTTTACAGCAACATGGGCTAATTAGTTTGAATATGGATCCTCTCAGCAATATCAGGAGCTGATACAAAATTCTACCTAACTCATGCCATACTACTTTTGACACGCCTTGATGATACATCACATAAGCATTCTGAACTGGGGGTCTCAGGTGGCGTGCCCGGTAGCAACTGGAGTGGTCTGCCCGTCCCCCCCCCCCATATCATATATCATATATGCAATAAACAGGAAACGGGTTAGCATAGCCGGGGGGATTATGTGTCCCTGGTTGCTCTAATGTGGTCAAAGAGAGATACTAATGCCAGCAATGGATATGCTTTGACTCCCTCAGGGGAAACATAGGACTACATATGTCAGGCACTTAAATTGCATTTGATGTAGGAATGACTAAGGCATGGTCTTTGATATTTAGATATGTATTACAATGTTGTTTAAACCCTGTCTTACTATGTAGATATCTCTTTAAAGATACCTTATTTATTACTGTTTGAAAACTTTAATAAAATCTTTATGAAAAAAAAAAAAAGGAATCGTCCAGGCAGCAGGCAGGGATATGGTCAGTACAACCAAAGTATTGGTCCAGGCAGCAGGAAGGAACATCAAGCTTAGGGCCTCGGTCAGGAAAGAATGGGGACAGGGGTAGAGGCTTCTCCCACCCAAATCTCTTTAAAGCCTCTGGTCTTCAGACCCTGTTCTGAGAATTACAAAACCCAGAGAAAGCCAAAAACACTATTCTGAAGCCCCTCACATATCTTGCATCCCACTACTACAGTAGCAGGGCGAAAGATCAGGCAAAAAACATGGTCAATTAAAAGGCCAAGGTCAGTGCACGTGGAAGGCAGAAACGTGGTTTAGAAACAATCCATGCGAAAAGCAGAGGCATCATCGGTAAACAGGCAGGGTCAGTTAACGTGGAAGGTAGAAACGTGGTTTAAAAACAATCAAAACGGCAGGCGGAAGCATCGTCGGTAAACAGGCCAGGGTCAGATTACTTAGAAGGTAGAAACGTGGCACATTTGAAATGGGGAAATGGCAGGCTGTTAAAAATAAGGGGAACTAATATCTTATAACTAATAGGGGAACTAATATCTTAGGGATGTGTGATACTGTCTGAAACATTCTTCGACGCATAGGCCAGGTTGGGAGGGACATTGGGGACAATGATAATGTGTCTGTTCTAACTCCTCCTCTGCTGCATACAAGATATTTCTTTTGGCGTCTTATTCCCGATTCTGTGAGGGGGAATGTTTTTGGAAAATGTTGCTCATGAAGTCGATCACATAATCAGAGTGAATGCTTCCTGGGGGGCATCTCTGCTGATAGATTGGGGCAGTGACAATTTCTTCAATATATTTGATGAAGGTGCTGGGTCTTTCTGTTGACTTTTGATAGATGATGTACGAATTATACATGGCCAAATGGAAGAGATAAAATGCAACTTTTTTATACCAGAAATGGGACTTTTGTTTTGATAAATAAGGCTGTAGCATCTGGTCGTTTAAATCCATCCCCCCTCATGAACGGATTATATTTGTGGACGTAAACATCTCTCTTGTCCCTCTACTTCACAGCCAACACTTCCTCGTTCCTCAGACTTGCGGATTTCCCCTTTGTAGCCTTGTTGTCACTAAATTTTGTGGGAAGCCCTTCCTATTTGTTCTGTTGATACCGCGGGCCAAGGTTTTTTCATGGTACAGGTGGAAGAAAAGGGGCAAACTGGTATAATTGTCTACGTAGCCTTTTTTAAACAGGGTGTATGCCAGGTCCCAGTCAATTTTTCCACTGTTTCCGATGTATGTTGGGCACTCAGGGGGCTGGAGCTGGGAGTCTTTGCCTTCGTATATGCAGAAGGCATACACATATCCTGTGGCTCTTTTGCAAAGTTTTTTTAGTTTCAATCTGTACCTGGCCCCCCTACTGGGAATATATTGTTTAAATTGTAGCAGGCCAGTGAAGTGGACAAGGGATTCGTCCACACAAAAGTTTTGGCCTGGGACATACATTTCACCAAATCATTTGGAAAAATAATTTATTAGTGGGCGTATGTTATATAATTTATCATGGTTGGGATGATCTTGGGGAGGGCACTGTGAGTTGTCATTGAAATGCAGGAAGTGCATGATCACGTCATAGCATGTCCTGGACATGACAGCACAATAACTCAGCAAGTGATGGATTGGGTTGGTGGACCAGTAGGCATGCAATTCAAGGCCTACGACATTACCAATGATGATGGTCCACGATGTACTGCAGCAAATCTTCAGGGAAAAACAAATAAAAATAATCTAATTTAGAAAAATTATAAATGTTAGGCTGCACACCTGGCTGTGCGGTGAAAGGGGGAATTGTAGCTAGTCCTGAGCTGGAGGGCAGCCATAATGGGTTTGCCAGGGCATCTGGAAGATAGGTTTGGGCCCGTCTTCTTTGGGTCTGTTGCGTTATTCCAGTGCTGGTACTGGGCCTTTCTTCCTGGAGTCCAGTTCCGTTGGCGTTGGTGACGTGGGGTGTATGGCGCTGCTGGTAGTAGGCAGGTCTTCTGATCTTCTTATTCTTTTGGGAGGGACTGTTTCCTCCTCCGATTTGGTCCCGGATCCACTACTTTCTACTGGCTCGTATTCCAAATCAGATTTGGATGGTGAGAGCTCCCCGCTGCTCTCATCCAACATAGTAAGGATTGTATATGCCTCCTCAGATGTAAAATATCTTTTGGACATGGCAGCTGATGTGAAGCTGCGATGGGTACACTGCTGATTGGCGGCAGTAATGTTGGCTCTGTGTCAGGTGACACTAATTAGGCTGCACTAATGGGCTGCGCTGACAGATCCACTGATTCTGGCACTAATGGCCTGCGTGACAGATCCACTGACGGGGCTGCGTGACGGATCCACTGACGGGGCTGCGTGACAGATCCATTGATGGCGGCACTAATGAACTGTGACAGATCCACTGGTGGCGGAACTAATGGACTGTGTGACAAATCCACTGATGGGCTGTGTGACAAATCCACTGATCTGACAGGTTCTCTTTATTTGGGGGGGCGTATAGTGCACAGGAATGTGTACTAAGCTCACAATAGTAATTCACTCACAGTTCTCCATGTCTCCTCCTCACATGATTGGTTTGTGAGGAGAAGAAGCCAGGAACAGCTAGTAACCGCTTGTGTTTACAGTTGTGACCGGCTGTGATTGGACACAGCCAATCATGTGGTAAACAACCAATTTCATTGGCTGTTTACCCTGATCGTGGATGGGCTGTGTCTGAGGGACACGTATCAACCTCAATCGGCACGCATTAGTGGCGCATTTCAAAGGACGTCATATGACGCCCGATCAGAATAATTGAACTACTGCCCGGCCCTCATTTTGCTATTGGCTGGGCGAGGTCTGGTTAAAGACCTTAGCCAACTGAGGTAGTGGTCTTCTTCCTCTTTTGCAATATTACTGCCTGAGCTGCGGTCAGGCCACACAGGCACTCTAACTCCCTCCGGGACCCTCTGATCTATCTCTGGAAGCTATCTGCTAATCATCCCCTATGCTGGTTAATAACTCCACTGATCACAGCCCCAGCGGCCGCTCTCCCCTGCTGACCCTATAGTACTTACATAGTTACATATATAGTCAGGTTGTAAATAAGACATAAGTCCATCTAGTTCATCCAGTAAAAAAAATGCACAAGAAAACCTCCATATATAGAATTCTATACCCACAAGTTAATCCAAAGGAAGGCAAAAAACCCCAATAAAGCATGATCCAATTCACTCCAGCGTGGGAAAAAAATCCTTCCTGATCCCCCAAGAGGCAATCGGATGTGTTCCCAGAATCAACTACCCCTGTCATTATTATCTATAAATGTTAGTATCCAGTTATATTTTGTGCATTTAGGAATGCATCTAGCTTGTTTTTAAAACAATCTTCTGAGCTGGCCAGAACCAGCTTTTGAGGGAGTTCATTCCACATTTTCACAGCTCTTACTGTGAAGAAGCCTTTCAGTATGTGTTCTGTAAAGAAGTATGATAATTCATAATTATTACTGTAGTTATTAGTGTTATAGAAACAGGAGCAGGTCAATAGGTATAGCACAAGAACTTCTCCAAATGAAATGAATCTCCGCTGCAGCTAGGTTCTTTACCAGAGGTTAACATTTATTGGATCCCAGAACAGATGAAAAAGTCCACAGAGTACTTGCAAATAATACAATGATCCGAAGCCTTGAGAGTCCCATTTAAAATATTCAGTCCTTTTCTGTAAAAGCAAGAATATGGACACGCCACACATTCAGCATATACTGTGCTTTATGCCCCTGATGTTAACCCCTTCGCAGCCAGTGTCATTTGTACAGTGACAGTGCATATTTGTTTTTAGCACTGATTTAGCACTGATTTTTAGCACTGTAGTGTCACTGGTTCTCAAAAAGTGTCAAATGTGTCAGTTAGTGTCTGGTTTGTCAGCTGCAATATCTGTCCCGCTAAGTCGATGATGGACGGCATTAAAAAAGAAAAAATAAATAAATAAAAATTCCATAAATATATGTTATTCTTTGTAAACTCTATAACTTTTGCACTAACCAATCAATATACGTTTATTGGGACTTTCTTACCAAAAATATGTAGCAGAATACATATTGGCCTAAATTGATGAAGAAATTAGATTTTTTTTTTAATTTTATTGAATATGTTTTAGAGCAGAAAGTAAAAAAAAAAAACTTTCTTTACAAAATTGTTGGTCATTTTTGTTTATAGCGCAAAAAATAAAAAAAAAGGTAGCGGTGATCAAATACCACCAAAAGGAAGCTCTATTTGTGGGAAAAAAAGGACATAAATTTTATTTGGGTACATCGTTGCACGTCCACGCTATTGTCAAATAAAATAACGCATGGCCTTCTCATGAAGGGGGCTAAATCTTCCAGAGGTCAAGTGGTTAAACTTGATTCTAAAATTCAAATAAATCCTGGCAGTTCTGGCTTTTCTAGAGGTACAGCAACACACAAAGAGGGTCAAGATTTGCCAAGGGAACCCTCATGTGTGCTTACCAAACGCCACAGGGAAAGATAACTGCAAGCAGTGCATACGTTTATAAATGTTGGAAAATAAGGGGTCAGAAATGGACAGAAACCTGTGTCACCTTGCAAGACAAAAATTATTGGTTGAATGGATATTTTTTAGCAATGCACTTCTAATGAAATGAGCACTCAGGCAGTGTCATTAGCCCCACCCTTCTTGAGAAATAAACAAGCGATGCTTGTAGCTGTCACTTTTCTTGAATTTATTGAGCCACATATGGCCACCTTAAGTTACAGTTGTCATTTGTACTAGTTAATCGCCTTGGCGGATATCCGGGTATTTAGGCGGGGGTTTTTGGCATGACAAACTTTTGCTTTCCTGCTGGGTCTTCCTTACACATTGATGAGAGCACATTGGTAAGCATCATTCTCACTATTATACTTTGTTACATACTACTCCTCTAACGCACCTACCAGTCACGTACAATGTGGAGTGTCATTTGCATATACTCTCACTCCCTTATCTATTTCACTCCCCTTTATTCCCTATCATCTTTCTCTGCTGATTACTCTCTCTCTAACTACCTTCATTCATTTTTTCTTTCCTCACACATCACTGTTTACCCCTTTCTCCCCCTTTTCATCACACCCCTCTCACTCTATTTACACTGTTCTTTCCCCTATGTCTTGCAGGATATTCTTGTATCCTATGTACCACTGTACAACGTCCTCATACTTCTATAACACCTTGATACCAATTAATTGAACTATACATATATGCATCTATTATCTTCTCAAAGTGGGTACACTATATTAAGATTCATAAGTAACTTAGGATATTATAAGTATGGTTACATTGGATACCCTTATACATACATTTATACAACGTTTCATCGCAAATACACCCTGCATAACCTAGGGGTAACATCTGGGTCTTCTATCCTTTTCCTTTTTCGGTTTCTTTTTCTCCTTTTTTTCTTCCCTTTCTTTTCTTTTTTCCTCTAATACGGTTGGACACTCCTGCACCCCTTGCTTTAGAGTATACTGTTTCGTATTCCTCTGCTACATCTATTTTTATAGATTTATATATATATATATATATTTATACTCATATATCTTATTATAGTGAGCACACTCTGCAAGGATTCTGGGTGACATTTGCGTCCAACCCTCTCCTCCTCTTTTCCATTCTGTTGTCCTGCCTGCCCTACGCCTGACCTCGGCTTTCCATGCTTTGGCCGTCGTCCCTTCAGCTCCCGTGGGAGAGGCTTTCCGTCCGCCCCTGCTGGGGGTTGACCCCTGGAGCTAATTACCTGACAAGTAAGTACGGTGACCATTAGTTCTGGCTTTGTGCCTTTGTCCAAATCATAACCTATACTCCAAGTTATTTTTTTACTTTTTTACTTGTTACAGACATCAGATATACACATCAGCCCCTGATGATGTGAGGAGAGCTTGCGAAATGCGTCGGGTTAGAGATGTATTATGTATATCTGTATTCATGATACTTTGATGTATGTCACTCTGGCTATGTTTGTAGGACTATCATGTTATGCTGTTTCTTTTATGAATTGCCATCTATATGTATGACCTGTATTGGACGTTAATGATTTTAATAAATCTTAATACAACATTTTTCTATTATTATATTTGTTCACCTGTGATCAGCATGGACACCTCATTTAAAGTCCCATGGGCGAATCTTTTATTTTTTATGTGAAATATAGGGATGGAGGTGTCTCATGTTAAGGAGCATCTTTCAGTCTTTTTCTTTTCTTAGTTAATCGCCTTATTCACACTGTGCCTGTCTGGATAATTTACCCTTCTTTCTTGGCTCTTAAGTTAAGTCTGCAAGCAACAGAGTACTGACAGCTCACAGCCACTGCTATGCTGCCAGACAAATTTGCATATGAAACGTAATTAAGCCAATAATGATAACAATATAACTATTTGAAAATACAATGAAGTCTCCGCCAAGCTCAGGAGATTTGTAAGCTTAGAAATAGGTCAAACTGACATTCATTGTTATCTGCATTGAAATATTTCTTAGTATAAAACTGCATAGAGGCAAACCACATCTGAAAGTGAAGTAGATTTTATTGGAAATGCTGGTCCTTTAATCATGTTCTCTGACATGTAATGAAACCTATCACTGCTATTGAACAAAAACTAGGCCAAGGGCCTGAAGCACTCAAGAATTTTGGCTAGTAATTACCAAGACAGTTTTTCAGTTTCTAGAATTTCAACATTATACCTCTGTTTTAAAACACAAAGCAGTAGATTTTCCCTAGGAGGACCATAATAATATAACATTTGTGTTTTTATCCCTCCTCTACGTTAGTAAGGAGATACTAGTTTTTGGACTCGGAATGGGGCTTTGGGTTAGAATGGAGGTAGACTTAAAAGTCCCCTTTCATTATAAGATTTTTGGAGGCACATTTCCACACTTAAAAGTTCTCTGTAACTTTCAATATACTTGAAGGTCACAGGAAAGCAGTACAGAATTAATTAAAGCAAGAGTGTAAAACAAGAAAAACTAGATGGCCAAAGTGATCCTAACATCCAAGTGTGCTTTAATGTTATAAGGACTTCTGGGTAATGCCTTGTTTTACATGGTAGGCCTGGTACCAAAAGTCAAAAGTTTAACTCACTGTGTTCTGACTCACAAAATCTAATCACTAAAAAAACGGTGGGACCAGCTATACAGATTATCTCCTGGCTACAGAGGGAGGAAAGGACAAATTATTTAAAAGCAAACAGGTGTAACATGATGCATTGGATATTTAAATGATTCACTTAAGGGCCAGCCATGACATTGCTTAGAAGCTGTTTCTCCTTTGGATGTGCTGTATATATGCTGACCAGAACCATTGGTCCCATACTAATGTGCAGAAGTCATTGTTCTGGTTCAGCAAGGCAAACATGGTGCTACCCTCTGCATAATTTAGGATTTCCCCACCACTAGAAGATGAAAAGGGCAAAGAGGACATGAAACATCACTGGAAAAGCGTTTTTTATAGGTGCAGGAGAGTCCCATTTGGGGAAGACCTGAGCCTGAAATCAACTTTAAGCATCCGTTTTAGGTTAGGAATTCATTTACACCTTGGGCTACCTTGTGTTGCTCCTTCCCCTTCTCCACACACTTGACATGCAGGACCAAAACAAATTTACCAAGATTTTCAATATTATAACCAAGTCAAATCTAGATCTTATTTACAAAAAGTTGAACCAAAACTTTAAAACAATCATAACTTGTAAGAGACAACGTAAGTACTGTACAGACATAACTAGAAATCTTTACATAAACACAAACAATACCACACCGACAAAAACACAATTAGTACTGCACTGACACAAGCAAAAATACATCTGAAGGGACACAATCAGTGGCATATTGACACAAACAGAAACTTGTCAAGCAGAGATGCAATCAGTACCATACTGATACAATTAGGAACATATGCTGGTGTTCCTGAGTTTAGAATATTGTGCAGTGGCAACGGTACAGACAGCAGTGATTAGCTGCATGTAACACACAAAACTGTGGACACTGTTCAGCAATCTACAGTATGTGAAGGTTATGGCTAGTACTCACGATGAGAAAAATCGGACAAAAAAATACCGCTTTCGGAGCGATCGTCCGATAATCTGATTGTTAGTACACAGCTTTCAAGAGCCGATTGCGAAAGTTCATGCAAAAATATCCAAAGGGATCAGCACGAAAATGTTTCTCATACGATAACAGAGCGAATTATTTTTGTGTAATTACTATAGCATTTTTACAAAAAAAATTGTGTGACCAATACCACACATGTTCAGAAATGAAAAAATACATTACAATACATTCCATCACTTCAGAAGTTGTATTCTGTCATATGAGAATTTTCGTAACTTTAGTAACCTATTCGTTTTCGATATGAGACTAGCATGCAAAAAAATGGATTATTATTTGTCCAAAATTCTTATGGTGTATACTAGGCACTGGAATGGTGCTAATTGTAGTGGTGCAAATTAGAGGTCGACCGATATGGGATTTTCTCTGGCCGATGCTGATATTTAGAAATAGCGGTGGCCGATGGCCGATATGTGATGCCGATTTTTTTGGGCCGATTTTTTTTTTTTTTTCCTTCATCTCATAAAATCTAACAGTTACACCCCTTTCACACTGGGGCGTTTTTCAGGCACTTTTGGGCTAAAAATAGCGCCTGTAAAGTGCCTGTAAAACGGCTCCCCTGCAGTCCCAGTGTGATATCCCGAGTGCTTTCACACTGAGGCGATGCGCTGGCAGGATGTTAAAAAAAAGTCCTGCAAGCAGCATCTTTGGAGCGGTGTATACCGCTGCTCCACTCCTGCCCATTGAAATGAATGCGCACCGCTGCCGAAGTGCCTGCAAAGCATTTCGGCAGCGGCGCTTCAGGAGCGCATTTAACCCCTTCTTCGGCTGCTAGCTGGGTTATAAGCGCCCTGCTAGCAGCCAAATAGCGCCGCTAAATTGACGGTAAAGCGCTGCTAAAACTAGCAGCGTTTTACCGTCAACGCATGCCTGCTCCAGTGTGACAGCAACCTTAAGTGATACAGAAATTTTTTTACATTTAAACATTTATTAAACAAAACAAACCTCCAATCAGTTCACTTGTATGTAGAATTTAGATTAAAAAAAAAAAAAAAAACACTATATCTTAAATATTAAATACACAAAAACAGGTAATCAAAACTTTTGGATGAAAAAAAATGGGCTAACTTTACTGCTTAGTTTTTTTTAAAATTTATTAGTGTATTTTTTCAAAAAATATTGCGTTTGAAAGACCGTTGCCCAAATACCGTGTGACATAAAATATTGCAACAACCGCTATTTTATTCCCTAGGGTCTCTGCTAAAAAATATATATATATATAATGTTTGGGGGTTCTAAGTGATTTTCTTGCAGAAAATACAGGATTTTTACCTGTAAGCAACAAGTGTCAGAAAAGATTTAGTCTTTAAATGGTTAAATGCCTTTTAAACTGAGAGCTTCTACACACAGAGCTCAGTTCATTCATAAGTGTAAACATTGTATCCTTCAGGGTCTTTTTATCAGATTTGGCAGGCTGCCCAGAGGAGGAGAGAAGTCTCTTCACAGAAGTTTTCAGGCAACTTGTATTGACTTCTATTACAGAAGTCATTTGCAAGTCCGCAGATATCGGCCTTTTTTATCAGGACAATCGGCCAATGCCGATTAACCTCCCTGGCGGTATTCCCGAGTGTGGCTCGGGGTTAAAATTCAGGACCATTAGCGGTAACCCCGAGCCACACTCGGGATTGCATCGCAGGATCCTGGTGCCTCCTTACTTACCTTGTCCCCGGGATCCTGCGATGTCCCCCGCAGTGTCCGCAGGCTGTGTCCTGTTCCGAAGCCTCTCTGTGCCAGGCTCCGTTCCCTGCGAGCGTCGCGACGCACGGGGGCGGAGCCTGGCGGCAAATTAAAAAAAAAATGTAGAAACCATAACACATACAGTACTGTAATCTTACAGATTACAGTACTGTATGAAATCATTTCACATCCCATTTGTCCCCAGTGCTCTGGCCCATGCCCTGCATGCAGTTTTATATTGCATATACTGTTCTTTCTGCCTGGAAACTGGAGATTGTCCATAGCAACCAAAAAGTGTCCCTTTACGTCAAAAATGGCTTTAGACCAGCTAGAAAACAGCGATAGTAAATTAGAACACTTGCAGAATTGAGCGATAGTGAATCGTGTTTATTACTATTTATTTTTATTTTTTTTAATTATTATTTTTTTTTTATTATATTATAATTTATGTTTTTGTGTTTCAAACTTTATCATACCCGGGATATCTACTAGACTCTTGTTTGGACAGATTTAAGTGTGTTATTGTTAAGAATTACAGGCCTACAATATAAAACGCCAAATTTCCATGCAAAATAATTGTACCGCTTTCAGCACCTAAAATCAGAAAGAATCATACCGCCAGGGAGGTTAAGTAAAAAACACCAAATATCGGCCGATATATCGGTCGACCTCTAGTGCAAAGGATGCAATATTTTACAGCGTACTGAACCCAGCAGACATAGTTAATATTCTTTAAACCAAGAGATAAGAATAGGAGTAAAACATTTTCAATTTTTTCTTTTGGTATCAGTAAACAGCATCCAAGACACTTGAAATGTTTGGCTCTTTTTCACCCTAGGCCATGACCTATGTGGTAGTGGGGCAAATCTGGCCCTGGTCATGCTCACTCTCCCCTCTCATCCTTTAGGCCTCATGTACACTGCTGCTGGTTAAAGGACGTTTAGGAGCAGTTGGTAGTTTTTTCTCAGCTGCCCCTGAACTCTCCTCTGTTATCTTATCAGTAAATGTACATACACAGAGTCTTTATAGATGTTTCTAGGCAGTTGAGTTTAGAAGCATTTTTTGAAAAGCAAAAAAATGCGTTCAGAACGGATGTTCAGAGGCATTTGGAATGCCAAATGCCTGTAACAGCTTGTAAACGTGGTAACTCGCATTTAGCTGCGTTTCGTTTACAGGCGTTTTTAATGGAGATACATTTTTAACTATTTGAAAAAAAAAAGCTCTTCAAAACGTGGCTAAAAGCGGCATGCAAACGCGGCAAAACGGACGGTTTTAAACGTCTGTTACTATCTGTCAAGTTAAATCATTCAGGAGAGGTTTTAAAATGTCCCGCATACATTAAGCCTTACAGCATTTTCCTTGTCAGCACATGAACACATAGCAGAACCTGATTGGCTCAGTGTACTACTCTTCCATCTGAATTATACTGTATCCACCTTAGCCCCGGAAGATTTTACCCCCTTCATGACCAGGCCATTTTTTGCTATTCGGCACCGTGGTACTTAAACCAGCGATTGCGCGGTCATGCAACACTGTACCCAAACGAAATTAACATAATTTTTTTCACACAAATGGAGCCTTCTTTCAGTGGTATTTGATCTCCACTGTTTTTTTTTTTTTTTTTTTTTTTTGCGATATAAATGAAAAAAGACCAACATTTTTGAAAAAAAGCAATATTTTTTACATTCTGCTATAAAACATATCCAATAAAAAAAATTAAAAAATCTAATTTCTTCATAAATTCTGGCCAAAATGTATTCTGCTACATGTTTTTGATAAAAAAATCCCAATAAGTGTTTAATAATTGGTTTGCGTGAACGTCATAGCACCTACAAACTATGGTATATACAGTATACTGGAATTTTGTTTTTTTAATTTTTTTTTTTTATTAGTCTAACAATGGTAGCGATCAGCGACTTATAACGGGACTACAATACTGTGGCGATCAATCTGACACTAACTGACTCTGAGGGGAACTAACTCCCACTAATGCCGTGTACACACGGTCGGACTTTCTGACCGGACTGGTCCAACGGACCGAATCTGGCAGACAATCCGACCGTGTGTGGTCTGCATCGGACTTCCGACGGACCGTTTCGGTCGGAAATTCGACCGACTTTAGATTTGAAGCCTGCTTCAAATCTTTACGTCGTAACTCCGCCGGACTCAGTTCCTAACGGAAAGCCCGTTCATCTGTATGCTGGTCCAATGGACCAGATACGATGCAAGGGCAGGGTACTACATCTCGCGCTCGCTGCAATAGGAAAAACAAATTTTCCTATTGCGGTGAGCGCGATGCGACAATGTCCCTTAGGTCTGGTATGGAATTTAAAAACGGCGTGGGGTGCCCCCAAAATCCATACCAGACCCCTATCCGAGCACGCAGCCCGGCCGGTCAGGAAAGGGGGTGGGGACGATCGAGCGCCCCCCCCCCGAACCATACAATAAGGGGGCCCCCAGATCCTGGCCCCCCACCCTTTGTGAATGAGTATGGGGTACATCGTACCCCAACCCATTCACCTAGGGAAAAAGTGTCAATAAAAAAATAACACACTAGACAGGTTTTTAAAGTAATTTATTAGACAGCTCCGGGGGTCTTCTTCCGACTTCGGGGGTCTTCTTCCGACTTCGCCGCTCTCTCTGGCCTCTTCTCCCGGTGTCTGGTTCTTCTCCCGCTCTCCAGCCTCTTCTCCCGGTGTTCGACCTCTTCTCCCGGTGTCCGGTTCTTCAGATTGTTCCCTCCCTAAAGAGTTCTGTATTGTTTACCAACACAAGGAGAGCTCTGGGCTGTGAATGTACACAGCTGATCAGCAGGTCCCGGCCATGAATAATTGGCGAGGACTTGCTGAGAGGCACTCACTGTGTACAATCACAGCAGGAGCCAGGGAGAGGGTGTGCATGTGCGTGCCTTAAACCAGGGAATAGGCGGCGATGTACGGGTACGTCGCTTTGCCTACAGAGGCAGACCACCCGCAGTACATGGCGGGCGGCTGGGTAGCAAGCGAGTATAGAGAATTACGGGAAGCCAATGTTTATTTTAAAAAGCCTCTCTAATTGCATTGAAGTGGATGTAAACCCGAAAATGTTTTTTTTTTTATGTCATAATGTAGAGTATAAGATTTCCTATCATTTGAGCCCAGTCTTGCCACACAGAGTTAAACCATCTCTGAGCAATCCTCTTTTATTGTTCAGTGAGATAAAACTTGACAACAGAGAAAAACTTTGTCAAATCCTCCCCCTTGCTGTGAGTGACAGGTGATTTACATCTCATGCACTAGCCTAAGAGACATCATTATTTTTTAATTCCCCCCCCCCCACTCCTTTCTTCAGCAGCTCTGCAAGGATTGGCTGTTCCACACCTCACCATGATTTGGCATGCTGAAGTCATGTGGTTACTTTCCTGTCTTTTCACTGGATGTTAGAGATCATAGCAGAAGTTCAGTGTAAGAAATACACAGGAGAAAATGCATATTGACAAGGGGAGTGTAGAGGTGAGCGGGGAGTCTACTGACATCATGACTCCACCCACCGAGCTCCAGACAACAGACCCACCCACAGAATCTGCAGTTTTTCGGGTCTCATAACAGACAGAGGAGAGACATTTGACAGGTAAAGATACATGCAGGAGACATGTATATCCTTATAGATAACCCCTATGGCAGTAGTTTAGAAAGGATGACATTGGGTTTACATCCACTTTAAGTACTCGATGTTTATGGTGTAGGCTGAAAAGTGTTGTGTTATACAGCACTCCGGCACATTCTGCTGCCTTCTTTCTATACATCTATGTTATAGGAAAGGACTGGCAGGCTAATTGGTATCTCAATACTTTGTTCTAAGTCACCAAAGTGCTCTGAAAAGTCCCTTATGGCATACAAATGTCTATTATTTCTATAGGTTATGCTTACACTGTCATCTAGTGGTGTAAATATGCACAACAGCTGCTATAAACCTCACCATTACTACAACTGTTATCTTTAGCACCTGACCAGGCAAGTTTAAAAATTGGATCAATCAAGGCTATGTGCTACAGGTACAGTTATGGTTACCCAGTACCACAGACAAAATAAAACAAGCATTTTTTAGTAACCAAAACAATATGTGGGGAATCCATAAAGAGTGTCTACAACCCTGGTACCCAACCCGTGTGGCCCTTTGGTGTTTGGAGTGTGGCCCTTGGGCCCCAGCGGTCAGTAGAAGGAGCATTAATTTGCAAAGGGTCCCTTAATTGTAGTAAAATCTCATGCAACATGTCCCTAGTCTGTGATGGTGTCCTATAGAATGACTTCAGTCTCCAACCGCTCTAGTAGAATAATCTCTGACCATTTCCTTTAGGAAGTCTTCAGTCTGTGAATTTGGGGCATGCACCGCATGTGGAGGTGCACTGAGACTATATGGACACTCCACTTACAGTGCAGCTGTGCTTCTTGCTGCCGCTGCAGTGGTCATGCAGTAACTTTAAGAGTAACTCTGCTTTTATAAAAAAAAAAAACAATCCTCCCTGGGTGATCAATATACATTGTAAAGATTTTAACAAACTTTGTTGCAGAACCCTACCTGTTTCTGTTCTGAAAAAAATACCTGTTTGTTTCATTATGTTTTGTATTTTAAATGGGAGGCTCTGGCTTGTTAGCCAGGCATACACTCAGTCCTCTAATGAGAAAACCTATAGTGTCTGCATTTAACTAGAGAGCATCTCATCAAAACTAAAATTGCTATTGCAGTGGATGCCTAAAATCTGATTTGTATCTTAGTGCAGACAAGCAGTAATAAAATCAGAGAGGCAATCACACAAGCAGGAAATTTCATTTTTGAAGGTGCTCTACAGCAACAGTGTACTGAATGCCTCCAGGCTGCCATATTGCATTGAATTTTACAGAAAATTAGAGTAGCTGCAAATGGAAAAGGACAGGTAATTTTTTATAACATCAAATTAAAATATGTCTACTGTATATTCTATATTTTTCTTTATTTGCTATATTTAATATATTTAATATTATTTATCACAATCACTGGTGTATTCTGCAAGCATATGATTTTCTTGGCAAAAACACCATCAGGGATTATGAAACAATCTAAAGCCTTGTACGATTGTTGGTCAACCGAGCATCTGATTTTTGTCAAAAGTGCGGGTGCCAGGATCTTGTCTTGCATACTAACGGTACGCAATTGTTGTGCAACAAACATGAACATAGTGACGTACTACAAGGAATTTCAGCTCTTGAGTGACACCCTTTGGGCCCCTTCTGCTAATTTCGTGTTTGGTGAGCATGGATTCCAAGCATGCCTCTTTGTACTTTCGACTTTTGTGTGATGGATTTCTGTACTGACCATACGAAAATCTGACGTCAAACCGTTGTCCGCCGAAAATTTACTAGCCTTTCATCCAACATTTGTTGGCAGAAAATAGGACAACAATTGTCAAAAGGAGCGTACTAACGGTAAGATTTTAGGACAAAAGTCTGTCAACCGACAATCTCCAACAGTAAAGGGAACACTATAATAAGAGAAGAACATTTTAAAATGGGTCTATATCACTGGCTACTGGGTGCTACTGCTATCGATAGATCAGTATGTTTTATGATCCTAAAGTAACAATAAAAATACAAACATGGTCAGATAGTTATATAGTTAGTCAGGTTGAAAAAAGACACAAGTCAATCTAGTTCATCCAACAAAGAGGAAGAAAATGAAAAATGGCCATTATTCTCTAAGATACATGCTATTAATTTCTTAGCAGCTTAGCTCATTGGCAATCATGTATTTGTCTAAAAGGCAGAGACAGACCTCTTCTACCCTTCTAAGAAATTTAGATGCAATAGTGCCACCTGTACACCAAACCTATTCTTTCCCCCAACATTACCTATTGCCCTTCACAACCTCCATTCCCCCATCTTTTTCCTTTTTTGTTCCTCTTTTCCTTATGTCTCAATTCTTATCCCACCACAATAAAAACATCTTTATACTTTGCTGGGACAAGCATTGCACTAACCCAAAAAAGTGTATCTCAATGGCCTATGAAAAACCCATAACCTAAATTATAACAGCTATATTCCCACATATACAGTGCCTTGAAAATGTATTCATAACCCTTGAAATTTTCCACATTTTGTCATGTTACAACCAAAAACATAAATGTATTTTATTGGGGTTTTATATGATAGACCAACACAAAGTGGCACATAATTGTGAAGTGGAAGAAAAACAATATATGGTTTTCAATTTTTTTTTACAAATAAATATGTGAAAAGTGTGGCGTGCATTTGTATTCAGCTCCCCTGATTCAATACTTTGTATAACCACCTTCTGCTGCAATTACAGCTGCAAGCCTTTTTAGGGATGTCTCTACCAGCTTTGCACATCTAGAGAGTGACATTCTTCTTTGCAATGTCCGATTGGATGGAGAGCGTCTGTGAACAGCAATTTTCAAGTCTTGCCACAGATTCTCAATTGAACTTAGGTCTGGACTTTGACTGGCCATTCTAACATGAATATGCTTTGATCTAAACCATTCTCTATAGCTCTGACTGTATGTTTAAGTGCGTTGTCCTGCTGGAAGAGGAACCTCCCCCCCAGTCTCAAGTCTTTTACAGACTCTAACAGGTTTTCTTCTAAGAGTGCTCTGTAATTGGCTCCATCCATCTTCCCATCAACTGTGACCAGCTTCCCTGTCCCTGCTGAAGAAAATCATCCCCACAACATGATGCTGCCACCACCATGTTTCACGGTGGGGATGGTGTAATCAGGGTGATGTGCAGTGTCAATTTTCCACCACACATGGCATTTTGCTTTTAGACCAAAAAGTTACATTTTGGTCTCATCTGTCCAGAGCACTTTCTTCCACGTTTGCTGTGTCCCCCACATGGCTTCTCGCAAACTGCAAACGGGACTTCTTATGGCTTTCTTTCAACAATGGCTTTCTTCTTGCCACTCTTCCATAAAGGCCAGATTTGTGCACGACTAATGGTTGTCCTGTGGACAGATCCTCCCTCCTGAGCTGTGGACCTCTGCAGCTCCTCCAGAGTTACCATGCGCCTCTTAGCTGCTTCTCTGATTAATGCTCTCCTTGCCTGGCCTGTCAGTTTAGGTGGATGGCCATGTCTTGGTAGGTTTGTAGTTGTGCCATATGCTTTCCATTTTCGAATGATGGATTGAACAGTGCTCCATGAGATGTTCAAAGCTTGGGATATTTTTTATAAGCTAACCCTGCTTTAAACTTCTCTACAACTTACTCCCTGACCTGTCTGGTGTGTTTCTTGGCTCTCATGATGCTGTTTGTTCACTAAGATTCTCTACCAACCTCTGAGGGCTTCACAGAACAGCTGTATTTGCACTGAGATTACATTACAAGCAGATGGACTCTATTTACTAATTAGGTGACTTCTGAAGTTCTGTCAGTTGGTTCCACTTCCACTAGATTTTAGTTAGGGCTATACAAATGTATGCCACACTTTTCAGATATGAATTTGTAAAAAATTATGAAAACCGTGTACCATTTATTTTCCTTCCACTTCACAATCATGTGCCACTTTGTGTTGGTCTTTGACATAAAATCCCAATAAAATTCCTTTTATATTTTTGGTTGTAACATGACAAAATGTGGAAAATGTCAAGTGGTATGAATACTTTTTCAAGGCACTGTATGAGCATCTATATAACACTGACTGTAAAAATGATGCATTACACATTGTCAATATGTAAGCAATATCTAAAGAAAAACAATATTTGTTCTTGTCCGCACTATTAAAAAAAACAAATACCTGTGGAGAAAAAAAGAACCCCAAGTTTGTGTGTCATATTAATAGCTGGGCTGTATCTCAACTTCATAACTTAACCTCATCTTTTGCGCTAACAAAAAAGACACACAGCTACTCACTCTGATGGTAACACCCTTGACCTGATTTTCTCCCATCTCTGCACTCCTTGCAACATCTCTAACACCCCCCTTCTTCTCTCTGATTACAACCTCATCAGTTTTGCAGTCTCCCTTTCCTCAATCGCCTATCCAGTCAAGCAGCAATTGATTATCCATAGGAACATTTGTCACTTCTCTGCTCTGCTACTGACCACCTCTATCTCACCTTGTTCTGCCCTGGTCTGGCCACTTCTGTCTCCAACACCTCACTCCCATCCACATTGCATGCATTCATTCCTCTCACTACATACAGAATCAGACTCCAAACTTTACAACCTTGGCAAACTGATGCCACCAGATATCTCAAGAGGCATAGCAGCCAAATCCCTGCAAGACTTCCCCCTAAACAAATCAGCCCTTCTAAAATAAAAAAAAAAATCTGCTTCCTTGCTGCCAAACAAACTTATTTCATCACTCTTGGTAACATCCTCTCATCCAGTCCTTAACGGCTCTTCTGTACCTTTGACTCTCTACGTTGCCTCTCACCACCTTAACCCACTAATGCCGCGTACACACGAGCGGAATTTCCGTCGGAATGCTTCCGAGCATGCTTCGAATTGTTTCCAAACATGCGTGATTTTTTGCGCGTCCGAATTGCACACAGACGAACGCATTTTTGGATAGTAACTTTTTCTGACCGAAAAATAGAGAACCTACTCTCAGTCTTTTGCTGGCTGGAATTCTGCCAGCAAAAGTTCGATGGAGCTTACACACGGTCTGAATTTCTGACCAAAAGCTCACATCCAACTTTTGCTGGCAGAATTTCTGATCGTGTGTACACGGCATAACTCACTCACTGCCTAGGGGATTTCCAATAATTTCAAAAACAAGATTGATGTAATTTGTGGGGACATCTCCACTGTAACGGTGTCTCTCCCATCTAACACACCCTGTCCACCAGCTTTTTTAATGCTTCCCTGTTTTGATTCTCTTACTATGGAAGAGGTTACCAAACTCTTCTCAAAGGCCCACCTAACTAACCATCTGTCTCCTGGACTTTGCTTCCTTGCAACTACTATGACCACTCTCTAGCTCTGACCTATGTTCTCTCACACACATCTTCAATCTATTCCTCTCTACTGGCGCTTTTCCCTCCCCTGTAAAGCATGCACTGGTCCCCCTATACCTAAAACTGGACTCACTTGACCCCTCAGTGTAAACAATTTAAGACCCATCTCCTTACTCCCATTTACCTCTAAACGTCTAGAATGCCTAGTCTACAACGGTCTGAGCTCCGGCCTCACTGACAGCAACCTACTTGTCCCCTTACAGCCTGGCTTTCGCTCGCAACACTCCACAGGTACTAAAACTCACTAATGATTTAGTAACTGCTAAAACCAAAAGCCATTACTCCATACTACTTTTACTTGACCTTTCTGCTGCCTTTGATATTGTTTGGGAAAACAAGAGAGTGTGGGCAGACACCAAGACTTTATAGGCACAATAAGGATAATAGATCATTAAAAATATTATTTTTATTTCAAAAATATTGTGTTAAAAAAGGGGGAGGGAAAACAAGACATAAAAGGTAGGTATAGCATACACAGTTAACAGATTATGCACTCCATACACAATAAGTAGGTTGGTATAGAAAGGACAACGGAACTACAGAACCAACAAGAGAAAGACACAACTTATTGATCTATATAGTTACAATACATATCGTTGAACCAAACGTTATGTGATGGTGGCAATCAGATTCTGTATAAGCTCATAAGCTCGACATGTTACGCGCTTTATGCGCTTCTTCAGGAGCACAGAGTAAGGAAACTGTAATAAATGATATAGTGTTGTCAGAATTTCCAAAACATTTTTATATGTATATATATATATATATATATATATATATATATATATATATATATATATATATATATATATATATATATATACACATATAAAAATGTTTTGGAAATTCACCATCACATAACGTTTGGTTCAACGATATGTATTGTAACTATATAGATCAATAAGTTGTGTCTTTCTCTTGTTGGTTCTGTAGTTCCGTTGTCCTTTCTATACCAACCTACTTATTGTGTATGGAGTGCATAATCTGTTAACTGTGTATGCTATACCTACCTTTTATGTCTTGTTTTCCCTCCCCCTTTTTTAACACAATATTTTTGAAATAAAAATAATATTTTTAATGATCTATTATCCTTATTGTGCCTATAAAGTCTTGGTGTCTGCCCACACTCTCTTGTTTTCCCAAACTAATTGATATTAGACGTGGCACGTATGACCTACTCCGTATCCGCATGACCACTATGTGATGATACGTTCATAATCTATTCCTTTGATATTGTTGACCACCCACAAATCTCTTGGACTCTGCTATTTTTTCTCCTTATATCTTCAGTGTGGCCTACAACTTGGTCTCCTACTTTCCACTTCTTTTTTTCTGTAGGGGCCCCTCATGGCTCTGTCCTCAGACCCCTTCTCCTTGGTCACTTGGTAACCTCCCACAGCTTCCAATACCATCTCTATGCTGATGACACAAGAATCTATCTCTCTATTCCGCACCTCACCCCCTTCATTCTCCTCTTGCATTACTACCTTACTAACTGACATATCAGTATGGATGTAACACTGCTTCCTCAAACTCAATCTTTCTAAAACTGAGCTCCTAATACTAACCGCCCCACCCCCTCTTCCCTTACCCTGTGCCCTTGCTCTCCTCCCCGACTTTTCAATCACGATTTAGAATATAAAATATCAGTCCCTCCCCTCATGCCAGGGTGCTAGGCGTATTACTGGATTCTAACCAGTCCTTTCAAATCTAATTCCTATCCATCATATCCTATCATTCCAATTAACCCACCAAGCTACTATTGCAACTTTCTTCTCATAGGTGTACCTCTACATAGGTCCTTTTAGGCTATCATGAATATGGCTGCCAGGTCAATCTACATTACCAGCCGCTTAGTGTCCACCATCCCTCTCTCCCAACCACTACATCACCAGTTTTGTCTCAATTTATCACCCAAACTGCTCCTCCCAAAACCTCCTGCACTCTAGCTTCCCTTGTCTCCTCCTCCCATACTTGCCTCCAGGACTTCCCCAGAGCCGCTCCCATTATCTGGAATGCCCTACCCAATCTGCCCAGCCATCTCCTACTCTGTCTAACCAATCTCTGAAATTGCATCTCTTCATGGAAGCCTATCCCTCCTCTACCTAAAAATTTTACTTTTATATTTTCATCAACTCATCTCTCATGGTTATTACCTTTTGTACAACTTGTCCCTCCCTATAAGAGTGTAAGCTGTCATGAGCAGGACCCTAATAACCCTCTTGTATTGGATTGTTTTGTAACTGTACTGACTCCCTCCATTGTGTAAAGCACTACACAAACTGTTGGCGCTATATGAATCTAGTATAATATAGTATTATTATAGTATTATAATAATGATGATAACTAAACAGCATATAAAGCAAGCAAAAAGTGTTGTTAGTTAATGTGCTTACCACTGTCACTATAGGATAGATTTACTAAAGACAAATAGACTATGCACTTTGCAAGTGCAGTTGCTCTAGCGCTTAACAAACAAATGAGGTAAGGCTTCACTCTACAAAGAATACCCAATCACATGCAATGAAAAAAAAAAAAAAAAAACATAATTTTTTTGCTTGCACATGATTGGATGATGTAAGTCAGCACAACCACCCCTCATTTACTAAGCTCTGGAGCAACTTTACTTGCAGAGTGTGTAATCTATTTCCCTTTAGTAAATTAACCCCAGCTTGTCTGTATTTGGAACTTTGGATGCAATTTGATGAAGTAGTGTATATTGGGTTCATCTTGTAGTTGGTAAAGCATCATTGAGTATTGACATTTGCTTCTCCATACAAAAAACTGTCCCTTGGGTGACCTGTTGGCTGATGGTGTACACAGTGCATAAAAAATGCAGTCGAGGTCCCACTCTGCAGCTGCTTGCAGGGGACAGTCCTTTCTATTCAGTGTGTGGCTGCTTTCTAATGAAAATGAACTGTAAGGCATTGCACACTTTTTGTTTTGATGCACCTTGAATATATTAAAGCGGAATTTTACACATAACAACTTGATAAAAAATAATGTTTTTTAGCAAGGAACATACATTCCACATTAATAATTATGCTACCAAAATGAGTGTGTGCTGAAAATTGCCTCCAGCATTGTTTCTCTTTCTTCGTGCTGGAGCCTGCCGTTTTGCCCCTGAGCAGCAGTAAATCATAAAGCAGAACTGATTGATTTAACAGTTTCAAAAAACAGTTATGTGAAATGCTGGGATGGCTAACTGTCATATTTGCTTGTATCCTCAACCAAACTGTCAAACCATAAAATGGTTGATGTCATAACTGATCACATGTGCAGTACCATGGCAGCTGCAGAACAAACAGAAGCAGCTTCCTTGTCTGTAAGGCTCGGTTCACACGGGGGCGACTTGTCAGGCGACCTAGCCGCCTGACAAGTCGCCTCCCGTTCTGTACAATGGAACCGTGCGTCGCTCCGACTTAGAAGAAAGGTTCCTGTACTACTTTGGGGGCGACTTGCATAGACCTCTATACAGAAGTCGTCTTGCAAGTCGCCCCGGCAGTCGTGTGCAGGTCGCCTCGGTGAGGCGACCTGCAAGTCGTGCCGCGTCTAGTGTGAACCGGCACTAAAGGATAGGAGGGTTTAATTCTGTCAGCAGATAGGCCTCTACAAAACTCGGTAGTGCCCAAAAATAGAGAGCAACTGATCATGTGCAGAGCAGGGTGATACAGTGTATTACTGGATTTTAAACAGTACGGCACTATATAGGCATTTTTAATGCTTTACATAGCCATACCTGCAAAAAGGGGCCAGCCTGAAGTGATCTAGCAAGGCTTAATTTTCTGACTAAAGATCCACTTTACGTCACTTTAAACAGAAGGTTCAGTTGGGCTTTAATTGCCAAAATCATGATGTGAAAACCTGGTCTGCTTGTACTGTACTTTATAACTAAACACTCTACTGAAGTTACTGAACATACAACATCATGAGAAGTTAGGAATTATGAACCTGGTAACAGTTTGAGCTGGTGACCAGGCATTTAGGAAAAAGTATAAAGACAATTTATTATAAATTAGAGTTATCACTGGCTCATGCTCACCTTATATCTCTGCTCCTCAGAAAGGTCTCTCACCCCTTTTAGGGCAACAAACACCTTATAATGAGGGTCGGAGCCCCCAGAGAATTGACCTAAAAAAGAAAATATCACTTTACAATCTATAAGAACACCGATTTACATATAATTCACTACTGAGTGTAAACATTCTATGATAAGTTACACATCGTTAATAATCTCCTCCACTTCCATGCGTGACAAGATTATCAAAATATTTAAAGCGGAACTTCACCTGAAAAGATGAAGATGGAGGTGTCCGTTACCCGAAGACTGGCTTGGGTGATGATAGCACTGGATCCCTGGTTTGGTAAGTGCATGTTTATTAAAAGTCAGCAGCTACATTATTTGTAGCTGCTTATTTTCTTTTTCTCAATGCAGGGGCGTTTTTTGAAAGCAGCGGCCTTGTGTGCAAGACTATAAGTTGGGCCCCCTGGGCTGCGAATGATAAAATGTGGTGCATGCAGCAGAAATGGGCATGTTTCTAATTGCTTTAAATATTGGGAGTGACTTAAAAAGATGTGGTTACACAGAGTCGGAATTGACTTGCATAGTATAGAATGAGACAGTGTTGAATAGGGAAAGTACAGCACAGTATCTATGTAGGTACATAGGCGGGGCCAGGAGCCCATTATTAGATGTTGTAGAATCTGTTCAGGGTTAGTAGTAGGAGACTTACTACTGATGCCTAATCGCTACATCACTTACTACTGACCTGTAAACTCTGCATCGCTTATTACTGACCCCCGAGTCATTACTGACCTCCTAAAGTAATTGTAAAGGCTCGCTTTTTTTTCTTATAAAAATAATAAAAATGTTATACTTACCTGCTCTATTGCTGTGGATTTGCACAGAGCAGCCCGGATCCTCCTCTTCTCGGGTCCCTCTTCAGCGCTCCTGGCCCCTCCCTCCTGTTCAGTGCCCCCACAGCAAGCAGCTTGCTATGGGTATAAATAAAATCAATTGTGCTCACGCTAAAAGTGTGAATTGAAAAAAAATATGAATATATATAAACTGAGTATAAAATATAAACTAATTGTGCAAAAATATTAAACCATAATTAGTATGCTAATAAAAACATACATGTAAAAATATATATATATATATAATGTGCAATCCTTATATATAAAATTCACAAAGTGCATCCACATAAAAGTGCAATCCTTATATAAAATGCTGAAAGTGCATCATGCATGAATATAGACCTAATTAATAAGTGCAAATCCTGTGACAATCAAGTGTCCAAACAAAATACGATCAGTAGATTCAAACTGAAACAAAGAAGTGCAAGAAAACAGTGTCCATGAATGAAGTGTTCATCAAGCTTCTCCTGAAAAGTGTCCAAATCACAACAAGCTGGATGTGCTCTCCCGTGATCCCCCACTTGTGCTTGCGCTCACCTCTATTCGTGTGACACGGTAGTTAAACAGTGTCAAAACACGCATTGGGGCCACTCCTGGGCTCACTCAGGATGCAATGATGTATGTCCAATCCTCACAGGTAAAACATCATTCATAAAAGAGAAAAAGAAAGCTCCATGGTGTAATATAGTAAGGCATTTATTTAAAGTAAAAGAAGTTCCTCCAGGAGGGTACTCACAGTATGCAGGTGCTACAGTGCACCAAACTATACAGGTGTATTTCGTTTAGCAGCGGCTCGTATGGCGTGCGGTGTGGTGTATATTCCTCTCCTTCCCTGCTGACAGCTCCGTCCTACCCCTCCCCGACGCGTATTCGGCACAGGGATCACGTGCCTTCCTCTGGGGGATATGGCCTTCCAGTGGGGGATCACGGGAGAGCACATCCAGCTTGTTGTGATTTGGACACTTTTCAGGAGAAGCTTGATGAACACTTCATTCATGGACACTGTTTTCTTGCACTTCTTTGTTTCAGTTTGAATCTACTGATCGTATTTTGTTTGGACACTTGATTGTCACAGGATTTGCACTTATTAATTAGGTCTATATTCATGCATGATGCACTTTCAGCATTTTATATAAGGATTGCACTTTTATGTGGATGCACTTTGTGAATTTTATATATAAGGATTGCACATTATATATATATTTTTACATGTATGTTTTTATTAGCATACTAATTATGGTTTAATATTTTTGCACAATTAGTTTATATTTTATACTCAGTTTATATATATTCATATTTTTTTTCAATTCACATTTTTAGCGCGAGCACAATTGATTTTATTTATATTCAAATACACGGAATGAAACGTGGTGAAGTGTTTGCTGCTTTAAATATAGTTGTTTTACTCCTTAGAGGCACTGGTCCACTTGTGGCTCGCAAGAACCCCACCTGTTTGTTTGTAGCTTGCTATGGGGGCACCCGAGCTGAGTCCCAGATTCCTGTGTTCATTCAGACATGGAGCCCCGACTCGGCCCCACACCTTCTCCCCACTGATTGGCCAGCTGACTTTGATTGACAGCAGTGAGAGCCATTGGCGCCGCTGCTGTGTCTCAGCCAATCAGGAAGGAGAATCTCAGACAGCTGAGACACTCGTGGACATTGGTGGACAGAGAGGGACCCCAGGTAAGTATTAGGGGGCCTGCTGCACACAGAAGGCTTTTTATCTTAATGCATAGACTGTATTAAGATATAAAACCTTCTGGCTTTACAACTCCTTTAACTCTGCATCACCTACTACTAACCCCTGAATTCTTCATCATTTACTACTGACCTTTGAGTCATTACTGACTTCTGAACTCTGTGTCACTTACGATTGACCCCTGAAATTTGCGTCGCTTATTACTGATCCCTGAGTCATTACTGACCTCTGAACTCTGAGTCACTAATGACCCCTGAACTTTGTATCACTTACTACTGACCCCTGAACTCTGCTTCATTTACTATTGACCCCTGAACTCTGCGTAGTTTACGATAGACCCCTGAACTTCGTGTCATTACTGCTGACCCCTGAAATCTGCTTCACTTACTACTTACCCCTGACATCTACATCACTTACTCGTGATCTCTGAACTATTTACTGATTCCTGAACTCTGTATCACTTGCTATTGACCTATGAACTCTCCATCACTTAGTACTGACCTCTGCGTCACTTACCATCGACCCTTGAACTCTGCATCACTTACTACTGACTGCTGACCTCTGTGTCACATACTATCTACTACTAACATTGAATCACTTACTACTGACCTCTGCGCCACTCAATAGTGACCCCTGAACTCCGTCATATTCAGTAAGTGATGCAGAGTTCATAGGTCAGTAATGCCACATGGTGCAGTAGTAAGTGACACACTGTCTCACAGTACAAACAGCCCTCCTCTTCTCTGCTTTCCTGGGTTCTCCTTCTCCCTGGCCTCTTCAAAGTACTCAGGGTAATGCAGCTTTGGCTCTTCTCTCCCTTTTCCTATTACTTGCTCCAGTAGGTGGGGTAAATTACAGCTAATCACAAAATAATGTGAAGAGTCCAGTTAGAAGGAGAACAGAAGAGCCAGTCTCCTTTCTGTGTCTCCCCTGCAGCTGCACTTGTCACAGGTAGCTGCAACAGATACTGTTTGTTTATGCTGGGGAGTGGACATGTGCTAAAATCCAGCAATTGGCAATAACAGCCCCGCCCCCTACTCCACATCAGTGTTTATCACCCGCCTCATCCCCAAAATAAACAAACAGCATTTCTGCAGCAGCTACCTGTGACAAACACAGCTGCAGCTACACAGGAAAAGGACCGGAAGCGACTTTTCCCGTAATTGTTGTTACAGTGGGCCCCACATCCCTTGAGGCCCGTGTGCACTGCACACATTGCCCACATGGATAATACGCCACTGATTTATTGCTAATCAACCCCAGTAGTTGGGTGGAGGTGACCTCTCAAGAAATCCAGTCATGACCCGAAACCTGAATAAAGGTCCAATTTCCGTACATTGGAAGCTTTTCAATTACACTAACTAGGAATGTAGCTCCTTGGAAACCTCTCCATTTACACAATGGTATACAAAGGTTTATCTGCATGGCAACCAACAGCTTAGCAGAAAAAGCCACCATGGAAGGAAGAGAGGGGCATTGCATGACTACATCACTCAAAGTACCTACACAGATGTCAAAGGCTACATCACATAAATATCCTTCTTTAGTACCAAAAACAATGTTAAAACTGACTACATACCCATAATTCTACTCTCTGCACAGCAGTAGTTGAGGAGGGAGGCTCCTGGCCACATGTTTACAGTATGAAGAAGAGATTCATGGAAACTAGATTCTGAAATTCGCTCTCCACGTACATTCAGGGTCTGGCTTTTCCTGCAAAATAATGTTTTTCGCATGATTCAGGGTTGTAGGGATACAGTATTAGCAGACTAACTGAATATACTCTGAAAAGAAAAAAAAAAAAGTCCACGATTAACTCCGTATGATAACAAAGAAAACAAAGCACACCTGTATAGGAGTTCCAATATAGGACTGCGATTATGAAATCCAGTGACTTGTACAACATCCCCAAGCCGGTACCTGAAACATAGAGGTTCATATTTATCTTTATGGAAGCCCGATATTCCTTCTGAACACTTTTTTATAGATTTCTCACGGTGGAGTTGTGAACTATGCATACCTTTTATGCATTTCAAAAGGTGCCAAAGAATTTATCTGATCCACCCGGGAGACCCATCATACCTGGGTGACTCATTGGGGTTGATTTACAAAAATTGAAGTGCAATCTGGTGCAGCTGTACATGATAGCCAATTAGCTTCTTGCTTGTTCAATTAAGCTTTGACACAAAAAACCTGGAAGCTGATTGGTTTCTATGCAGAGCTGCACCAGACTTTGCACTCTCTAGTTTTAGTAAATCAACCTTATTGTGTCCAGGAATGGTGTCTTGAGTTGTTTTGGACTAAACCAGAACCATTCGGTACCTTTGTTTCTGTCCCCCTGGCCAAATTAACCTTCAATGTAAAAGTGTGCACACTTGAAGCAAATTACTGACACATACACGAGTTCATTAGATTGATACTTCTGCTTTTATTACTTCCTGGACCCGGCTAATATACCGTGAGCTGGATATTTTGTTATCAAATCAAATATCAAATAAGACAAGCCTATGAAGACCACAAGATGTCTTGTGTCTTGTTTCCAGTTCTTGAAAACAGGCGCAATCTTCTTTTAACTTGTTCTTAACTCTTGCAATTCTGTTCCACATGAAGGGGGGGGGGATAAGCTGGCAGACATCTAATTGAATATGGTTAAGGCTGATAGCTGAGAGAGAGAGAGAGAGATAAGCACTTATATCTATATGGTTATATTTGAAATAGGCATTTCACCATAACACTCATAATCACATCCATTACAGCATGAGAATAGTATTATCTATATTGATCACTTTTTACGTGGACGCGTAGACATTATCCTAGGGATACTCCTCATTTGCTTGATATTTCATATTATATTTCATTACCTAATAATGCTATTTTAGTATGCCTGGATGTTCTAATTGACGTCTCATTAATTGGGTACTAGAGCCATACAGAGATTTCTCAATGAAAGAAATATTAGCCAAGATTATCATATCTTCCTGGTGCAGTGGCTGGAATTCTTACTTTTACACAATGAGGCAAATTTACCAAAACTGGAGTAGACTTAATCTGGAAAAGCTGTGCATGGCAAACAACCAGCTTCTATCTATTTATGTTGATTGGTTACTATGTGCATCTGATTTAGATTCTGTCTGCCCCAGTTTTAGTAAATACTCCCCAAAGCATTATTTTTTGCAGCGTTTCCACTACCTCTAGGTGCAGGGAGATGGGGACTACTTGTGTTTTGCTTTCAATGGAGGATCTTGTGATATTCCTGTGCCACATTATATTGTGGCACAGATGTATCAACAAATTCCACTTCTTTTGAATGGGATCAACTGATCCTTTTAAACAGATACTGAATCAAAATGATCTCATATTAAGGTTCACATTATCTTTCAGTGAGACATGAATTTGCTTTTTAGATATTAAATTAAAAAAGCATAGAAAGTGATCAGTTAAACACTTTGTAGGAAAGCTTTTGCAATGATGTCTTACCTTCTGATAAGGGGACACAGGTGGTGGTGCAAGCACTGGATGTGGTAAAAAGTTGGCAAGAGTGTATTGTCATCACAGTGGACTTTCTTGCATGATTACATTTGGGTCGTTTTTTGATTATTGGTTTACACTGACACTTTTATGTTTATTGTAAACAGCGCAACATATTTTTATATGCAGTATCTCACAAAAGTGAGTACACCCCTCACATTTTTTGTAAATATTTTATTATATCTTTTCATGTGACAGCACTGAAGAAATGACACTTTGCTACAATGTAAAGTAGTGAGTGTACAGCTTGTATAACAGTGTAAAATTTTCTGTCCCCTCAAAATAGCAACACACAGCCATTAATCTCTAAACTGCTGGCAACAAAAGTGAGTACACCCCTAAGTGAAAATATTTTGTGTGGCCACCATTATTTTCCAGCACTGCTTTAACCCACTTGGGCATGGAGTTCACCAGAGCTTCACAGGTTGCCACTGGAGTCCTCTTCCACTCCTCCATGACAACATCACAGAGCTGGTGGATGTTAGAGACCTTGCGCTCCTCCACCTTCCATTTGAGGATGCCCCACAGATGCTCAATAGGGTTCAGGTCTGGAAACATGCTTGGACAGTCCATCACCTTTACCCTCAGCTTCTTTAGCAAGGCAGTGGTCATCTTGGAGGTGTGTTTGGGGTCGTTATGGTGGAGTACTGCCCTGCGGCCCAGTCTCCGAAGGGAGGGGGATCATGCTCTGCTTCAGTATGTCACAGTACATGTTGGCATTCATGGTTCCCTCAATGAACTGTAGCTCCCCAGTGTCGGCAGCACTCATACAGCCCCAGACCATGACACTCCAACCAAAATGCTTGGCCGTAGGCAAGACACACTTGTTTTTGTACTCCTTACCCGGTTGCCGCCACACACACACACTTGACCCCATCTGAACCAAATAAGTTTATATTGGTCCCATAAGACCACAGGACATGGTTTCATTAATCCATGACCTTAGTCTGCTTGTCTTCAGCAAACTGTTTTCCGGCTTTCTTGTGCATCATCTTTAGAAGAGGCTTCCTTCTGGGACAACAGCCATGCAGACCGATTTGATGCAGTGTGCGGCGAATGGTCTGAGCACTGACAGGCTGACCCCCCACCCCTTCAACCTCTGCAGCAATGCTGGCAGCACTCATATTGTCTATTTCCCAAAGACAACCTCTAGATATGATGCTGAGCACGTGCACTCAACTTCTTTGGTCGAACATGGCGAAACCTGTTCTGAGTGGAACCTGTCCTATTAAACCGCTGTATGTTCTTGGCCACTGTGCTGCAGCTCAGTTTCAGGGTCTAGGCAAACTTTCTCATAGCCTAGGCTATATTTATATAGAGCAACAATTCTTTTTTTCAGATCCTCACAGAGTTCTTTGCCATAAGGTGCCATGTTGAACTTCCAGTGACCAGTATGAGAGAGAGAGAGCGATAACACCAAATTTAACACACCTGCTCCCCATTCACATCTGAGACCTTGTAACACTAACGAGTCACATGACACCGGGGAGGAAAAATGGCTAATTGGGCCCAATTTAGACATATTCACTTAGGGGTGTACTCACTTTTGTTGCCAGCGGTTTAGACATTAATGGCTGTGTGTTGAGTTATTTTGAGGGGACAGCAAATTTACACTGTTATACAAGATGTACCCTTACTACTTTACATTGTAGCAAAGTGTAATTTCTTCAGTGTTGTCAAAGATATAATAAAATATTTACAAAAATATGGAGGGGTGTACTCACTTTTGTTAGATATTGCATACAGTATACATATTTTATGGTCTTGCATTCCAAGGCACTTAATGTACAAGCATAATAACATCACCCCATGTTCGGTTTACAGCGTTGGATAGGGTAAAGTATATGTTGGCCTTACAGGGTGTCCCCTTGGCAAAACCCTACTACAAAGACAGAGACTAATTTTCACCCCAAGGGCCAATACTTACCAAGGACTAAATGATGCCATTTATGTTTTTTTTTAATAGTTTTTCATAGTTTATTGCACTCACAATTTAAAAAATGGTTTTGGATATATGCTAGTTCATATAAATCATATACTCACAGTTATCTTATATTATTATGATTTTGATTATATTATTTAATGAATATACTTTAAATATCTTTAGGTGACACACAGATATAGCTGTGATGCTCTAATACAATATTTTCATGTTACTGTAAGTGGTCACGTAATATATCATTGGGGAAAGATGTCTGCATTATCACAGCCCTCCACTGTTGCTAGGTTGCAATCTGAAGAATTGGTTTGACTGGGTTGCGCCTCCAAATGCGACCATGGTTAGTTGACTGTGGAGGTCATGGATTGAATTATTGGTGTTGTATGATTTTTGCGGTCTCACAAACTTTAGGGATTTAAATAATGTGTGGAGATGTTGCCTACGCCCTTCTGGTGACCCCTCTCAAGAAACCTTTTCAAAGTTTTACCCAATGGTATATGATCCCCTCTAGGCTAGAACACTATCATCCTGGTGTATCGGATAAATGCTTTAGCAGCTGCAATGCCATAAATATCCTTTGCTGCCAAGCAAGCTAATCTTTGGTACATGTTCCCCAAGACAGTTCCCAGCCACCAAGCCATATTTTTGACAATCCTTTTCTCACTAGCCTAGAAAGTGTCCATTACTGTTTCTATACATTTGGCTCCTGTTGATTTCAGTGGGGTTCAGATTTGTCACCAGATCTTTAGTAGTCTTCACAGAACCTGCCTTAAACCAAACCCAGGTGTGTTCGGCTCATGGCTACTTTACAGCAACCAACATACACAGGACAATATACAGTCCAATTGAAATAAATAATGTAGTGCTTTCTACCTATTTTATTGAAATATGTAAAAACCACAACACTGCATCTTCCACCAAAGTGCCAATCCATTTGCAGAAGTGTGCTCAGAGCACAGTGACGCTGCAGCTCTACCAGAGAGTTGTAAAATGCACCTCACCTCAGATACTCGGACCCCACAGTAAGCAAATGTTCAGAGCACGCTTAGTAATACAGACATCCCAACTTGCAAAAACTCATTTCAGGAAGGTGGCAAGGTAATTTTAACCCCCCCCCCCCATAGTACTATAATAAAATAATACTTTAAAGATAATTAATAATATAATGCCGTAATAAAATAATACTTTAAACGATAATGTTGTGTCACATTTACCAACAATGCACCCTCACTGTGCCCATTTGCAGCCTCATCAGTGCCAACAATGTAGCCTCACTGTGCCCATCTGCAGCCTTGTCAGTGCCCATCAACGCAGCCTCACTGTGCCCATCTGCAGCCTCATCAGTGCCAAGAATGCAACCTCACTATGCCCATTTGCAGCCTCATCAGTGCCAACACTGCAGCCTCACTGTGCCCATCTGCAGCCTCATTAGTGTCAACAATGCAGCCTCACTGTGACCATCTGTATCCTCATCAGTGCCCATCTGCAGCCTCACTGTGCCAACAATGCAGCCTCACTGTGCCCATCTGTATCCTCATCAGTGCCCATCTGCAGCCTCCCTGTGCCAACAATGCATCCTCACTGTGCCCATTTGTATCCTCATCACTGCCCATCTGCAGCCTCGCCAGTACCTTGATTACACACAACGGGTGTCTCCCGCTGTGTCATGCAGCTGCAGTCTTAACTGTTCGGCTGCCGTCCATTGTAACAGCCCCGCCTCCTCATCCATGATAGAGGGTCAACTGAACACTGATACAATGCTGGGAAATTGAATGAGTGTTCCGTCTATTATGGATGAGGAGGCGGGGCTTTGTTACAGTGGACGGCCGCCAAACAGTTAAGACTGCAGCTGCATGACACAGCGGGAGACACCCGCTGTTTGTGATTACTCCAGGCTGAGTGGCAGTGCAGGCTCAGCCGTGAGATCATGCCACACTCGCGGGTGTCCATGAGCCCGCCATCAAATGCGGGAGTATCCCGCGACTTGCGGGAGACTTGAGATGTCTGGTAATATCACTTCTGGGCCAACCTCTACATCTTGTAACCTACTAAGGATGTGGCCACCACTCTCTCTCTGTGCTCCAGACACAGATTTTGGGCTGATCTACCCACTCATATGCCCACCCAGGACCTAAGCTTACCAGCAGTAAGTAAAAAGCATAGCGTTTTTTTTATGCAGTATATTTTAATAGAGCTCAAACATTATGTGCATTGTTATCAGGCCGTTTTTTATAATGTTTTTCTTTTTTTTAAATATTACTCCACTGGAGTTACCAGTCATAAAAAAAGAAAGTAAACAGTAGAACTATAGGCAAAATGTTTTTTTTTCTTTTCATTATACTGGAGATACTGGGAGTGATTTACTAAAGGCATGCTGTTCACTTTTCAAGGGACATTGCACTGTGCAAAGTAATTTTCCCCAGACCTTAGTGCATGTGGAAAAAAAAATTTGTTTGCACATGATTGGATGATGGAAGTCAGCAGAGCTTCACTTCATTCACTAAGCTCTGGGTATATTTCCCTTGCAAATTGCAACTTCCCTTGCAGAGTGAACAATCTATTTGCCTTTAGTAAATTGACCCCATGGTGTTGCAGTTTTTACATCACATACAGTATTAGTAATTAAAAAGCACTATATTACATTAGATATATATATTCTTCTGATCAAGTATAAAATGCACTACAATATGTTTTTTTGCATGTCTAGTGGATGCATGCTACAATATGACGTACTTGATGTACCCTGTTCTTAATTTTTATGAGCACTCTTTCTATATAAAGATAAGTGCCCTATTAATAAATAATGTGTAAAAGGGCAAATGTGTGGCTCCAAACATGACAGCTCCACCACCTGTGAACTCAATTGCTGTGTCAGTAGACATCTGGATGATTCCCATTTTGCCACCAAAACCATACAAAGGCAGACCAGTAGATACACCTGCACATCACTTCTTTACCTATAATTGACAAACCTGCTCAAAAATAGAGAAATCTCTGCTATATATCACCATTGATATATAAAACAGAAAAAATGTGTTTACCGCGCTACCTGATAAGAAAATGTAAAAAGCTGCAGCTCAAAAATGTGAGATATACACAAATAGAATAATAATATAAAAACGTGAGCAGTGCTACAAAAAGTGATTACAATATATGAAAATTATATAAATACATATAAATCGAAGGTGATGAACCCAAAGAATAAACAATATGAGTGCCAAAAACAAAAACATAAAAGGGTGGTAAAAATTAGTCCCAACAGTGAAAAATGTGGAAAAAATAAAGAATCCGTGGGTGGAATCATCAAAAATTGTTCAAAACAAATGAAAGTGAGGTTTATCGATCACATAAACAGCAACTTGTGAGAAGATCCACCACCGTATGTGCTAAACGCTTACCAGACGGCAAGCTTTGGTAAGCTTGTAGATAGCCTGATGCTCAATGGTAAGTAACGTCACACCACGGCTTCTCAGTGAAGAGCCAGAAGCACACAGGGTAGCTCCCTCCAATAAGGCTATCACCAGGCAGGACCCAAAAAGATAACACAACGCCTCTCCATAGTGTAAATCGGTAGAATCCAAGTTTAATAGAAATTAAAAGTTACACTTACATGAGGAATGTAGGTAAAAGCATGGAAACAAACAGCAGCAGCTGGCTGGCTTACAGACACCCGTTCGGGACGAGGTAGTCAGCGATGACGTCAGCACGTCAACCTTTCCGACGTACGTTTCGTCTCACGAAAACACCGTTCCCACGACGATGTCTTCCTGAGCCGAAACGTACGTCGGAAGGTTGACGCGCTGACGTCATCGCTGACTACCTAGTCCCGAATGGCTGTCTGTAAGCCGGCCGGCTGCTGCTGTTTGTTTCCATGCTTTTACCTACATTCCTCATGTAAGTGTAACTTTTAATTTCTATTAAACTTGGATTTTACTGATTTACATTATGGAGAGCCGTTGTGTTGTTATCTTTTTGGGTCCTGCCTCCTGATTGCCTTATTGGAGGGAGCTACCCTGTGTGCTTCTGGCTCTTCACTGAGAAGCCGTAGTGTGACCTTACTTACCACTGATATATACGTGTACCGCTACCCCCGCAGGAGCCGCTTATATTTTTGCCCAGGTCTCCCACTGTTTAATCCGCAGGCAGTCACAGGGTATTTTCCAACACTAAGCTAAGTACACACACGCTTCTTTGTCTCCAATGACCAGTGTAAGAAATGTGTTTTTTTTATTTTATTTGGAGAGCTTGGATAGGAGAAGGGATTTAGTAGGATACTCCAAATTAAACTATTCACATGCAAGGACAGCTTTCTTGGTAAAACTGTGCAGCAGGCTGCCAGTAGAACTGTGTAGCAGACTGTACAGAATAAAGCAAAGTCCCTTTTTTAGTAGAAGGAATTTGGTGGACCCTGCTTCTTCAATACACCAGCCAGTGTCCCCTTTAGCCTACACCCAGTATGCTGACCTCTAGCACCCAGAGGGGGATTTAGCTGCACGAGTCTCTAGGATCCCTTAAAGGGTCTGTACTCACAGGGCTCCTTAAGCACCAGCGGTAGCCTCTCAGTGATACCAGACAGGATCCATGGACATCCTCAGTCAGCTTTCAGGAGAACCCTGGGTTTCGGCCTCCACCGTTAAGGCCCTTAGGTCACCCACCTGGGACCACAAGGCAACCTGTGCTGTGGAGGGGTGGCAGGGCCCCTTCCCACCTGGACCTCTCTATGGAGGAATACCCAGATCCCATGTGTTCCTAAACTATAAATACAGGCACCCATCATGCCTAGGGGCACCTCTCCTTGTAACTGGCCAGGGCTGTATGAATATTCATGCTACCATCTGCATGGTTTCCACCCACAGTCCAGCACTTTCACAGCATGAGCAACATCTGGGCACACTGAGCAGACTCTACTAAACAATCACAGCTCTCTGTTAAGCAGACAGCACATAAATTTACCTGCTGTTCTTCTGCTAAGCAGAGAAACCAAAAACTATAATACACTCACTCTAGCACCTACCTAGGAGGGAACTACATACAGTATAATAGTCTCAAGCTTCACAAAATAAGGTATTTATGGGTTGCTTTGGGATTTTGCTACCCTCTGTTTGACAATAGTATCGGCTGGATCTTACTTTGAAACTTATACCATACAAGTTCTAAGTTTTACAATCTGATGCCCCTAGGCCTTCTATAGTTTATAAGGCCACTGAGACTTGTTCTTTTTCTCTCTAAATAAGTCTCTTGCCAGCAGTGACCATATTGGAGCCCCTGACCTACCAGAGACTACACTCTTTAGTTCTAAATGTTAATCCACACATCCATATTGACCCTGCTCTATTGTGTTATGAATATTTTTTAAAGCCTAACCAGCATTATGAAAATATTGTCCATTCTTTGTGCAGGACTTGCAACTCTGCACATAGGTGTAACCAAATAAATTAAATCTATTCTCATGTTAAAGAGGAACTGCAGTCTTCTCATATGATTTGTAATAAAATCATCCTTGCCATTTTGAAGCTTCCCTCCAACCACATGGCATATTCGTTTATATATACTGTGATTCTGTATTTGCCAAATCTCCCTCCACTGAGTCTGGCTGCATCCATTCTAACTGTGGGCAGCTGAAGCTGCTGCCTGTTCACTTCCTGGATTTACACAGACACACACCTCCAGCTCTGCAGCTCTCATTGGCCCTCTTATGACTCATCCCCCCTCCCTTCCTGGCAAACTCTCACAAAAGTTAGAGAGAGAGCTGTGCATGATGTCATAAGCCTAGGTTTTTTACCATGCAAGAAATAGGAAGTGGGCTGTATAAGGTATTTACTGGAGGTATTTACTGGCTGAAAAACATTAGTTTACTATCTAAAGTTAAAACAACAAAAGGGCAGAAGATTTAATAGATGGAAAGGTGAAAAAAATGACTGAAGTTCCACTTTAGCCTCCCTGACGGTATTCCCGAGTGTGGCTCGGGGTTAAATTTCAGTCCCATTAGCGGTAACCCCGAGCCACACTCGGGATTACATTGCAGGATCCCGGTGCGGCGTTACTTACCTTGTCCCCAGGATCCTACAATGTTCCCCGCTGTGTCTGCGGGCTCTGTCTCCTCCGAAGCCTCTCCGTGCCAGGCTCCGTTCCCTGCGAGCGTCGCAACGCATGGGGGCGGAGCCTGGCGGCAAATTTAAAAAAATGTACAAACCATAACACATACAGTACTGTAATCTTACAGATTACAGTACTGTATGAAATTATTTCACATCCCTTTTGTCCCCAGTGCTTTGGCCCATGCCCTGCATGCAGTTTTAAGTTATATATACTGTTCTTTCTGCTTGGAAACTGGAGATTGTCCATAGCAACCAAAAAGTGTCCCTTTACCTCAAAAGTGGCTTTAGACCAGCTAGAAAACAGCGATAGTAAATTAGAGCACTTGCAGAATTGAGCGATAGTGAATTGTGGGGAAATTTATTTTATCATTATATTATTATTTTTTTTAATGATTTATATTTATTTATTATATTATAATTGATGTTTTTGTGTTTCAAACTTCATCATACCTGGGATATCTACTAGACTCTTGTTTGGACAGATTTAAGTGTGTTATTGTTAAGAATTACAGGCCTACAATATAAAACGCCAAATTTCCATGCAAAATAATTGTACCGCTTTCAGCACCTAAAATCCGAAATAAACATACCGCCAGGGAGGTTAACACAGTGCTGGAGGATTGGGTTTCCATGTCCTGCAATGGGTTGTTCCTAGTAAGTTTTCTACAGCAGTTTAGAAAGCCCAAGCCTCCTAGGCTTACTGTTGGACAGTGACCTGCAGTTCTAGTATTGCAGCCCACCAAAGCCACAGGCATTCAGTGTGCAGTTCTCCTGCACGTGTTGGGCACCAGCGCTTTAAATTATATGTGCGAATTCAGAGCCAATTAGAAGTTCAAGTTGATACTTCTTGACAAATTTCTACAATACTCATAGTTACAGGCAAGCACTTTTCAACCTTTCATACAGGAAGAACTAGAATTAGAATACAGGAAGAACACTGAAATTTGGCCCTGAAACATTCTGGTGTTTTTGGCATTTTGCCGATAAAGAAAAAGATGCCAATAATGGCACCGAAAACGTTTTTTTGCCGTGATTTTTTTCGCAATTTTGTTGAGATTTTACAGCGATTTTACTATGCTTGGTGTGTTTTTCATAGGTCATGTGACTCAAAAATCAAATCAAAAACATAACACAGGTGCATTAATGATGCATTCTTGCTGCGTTTTCAATGCATTTTAAACAGGGAGGTGCGTTTTAGGTGTGTTTTTTTTCACGGACCAAAAATGCAGCAAGCAAGAACACCACAACCAAAGTGTGAAGACATACATAGAATCCAAAGGGATGCATTTTTCATGAGCTTTTCTTGTGATAAAGGTGCTGATAATGGCCGAAAATAAATTCATATTTATTTAAAATAATTAAAAATATTAATTAAAAAGTCATATATAATACAATTATATATAAAAATATATACAGTGCCTTGGAAAAATTATTCACACCCCTTGAAATCTTCCACATTTTGTCATGTTACAACCAAAAAGGAGAATGTATTTTATTGGGATTTTATCTGATAGACCAACACAAAGTGGCACATAATTGTGAAGTGGAAGGAAAATGATAAATGGTTTTCAACATTTTTTACAACTATCTGAAAAGCGTGGCGTGCATTTGTATTCAGCCCCATTTACTCTGATACCCCTAACTAAAATTTTGCGGAACCAATGGCTTCAGAAATCCTAACCTAATTAGTAAATAGAGTCCACCTGTGTGTAATTTAATCTCACCATAAATGTAGCTGTTCTGTGAAGCCCTCTGAGGTTTGTTAGAGAACCTTAGTGAACAAACAGCATCATGAAGGCCAAGGAACGCACCAGACAGTTTAGGGATAAAGTTGTGGAGAAATTTAAAGCAATGTTAGGTTATAAAAAAAATATCCCAAGCTTTGAACATCTCACGGAGCACTGTTTCATCCATCATCCGAAAATGGAAAGAGTATGGCACAACTGCAAACCTACCAAGACATGGCCGTCCACCTAAACTGACAGGCCGGACAAGGAAAGCATTAATCAGAGAAGCAGCCAAGAGGCCCATGGTGACTCTGGAGGAGCTGCAGAGATCCACATCTCGTGTGGGAGAATCTGTCCACAGGACAACTATTAGTCGTGCACTCCACAAATCGGCCTTTATGGAAGAGTGACAAAAAAGCCATTGTTAAAAGAAAGCCATAAGAAGTCCCATTTGCAGTTTGCAAGAAGCCATGTGAGGGACACAACAAACATGTGGAAGAAGGTGCTCTGGTCAGGTGAGACCAAAATTGAACTTTTTGGCCTAAAAGCAAAACGCTATGTGTGACAAAAAAACTAACACTGCACATCACCCTGAACACACCATTCCCACTGTGAAACATGGAGGTGGCAGCAACATGTTGTGGAGATGCTTTTATTCAGCAGGGACAGGGAAGCTGGTCAGAGTTGGTGGGAAGATGGATGGAGCCAAATACAGGGCAAACTTAGAAGAAAACCTGTTAAGCCCCATACAACACAGATTTTATGCTGATTCTTGTCTTCAGATTTACCAAAACCATGAGGTGCAAGGGCCTGCCTGATTCCATACAAATTGAAACTCCTAAGGTTTGACCCCATATGATATGGTTTTGGTAAATCTGAAGACAAAAATCAGCAGAAAATCTGATAGTGTGTATGGGGCTTTAGAGTCTGCAGAAGACGAGACTGGGGCAGAGGTTCACCTTCCAGCAGGACAACGACCCTAAACATACAGCCAGAGCTACAATGGAATGGTTTAGATAAAAGCATATTCATGTGTTAGAATGACCCAGTCAAAGTCTAGATCTAAATCCAATTGAGAATCTGTGGCAAGACTTGGAAATTGCTGTTCATAGATGCTTTCCATCCAATCTGCCAGAGCTATTTTACATAGAAGAATGGGCAAACATTTCACTCTCTAGATGTGCAAAGCTGGTAGAGACATACCCAAAAAGACTTGCAGCTGTAATTGCAGCAAAAGGTGGTTCTACAAAGTATTGACTGGGGGGGGCTGAATACAAATGCACACCACACTTTTCACATATTTATTTGTAAACAAAATTGAAAAACATTTATCATTTTCCTTCCACTTCACAATTATGTGCCACTTTGTGTTGGTCTATCGCATAAAATCCCAATAAAATACATTTAAGTTTTTGGTTTTAACATGACAAAATGTGGAAAATTAGGGGTGTGAAAAGGGGTGTGCATACTTCAAAGTAGCATCCACATGAATGGGAGGACCCAAGGTTTCCCAGCAGAACATTGCCCAAAGCATTACACTGCCTTCTTCTCATACTGCACCCTGGCGCCATCTCTTCCCCAAGTAAACAATGCACATGCACCTGGCCATCCACATGATGTAAAAGAAAATGTGATTCATCAAACCAGGCCACCTTTTTCATTGCTCCATGGTTCAGTTCTTATGCTCACATGTCCAGTGTAGGCGCATTTGGTTGTGGACACGGGTCAGCGTGGGTACCCTCACTGGTCTGCGGCTATGCAGCCCCATACACAACAAATCGCAATGCCCATTTTTCTGCATCGACTTCAAGGATAACATGTTTACTTGCTGCCCAATATATCCCACTGTTATAAAATTATGGCTGATCTGTGTGTATGTGTGTGTGTAATATATATATGTGTTATATATATATATATATATATATATATATATAACACATATACACACACATACACACACACATAGTTGTGCTCATAAGTTTACATACCCTGGCAGAATTTTATGATTTCTTGGCCTTTTTTCAGAGAATATGAATGATAATACAAAAACTTTTCTTTCACTCATGGTTAGCGTTTGGCTGAAGCTATTTATTATCAATCAACTGTGTTTACTCTTTAAATCATAATGGCAACAGAAACTACCCAAATGACCCTGATCAAATGTTTACATACTCTGGTGATTTTGGCCTGATAACATGCACACAAGTGGACACAAAAGGGTTTGAATGGCTATTAAAAGGTAACCATCCTCACCTGTGATCTGTTTGCTTATAATTAGTGTGTGTGTGTGTGTGTGTGTGTGTGTGTGTGTGTATAAAAGGTCAATGCATTTCTGACAGACCCTTGCATCTTTCATCCAGTGCTGCACTGACGTTTCTGGATTCTGAGTCATGGGGAAAGCAAAAGAATTGTCAAAGGATCTGCGGGAAAAGGTAGTTGAACAGGAAAAGGGATATAAAAAGATATCCAAGGAATTGAGAATGCCAAACAGCAGTGTTTAAACTTTAATCAAGAAGTGGAAAATGAGGGGTTCTGTTGAAACCAAACCACGGTCAGGTAGACCAACTAAAATTTTAGCCACAACTGCCAGGAAAATAGTTTGGGATGAAAAGGCTGGGTCATACACAGGCAAGCAAGTCAGGAACTGATGCAGAGGCTGGAGCGGAGTCGGGGTAGAGGCCGGATCGATAACAGGCTGGCAGCGAGGTAGCAGAAGGAGCAGGCAGGTGCAGAGTCAGAGACAAGTCGGGGTCGGATGCAGGCAGACAGCGGGGTCTGGAACACACTCAAACAACTGGAACAGGTATCAGGCAATGGAAAGCAGGGACACACGGGGAACAATGTAGTGCAGACAGCGTTGATTCTGGGTGCTGACCCAGTTTAAATAGCCCATTTGGCACCATTAAATGCCACAGAATGCGCACGCGCACTGGTGGTATTCTTCTTACAGGAATTGGAAGCTCAGGACGTTTTCTGTGGCCACCATATTTGCTGCTGGCATGCCCTTCCTGACATTGCCTCCCTCCAAAGGGCAGCCTCCGGATGCCCAACTGGGCAAATTTGGCAGGATGAGAATTCTTGAAAGCCTGAATAAGCCTCTTGGCATGAATATTACCTTCTGGTTCCCATGAGTTGTCCTCTGGCCCATAACCTTTCCATTTTATCAGGTACTGAATTTGATTCCTACCCTTCCAGCAATCTAAAATTGCTTTGACCTCAAATTCTTCTTCCCTGTCAACAACTACAGGTTCAGGTGGACCAACATTTCGTCCAGCAAAGGAATCATGGATTGCGGGCTTCAGCCAGGTTATATGAAACACGAGATGAATCCAGAAAGTCTGGTAGTTCTAGCTCATAAGCTACATTGTTGAACCGTTTTTTTTTACTGGAAACGGCCCCACAAACCTAGGGCCCAGTTTCTTCGATGGGCAGGCTAATTTTAGGTTTGTTTTTGGATAACCAAATTTGATCACCAGGATTCAGGATTAATTCTACTCTTCTCTTTTTTATCAAAGACCTCCTTGTTGTATACCTGCGCCTTGGCCATTGTTTTCTGTAACAGTTTGTTGTTAGTACTGAAGAAATCCATTATTTCAAGGACAGCTGGTACAGGGCACTCTGGTATTGCATTAGACATGAAAGAAGGATGGAAGCCGTAATTGGCAAAGAATGGTGACTGTTTTGTGGCCGAATGAACAGAGTTATTGTAAGAAAATTTGGCTAATGGAAGTAGTGAAACCCAGTCATTTTGGGAAAACAAGGAGAAGCAGCGTAGATATTGTTTTCGAGTTTAGTTGGTCCTTTCTGTCTGCCCATTTGTTTGCGGGTGATAAGCTGATGAAAAGGATAGTTCAATCCCAAATGAATTCACAGAAGGCTCTCCAGAACCTGGAGGTGAACTGCACCCCTCAATCAGACGCGATATTTGCTGGAACCCCATGAAGCCTTATAATCTCTTTGACAAAAGATTTGTGCAGTCTCTTGAGTTTTTCATCAGTAAGAAATGTGCCATCTTAGACAACCTATCTACCACCACAAAGATGGTATTGTAGCCCTCAGATGGGGGAAGCTCCACAATAAAGTCTATTGAAATCATTCTCCATGGTCTATTTGGGACAGGTAACGGTTTCAACAGACCCCAAGCCTTGGACTTGCTGTTCTGGTTGCAGATGCAAGTGGTGCAGGATTCCACATACCTCTTACAATCTTTTTCCAACTTAGGCCACCAGAATGTCCATTGCACCAGTTCAGAAGTCTTGCTAATGCCAAAATGCCCAGCTAGCACATTATCATGACACTGCCCTAGGGTGGAAATTAGGGATTCCTCCAGTACAAAGATCTTGTCTTTGTACCAAAGCAGTCCATCTTTTCCCTATAGGGTAATTCCAGAGGGTGGGGAGCTCCCCACCGAAGCTTGTTTAATTTGGGACACCAAGTCTCCTTGTAGTAGGAGAAAGTTCCCTGAAGACAGAATAGTATCTGGAGGTGAAGTTTCTTCAGGCTCACTAATCATGCGTGATAACGCATCGAGTTTTGTGTTCTTCGACCCAGGCCTGTACGTTATGTAAAAAGCGAATCTGGAAAAGAATAGCGCCCACCTGGCTTGCCAGGGTTTCAACCTCTTTGCTGTCCTTAAATATTCCAGATTCTTGTGATCTGTATAGATCAAGATTGGATGTGAGGCCCCTTCTAGCTAGTACCTCCACTCTTCCAGAGCAGCTTTGATTGCTAAGAGTTTGCGGTCCCCGACATCATAGTTCTTCTCTGCTGTTGATATTTTGTCGGAGAAAAAGGCGACTGGGTGTAATAGAGCCTTGGATCTTTGCCTCTGGGAAAATACTCCTCCAACCGCTGATGCGTCTACCTCAAAGATGTATGGCAGGGCTGGATCAGGGTGTTTCAGAACAGATGCAGAGGTGAACAGCTTTTTCAGAGTCTCAAAGGCAGTCTCAGCTTTAGGGGACCAATGGAATATGTGCCTTGTTAGGTCAACTGTGTGATGGGGGGGGGGTGACTGCTTAAAATCCCCTGATGAATTTTCGGGAGAAATTTGCGAATCCCACAAAGCATTGGATACCTTTTTTTATCACTGGGGGTTGGCCAATCCAAGGTGGAAGTAACCTTTTGGGGATCCATCTTGACACCTCGGTAGATATGATCAAGCCCAGAAATTGAATACTTTGGCATTCAAACTCGCACTTTTCGGGTTTGGCGTATAGTCCATGCTGTCGAAGGTGGCCCAGTATACTCTTAACATGTCTGCGGTGGCTGTCTAGAGATGGGGAGAAGATTAATATATCATCAAGGTATACTATGACAAACAGATCCAGGAAATCTCTGAAGACATCGTTAATGAAGTGCCGAAATGTAGTGGGGGCGTTGCAAAGTCCAAAGGGCATCACAAGGTATTCTAAATGCCCAAACCGTCTCTCATATAGGAACCAGGTTATAGGCCCCTCGGAGATCCAGTTTTGTGAATATGGTGGCAGCACCGAGCCTCTGGAACAATTCGGGCACCAGTGGAAGGGGATAATTGTTCTTGACGGTAACGTTATTAAGTTCACGATAATCCACACAAGGCCGTTGACGTGGAGATTCTGGTATACGCTAAACGTAATCAATCTCAACTGCGCTAATAAGCGCCCATTTTGTCTAATGGTATAATACATCTTACCTATCACTCTATTTCCCGCATATCCCCAATGAAACAGACATGACCACAGCTTACGTCCTCTTCTCAGCATGACTGCCCCTCCTGGGCAGAGACTCTTGCTTTTATTCACACATACACACAAAGGAAGTCACAAACAGGAAACCCTGGCCCCAACAGCCAATCGCTTCCTTCACAGGATATGACCAAACAAGGATATGACCAAAGATATGAGTTTATACAACAACCAATGACTACCGTTCCTGCTGATGGGAGACTATCTGCAGGTGTACGCCATGGCACCCCAAATATGTTGATCAGGCATACAGGGGTGACACGAGCGCACATCCGCTAAAGCGATAATGTCCTTGCAGAGCGAACACTGCCCCCCCCCCCCCAGACAAACGTCTGTGCATCGCACAGGGGCCCTTTCACTGGCAGACATATCCTCACTCTGCAAACACCTCTCTCCAAACTCAGGAAGTTTTTCACTATCCTAACGGATCTCAACCAGCGTCAGTCTGCCCGAGTCAGCTCTTTACAGCGGGTTGCAGGAGAACTAACACTGGGAGACACTATGACAATACATATTAAAACAAGGCTCGACAAACCCCGGGTGCCAGGTCGCATTTGCGACTAGAATTGGCGACTTGGCGCCTGGGGCGGCACAGCTGGGGTGTCCTGTCTCTGTGCGACACCCCCCTTCTCCCGGCGGAATCGCGTTGGGCCGCGCCGGTAATTGAGGCCGCTGCTTTGCGGCCTTCTGCAGTCCTATGGTTCCTTCTGCAATCGGGCGCCCTCTTGTGGTGGCCGTTGGTATGACAAGACAACCACCAATGCTAATGGAGCTTCCCCTGCCTGCGCAGCGCACTCATCTCCTTCCCTTTACTTAGAACCTCCAAACATTATATGTATATATTTTTTTATTCTAACACCCTAGAGAATAAAATGTTAGTCGTTGCAATACTTTCTGTCACACCGTATTTGCGCAGCGCACTTACAAGCGCACTTTTTTGGGAAAAAATACTTTTTTTAATTAAATAAGACAAAAGTTAAAAGTTAGCCCAATTTTTTTTTTTTTTATATTGTGAAAGATAATGTTACGCCGGGTAAATTGATTCCCAACATGTCACGCTTCAAAATTTCGTCTGCTTGTGGAATGGCGACAAACTTTTACCCTTTAAAATCTCCATAGGCGATGTTTAAAAAAATTCTACAGGTTGCATGTTTTGAGTAACAGAGGAAGTCTAGGACTAGAATTCTTGCCCTCGCTCCAACGATCGCGGCGATACCTCACGTGTGTGGTTTGAACACCGCTTTCATATGTGGGCGCGACTTAAGTATGCATTCGCTTCTGCACGCGAGCTCGGCGGGATGGGGCGCGTCTAAAATTATTCTTTTTTTTCTTATTTTTTTTTACTTTTATTTTTTCACTGTTCTTTAAAAAAAAAAAAAAAAAAAGTCACTTTTATTCCTATTACAAGGAATGTAAAAATCCCTTGTAATAGAAAAAAAGCATGACAGGCCCTCTTAAATATGAGATCTGGGGTCAAAAAGACCTCAGATCTCATATTTACACTAAAATGTATTAAAAAAAAAAAAAAAAAAAAAAGGCATTTGAAAAAAAAAAATAATAAAATGTCCCTTTTAAGAGCTATGGGTGGAAGTGACGATTTGACGTCGCTTCCGCCCTGCAATGACTTGGAGACGGGCGGGGGGCCATCTTCCCCTCACTCGTCTCCATGTCAGGCCAGGGACAGGTCCGAATCGCCTCCGCCGTTACTGCTGGCCACGGTAAGCGGTGAAGGGCACCGGAGTGCGGCAGTAGGGGGGGCCCTCTCTCGCCGCCGATAAAAGTGATCTCGCGGCGAATCTGCTGCAGAGACCACTTTTATCTGAAAGAGAACCGCCGGCTCTTGAAGAGGATACCGGGGTTATGGTAGCTAGCTGCTACCATAACAACGGCATTTCTTTTCAAAGACAGGACGTATATAGTCATCCTGCGGCAAGGAAGCGGTTAATTAAAATGAATTTATTATTTGTCATCTCCCTGCTTGGCCCCTTTCACATGGGCTGTCTGATCAGGTTCGTCTGTCAGTTTTTCAGGCGGACCTGCTTGGACCCTTAGCGGGGATATGGCGGTCTTGTGTCCCTGCATGGCAGGAAATAAAAGCAGTCACATTCGTTCTAGTCGTCTTTCTGTGTAAATTTAAGATTGGTTAACTTTTATATTGAAAATAAAGCTTTGTCGGTCATTTAAAAAAAAAAAAAAAAACCTGGCTCCTAACTTTTTTAGCTGGCTCCTAGATTCCAAGCACATTTGTCAAGCCCTGTATTAAAATACATCTTCATAAAATTTCCACAACTGTAATGAGTAATCCTTCTTTTCCACAACGAAGATTCCCACTCCAGCTGGGGACGTGGATGGACGGAAGTGAAACCTTTCTTTATGTTATGGTCAATATAGTCCTTTAAATCGACAAGTTCAAGTTCGGTCAAAGGGAAGATTCTCCGGAAAGGGGCTTCAACCCAGGGGAGGAGTTCGATTGGACAATCATAAGGCCGATGGTGAGGAAGAGTTTCTGTCCCTTTTTTTGCTGAACACATCCAGGAAGTTGTGATAAACTGCTGGTACAGATTGACAGGCTTCGGGGTCTTTGTCGAGGCACAGCAGGGAAGGTTGATCACAAGGGGCTTCATGTAAACAGTGTTGGAGGCCATAGGGCGAACAAAACTAGATTTCCTCTGTGGCCCAATTGATATGCGGATTGTGTGCTTTCAACCATTGCATGCCAAGGATGACCGGAAACAGGGGTGAGGCGATGGCATCCAGGCGTAGCAGTTCTTGATGGTTTTTGGTAATGGTGGCAGATAGTGGAAGTGCTGCCTGGGTGACTAATCTGGATTGAATGGCGGACCCTTTCGCCGTTCTAAAAGTCTCTGAGCATTAGGTTGCAGTGGAATGTGATGTTTCGCGGCAAAGGATAAGTCCATGAAACAGCTGCAGGCTCCGGAATCAATTATGGCAGGAACCTTGATAGTCCTTCCTGGAAGCTACAACAGAATGGGAAGAGCAAGGTGAGCAGAGTTGTTGGGCTAGGTTGGAGTAGAAGAGACAGAGACACTTACGGAGTTTAGCCGGACAAGACCTCAAGTAGTGTCCTGCTTCTCCACAGTATAGGCAGAGATTCTGCTGGCGTCGACGTTGGTGCTCTTCCATGGTGAGTGAGGGGCGAAGTAAGCCAAGTTGCATTGGCTCAGGAACGGATGCTGCAGGAACAGATGGAGCAGAGTTGAAGGAACTAGGAACCCGTGGTAGAATCCACACTGGGCGAGACTGTCCTGTGGTCCTTCTGGACCTCCGTTCTCTTAGACGTCGATCAATCTGGATGGATGAATTAATGAGGGCCTCCAGGGAGGAGGGGACCCCCACCCGGGCTAGTTTAGAGTCAGAGTCAGACAGCCGGGGCCGGATGCAGGCAGACAGCAGGGGAAGTCAGGAACAAGCCGGGTCATACAACTGGAACAGGTATCAGGCAACAGATAGAGACACACGGAGAATGCTGTGGTGCAGACAGCATTGATTCTGGGTACTGACCCAGTTTAAATAGCCCATTTGGCACCATGAACTGTCACAGGGTGTGTTCGCAGGTGTACCTGCAGTATTCTTCTTACAGGAATTGGAAGCAAAGGAAGTTTTCTGTGGCCACCATCTTGGCTTCCTGACACACCCCCTCTCCAAATCCAGGGCCTCCAGGCACCCCTCTCCTAAGCGGGGGGCTCCAGACATTCCCTCTCCAAATCCATGGCCTCCAGGCACCCCTTTACCTAATCCAGGACCTAAATGCACCCTCTTTCTTAGTTCAGGGCCTCCATGCTCCCCTTCACTTAGTCCATTGCTTCCAGACACGTCCAAGGCCTCTAGGCACTCCCTCTGCCAGTTCAGTAACTTCGCTCCTCACCTCCCTTTCCTAGTCATCGGCTTCCTCTGCACACTCCATTCTCCTAGTCCATGGCCTCTCCCAACAACACCCCCTCTCCTAGTCCAGGGCCTTCATCAGCACAACCCCCTCTCCTACTCCAGGGCCTCTCCAGTCCAGGGGCCTTCACCACACAAATCCCCTCTTCTAGTATAGAGGTTACAGTTTCAGACAGGCTCTCCGCTCAGTTTCAATCGGAAAAGGTGTACGGCAGTGTGATGCCGTGTTGCCGGGACATATGCAGGAGGAGGGTGACCTCATAATACACCAGTGCTTAATCACTATACTTCTCCCACACGGCCCATAGAAAAGCATTCATGAGCGACACTGCAGCTACTGTTGCTAAGCTGCTAAGCAACAGTAGGTGCAGCATCTCTCAAGCAAGCTGTTCTGTGGGGCGAGCAGGAGAAACGGAGTGATTCAGTACTGGTGCACTGCGAGGTGCCAGCACTAATACAACTGACAACTGTGTGTGACAATAGCTTTGATCGGAAGTGACACCCTTAGAGCTGCAGCACCTGTTGCGGGCCGCACCCCCTAGGTATGCCACTGACCCCCATCCTCCCCCAGTACAGAGCTCCCTCCTCCTCCCACCCCCGCAGTACAGAGCTCCCCCAACCACCCCCTAACCCCTCCCAGAACAGAGGTCCCCTCTTCTCCCCAGCTCCACCCCCAGTACAGAGCGCCTTCCTCCTCCCACCCCCCACAGTACAGAGATCCCCCACCCCCTAGCCCCTCCCAGAACAGAGGTCCCCCCTTTTTCCCAGCACTGGGCTCCCCCCCCGAACAGATTTCACCCATCCTGCCCAGTACAGAGCTCCCCCACCCAGGAGGCCAAGAGAGGGAAGCTCTCATTGCGCCCCCCCCCCCCCAAACACACTGCACATAGAGCCTGCCCCCCTTGTCCTGGACCTGCCTGCAGTAAATAATAGGCATTTTTTGTTTCGGCATTTTTTTATTTTCTAAAAATTTGCTTTATAAAAATAAATGTCAATCACTGATAAAAAAATAATTTATGAATTCACATAGTCACGCAACTTTTTAAGCCCGGCAAAAAAAATCCCCCCGGTGTGCTCAGCCATACACTCTCACAGACATAGGATTATTGTGCCATTGTTAAGATGACAAGCTTCCTTTGACATTGCTCACCTGTAAAGTCCATCTCTATTAGTTATAACCAGCTCATAAGCTTTCCCCTCAGAAACATCTTGAATACACAGTGTTTGTGGTTGATCCTGATCGCTGGTATCCACAGGTATAAATTCAAAGAATGCAGAACGGGGGCACAATGTGTAATGGGGTACATCTTCTGCAGGCCACAAATTCACACCACAAAGACCTGAGAAGAAGAACACAATCAAGATCAAAGGGCAACCAAATCCTTTACATGACCTGCTTTCATTTTAAAGCGGGATTCCGGCCAGCAAAATTTTTTTTTTTAAAGTCAGCAGCTACAAAACACTGTAGCTGCTGACTTTAAATAAGTACACTTACCTGTCCTGGGTGCCCGCGATGTCGGCCGCCTGAGGCCGACCCGTCCCTCGGCTCTCGGGTCCCGGCACCTCCATCCTAACTAAGGGAAACAGGCAGTGGAGCCTTGCGGCTTCACTGCCAGTCTCCTACTGCGCACGCGCGAGCGGCGCGGCGCTCTGAATGGCCCTGTGGTTTTCTGGGAACATACACAGTTCCCAGAAAGCAACAGGGCCGCTCACCGTGGAGCAGGACACACCGCGGAATAGGAAGAGGCAGATTAGGAAGACTGCCTAGCAACAAGGGTTTCAGGTAAGTAAATTTTTTTTTTTTTCATGTTTTTTTTTTTAATTTTTTTAAGATTTTTGTTTTTTAGGGTGGCCCTCCACTTTAAAGCCACTTTGTTAATAACTAAGCCATGTAAGGTGGCCTGCAGATACATGATAAACAGTAAGGGCCGAAACAATTAATCGATTAATCGACAACTAATCGATTATGAAATTAATCGATTACTATTTTCATAATTGATTAATCGGCCAGTAACATAATGGGGTTAAGAAAACTAAAATGAGCCCTTTAGAGTAAAAAAAAAAGCAAATCACTACTGTAAATATTACTTTCACTGTTGCACAGTAAAAAAAAATAAACCACTTAGGGTAGCGATTATTTGCTCTTTTTGTACTATAAAGGGCTTTTTTTTTTTTTACCCCATTATGTTACTAAACATCTTAGGGCTGGTTCACACCTATGTGTTTTTTGGTGCTTTTTCCAGAAACGCACTACAGCTCATTTAACGTCCTAACTTCTATGCTTTTTTTCAGCCTCTGCGTATTTGGAAAGGGTCAAGAACTTTTTTCAACGCAAAACAGTGCTTTTTTGGTTCAATAGACTTTAATGGAGAAGCTGCAGAAAAGCATGCGATGCGTTTTTGCTGCAATTTGTGATTTTTTAAAAATCTGCCCAACAACAAATTGGTCAAAAGGCAGAAAAAATATGCAAAAACGCAAATCACAGCAAAATCACGTGCAGAAAAAAATCAAAACGTACAGCAAAAAGCACTGCAGAAACAGATCAAAAGCAAACTGCATAGATGTGTACCGAGCCTTAAACTGGCAACGCAGATCATTTTTCAGACGAAAATATTCATACGAAAAATCTTTGTACATTCGCTGAATGAAAGAATGTTGTTTGAAATTTTCACTTGCTTTTAACATTCTGTTTCAAAAATAATGTAATTTCTGAACGAAAACCACATACACTGTCTGAAAATTCCTTTGACCAAGAAGTTTTCTATTATTTCTAAATTTTCCCATCACTGTGGTTGAAAACAAACATTGATTTGACCCCACTAACGATTAGAAAATCGAACAAACGTTCCTAAAAATAGGATTTTTATAACAGCTTACCTGTAAAATCCTTTTCTTGGAGTACATCATGGGACACAGAGCCTTAAGTAATTACTTAATGGGTTATAGGCCACCTTCAGGTGATGGACACTGGTATACCCAATCCAGGAAGTTTACTCCCTATATAACCCCTCCCCCTGCCAGGAGCACATCAGTTTTTGTAGCAAAGGAATATACTTAAATCCCAAAAAAGAGGGGAGGGACCTCTGTGTCCCATGATGTACTCCAAGAAAAGGATTTTACAGGTAAGCTGTGATAAAAATCCTATTTTTTTATCATACATCATGGGACACAGAGCCTTAAGTAATTACTTAATGGGACGTCCCATAGCAATGCTACTTAAGGGGAGGGAGACACAACCCGGAGGGTACCCCCAGAGTTGAGGACCTATGCTGCTGCCTGCAGCACACTGCACCCAAGGGCAATATCCTCATACCTCCTTACATCCAGCTGATAACATTTTGTGAATGTATGCACTGAAGACCAAGTTGCGGCCTTACAGATCTGTGCCATGGAGGCCTGATGATGCACTGCCCAAGAAGCACTAACCGCCCTGGTAGAATGCGCCTTAAATTGAAAAGGGGGAATCTTACCCCTTAAATCATAAGTTTGAATTATAAATTGCCAAATCTACTTAGCGACAGTTGATTTTGATGCTGCCTGTCCTTTCTTAGAATAAATAAGACTTCAGTCTTACGAATCTGAACAGTTGCCTTTAAATAGATTTTCACTGCTCTCACCACATCAAGACAATTTAGTGAATTCTCTTCCCTGGAACATGGTTTCGGAAAAAAACGATGGCAGGATAATATCTTGGTTCAGGTGGAAACCTGAGACCACTTTTGGTAAAAAACCTGGACGAGGGCGCAACACCACTCTGTCCTCATGAAAAATCAAATATAGCTCTTTACAAGAAAGAGCAGCCAATTCCAAAACCCTCCTTTCTGAGGATATAGCAACCAAAAATACCAACTTCCTTGTCAAAAGGACTAGGGGAATATGTTGTATTGGTTCAAATGGCTGTTTTTGTAGCACAGACAAAGCTAAGTTCAAGTCTCAAGGGTTCAAGGGAGGTTTGACGGGCGGATTAATCTACATCACCCCTTCCATATTCTAAAAAGTTAGAATATGGTTCACTTCTCTCTGCGCTGAGAGACTCTTGGTGCCCCCTTGGTGATTGATATAGGTCACAGCTGTGGCATTGTCGGCGTGGATCCTGACAGGAAAATCCCGTAACCTGAAAGTCCAGGGCTTTAGAGCCAGACACACTGCCCAAATCTCTAGGATATTGATGGGCAAGGTTCTTTCGGTTCTTGACCGCTGTGCCTGGACAGTTGTCTTTTCTAGTACTGCTCCCCAGCCTGAAAGGCTGGCATCCGTTTTTACCACTTTCCATATGACTGGTCTGAAGGATTTTCCTTTCAGCAGATTCTGGGTTAGTAACCAAAGTGAGGCTTTGGGACACTCTTGGGACCAGCCACATTGGCAAATCTAAAGCTTGAATTGTTTTGTTCCAAGTAGACAGGATACTGTTTTGCAGTAGTCTTGAATAGAACTAGGCATCGGGAACTGCTTTGAATGAAGCCACCATGGTTCCTAGCAACCTCATGCAAAGGCGAATGGAGGGATCGCCATTTGACCTGACCATCCGCACCAGCTCTCTAATGGAGTTGATCTTTGCCTGAGGCAAGAACACCTTTTCCTGGGCTGTATCTATGATCAGACCCAAGTACTCCAGCCTTTTTAGTGGTATTTAAGGAAGATTTCTCTAGGCTGAGAATCCAACCCAAACTTTCTAGATATTTGGTTGTAATGCGTACGCTTTGCTCTAAACGAGCTAGTCTATTAACACTAGATCGTCTAGGTCAGTGGTGTATTTAGGTTTTGTGCTGCCCTAGGCCTGACTGAGCTTGCGCACCCCCTAATTTAAATATGCCCCACCCCTTCCTGTCAAGGCCACACCCCTTTCTTTTAAAGATCCGCCCTGTCATCTTCATTGGAGGACAGAGGGACGCCGCGGGAAGAGGACAGAGAGGCATGTGGCATCTTTTCATTTGGGGGGTAAGGGGATATGTGCTAGTTGCTTTGGGAGGGGAGGATCAGACCCCCCTCACTAGCACATATCCTCTCCCCTCCCAAAGCACCCAGCACATATCCCCTTACCCCCCTTCCCCTCATCCATGTGTGCATCTGTTATCTGCCCCCCTTCCCGGTTACTGTGTCCCCCTCCACTGTAAACTATACACAGACCTCAGACCGGCAGCGCGGCTCTTGCACTGAAGTCGTGTCCCTCCTCTGTGGCTCCTTCTCCTCCTGGCTGTGTACACTAGAACATTGGAGCCGAGAAGGAGGAGGAGCCGAGGAGTGTGTGTGGCTGACAGTGGGGAGAGAGGTGGCGGCTGCTACGGAAAGCCGATCGCCGCTTGTGGGACCCCAGGTGGCAGATTTCCTGGGTGCCCACGCTAGCGCACTCTGGCTGCCAGTTACCGAAGCTCAGTGCCGGAACTTGTTGTGGGCTCTGGGACAGTGGCGTCACTAGGTTTGGTGTCACCTGGAGCTGTAAAAATTGTGTCCCCCCCTTAATTTTTGGACTGGAGGCCCAGCGTTGGAGCTCATTGTGGCGGTCAACAAGGCCTAGAGGATATCAGGTTAGGCACTTCCTAATGGCTCAGTCCCTGGGAACAGTAATGGATAATGGCCAACAGGCTCTTTTACCAGACCCGGTGAAACTGCAACAGTGATCCCTCCAGCTGGACGTTCGCTCACTCTGGGTTGCCCAGGCGGACTCTGGTCAGTAGTGTAGCATGTCTGTACCCTGGCAGTGGCTTTATCTTTCTCCCCCTCTGGTGGTGCGGGTACAGCGTGGCTCTCTCTTTGGTGGTGCAGGAACAGTGTGGCTCCCTCTCTGGTGGTGCGGGTACAGCGTGGCTCTCTGGTGGTGCGGGTACAGCGTGGCTCTCTGGTGGTGCGGGTACAGCGTGGCTCTCTGGTGGTGCGGGTACAGCGTGGCTCTCTCTGGTGGTGCGGGTACAGCGTGGCTCTCTCTGGTGGTGCGGGTACAGCGTGGCTCTCTCTGGTGGTGCGGGTACAGCGTGGCTCTCTCTGGTGGTGCGGGTACAGCGTGGCTCTCTCTGGTGGTGCGGGTACAGCGTGGCTCTCTCTGGTGGTGCGGGTACAGCGTGGCTCTCTCTGGTGGTGCGGGTACAGCGTGGCTCTCTCTGGTGGTGCGGGTACAGCGTGGCTCTCTCTGGTGGTGCGGGTACAGCGTGGCTCTCTCTGGTGGTGCGGGTACAGCGTGGCTCTCTCTGGCGGTGCGGGTACAGCGTGGCTCTCTCTGGCGGTGCGGGTTCAGCGTGGCTCTCTCTGGCGGTGCGGGTACAGCGTGGCTCTCTGGCGGTGCGGGTACAGCGTGTCTCTGGTGGTGTGGGTACAGCGTGGCCCTCTGGTGGTGCGGGTACAGCGTGGCTCTCTGGTGGTGCGGGTACAGCGTGGCTCTCTGGTGGTGCGGGTACAGCGTGGCTCTCTGGTGGTGCGGGTACAGCGTGGCTCCCTGGTGGTGCGGGTACAGCGTGGCTCCCTGGTGGTGCGGGTACAGCGTGGCTCCCTCTTTTTCTCTTCTAACACCCCCCCCTCCCTCAGCAGAGTGCATGCATGCTGGGGGCTGTAGCATGTCTGTTGACACACAGGGCCGCCATTCTTCAGGGACTATTTTCCCATGATGCCCCCCAGAGTCTTCTGATTGGCCCTCTGCTGTGGCCAATCATGGGGATGAAAACAGCGGTCAGGAAGCTGGGCGGCGGCATGGTGAAACTAATTAGAGCCGCTCTCTCTCTCTTCTCCCTTCAGCTGACAGAAAGGGGAGGGGGGGGCGAGCGGGGGAGATACACAGACAGCCCGCATCTCTCCTCTCCCTGTCACAGCGCTGCTGATCCATTTGCCAGAGAACTCCCCCGCTCGCCCCCCCTCCCTTTTCTGTCAGCTGAAGGGAGAAGAGAGAGAGAGCGGCTCTAATTGGTTTCGCTGTGCCGCCGCCCAGCTTCCTGACCGCTGTTTTCCTCCCCATGATTGGCCACAGCAGAGGGCCAATCAGAGACAGATTTACAGCTTTACGGAGGGGCGGCTTGACAGTTCTTACTTTACTTTCTAGCCCCCTCCGCACCCGCACTGCTAAGCTGTACTCCCCAGATGGTGGCCCTGCTGTGCGGGAAGAGGACGCCACTGCCATTTTCGGGGGGGGGGCGGCTTTTTTGCCGCCCCCCCGCACAGTGCCGCCCTAGGCCTAGGCCTTGTTGGCCTAGGCCAAGACACAGCACTGGTCTAGGTATGCTACAACTGTTATGCCCTGTGCCCTTAACCTGGCTTAGAGGTGGAGCCAGCACTTTAGTGAACACCCGAGGTGCTGTGGCTAGCCCGAAGGGCAGGGCTACAAACTGGAAATGCTGCTGTTCTAACTCGAACCGCAGAAACTTTTGGTGAGCGGGAAATATAGGAACATGCAGATATGCATCCTTGATGTCGATAGATACCAGAAGGTCTCCTCCTAGAAGGTTAGAAACTACTGACCCAATCATCTCCATGCAAAAGGAGCAGATCTTCAGAAACCGATTTAGATTTTTTAGATCTAGAACGTGTCTGACATTTCCATTTGGTTTTGGTAGCATAAAAAGATTTGAATAAAACCCCAAGCCTTGCTCTTTTGTGGGGATCTGTATGATCATCCCTTGAGATATTAATCGGTCTAGTGCCTGAAACAGAGATTGTCTTTTCTCTGAATCTTTGGGAACGCTTGACCTCAGGAAACGAGACGGTGGAAAGTCCCGAAATCCCAGCTTGTACCCCAGCGTTACCGTGGAGATGACCCATCTGTCCTGAATTTCCTTTTTCCAGACTTCTGAAAACTGCAGAAGTCTTCCCCCCACCTTGGTGAGGGGGGTTGCCTCTTCATGATGAGGCTTTAGGATTCTGCTTTGCAGATTTCCGACCCCAGGACTTCTTTTGAGCCTGGGTCTGACCCTGAGGTTTTCCTCTAGAGTATGACGGCAGAGGCCGTCGCCACTGCATAAAGGCAGAAGCCCCTGGCGTAGGGGAAAGAGCCTGTTTAAATGAAGGGCGTTTATACTTTCCTTTGACTGGCAAAAGAGTACTTTTCCCACTAGAAATTGTTTAGATATATTTGTCCAAATCTTCTCCAAATAGCCGCTCCCTAGGGAGGTTTTTACATTGTGCTTCGGCTGACCAATTTTTTAACCACAGGATTCTACGCATGTGCACAAGCATAAGGCAGGACGCCTGGTGAATAGAATCTTTAATGGCATCTATGGCAAAGCATAATGCCTTTGGTAGTTCAGCCAATTCCCGGGCTTGTTGTGCAGGAACCTCTTTAAGGGCCTGTCTAAATTGGTCATTTAGTGAATGACAGACACCTACTGCAGCGACTGCAGGCTGAGTAACGGCACCTGCCAAGGAGAAAGTAGATTTTAACAGGGATTCCAACTTTTTACCTGTTGGATCATTAAGCACTTGTGCATTGTCCCTTTATCACACTGGAAATCTCAGCGTCAACTGCTGGTACTTTCCATCTTTTGGAGAATTTCTCCTCCAGGGGACAGAGAATTGAAAATCTCTTAGGAGGGAGAAAATGCTTATCCGGGTGATCCCATTCAGCAAAAAAATAAGCTATTCTAGTAATGCATGTGCAGGAAACGCATGCAAAGGCTGAGTAGGTTTTAAGGAACCCAAGGAAGAAACCAAGCTTTCCGGAGACTCCGTTAGAGGTAGCAAGAAAGTAGAATACAGTAGCAATTTCTCAGATTGAGAGGCTGAAAAAAAGGCTCATCTACCATTGTTTTCTCCGCAGAGGAATCATCGGTTTGTTTTTCCTTCTGATCGCCTGAGGGTAACACCTCATCCTGTGCCCACTGTTCCCGTTGCAAGGGGTCTGAAGTGGGGGAGGGGATCTAGCACGCTTCCTATCCATTAAAATGGAGGATGCGATTAAAGCCGCTAATCTTCCTTCCAGACCCTGCAGGGTGGAGGAAGGACATCTTCAGTCACGTATATAGGGGTGGAGATGTGAGAACCAGTTGCACCATCAATTTGTTCCAATGGCTCACCCTGGCTTGCCATAATTGGTAATTCAGGCGAGGATCACAGCGTGGAAATGGGACTCGAGATCCTAGCGCCTGGGGGTGAAACCTTTAGTACCTTTGTGGTGTCTTTTTTAGCAGGCATAGTCCTAAGTAAAAACAAACAGAGGCACTATACAATTGCACTTAATCGCTGAATATAGTCATGACAATAAAGCTGCTATAAAGTTCAGCCTAGTGCTGGGAAAAAAGTGTCCTTCCTGTAACAGGAATGCCAGCTTGCAACCCTCACGTGCCCCACAGCTCTTCTGTGTCCCTGTGTTCAGACTGCTTGTTTCCTCCTCTCCAGCGAGGAGAGATTGTCCCAGCTGTGGATTTGTTTTTTGCCTGCCGTGTGGCCTCATTGACATTCACGACGCTGTGCTTTGGCCCCGCCCCCTCCAAAAAAATCTGCTCCCCTTTCATTTTTACAATGTTCCCGGGTCTACAGACCCACCACGAGGGTTTAACAGCAGGCAAACACCAACAGTAACAGCATAACAACAGTACAATAGTAGCAGTAACAGCGTGACCTCTGCACTCCCCGCACCGGGGGGGGGGTAATGTAAGAGGGGAACACCGCTGATGTTCCCCTAACCCTCCAGTCCCTTCAGGGGGAAAAAAAAACATTTGGCAGATTTCTTTTACCTGAGAAAAAAATCCTCTTGCACACGCTGCTGCGGACACACACAGACAGAGCTTTACAGTGAAGACAACAGAGTAAGGTATGTGCATAGACTCCCTCTAGTGGAGAATTAAGGCATGACAAAATTTTTTCCCTTAAAGAAGAATACATAGGTGTTTTTCATACCCAAGTTTCTTCCCTTACCTTATCCCCGCCGCAGGATTTGCTGAATTAACAGACAATCCAACCTTCACCCATCACGGCGGGCTGCGTTTAGCAAACCTTCAAAGACCAGGTCCCTAGATATCGAGGTTCCAACTCCCTTGGACCTGTAAATCACCCCACCAGGAAAGCTTTAGGTAATGTAGCAAGACCTAAGCCCTGGGATCCAGCTCTACAAAAGAGAGTGTTACAGGCAAAACCTCGTGCTTCGGATATGAGGCCCCAGGTACCATCCTTTTAGGCCTCAGTGGCACTTTGGATGGATCTGGTGTATGGAGGCTATTTAAATCCAACATGGATCCTCCCTGGAGCTCCTCAGAGCACATCTTCACTCGTGACCAATACCTTAGACACTGGCGAAAAAACTGATTTGCTTCTAGAAGGAGGAGGGGTTATATAGGGAGTAAACTTCCTGGATTGGGTATAGCAGTGTCCATCACCTGAAGGTGGCCTATAACCCATTAATTGCTTAAGGCTCTGTGTCCCATGATGTACGATAAAGAAATGAATTTTTTTTTTGAAGGAAGACATTGTTTTTGTATGGCCAGCATATAATATATTACAGTTCTGTTTGAAAACCTGCAAAACACTCTAACTTTTTTTCTTTTAAATAAAAAAAATTTAGTCTAATGATATTTACTAGATTCAACCTCTAATAGTATATACAGTATATCTCTTCTGGCCGTTATTCTCAGAGTGAATTCAAGAATAAATTGCCTTTTTTTAAAATTTTACATATTAACTAAATTATGCACCACACTTTAAGTTTATTAACCGATTAATCGAAAAAATAATTGGCCAACTAATCGATTATGAAAATGATAGTTAGTTGCAGCCCTAACTTATAGTATCAGTGGTGGAGATGTAGTGGTAGGACAAGCTTCCTGAATGAAAAGCATATTGTTTCTGGTGGTCCTCGGGATACTTCATTTTAATTAAAAAAACAGCCCATTGTGTTTCCAAATAATCTGGTCCCAGGGTATGTGTATGTGTGTCTATGTGCTCTCTTGCATGGATGTTGCATGGAAGCTCAAAGTCTACTGAACAAAGCATCCTGAATTTTCAAGTCTAGCACTAACTGTCAAATCAATTTTAAGTGAACTTGTGTTTTGCCCATGCAAGCACTTGTGGAGGCTAGCATCAAACTGAATCTGCTGCTTTTCCCTCGTGAGCAGAAAAAGATGTAATGTTTGAAACTGAGGTATATACAAACATTCCATACCTTCTGCTGTATAGTACAAGGGGGAGTAAAATGGTACCCCCTGGCATATAGTGTCCTTAAGTATCTGTCTATCCAAGTCACTGCCTCCAGATTCCAACGTTATAACCACTTGCAGGTTTGGCCACACTCTCTTGGCAATACCACAAAAACCCTCTTTGACTTGTGCACGTAATTCTTCAGCTCGGACTGCATCAGGGATCAGACCATTTTCTATCTGCTTTCTGATATTCAGAGGTAGCTTGAATTCTGGATTAAGGCGTCCTTGCTGAATATCTGTAATAAGAGACTCCCAATGTTCCTCTAAGATGGAAAAGACATGACGAAGGAACCACGAATAATTCGCTTCAAGAATGCGTAGATCCATGTCCTTCAGTGCAAAGAGAAGCTGGATGTACAGAATCTCATAATGAGACATGGAAGTATGAAGAGGAATTGGTGATGAGTAAATCTTTTCCAGGAGGCTAAAGAAACAGACAGAAGGATGAGGAATAATTGTAATCCCGGCTTCAAAGTGATTGTCATTTGGAGAAAATGTGAACTTGGCCACCTTTTCCAGAGCTTCAGGGAAATTACTTTGGATTACTTCCAGATATACAGCTGTTCCCTAGGAGAGCAAGAAAAGGAACAACCCTGTAATCACTTCATACACACATTCTACATATCTAGATACTATCTACTATTTGTTACTACCACATCCATATACTACGAGGGCTGTATCGAAAATAATGCAAACGTGGGCATAACTTTTTGATTTAACTTACAGTAGGTCATTCAAACTTTCACATGTTGGTAGAGTAATGCCGCGTACACACGATCGGACTTTCTGGCATACTTGGTCCGGCAGACTTTCCGACGGACTTTGTCCGCCAGATGCGCCGGACTTAAAAACGGACGGACTTGCCCACACACGACCGGACTTTCCGGCGGGCTAGGTCCGCCCGTCTTTCCGACGGACTTTCGCCGGAGTTACGGCGGACTTTCAGAATGAACGGACTTGCCCACACACGGACAAGTCCGTTCATTTTGAACGTGACTCAGGTACGACGGGACTAGAAAAGGAAGTCAATCTTGCTGTTTAAATCGGCGAGATTGACATCTTGCGAGCCCCGTCGCGGGTCATACCAGGCCCTTGGGTCTGGTATGGATTATAAAGGGAAACCCCTACGCTGAAAAAACGGCGTGGGGTCCCCCCTAAAATCCATACCAGACCCCGATCCGAGCACGCAGCCCGGCCGGTCAGGAAAGGGGGTGGGGACGAGCGAGCGCCCCCCCCCCCCGAACCGTACCAGGCCGCATGCCCTCAACATGGGGGGTGGGTGCTTCTGCGGGGCCCCCCCACCCCAAAGCACCTTGTCCCCATGTTGATGAGGACAAGGGCCTCTTCCCGACAACCCTGGCCGTTGGTTGTCAGGATCTGCGGGCGGGGGGCTTATCGGAATCCGGGAGCCCCCTATAATAAGAGGGCACCCAGATCCCGGTCCCCCACCCTATGTGAATGAGTATGGGGTACATGGTACCCCTACCCATTCACCTAGGAAAAAAGTGTCAATAATAAAACACACTACACAGGTTTTTAAAATAATTTATTAAACAGCTCCGGGGGTCTTCCTCCAGCTTCGGGGGTCTTCTTCCGGCTTCGGGGGTCCCTCCGGTTCCTCTTCTCCTGGTGTTCCAGTTCTTCGGCCGGCTCCTCTGCTGTCTTCATGCCGCTCTTTTGCCAGCGGAGGTCCGGACTTCTGGGCTTCTTGTCTTCTTGGCTTCTTCCCTCTTCTCTTCTCCAGATGTTGACATGACGCTCTCTCCGGCTGGACTGCTCTCTGAGCGCTCCGTTGTGACTTATATAGACGGAGACCCCGCCCCCTTATGCCATCACAGTCCCTGGGCATGCTGGGACTGACATTTTAGGGGACGAGGTCAACATCACCCGGTGACCGAGGGACAGAGGGATTTTGTTTCAAAACAGGGATAGTCCCTTGAAATCAGGGACAGTTGGGAGCTATGCCAGTATGTATAGCTCCTGGCCTGCACTGATCTGCCACTAGATACTGTGCATGGCCCTACTTTTTTAGTACTACATACTACTCACTGTATGCTGGTCACTTCATGCATTTAGCTGTTGCTACATACTACACAATCCAAACCACCATTTATTACTGCTCACTGCATTTCTGTACATGCTGCTCTGCACTGACACTACATAATACAGCCACACATTGCACACACTAGTACAGACAGGCATGCTGAACTTGGAAGGGAGACCCTGTGTGGCAGACTGTATGGGGCCCCATGATTTCTAATAGTGGCAAGAACACACTGACCACCATTGTATAGGGGCACCACCAGCACACAGGAGGGGCACTGAGAAAATAGGATTTTTAAAACAGCTTACCTGTAAAATCCTTTTCTTGGAGTACATCATAGGACACAGAGCCTCAAGTAATTACTTGGTGTGTTATGGGCCTACCTTCAGGTGTTGACACTTTTATAACCAATACAGGAAGTTGACTCCCCTATATAACCCCTCCTCCTTCCAGGAGTCCTCAGTTTTTGTAGCCAAGCAATATAAGCAATATACTCTCACCCCATAAAACAGAGGGGCGGGAGCTCTGTGTCCTATGATGTACTCTAAGAAAAGGATTTTACAGGTAAGCTGTTGTAAAAATCCTATTTTCTTTATCGTACATCATAGGACACAGAGCCTCAAGTAATTACTTGGTGGGATGTCCCATAGCAATGCTACTTGAGGGGAGGGAGACACAACCCGTAGGGCACCCCCAGACCTTGAGGAATTATACTGCTGCTTGCAGCACACTGCGCCCGAAGGCGATATCCTCATTCCATTTTACATCTACTTGATAAAATTTTGTAAATGTATGCACTGAAGACCAAGTTGCGGCCTTGCAGATCTGAGACATGGAGGCCTGGTGACGCACTGCCCAAGAAGCACCAACCGTTCTGGTAGAGTGCGCCTTAACTTGAAAAGGGGGAATCTTTCCCTTTAAATCAGAAGTTCGAATTATAACTTGCCGAATCCACTTAGCCACAGTGAATTTTGACGCTGCCTGTCCTTTTTTAGGACCCTCTGGCAGAATAAATAAGACATCAGTCTTACGAATTTGAGCAGTTTTCTTTAAATAGATCTTCACTGCTCTCACCACATCAAGACAATGTAGTGACTTTTCTTCCATGGAACATGGTTTTGGAAAAAACGATGGCAGGACAATATCTTCATTCAGATGAAAGCCTTAAACCACTTTTGGCAAAAAGCCTGGACGAGGGCGTACCACCACTCTGTCCTCATGAATAATCAAATATGGCTCTTTACAGGAAAGAGCAGCCAATTCTGAAACCCTCCTTGCTGAGGATATAGCAACCAAAAATATCAGCTTCCGAGTCAGAAAGACTAAGGGAACATGCTGTAATGGTTCGAATAGCGGTTTTTGTAACACTGACAAAACTGAATTCCAGTCCCAAGGGCTTAAGGGTGATTTAACTGGCGGATTAATCCGCATCACTCCTAGCATGAAACCCCGGACTAAAGAATGCATAGCAAGTGAAATAAAATTGATAAGGCTGAGACTTGGCCCTTAATAGTACTCAGGGCCAACCTCATCGCTACGCCTACTTGTAGAAAGGCAAGAATTCTGCCTCTAATATATCTCCGAGGGTGTCAACCCTTGGATTCACTCCAGGAAACATAAGCTTTCCAGACTCTATAATATATAGCTCTAGAAGCTGGATTCCTAGCATTAAAGTAGAAATAACTGCCCTGGAAAGCCCACGTCTTTTCAGAATGTGGGTCTCAATAGCCAGGCCATTAATTTTAGCATTCGCAAAGTAGGATGGAAAACCAGCCCCTGTGAGAGCAGGTCTGGCCTTAGTGGAAGGAACCACAGATCCTCCACTGCCATCTTTACGACCTCTGCATACCATGACCTTCTGGGCCATGCTGGTGCTGCCAGAATTACCGGTTTTCTTTCCAGCTTGATCCTGCAAAGTTGAGGCAGCAACTGAATAGAGGGAAATGCATAGATCAGTAAAAGCTGATCCCACAGTATCACCAATGCATCTGTTCTGCATGCGAATGGATCCTTTGTTGTGGACACAAAGTTGACTAACTTTATGTTGCACTGGATGCTAGAAGATCTACATCCGGAGTCCCCCATCCTTGAGAAACAGGCCGAAACATGTCAGGGTGAATAGACCATTCCCCTGGGAATAAACTGCTGGCAGCACATGTAGTGTGCGTGCCAATTCTCTATTCCCGGAATGAAGACTGCCGATGAGCATGGAATATTTCTTTCTGCCCAAGTTAGAATATGGTTCACTTCTCTCTGCACCGAGAGATTCTTGGGGCCCCTTTTGGTGATTGATATAGGCCACAGCCGTGGCATTGATGGATTGGATCCTGTCGGGACAATCCCTTAACCTGGAAGTCCAGGCTTTTAGAGCCAGACACACTGCCCGAATCTCTAGGATGTTGATGGGCAAGGCTCTTTTGGTTCTTGAACACTGTCCTTGGACAGTTGTCTTCTCTGTCATTACCACTTTCCAGATAAGTGGTCTGAAAGATTTACCCTTTAGGACATTCTTTAGTAACCACCAATTGAGGCTTTGGGACAGCCTTGGGGACAGCCGCATTGGCAAGTCCAAAGCTTGGATCGTTTTGTTCCAAGCAAATAGAATACTGTTTTGCAACAGTCTCGAATGGAACTGGGCAAAGGGAACTGCTTCGAATGAAGCCACCATCCTTTCTAACAACCTCATGCAAAGGCGAATTGAGGGACCTCCTTTTGACCTGACCATCCGCACCAACTCTTTTATGGAGTTGTATTTTTTTTTTTCTCTGGGCAAGAAGATCCTTTTTCTGGGCTGTATCTATGATCAGACCCAAACACTGCAGCCCTTTTTTAGTGATTTTAATGGAGACTTTACTAGGTTGAGAACGCAACCCAGACTTTTCCAGGTAACTGGTTGTAATGCGTACACCTTACTCCGAACAGCGATTGGTGTATTAGCAATAGATCATCTAGGTATGCCAAGACTGTTTAAGCCCTGTGCCCTTGAAGCTCGAAGAGCAAGGCTATAATCTGAAATGCTGCTGTTCTACTTCAAACCGCAGAAACCTTTGGTGAGTGGAAGATATATGGACATGCAGATATGCCTCCCTGATGCCAATAGGCGCCAGAAGTTTTCCTCCTTGCAAGATAGAAACTACTGCCTTGATCGACTCCATAGAAAGGAGCGGATCTTCAGGAACTGATTTAGATTCTTTTAGATCTAGAATGGATCTGTAGAATTTCTGCGTGGCTCTGTACATGTACAGGAAATGCATGAAAAAGGCAGTGAAGGTTCCAAGGAAACTAGGAAAAAACAGAACTATCAGCTGACTCTACTAGAGGTAGCTTGAAAGAGGCACAAATCATCTCTGTAAGAGGTTTGTACCAGCAATTTCTCAGATTGCGAGGCTGAAAAAAACTCTAGTTGTCTCCTCTGCAGAGGAGTACTCGGTTTGCCTTTTTTCCCCGAATACCTGAAGGTAATCCTTCATCCTCTACCCACTGTTCCCTTGATAAGAGATCTCAGGTGGGGGAGGGGGATCTAACACGCTTCCCATCCTTGGATAGCGGATGCGATTAAAGTCACTAATTTTCCTTCTAGGCCCTGCAGGACGGAGGAAAAACGCATTTTCAATCATGTATACAGGGGCTGAATATTTTCTCCTCTTAGGCTCAGTTTCCACTATTGCAACCCAAAAGTTGCATGATTTTACTGTGATCTTTTGTCACCGAGAATACGTTGGGGCGCGATTTTGATGCAACAGGAAACAATGCCTGTGTATTCTAGAGGTCTATGGACCTCAAGACGCATCAAAGTGATACCAAAGTAGTGCAGGGACTACCTTGAAGTCGCACAGATCTGAACAGTACTCCTTGGAAATCATGCCCTAGAGTCTGACGGTGGAGGCCGTCACCGCTGCCTAGAGGCAGCTGCCCCTGCGCAGGGGAAGGAATCCGTTTAAGTGACTTGTCCAAGGTCACAAGGAGCCAACGTGAGGACGAGGTCCCACGTCTTTCAAGAAGCCTCCCATGGCTACGCTGGCTGTCAGAGTAGTTAACCTGTGAGGAGTGGCTCCTTCCTTCGCCGACATGTAGAACTGAACCCATGTCTGTCAGGAAGTCTCCCATGGCTGCACTGGCCGTCAGAGTACTTAACCTGTGAGCTGTTGTGGCTTCACTTTAAATAAAAGGACATTTATACCTTCTTTTGGACAAAAGAGCTTTACTGCTAGAAATCATTTGGATGTACTTCACCAAACCTTCCCCAATGAAAAGGGAAACTAATCAGACACCCTTTTTTGCAAGATGCTTCGGCTGACCAACCCTTTTAACCACAGGGTCCTAAGCATGTGTTGTAGCACAAGCGCAAGGCGAGACGCCTGGTGGATAGGGTCTTTTATGGCATCTATGGCAAAACATAGCGCCACTGCAATTGTGCATCTTTATTGATGCTGGAAATCGCAGGGTCTACTGCTGGTACTTTCCAACCTTTGTGAATTTTTCCTCCATGATAGAGAACTGAGAAACTCTTTAGAGGGAAAAAATGCTTATCCAGATGATCCCATTCAGCATAAATAAGCGCTGTAAAAGGTCTTTTTTTTTTTTTATTTAAAAACCAAAGAAGGGACCTGGACTTTCAGCTTAGGAGTAGTATAAAAAGTAGAATGAACTATCCCTGTGAGAGTTTGTACCATCAATCTGTCAGATTGTGAGGTTGCATAAGGTTCATCAACTGTTGTTTCCTCCGCAGAGGAAAATTTGGCTTGTTTTCCCCCGTGATCACCTGAGGATAACGCCACATCCTGTGCCCACTGTTCCCTTGGATAAAGGGGTTTGAGGTGGGGGAGGGGGTTCTAGCATGCTTCCTATCCTCTTGGATGGAGAATGCGATTAAATCCGCTAATCTTCCTTCTAAGCCCAAGGCAGAGGAGGATGCATCTTCAGTCACATACACAGGGGCTGAAGTGTGAGAAGCAGTTGCACCACCAATTGCTTCCAATGACTCACCCTGGTTTGCCATGTCAGGTATCTCCAGAGAGGATGACATTGTGGAAGCATGACTGGAGTTCCCAGCGCCTGGGGGTGGAATGCTTGGTACCTTTGTGGTACACTGGAAATAAAATGTGCCAAGCACAACAGCAGAGGCACTTTAACAAATTATGGTATTTGCTGAACAATAGTTTTAGCAAAAGAAAACAATGTCACCATAAGGATCAGTCTTTGAAGCTGAGTACCATAAGATTTCCTGTGCTGTAAATGCCTGTTTATACACCTTTACATGCCCAGCGCTCCTGTGTCTCTTAGTGTGACAGACTTCTGTCTTCAGCATATGAACTGAGAGCGTCTGTGTTAAGCCTCGGGTGAGAAAATGATTACACATAAGTGTCAGCTGTTACCGCACCTCTCCAGGAGGAGAGGGGAAGGGGAGGGAAATTTTTATCAGCAGTCTTTGTTAGGCTCCTAGTTTTAAAGGAAGACTTCACTTTATACAAAAAATACAAATGGCTGGTTTTGTACGTTCATAAACTACTGCTGTAACCCCTTTAGATCCCTCAGAATATATACATGTATTTTTTGGAGAAAAAGGCATAGGTGGACTTTTTACAGTTCCTAGGCTTTTCCCCTTACCTTATCCTCGCTGCAGGATACTGCTGATTTAACAGACAAATCCAACTTTCACCCATCACGGCGGGCAGCGTAGTTAAACCTTCAAAGACTGGGGCCCTTTTTAATAGAAGAGGATAAAAGAGTCCTGGTTCCTAGGGTCCAGCTCTCAAAGAGAAGCTTACAGGCAAACCTCGTTCTTCAATGCGAGGCCCAGGTACCATCCTACGGCCTCAGTGGCGAGGATGGATCCGGTTGTGGAGGTTTTTTTAAATCCAGCATGGATCCCTCCCTGGAGCTCCTCAGAGCACATCTTCACTCGTGACCAACACCTTAGACACTGGCGAAAAAACTGAGGACTCCTGGAAGGAGGAGGGGATATATAGGGGAGTCAGCTTCCTGTATTGGTTATACCAGTGTCAACACCTGAAGGTAGGCCCATAACCCACCAAGTAATTACTTGAGGCTCTGTGTCCTATGATGTACGATAAAGAAAGTAATGCTGTGATGTTACGTATTGTGTAGTTCTGAGGGTTAATAATGCATATTCTTTGGGGTTTGCGGATGTAAACAAAGCCGCGATCGCGGCTGGTAAGCGTGAGATCGTGGATTTTTTTTTCCGATCTCATGCTTTCCAGCCTGGAGGAGAGATGCAGGGTCTTATTGACCTTGCATCTCTCCATAAAGAGGACCTGTCACGAACGATTCCTATTACAAGGGATATTTACATTCCTTGTAATAGGGATAAAAAAAATTTAAAAAAAAAATTTAAAAGAAAGTGTAAAAATAAAAAAAAATAAATTAAAATAAAATTTAAAAAAAAATGTAAAATGCCCCTGTCCCCGGTAGCTCGCGCTCAGGAGCAAACGCACACGTAAGTCCCACTCACATGTGTAAACGCTGTTCAAACTACACGTGAGGTATCGCCGCGTGTATTAGAGCGCAGGCAACATTTTTAGCATCTCCTGTAGTATTGTCTGCAGTCTCTGACCATCTCCTGTAGTATGTCTGCAGTCTCTGACCATCTCCTGTAGTATGTCTGCAGTCTCTGACCATCTCCTGTATCATGTCATGTCTGCAGTCTCTGACCATTTCCTGTATAATGTCTGCAGTCTCTGACCATCTTCTGTATCATGTCTGCAGTCTCTGGCCATCTCCTGTATCATGTCTGCAGTCTCTGGTCATCTCCTGTATCATGTCTGCAGTCTCTGGCCATCTCCTGTATCATGTCTGCAGTCTCTGACCATCTCCTGTAGTAGTTCTGCAGTCTCTGACCATCATCTGTATCATGTCTGTAGTCTTTGGCCCTCTTTTGTATTATGTCTGCAGTCTCTGACCCTCTCTTGTATCAGGACTGCAGTCTCTGACCCTCTCTTGTATCAGGACTGCAGTCTCTGACCCTCTTTTGTATCAGGACTGCAGTCTCTGACCCTCTCTTGTATCAGGACTGCAGTCTCTGACCCTCTCTTGTATCAGGTCTGCACTCTCTGACCCTCTCTTGTATCAGGTCTGCACTCTCTGACCCTCTCCTGTATCATGTCTGCAGTCTTTGACCATCTCTTGGATCATGTCTGCAGTCTCTGACCATCTCTTGTATCATGTCTGAAGTCTCTAACAATCTCCTGTAGTAGGTCTGTACTCTCTGACCATCTTTTGTATCATGTCTGCAGTCTCTGACCTTCTCTTGTAGTATCTTGGGGGGAGCCTGGAGCTCCTTTTAAGTTGTCTGCTGTGTTCAGACTTTGCTACATGCAGGGAGTGTTGTCTTTTTTTAAGAACAGATACAATAAAAAAAATGGAGTTCTTCTGACTGCTTGAATTTTTTTGGATGAAAACCGTGCACAGTAATCGTGATGCATTGCGGAATCAAATCGTTGACATGATCATCATAATCAAATCGAATCGTGAGACCATTGAAGATGCGCACCTCTAGACCACACCCACAAGAGCAGAGCAGGCGGTGTGCTCAGCACATTAGCTCCCCCACTTATTCTCTCAGCACCAACAGAGCACCCCCCCCCCCAAAAAAAAAATTGTCTGGAGCTGCTGATGATGTCATGATCTCAGATTCAGCCAGAGGAAACATTGTATTCATTGATAAAATACAAAGCTGCCTATGAATGGCTGAGTGGCACTCAGCCCCTGCTATTTTGTTCTGGGTATGAGAGAGCAAGGTGACACCTGGAATACAGTGCTGTATACTGTATTGCTGCGGCTAAATATAGTTTATACAGCATGCCCAGTTGGCGCACATGTTAGTGAAGGAAATCATTTGTTTGGGCCATCTTTGCCCAAATTAACTATTTAAAGTAAAAATAAACCTTGACATCAGCTTTAACCATTTTCTGCTCTCCCCTGGCATCCCTTTAAATAATTAGGAAGGCCCGGTGAGTGGAAAAGATTGGTGATATTGTGACCACTATCACGGTGGTCAAATGATTGGAAGTTATAACATTGTTACATCAGTTGTCCCCATCAGAGTGCCCCCTTACATCAGGTATTCCCGTCAGAGTGCCCTCTTACATCAAGGTTTTTTTCAATTAGAGTGCCCCTTTACATCCGGTGTCCCCCCTTAAATCAGGTGTCTCCAATTAGTGTGAACTCTTACATCAGTTGTCCCTATCAGCGTGACCCACTACATAATTACATAGGGTTTTCCCATGAGAGTGCCCCCTTACATCAGGTGTTCCCATTAGAGTGCAAAACTAAGATATTGGGACAAAGGGATGTCACCAGAAAGGCAAAAACAGGAGGACCAACTACAGTCTATTTGCAAATTAATATAAGACTTTATTGATGAAACATATTTTACAGGCGTTGAGTTCACCAGAGGCAGTATAAGAAAAAAAACCCCTCTAGTGGACCACGCTCTCACAATATACCAGTTTATTGATTAAAAATACAACTGTGACACATTTGACACGAATGTCATTAAAAACACTGAGCTCATGTAACCCCCCCATGCACTCCATATCCAATTCCTGCCCCCCGGGTAAGAAATAAACAATGGGTGTTTGGCTGTTGAAGATCACACAATAAACCCCGTTCTCATCCAATAGAATTGTATAGAAATTTATTGTTGGCAACCGTCTCCACAAGGGCCATCAACCATTTACCATTAACAATAGCAGCCATCCAATGGAGAGAACGTGGGTAGTGAATCACCGTGTTTGACTCCGACCACTTGATCCTATGATAGGATAGTCCTGCAATTGGACCTATATATTGTAGATCATCCTGTAACTCAAGTTTAGCATTTCAAATGATATCACCCTACTGTGCTAAATGCTGTGCAGAGTCTCAGACAGCGGGCCATGTAGGGGTTAATGGTTCCAATTCCTTCATTCCACTGAAACAAAAACAGGTTTAAAGTTCAAAGCACCGACAGGCTGAAAAACGGCAGGCAAAATTAGCATATATAAGAGAATGATTTCAGAGTCTCTCAGTTAACTAGCAATATTCCTCCGCATGATTACACTCTTAGGTATAACAAGCAGGATGTAGCTCCTGAGAGTTTTTTTGAGACAATCAATACAGTGTTCAAAGCAGTCCTGGTAATATCGCTAGTAATGTATACAGAGTTTACCCTGAATGGGTGCTTACCCCTCCTTTTGCCATTTCATGTATGGCGGGGATGCAGGTATCTTGCTTTATTTTGACCGTTTACTGGGAACTTTCTGTATTGCCTTGCTTGTCTTTGCTTATGCCAAATGCTGTTTGTCTGCTCACAACGGGAATAGTTTCCCTCACATCTGTGGTGTGAGAAGGCATTCACAATTAGTTTGCAGGGAAGTTTTCCCAAGGTATTTTTGGTTTAGTGGCTGGAACACTTGCCTACAGTGGCCAAGTTGGTTCAAACAGGATTTTATTTTATTTTTATTTATTTCAGGCACTTATATAGCGCCGTCAGTTCACATTCACTTGAGTCCCTACCCTCAAGGAGCTTACAATCTAAGGTCCCTAACGCACATTCATACATAGTAGGGACAATTTAGACAGGATCCAATTAACCTACCAGCATGTCTTTGGAGTGTGGGAGGAAACCGGAGTAGCCGGAGGAAGTCCACGCAGGCACAGGGAGAACATGCTAACTCCAGGCAGGTATTGTTTTGGTTGGGATTCGAACCAGCGTCCCTTCTTACTACTAGGCGAAAGTGCTATCCACTACACCACTGTGCCGCCAATCAATGTAAAGCACCACTGTGTCCCTGGATGTTTCAAATGCAAGGAGTCACCTCACATTTCTGGGAGAGGGACTGGAAAGGAGGATGGAGGTGAGCGGGCGTCAGCTACGTCGACGCTTGCGTTTTGTGCACCTCACCATGCATTTCATCTGGACGTTGAACATAGGTCGTTGTAAACTATTTGTAGGGAACCATGTCCAACCAAAGCTCACCTATGTAATTACCATTTTATACTGCCATCTTGTGGGAACTTAAAAATGCTACAGTTCAAAAGTTAGTGAACAAAGACAGAGAAAATACACAACAGAGGAACATAGCATAAGTTCCTATGTTTTAGGAATAGCCTTGAATTAAAGCCAATCATCACAGCTTTGCATTTAGTCCTAAACTAGAAATTATAGATTAGATCACAGCAGGGGTCATGGAGAGGACCAGGTGATTTTGGGGAGGTTTAATAATTCAGATAGTTTTGCTAATATTCCCATTAGTGTTGTAATCGATTGAAGGAGTGAAGGCCATCATCCAAAATGTCATAGCCCCGGGGGGCATTTAGACTAGCATGAAACAACTGGCTTGAAACAATAGTAAAGATGTTGTAACAGAGTAAAAAGTAGGTTTATTTTACACAATATATAAAAAGGAAGCCGTAGGATCTAAATAGAGAGGCAAAGTGACCATGATGACTATAATTCATATTAGGGTTTGAGGAATATCTTCAGGCTCAGTTCATTGTTCAAGCCGGCCGGCTGAAGCGTATTGAGCCTGAAGATCCAGGATTTTTCCTTACGGAGGAGCACTGTATCAAAGTCTCCTCTCCGATCACTAAGTTTGAGGGAGTAGAAACCTTTTACTTTCAGCCCGTGTTTTTCCCTGGTAATATTGTGCAAAGTGAGCTGCTACCGGAGTGTCTTCATTGAGTCTTATACTTTGAGTGCTCATTGAATCTTACTCGGAGCTGTCGTTTGGTCTTTCCAATATATAATTTCCTGCAGGGACATTCCAGGACGTAAAGAACTCTGGTGGTGGCACAATTAATGAAAGAATTGATTTGATATTCATGTTCACCAACTGAGTCCCTAAAGGTACCGGAATATTTACAAGTGGCACAGTGGCCACACGTAAACATGCCCTTTAGTCTTGGCATATCTGTGAGCCAGTTTCTGTTTTGTGGTTTTTGGTATTCTGATTGAACAAGTGTGTCACTCAGATTTCTTGCGCGTTTTGCTACCACTAAGGGTCTATCACTAACAATTTCCCTTATATGTTCAGAGCGGGTCAGTATGTGCCAATGGTTAAAAAGTATAGAGTTGACCTGATGCCATTGGGTACCGTAGGGGGTAATTAATCTCACTGGTGTACCTTTATGAGGTTGATTTTTTTTTGGGGGTTGTAATAAGTCAGTTCTTGATCGCTGTCCTGCAATTTTTTTAGCCCGTCTAAGTATACGGTGAGAGTACCCCCTTTCCCTAAATCTTTGATATAGTTGTTTAGACTCGCATCTGTAATTTTCTTCAGTGGAGCAGTTCCTCCGGATTCTGAGGAACTGTCCCGCTGGAATCCCCATTATAAGGGAATTAGGGTGATGGCTGTCAGCCTGTAACAAGGTGTTAGCTGCTGTGTCTTTCCTAAATGTTTCAGTGGTCAGGCGTCCATCTGAGAGTTTAATAGAAAGATCGAGGAATGATATCTCATGTGGGTCAGCCACAAATGTTAAACGTATATTACGTGTATTATTAGCTAACTCCTCCATGAAATTTGACAGTTCCAATCTTGAACCCACCCAGACCATCAGTACATCATCAATGTACCTTAGCCAGAACCTCGCATGGTCAAGGTACATTGACGAGGTGTAGACAACCTCTTCCTCCCACCATCCCAAGTGGAGGCAGGCATAGGCGGGTGCCCATGGTGCTCCCATAGAGGTACCTTGGAGTTGTTGAAAGTTGGAACCTGAAAATTGGAAAAAGTTGTTCTTTAACGCAATTTCCAAGAGCTCCATGATGAATTAGTTTTGTGCTTCAATTCTTGGAAATTGCTGTTCGAGAAAATGGTAAACAGCGGATATTCCCCATTCATGGGGATAGACGTATAAAGTGTTTCCACGTCTATACCCACCAAGAGCATATCCTCCGGGAAGGTCAGATCTGCAATTTTGTTTAATACATCACCTGTATCGCGTACATATGAGGGCAAAGATCTAACCAAATCCTTGATCAGGGAGTCAATATACTTTCCAACCCTCTCAAGTGGGCCCTTATTGCCGATACGATTGGCCTTCCTGCAGGATTATCCCTGTTTTGGGGGATTTTAGGGATTATGTAAAATGTTGGAAGATTGTAATCAGTGACATTAAGATAGTCCAACTCTTTTTTTAGTCAAAAGGTCAGCTTCAAAGGCCCAGCGAAGTTTGTCATTAAAGTGGATGTAAACCCCAATTTTTTTTTTTATGTCATAATGAAGAGTATAAGATTTCCTATTATTTGAGCCCAGTCTTGCCACAAACAGTTAATCCAGCTCTGAGCAATCCTCTTTTATTGTTCAGTGAGATAAAACTTGACAAACAGAGAAAAACTTGTCAAATCCTCCTCCTTGCTGTGAGTGACAGGTGATTTACATATCTCGTGCACTAGCCTAAGACATGCATTATTTTTGAATTCCTGACCCCACTCCTTTCTTCAGCAGCTCTGCAAGGATTGGCTGTTCCACACCTCAGCATGATTTGGCATGCTGAATTCATGTGGTTACTTTCCTGTCTTTTCACTGGATGTTAGAGATCATAGCAGAAGTTCAGTGTAAGAAACACAGGAGAAAATGCATATTGACAAGGGGAGTGTAGAGGTGGGCGGGGAGTCTACTGACATCACGACTCCACCCACCGAGTTCCAGACAACAGACCCACCCACAGAATCTGCAGTTTTTCGGATCTCATAACAGACAGAAGGGAGACATTTGACAGGTAAAGATACATGCAGGAGGCATGTATATCCTTATAGATAACCCCTATGGCAGTAGTTTAGAAAAGATGACATTGGGTTTACATCCACTTTAATGAGCCTCAGAGCGACAAAGGGGTTGTGGTCAAGTTTCTTATATGTCTGTTCATCAGAGAGAAGGTGTCGTACCTCCCTCTCATACATGTCTGTTGACAGAAGAACCACATTTCTCCCCTTGTCACTCTGCTTAATGACAACCTCTTGGGCCTTTTGTAATTCTTTAAGGCCCTTATCCATCGACAAATTATTCCCTGTGGAATTTCTCCAATCCAGTTTTTCCAGATCTACCTGGACTAAGTCAAGAAAGATACCCAATCTTTTGTTTTTTCTAAATTGGGGCATGTTTATTGAATGGATTTTAAGGCCAGCGTTCCTTTTCCAAATGGATATGGAGTGCATGGGGGGTTACTTGAGCTCAGTGTTTTTAATGACATTTGTGTCAAATGTGTCACAGTTGTATTTTTAATCAATAAACTGGTATATTGTGAGAGCATGGTCCACTAGAGGGGGGGGGGTTCCTATACCGCCTCTGGTGAACTCAACACCTGTTAAATATATTTCATTAATAAAGTCTTATAATAATTTGCAAATAGACTGTAGTCGATCCTTCTATTTTTGCCTTTCCGGTGACATCCCTTTGTCCCAATATCTTAGTTTTGCAGCTTATTGTTGGTACTCTTTACTTGATTAAACAATTCTGACTGTACTGAGCTTATTATTTTTAGACAGAGAGTACTGACTTTAGTAAATTTGATGAGATATTAAAAACAGAAACAGACAAAAACACAAAAAAACTCGAGAATAACTAAACAAAATAAATTCAAGAGGGATCTAGATGATTGGGCCAGAGGTGAGATTTTTAATCTCACTATAAAAAGGGGCAGAAGCCGCCCACTATCAGGCAGTGAATCAGGAGACCAAACATCGGGGAGTAAAGACGACACACCACACACAGTCACTTTTTTAGAACAGGAACTCCTGGAGCTGGAGGACGGCCCTCCACCCAGGAGTATTCTAAAGGGAGGCAAACAAGGAACAACAGGAGGGGGAAAGAATCAAGGAAAAGGAAAGCAGCCAACATCAGGGAAATCATTGAGAACAGAACGCACAACTACCAGGAGTCAAAAACAACCTTGACTGCCCCACAGCATAATACCTAGAGACTGAGGATTTAAAAATTATAAACTTGTCCAACTTTAAACTTGAGAAAAGACACACTGACCTATGAGGTAGAGGGCTTTCCTTTTCCCCTTCTACTGGTATGGATCACTTTGAAGTATTCAAGGACCTGAACCTCTTTTTGAGGAGGGTCTACTTCAAACTACTATACTTAGAGAGACCCTCTGGAACCAATATTGAGGCCAGTGGAGTGGACCCTAATGATATGGAAGCCATCGATCAACTGGTATCACTGCTGGAAGAGGGAGGAGTCTTGACAGATGATGAGGAAGAAGGGGAAGTTTTTAGTTGGAAAAGGAACGCTGGCCTTGAAATCCATTCAATAAATATGCCCCAATTTAGAAAAAACAAAAAGATTGCGTATCTTTCTTCACTTAGTCCAGGAAGATCTGGAAAAATTCATTACAAAAGGCCCAAGAGGTTGTCATTAAGCTAACACCTTGTTACGGGCTGACAGCCATCACCCTAATTCCCTTTTAAAGGGGATTCCAGTGGGACAGTTCCTCATCCGGAGGAACTGCTCCACTGAAGAAGATTACAGATGTGAGTCTAAACAACTATATCAAAGATTTAGGGAAAGGGGGTACGCTCACCGTATACTTAGACGGGCTAAAAAAAAAAAAAAAAAATTGCAGGACAGCGATCAAGAACTGGCTTATTACAACCCCAAATAAAATATCAACCTCATAAAAGATACACCAGTGAGATTAATTACCCCCTATTGTACCCACTGGCATCAGGTCAACTCTATATTTCTTAACCATTGGCACATACTGACCCGCTCTAAACATATAAGGGAAATTGTTGGTGATAGACCCTCAACGGTAGCAAAACGCGTAAAAAATCTGAGTGACACACTTGTTCAATCAGAATACCAAAAACCACAGAACAGAAACTGGCTCACAGATATGCCAAGACTAAAGGACATGTTTCCGGTAGCAGCTCACTTTGCACAATATCACCAGGGAAAAACACAAGGACTGAAAGTAAAAGGCTTTACTCCCTCAAACTTAGTGATCGGAGAGGAGACTTTGATACGGTGCTCCTCTGTAAGGAAAAATCCTGGCTCTTCAGGCTCAATACGCTTCAGCCGGCCGGCTTGAACAATGAACTGAGCCTGAAGATATTCCTCGAACCCCAATATGAATTATAGTCATCATTGTCACTTTGCCTCTCTATTTAGGTCCTACGGTTTCCTTTTTATATATTATGTAAAATAAACCTACTTTTTACTCTGTTACAACATCTTTACTATTGTTTCAAGCCAGTTGTTTCATGCTAGTCTAAATGCCCCCTGGGGCTATGACATTTTGGATGATGGCCTTCACTTCTTCGATCGATTACAACACTAATGGGATTATTAGCAAAACTATCTGAATTATTAAACCTCCCCAAAATCACCTGGTCCTCTCCATGACCCCTGCAGTGATCTAATCTATAATTTCTAGTTTAGGACTATATGCGAAGCTGTGATGATTGGCTTTAATTCAAGGCTATTTCTAAAATATAGGAACTTATGCTATGTTCCTCTGTTGGGTATTTTCTCTGTCTTTGTTCAAAAATTTTTGAACTGTAGCATTTTTAAGTTACCACAAGATGGCAGTATAAAATGGTAATTACATAGGTGAGCTTTGATTGGACATGGTTCCCTACAAATAGTTTACAGCGACATATGTTCAACGTTCAGATGAAGTGCATGGAGGTGCATGAAATGCAAGCGTCACCGTAGCTGACGCCCGCTCACCTCCGTCCTCCTTTCTAGTCCCTCTCCCAGAAATGTGAGGTGACTCCTTGCGTTTGAAACATCTAGGGACACAATGGTGCTTTATTGTTACATCCTGTTTGAACCAACTTGGCCACTGTAGGCAAGTGTTCCAGCCACCAGCAGACAAACAGCTTGTCATAAGCAAAGACAAGCAAGGCAATACAGAAAGTTCCCAGTAAACTGTCAAACTAAAGCAAGATACCTGCATCGTCGCCATACATGAAATGGCAAAAGGAGGGGTAAGCACCCATTCAGGGTAAACTCTGTATACATTACTAGCGATATTACCAGGACTGCTTTGAACACTGTATTGATTGTCTCAAAAAAACTCTCAGGAGCTACATCCTGCTTGTTATACCTAAGAGTGTAATCATGCGGAGGAATATTGCTAGTTAACTGAGAGACTCTGAAATCATTCTCTTATATATGCTAATTTTGCCTGCTGTTTTTCAGTCTGTCGTGTTTTGAACTTTAAACCTGTTTTTGTTTCAGTGGAATGAAGGAATTGGAACCATTAACCCCTACATGGCCCGCTGTCTATGAGACTCTGCACAGTATTTAGCATAGTAGGGTGATATCATTTGCAATGCTTAACTTGAGTTACAGGATGATCTACAATATATAGGTCCAATTGCAGGACTATCCTATCATAGGATCAAGTGGTAGGAGTCAAACACGGTGATTCACTACCCACGTTCTCTCCATTGGATGGCTGCTATTGTTAATGGTAATTGGTTGATGGCCCTTGTGGAGACGGTTGGCAACAATAAATTGCTATACAATTCTACTGGATGAGAACGGGGTTTATTGTGTGATCTTCAACAGCCAAACGCCCATTGTTTATTCCTTACCTGGGGGCAGGAATTGGATATGGAGTGCATGGGGGGTTACTTGAGCTCAGTGTTTTTAATTACATTAATGTCAAATGTGTCACAGTAGTATTTTTAATCAATAAACTGGTATATTGTGAGAGCGTGGTCCACTAGAGGTTTTTTTTTCCCCTATACTGCCTCTGGTGAACTCAACGCCTGTGAAATATGTTTCATCAATAAAGTCTTATATTAATTTGCAAAAAGACTGTAATTGATCCTCCTATTTTTGTGGCAGCTAGCCTCACAAATAGCTGCCACAGGTAAAAGATACCTGGGTGGCTTTGCGTGCCGGGCGCCCCCCCCGGCAAACCCACCCATCGATAGGGGGAGAAAGGGGGTAAAGGAGAAGGACAAAGCAACAGAGGGCGGTGGTAGAGATGTAGAACTGCAAGTAAGCATCAAGCAAGAGGACAAAAATATGTAACAAAAAAATACATAATGATACAACATAAAACAAAATACACAAAAAGGAAAATTTTCATAATTAAACAATATGAGGAACGCAAGATACAAATTTTTTATATATAGAAAAAAGAGGCGCACAAAGAAATAAAAAGGGATAGTATAGGTACATTATGGAAAAGCATGACATATCATAGCCCCCCTTTTTTTTTTGCCCCACCATTCACACACACACACATTTGTTTATGCTGTACTGCAATGCATACCTTTTCCATAATGTACTTATACTATCCCTTTTATTTTTCTTTGTGCGCCTCTTTTTTCTATATATAAAAAATTTGTATCTTGCATTCTTCATATTGTTTAATTGTTTAACAAAGGTTTTTTACTTTCTAGGAGAGTCAAATATAATTAATAAGATTTTTTACAAAATCCTTTAAAAATTCAAATATTAATCAATACCGTGTATTTATTTATTTATTTAATGCTTTCAGGGTCTTTTCCTGCTTTTCGGCCCCAGTGGGTCCTCTGGCTTCTCCCTTTTGGGTTGGTGCTGTGTGGGTGTGGGGGAGCTGGACCAGCACTTATGGGCTAGGCACTTCCTTGCTCCTGAGGTATGCCTTTATGTTGAACTCTCTGGCTCAAGCAATTTGGAAACAACCTTTCTGGGCACCTTCATGTTTTTAATCTGCAACAATTGTCATTCCAGTTTATGCTAGTGCTTTACCCTTTATCATTTTCCTACCATCTCTGCCGGTTATCTTATATTTGGATGTACAGTGTTATATATTTGCATATTTATGTTATCATTTTTTCTATTCTAATGTAGAATACTGATTTTCTTGTTTAAACTATACCCCTGAAGAAGGAGAACTACATTCTCACTCCAAAACGCGTTGGAGCCAAGAAATATTAGCCCATTATTCCCATTATTTGTATTCTGTTTAGAATTACAACACTGGAATGTTCACTTTAAAATGTGCTTTTTATTAAGTGTTTTGTATTTTTCATACTTTAATAAATATTTTTTCATTTTAGAATATTCTTTATTACCTTTGTGCCTTAAAAGTCCGCCACCAGGGGATTTTGTTTCATTTTTTGTAAACCCTGGATGTGGCACAACCATATGCCCAATTATAACCGACTTACCTTTGTAACTTATAATATAAAAAAAGCATGACAGGACCTAGCTGGCCAGCCAGCTAGCTGCTGCCATAACAACAATATTCCTCTTCAAAGTACCGACATATAATGGCGGTGGGCGGTCCGGAAGTGGTTAAAGTGATTGTATAGTCAGAAGGTTTTTTACCTTAATGCATTCTATGCATTAAGATAAAAAACCTTCTGTGTGTAGCAGCCCCCCTCAGGCCCCTTAATACTTACCTGAGCCCGATCTTTCTCCAGTGATATGCACGAGTGCTTCGGCCGTCCGGGACTCTCCCTCATCATTGGCTGAAATACAGCAGCGGTGCCATTGGCTCCCGCTGCTGTCAAAGTCAGTTAGCCAATCATGAGAGAGAGTGGGCAGGGCCAAACTGCGGGTACGTTTCTGAATGGACACACGTAGCTGCGGCTCGGCTTAGGTGCCCCCATAGCAAGTTGCTTGCTGTGGGGGCACCCAACAGGAGGGAGGGGCCAGTAGCGCTGAAGAGGGACCCGAAAAGAGGAGGATCCAGGCTGCTCTGTACAAAACCATGCACAGGGCAGGTAAGTATGACATGTTTGTTATATTTATAGAAAAAAATCAACAAGACTTTACAATCACTTTAAAGTTGAAGCCCATTCTAAACCTAAAAAAATGAGTATACATACCTTTTCTGCAGGCGATCCGACCCAATCTCCAGCGGCGGAAGTTCTGCAGAGGACAAGTCCGACGATGGCTGCGAAATGAATGGGGAGCGAGGTCACCCATAGACTTACTCTGGGGCTTCCATGGTCGGACGTGTCATCTGCACCCGCCTCCACAGCGAAGCCGTGGCTGACGGCTCAGTGTGGGATCAGAGCTTCCGCCACTGGAGATCGGGTTGGATCGCCTGCAAAAAAAAGGTATGAACACTGATTTTTCTTTACAGGGCTAGAGAGATTAGTGTTAGAATGTTGGTGGCTATAGATAGAGGGATTTTAGTTTTAGCATCGACTTCCACTTTAAGGCTAAATGCCTATCAACTATAAGACCTTCATCTCTAAAGCTGACTATACAATAGTGGAATTTTGTTCATAATTTTTTGTTTTAGGAATGTTCATTTGATTTTCTAATCATCAGTGGGGTCAAAACAACATTCATTTTTTAACCACAGAGATGAGAAAATTAGAAGGAGCAGGATGGAAATTTTTTCTCAAACAAATTTCTAAAAGGGTATGTGGTTTTTGCTCAGTAAGGTCCAGCTGTTCCAAAATCTAAAGGTTAAAAGCAAATTATGGGCTAGCATTTTTAGCTTCCCACATTGCCATTTTTATTCTCACAGTGATCACTTTTTATCCTTGTATGGTGTTTTATTCCAATAAATCCCAATTTGGTTGACCTGCACCATGTGGAGTTCCCCTCTTTCTTTTTCCCATGTTTGAATGCTGATGACCATCCCTGGACCATCCCCTCCTGGAAACAGGTATTGTGAGTTGAATTTCCGTCTTTGAACACCTTCCCTCGTGTCCATTGGTGCCCGCGACTCACAGGATACTGTCCAGCTTGACATCACGGGAGATCCTCCCTATGCCTGTCTGACGCACTGCTATATGGTATGTGCGTCCTACTGATCCAGTAAGGGTACCTATCTTTTCCTATTGGATATACACACATCTTTTGGTGTTCACCTTTGATTGGAAATTGAGGAGATATCCCTTCACTATTTGATACCTCACATGTGGACTTTTACATTTTGCGGTTTCATATTTCACATATGGACATTTGATCATTTTTTTTATTTTTACACTTTTTGCACTTGAATGTGTGTTTGCTTCATATTTATATGTTTACCATTGCAAATTTGAAATTTCTAGCCCTGCACTTGTTTTTATTTATTTCTCAGCGGACTTGGGTTTGTTTGTGTGTCAGCTGCTTTCAGTTTTTATATATAATTTTTGTTTTAGCGCAGCATTTTCACTTTCATTTTAAACAATTATGAAGTACTTTCAAACGACATGTGTCAAGCCATTAAATGTGAGTTTTCCTACAAATTTTTGTATGAGTGTTAATACAAACGCTAGTCTAGGCCAACTTTAGCCTATCTAGAAAATAAATGATTCCCAAAAGTTAAGATTGCAAGGCGTTTTTTCCTATAGTCATTGCGAGGAGCTATATGTGCAAAGTTCCCAATTGTGGCCACAATTCTAAATGGTTACTTTCCCTATAAACAAGTTACCGGTAAGTCTAACTTGAAATTTTCAAAAACGTCTTTCAGGACAGCACCAGAGAGGATTATCGAGACTTACTCCATTTAGAGCGGGACGACAGCCTGTAAGACTTTCCTTCCGAAAGCCTGGTCCCCAGTCGTCATGAGGTCTAACCTATAATGACGGGCAAAGGTCGTCAGGCTTGTCCAAGTAGCTGCCTTACAGATTTGTTCGGGGTTGGCACCAGCTTTTTCTGCCCAACTCACCGCTGAAGCTCTTGTAGAATGTGCCCGGATACTCATTGGACTCTCTTGGCCTGTAAGGGAATAGGCTTCTGAGATAGTCATTCTCAACCATCTGGCAATGGTTCCTCTGGAAGCTTGTCTTCCTTTTTTATTACCAGCAAATAAAATAAATAATGCGTCTGAACGTCTAAAGTCTTTAGTGGCTTCAAAGTAACTCAAAACCACTCTTTTAACATCCAGGGTATGTAATTCTTCTTCCTTCTTACCCGATGAATTAGAACAAAACATAGGAAGTATTATCTACTGGGTTCGATTCTGGACTGAAGCGACCTTCGGTAAAAAAAATTAGGATCCATCTTCAGAACAATTCGGTCTGAAAAAATGGAAAAAAATGGCTCCCTGATTGATAAGGCTTGCAGCTCACTGACTCTTCGAGCTATTGTAATAGCTACTAAAAAAACTGTTTTCAAAGTAACTAATTTCAGGCAGGCTAAATGAATGGGTTGGAAAGGTTCCCTGGTCAGGGCCTGTAGAACAACTGACAAGTCCCATACTGGACCACTTCTGATCACCACTGGTCTAGACTGGGTGAGAGCTTTAAAGAATCTGATCACTAAGGGTTCTGATGAAATAGATTTTTCCAAAAATACCCCGAGTGCGGCAACTTGAACCTTGAGGGTGCTGACCGCTAGGCCCTTGTCCGCTCCATCTTGCAGAAATTCCAGAATAGAGGAAATCTGTTTTAATGATTTGCCGGATGCTGTGCACCAGGAGTTGAAGACTTTGCAGACTTTGAAATAATATATTGCTCTGGTAACCTTCTTTCTGCAAGATAGGAGGGTAGCAACCAATCATCCGAGAAACCTTTTCTCCTCAAGAGCTTCTCCTCAGAAGCCAAGCTGTGAGTTTTAGCTTTGCTACTTCCTGGTGAAGCAGGGGACCTTAAACAGCAGGTCTTGTCTCAACGGAAGGTGCCAATACAGTTTTAGCTGCATGTAGAAGGGATGAAAACCAAGACCTTTTGGGCCAGAAGGGAGTGATGAGGATTACTGTCGTATCCTCTTTCCAGATTTTTTTTATGACCTGAGGGATAAGCTGAAACGGGGGGGGAAGGCGTAGCAGAGGTGAAATTTCCAACTGTGCGCCAGAGCATCTACTCCCAGTGATGATCATTCCTGTTCAGGGAGAAGAAACGAGACACTTGTGAATTTTCCTGAGTCGCAAAGAGATCCACTCTTGGCTGCCCCCATTTCTTCACAATCAAACGGAAGACATCTGGATTCAATTGCCACTCCGCTTCGAATACCTCATTCCTGTTGAGGAAGTCCGATACCCTGTTTAGAGTCCCCTTTAAATGGACTGCAGACAAGGATAGAGTATGGAGCTCTGCCCAACTTAGAATGCCTCTTGCTAGGTCCTGCAAGAAATCTGCTTCTGGTTCCCCCCTGTCTGTTTATGTATGCCACCGCCGTGGCGTTGTCTGACAGGACCTGAGTATGCTGTCTAGAGGTCGACCGATATGGGTTTTTCTCTGGCCGATGCCGATGCCGATATTTAGAAATCGCGGTGGCCGATGGCCGATATGTGATGCCGATTTTTTTGGGCCGATATATTTGGCCGATTTTTTTTTTCCTTTCTTTTTTCCCTTCATCTCATAAAATCTAACAGTTAGACCCCTTTCACACTGGGGCGTTTTTCAGGCGCTTTTGGGCTAAAAATAGCGCCTGTAAAGTGCCTGTAAAACGGCTCCCCTGCAGTCTCAGTGTGATATCCCGAGTGCTGTCACAATGAGGCGATGCGCTGGCAGGATGTAAAAAAAAGTCCTGCAAACGGCATCTTTGGAGCGGTGCATACCCCTCCTCCACCACTCCTGCCCATTGAAATGAATGCGCACCGCTGCCGAAGCGCCTGCAAAGCGTTTTGGCAGCGGCGCTTCAGGGGCGCATTTAACACCTTCCTCGGCCGCTAGCTGGGTTATAAGCGCCCCGCTAGCAGCCGAATAGCGCCTCTAAAATGACGGTAAAGCGCCGCTAAAACTAGCAGCGTTTTACCATCAACGCCTGCCCGCTCCAGTGTGAAAGCAGTCTTAAGTAATACAGAAATTTTTTTTCATTTAAACATTAAACAAAACAAACCTTCAATCAGTTCACTTGTATGTATAATTTAGAAAAAAAAACCTAAAAAAAAAAAAAAAAAAAAAAAAAACTATCTTAAAATAATAAATACACAAAAACAGGTAATCAAAACTTTTGGACGAAAAAAAATGGGCTAACTTTACTGCTTATTTTTTTTTTTTAATTCATTACTGTATTTTTTTTTTTTAAATTGCGTTTGAAAGACCGCTGCGCAAATACCGTGTGACATAAAATATTGCAACAATCACCATTTTATTCCCTAGGGTCTCTGCTAAAAAAATATATATAATGTTTGGGGATTCTAAGTGATTTTCTAGCAGAAAATACATTATTTTTACTTGTAAGCAACAAGTGTCAGAAAAGATTTAGTCTTTAAATGGTTAAACTGAAAACTTCTACACACGGAGTTCAGTCTATTGATAAAAAGAACCTAAAAGATACAATGTATCTTCTTATCGTACTTGGCAGGCTGCCCAGAGGAGGGGAGAATCCTCTCCACAGATAACTTAGGGAAACTTGCATTAACTTCTATTACAGAAGTCATTTGCAAGTCACGGCTGAAGTTATAATCGGCCTTTTTTATCAGCACAATCGGCCGATGCCGATTAAGTAAAAAACGCCAAATATCGGCCGATATATCGGCCGGCCGATATATCGGTCGACCTCTAATGCTGTCCCTGGACTTCTTCTGCAAAGGTCAGTAAGGCCATTTCTATTGCCTTTAGTTCCCTCCAGTTTGAGGACCTCAGTGCTTCTCTTGTGGACCATGAGCCCTGAGCCCACCGACCGCTCATGTGAGCCCCCCAACCCCTTTGCAGAGGTCTGAAATGGAGCTTTGCCCACTGAACTGCCGGTATGGAAGAGGTCAGGGTTCCCAACGCTGACATGATCTTACTGATGGACAGAAGCTGACTGGACTGTAACAGTGACACCACTTCTACCAACTTTTTCTGTTTTTCTTCTGGAAGAAAAATTTTTTGCTCCAAAGAGTTGATACGGAAACCCAGGAATAACACTTCCTGTCAGGGAATCAGATTTGACTTTTGGAGGTTTAAGATCCACCCTATGGATTCTAGGTGAACATGGGCTCTGACCAAGTTTTCCTGAAGACCTTCTCTGGTTTGAGCAAAAAACAGCAAGTCATCCAGATAAGGAATCACTGAGATTCCTTCTAGGCGCAGAGGCGCCAATGCTTTGGCCATTATTTTGGTGAACACCCTTGGGGATGATGACAGACCCAATGGGAGTGCTCTGAATTCCAGATGTACCACCTACTTCCCTTCTTTCAGTGCTAACCTCAGATATTTCTGGGACCTGGCGGCAATAGGAATGTGGAGGTAGGCATCTTGTAAATCTATTGATGCCATGTAGCACCCTTGATTCAGGAGGTTTTTTACTGAGAAAATGGAATCCATCTCAAATTTTCTGTACTCTACTGATTTGTTCAGCATTTTGAGATTTAGGATGAGGCGGAACTTTCCTGAAGGTTTCTGAACAAGGAATACATATGGGTAGAAACCCTGGAAGAACTTCCCTGTCGGGACCGGAACAATGACTCTCTAGGATTTCAGTTCCTGAATTAGGGACTTCATGGCAAAAGCCTTGACTGGATCCCTTGGGACATTTGTCACCAATAATCTTTTTGGAGGTTCTTCTGTGAATTCTATCACGTATCCCCGGAAGAGCATATTCACAATAAACTGGTTTGAAGTAATGGCTCTCCACTGAGGAAGAAACTCCTGGAGTCTTCCTCCGACCTTGAGGGAGGAGTCATTGCAGTTTCCCGGAGGCCATAGGAGGATTGAAGAGCACTCCACTCCTACCTTTGGGCTTCTGGGAAGACCATGGCTTCCTCTTGCTCTGCGTTTTTCCTTCCTGCTGCCCTTTTTGAGGCCGAAAAAAACGCTTACGGTTCTGCACCTGTTTCTTCTTGACCAGAAATGACTTTTTATCAGCCGTACAGTCAAGAATGGACTCTAGCTCCGAACCGAACAGCAAATCTCCTGCAAAGGGAATGCTACACAATCTGTTTTTAGATGCAGCATCCCCTGGCCAAGTTTTCAGCCACAAAGCCCTCCTAGCAGAGTTCGTTAAAGCTGCTCACCTGGCTGACATGCGAATCGATTCTGCTGAAGCATCCACAATGTATGATATTGCTGCAGACAAAGTTGTAAAGGAGTCTAGAATCTCCTGTTTTGGGGAATACGCCGTAACATGGGCCTTCCGCTGGTTAACCCAGCGTTCTAAGTTCCTTGCAACACAAGTTGTTGCCATTGCTGGTTTTAGATTGTTCATCACTGAGTGCCAGGTTCTTTTAAGAAGCAGAACCATCCTTTTATCCATGGACTCCTTCAGAGTGCCCATATCCTCAAAAGTGAGGTCCGTAGACTTTGAGACCTGGGAAAAGGCAGAATCCAATTTTGAAACCTTGTTCCCGATAGAGTCAGGATTTTCCTCAAATGGAAATCTTCTCTTGTGAGCCCGGGAAAAGAATGTTTTTTTTTCTCAGGTTCCAGCCACTCTTTTTTCTATCTGGGATTACCGAATTGACTGGAAAAGAACGGCCTTTTGAATCCCCCAAACCAGCATACATGCGGTCATGCAAGAGCTCCTTCTTTTCCTCTTCTATCCCCAAAGTAGCATGGATTAATTTCAGGAGTCCTCCAACCTCTTCTAGCGGCATTTTGTACTTAAAAGTGGCATCTGCTTCATTTTCCTCCTCCTCAGAATCTGTTTCATCTGGAGCGAGGGAAGCGGATTCTTGGGAAGTCTTCAATATCGAATCCCCTATTAGTATTTGAGAGCCACTTGGGGTTCTGAAGATTGCTGCAGAGCTCATCCTTAATGGTTGTAACCAAATCGTCACAAATGGATGGAGACTCCTCCCTGACTAGATTTGCAATGCAATCTGCACAAAGCGTTTTGGCCCAAACTTCGCTTAATTTCTCTTTGCAGACAGGGCACCTTCTCTTGACTGGTTGGGCAGAACCTATGGCCTGGACAAACAGAAAAAAGACAAGGAACCACGCTGAAAAGGCTGCTACACAGCACAGATAAGACACCCAGGTGCAGTAGGAAGGACAACATCTTACTTCCCTGTGCCCAGCAAGCCACCATCACCTAAGGTCCCCTGTTGCTAGGCAGATATGCTAACCACTAGCCACTGCAACAAACATTCCCAGTGAGATGGGGGGTGGGGGGAAGCGTGAGTTAATCCCCCACAGGAGAAAACGGCTCAGAGTAACAGAGGACACAGTCCCTTACCTTGGCCTTGCTGGTGCCTTGGCTTGCCCCCTTATCCGTTGCATCGCTGTCCATAGCTGCACTGCGGACGCGTGGTGTAGAACACCGGTTCCAGATTCAAAAACGCCGACCCGGTAGCGGAACTTAAGGCACCAGGTGACCCTGCCCTCTTCCCCTGCGCTTGTGGCCGGAAATGACACCGCGCGCCCACCTGGAAGTACTGCCCCTTCCTATACAGGACACGGCTGAGGCTCTCCTCGGCCACCAGAACAATGGCGGCTGCTACGTTCCCATCCCACGGCGCAGGCGTCACCGGGAAACAAAAAACAGCAACCGCCCATCTGAAGGAAAAAGGGGGACAGCACTGCCAGTCCGTACAGGCTCTTCCCGAGCACAGAAGAGAGAGAGGGAGCCCACGGGACCGTCCAACAGGAGACAAGTGGGAGGATCACTCTCCCAGAAAAAAGACTGACAGGTGAGAACCTCTTGTCTCCCAGGAAAGCCCTGAGAGATCATGGCTTCCACCACAGGTGTTCTTCCAGCTGGAGGAAACACAAAAAAATGATGGAAGCAACGTGGAGGCCTCCTATTAAAGACTTAATTGATGAGGTGTTTCCTGTGGGAGAAGAAGCCATGATCTCTCGGGTGCTGTCCTGAAAGACGTTTTGGAAAAAGCCATTTTATTTTTGGTTAGAAATTGACTGCACCTGAACACATTTCATAGCAATTAGTTATTCTAAAGGCAGATGGTCACAAAACTAAAAATCTTAGAAATCTAGAAATACAATGGGGGGAATTTGTAAAAGGTGTCGTAGAAAGCCTTTTGAATTCTGCCAGGCTGCCGTACCAAAATTATCTGTGCTTGCACCCAATTTATGTACCTGACTGATACAGTACATACTGAACAAACTGCTTCCTCAGTGAATTACCTTCCTACTTCTGTAGGTCACAGGAGTGAACTTAGTTTTGCACCCCTGTGACCCGTATTTAGCCGGTCCAGAATCTGGAGGGGTCCCAACTTTAATGTTGGGTTCCACCCAGGTGCCTGAGTGGCAGTTAGCTCAGCCTCTTAGCGCACCGCTGAGAGCCCGAGCCAGCCATTCCAGCCCCCTCCACGGCCTGGCGCTCTAGTAAGCACTGGAGAGGCAAAGCAGAGTGACAGTCACTGGCTCTCCATGCTCACTGAAGACTGAGAACTGAGTGCCCAGCGTTCTTTGATTGCTCAGTTCTAGGAGGAGGTGGGGGACCGATGCTGCATCCACCTAGGCAAGTATGTATGTTTATTTTTCTCAAAGCTCACACTTTTCTTTTAAGAATCTGTTGCTGCCACAGTGGTGGTAGTCAGAACTACCTGAATTTGGCATGTGTCAGAAAAGTTACCGAAAATGGCACAAATGCTTGCCTGAATAAGTGCAGGTTGTACCACTGGAAAATTTATATTAATGCTTTACGGAAATCCCCAGAATGTGTTATAGACATTTTGAAAGTAGAACTACCCTATCTGCTAGAATAGACGTCATACTATGGTTCCAGTGTACATTTTTATGTTCAGATACCTGAAGGAAGAGTTCTTTTGTGCTCTTAGTACTTATTGGGATCATTGAGGGGTTTGTCAAAGTTCCTGCTGTGGTGGTTATCAGAGCATGAGGTCTTCCCTGTAGTAGTATGTTCTCTTGCCCCTCTTTGGTGCGCTGGATATAGTCCTTATAGTCACTGTACCGAGTAAGGGGATGGAGCTTCTGAAATGAGGGCACATCTGTGGGGTAGAAAACAATCATGGTGTTAGACTTAGGGCCATGTCACACTAGTGATTCTGCCACTGGTGATTCCTGTCAACAGCTGTCCAACCAGAGAGTCAGAACAGCAGTGTAAGAGCACAATATCAGGTAAGTAGCCAGTGATTACTAATTCTAGGGTATAATTTTGCTCCCATTCACAGCAACAATGTGTTTTAATACTGCTGCCTCTGATAGGGTTTTATATTCCTCTAAATCACTACATCAATCTTGGTAGACACTATTAAAGTGTTCAATCACCAGCCTTTTTAAAGGGAAAAGATAACGATGTTGATTTTACTTTTTCTACATTTTTAAGTTTTTAATAGTTTTAAACTGAGGCTTCATATCTGCTTTTTTTTTTTTTAACTGTAAATATATATGAGCAATAGCATGGCTATTCCTTAGGCTGATATTCCAAAGTATAAAAAAAAATGCTACTCATATTAATACAGCAATCACATTAAGATTAGTTGTATGTAGTTTATTACATACAGCACAGTTTATACACTGGAGTAGTATGGTTATGGTGTGAAATATAGAATGCATAGCCCAACATATGGTTTCTTGCAGTCTAGTGTATGAACATACAATGCAGCATATAGAGTGCAGTTGTACATAGCATTTTATGTATAGTACAGAATATAGAGTGTGGCAGTCCAATTAACTGTAGTGGCTCCCCGACCTTCAGAGGCCTGATGGTGACCCCCAGAGTCAGGGAGAGCTGACATTCCTCCTCAGGGTGCAGGTTACTAGGCATGGTGGATGTAGTGCAAGATGGAAAGATGGGCGCCAGTCACTTTTAAAATGAACAAAGAGTCTTATTTCTGTTAACAAGAACAGGAGGAGAGAGGGGTAGGGCGCAGGACACACTTAGGCGAATGCAATAGCAACTTGGCAGACCCCGCAGACCAAAAATAGAACTAGGCAGACAGCAATACAGAATAGGGGCCTTTAAGCTGAATGTAGTGATCTGTACATTGTAGCAACTGCTGTCTCCTGTAGCCAAAACTTCATTCATAGTGTCCCACCATAGAGCCTCAAACTTAGCTCCCAGCTACCTGCTAGACTTCTCAAGCTTCACTCACAGCTACCCGCTGTATTCTTCAAGCTTCACCAACGCTACCCGCTGGGCTCCTGGACTCACAGCTACCCGCTGTACTCCTTCAAGTTTTACTCACAGCTACCCGCTGTACGTCTTGAATGAGTTCCCTCCTGAAGCTTTCCCACTTACTTCACCGTCCCCAGCTAGTGAAACGTCTGCTCTGGTACTCCTTCAAAACTCCATCCCTTCTATACTTGCCTCCAGCAACAAGAGTGGTTGTTCCTCTGGCAACAGCTTCTCCTTTGCCTCCGGCAATGATCAGTCTCCCCTCGGGTCAAGCCTCTTTGCCCGTTGCTAGGCCTCGGCCTTCCTGCCTACACCTCTGCTGCTGCTCCACGCACACACCCAGGCTACAGCTGGGTGGAAAGAACCCCAATCACCTGACTCTCCTCAAATAAATAACTATACCAGCAGCCTCAGCAGCCAAAGAAACTCTTGCTGATTAGCTGAGAAAAGCATATTCACTTATACCCTGAATTCACTGTAATCTATCATTCTAATGCCAAAGGCAACAGTGCCACCTATTGACAGAAGAGAGAAATCACAGTTAAACTCAAGCTTAGGAGAAACCCCTATTGATCAAGACTACAAATTAGCCAGGCTAGTTACCACCTAGCACCACTAGATTTACAAGCAGCCCTGTTTAGGACAAGGGTGCTACATAACATATGGAGTATAATGTAGATTAGTCTAGCTCTAGAGTATGCAATGTACAATGCAGCAGAGTATGTTGGTCCGGACTATGAAATACACAACACTGCATCGAGTGTGGCTGTTCACAGGATATAACATGCAGATGCAGCACAGCATATAATGTACAGTGCATTAATGATGTGTGATGGCCCTTAGTATGCTACGTACTGTATAACATCTGGAATATGGCATTATTGCTCCCTCCCCCACTAAAAAAAACTGCACATCTCAGGGCAATATAATCTCAGTCAGGTTTAAAAAAGACGCAAGTCCATCTAGTTCAACCAATAGAAAAAAATAGAAATAAGTAGAAAACCTCCAATTACATAACCCTGTTAACATAATTGATCCAGAGGAAGGCAAAAAAGCCCTGCTCAATTTGCTCCAGCAGGAGAAAAAATAAATTCCTCCCCCAGGAGGCAATCAGATATTTCCTGGATCAACAATATTGATGGTGTTATTCATTATAAATGTTAATATCCAGATACAATCTGTATATTTAGCAACACATCCAGTCCTTTTTTTTTTTTTTTTGAAAGTAATGGGAGGGAAAAGCGAACTTAGGACTTTATTTGGGACGCATGGGAAAGTTTGCGCCCCCATCCTAAATATCATGAAAAAGGGGGGGGGGTTGGGACTTTGAATGAGGTGCGCATGATGCAATCCAATCACACTCACAGAGGTGCAAACATATGTATGTTTATTAAGAACCAATGATCAACATGGCATAAAAACGCATTGCGTACATTAGACATAAAATAAAATGTATGAAAAGCAAAAGCAAGGTGCCTTTGTTTTGTCGCACAGTCCCAGTTTTGGCTATCATGTGAGTAACCTTTTTGGCATGGCCCATTATGCCCAAATTTCCCCCTTTTCTGCTGATTTTGTTAGACTCATGAAACTATATTGCTTTTCATACATTTTTTATAGAATTTAGATGCATCTGGCTCCTGAAGAGTGGATTGAAGTCCATGAAATGCAGCGTCGGGCCTACCTTTGATGCATCAAACACACATTGACCAATTTTCAGATGTTTTTTACTTCACATGACTTTTATCTTGCTTGGGGGATTAAGATGCATAATTGTACCTACCCATGTCCCATGGTTGTATATACATAGATTTATTGTCTATATGCGATTATTTTATGTCTAATGTATGCAATGCGTTTTTATGCCATGTTGATCATTGGTCCTTAATAAACATACATATGTTTGCACCTCTGTGAGTGTGATTGGATTGCATCATGCGAACCTCATTCAAAGTCCCAACCTCCCCTCCTCTTTTTCATTTTTTTTTTCATCTACTGAGCTGACCAGAATCAGATATTGTGAGAGTCTATTCCACATGTTTACAGCTCTTAAAGAGAAGAACCCTTTCCGTATGTGTAGGTTAAGTCTCTTTTCCTCTAGACGTAAAGAGTGTCCCCTTATCCTTTCTAATGACCTTAAAGTGAACAACTCAAAACAAAGTTGACTATATGGACCTCCTATGTATTTATACATATTGATCATATCCCCCTTAATCTTCTCTTCTCAAAAGGGAATAAATTCAGTTTCTCTAATCTTTCATCATAGCTGAGCTCCTCCATGCCTCTTATCAGTTTTGTTACCCTTCTATGCACTTTCTCCAGTTCCCCAATATCCTTTTTGTGAACTAGTGCCCAAAACCAAACCGAACTGAACTTCCAGATGAGGTCTTACCAGGGGCGATACTAGATCTACAAAAGATCCGGGGCTAGACCAAAAGCAGTGAAGTAAAGAAAGTCATACACTTGGGTGGGCATACACATGTATAGAATATACTTGTGTGTGTATATAAAAATATATATACTGTGTATATAATATCGTTACATATCTGAGTGCGTATTTCCTCTTACATCGGGGTCCCCAGAGAGCCCCCCCACTGATATCAGGGTCCCCAGAGCCCTCCCTTACATCAGGGTCCCCAGAGAGCCCCCCCCTTACAACAGGGTCCCTAGAGAGCCCCCCTACTTACATCAGGGTCCCCAGAGAGCCCCAGAGCTCAGGAGTTGGCTACATAAAGAATGCAGGGCTCAGTGATGCACATCTATGCAGCCTCGCCTGTGCCCAGCAATGCAGCCTCACCTGTGCCCAGCACTGCACCCCCCACTGCAGTGTCCTCTGTCCCTTGCACCCCACCGTAGTGTCCTCTGTCCCCTGCACCCCACCGTAGTGTCCTCTGTCCCCTGCACCCCACCGTAGTGTCCTCTGTCCCCTGCACCCCACCGTAGTGTCCTCTGTCCCCTGCACCCCACCGTAGTGTCCTCTGTCCCCTGCACCCCACCGTAGTGTCCTCTGTCCCCTGCACCCCACCGTAGTGTCCTCTGTCCCCTGCACCCCACCCCACCATAGTGTCCTCTGTCCACTGCACCCCACCGTAGTGTCCTCTGTCCCCTGCACCCCACACCATTACAGTATCCTCTGTCCCCTGCACCCCACCACAGTGTCCTCTGTCCCCTGCACCCTCCCCCCACAGCAGTGTCCTCTGTCCCCTGCACCCCACCCCGCTGCAGTGTCCTCTGTCCCCTGCACCCCACCCCACTGCAGTGTCCTCTGTCCCCTGCACCCCACCCCACTGCACTGTCTTCTGTCCCCTGCACCCCACCCCACTGCAGTGTCCTCTGTCCTCTGCACCCCACCGTAGTGTCCTCTGTCCCCTGCACCCCACCCCACCGTAGTGTCCTCTGTCCCCTGCACCCCATCCCACTATAGTGTCCTTGGTCCCCTGCACCTCACCCCACTGCAGTGTGCTCTGTCCCCTGCACCCCGCCGCAGTGTCCTCTGTCCCTTGCACCCCACCCCACTGTCCTCTGTCCCCTGCACCCCATCACACAAACACACACTGTGTAGGTAGAATTCCCCTACCTTACACAGGTGTACAGCAAGCAGAGCATCTGAGATCGGCATTACAGGGCTGGATGGGGGTGGGAACTACTGAAGTTAAAACTTTTCACATTAACAGGCTGGTAATTGGTTGCTAGGATTGCAATCAATCACCTGCTGTTTAATGCAAAAAGTAAACTCCTGCTGTTCCCACCCCCATCCAGCCCTGCGATAATGTCCGTGGGACGGGTGCCCGCATTCAGCAGTGGCGAGCCAGGTGCCGACCCCTGCACTAGAGGCTTGTGGCTATGGGCCCCAGATTCAGGGCTATAGCCTCAATAGCCACACTCTAACAACGCCTCTGGGTCTTACTAATGATTTGTACAAGGGCAAATGATGTCTCTCTCTGGAGTCTATACCTCTTAATATGAAGGATATTAATAAGAAAGGATTTTGCTTTCTTGGATCTTTCTATCCCATCAACAAATGGTTCCAAAAAACATTGGCCAACAGCACCTTTGCCCACTCCATGTTTGTAGCAGATAGCTGCAGAAAGAATGCCCTAGCGTTGGTGTCAGGTAAATAAAAAAGCATCGGTGTCAGTGGATAAAACAAAACACATCTGTATCATGTGAACGAAAAAAAAAGAAACACTGGTGTCAACTGGTTATTTACATGAACATAAGCCGTGCCCCAACTCACTGCCTTACTATGCTTACTATGTAACAAATTACCCTGTCTATCAATTGCATTAAACATTGAGATTTAAGTGGCAAAACATTGCAAATATATGTGGAGACCACACTGCCTCATCAAGACCCAAGTGTATAGTGCTGTCCTAACTCTTGTCTATGAAAGCCTCCATGTTGGAGCATATATAGCAATAGATAAACTGTGGGAAGGTATGCCTGGAGGCAGCACATCACTTCTGCCTGGTGCTGGAATAAGCCTTTTTAGCAGCTGTCACCAGGGCATGGCTAGGGCTCACAGGTTCCTGTCACCAGGGCATGCCTAGGGCTCACAGGTTCCTGTCACCAGGGCATGCCTAGGGCTCACAGGTTCCTGTCACCAGGGCATGGCTAAGGCTCACAGGTTCCTGTCACCAGGGCATGCCTAGGGCTCACAGGTTCCTGTCACCAGGGCATGCCTAGGGCTCACAGGTTCCTGTCACCAGGGCATGCCTAGGGCTCACAGGTTCCTGTCACCAGGGCATGGCTAAGGCTCACAGGTTCCTGTCACCAGGGCATAGCTAGGGCTCACAGGTTCCTGTCACCAGGGCATGGCTAGGGCTCACAGGTTCCAAATTTTTATTTAAAATCCCAGGACAGATTAGTGAGTTCAGTAAAGTGGTTATCTGATACCTATCAGTTTCTCAACCTACTGGCCAGAACTAGTTATTGTGAGTCTATTCCACAAAGGGGCTGGGGAATATAGTCAGAATTATTTCTGATCTTATAATTGATGTGAAGAAAAATTATCATTTTTTTACCTATTAGGTCTTTGAAGTTGTGTTTCTGACCATATTCAGTATTTTGGTGTTTCTTCAGTATTTCCACAAGTAATGACTCCTGTGCAGCCTGGGCATTGCTTGTGTCATAATGTAATATCTTCCCCCGATTCTTCCTGGAGAGGTGATTGAGAAACCGCCTGCGTCCCAGCCCAGCAGTCCAGTGTCTCACTCTACCACTCTTCCATAGGGCAAAAAGAAGGACGATCACACCGGCACCAAGCAGCAGGGTAAAAATAACCAGAGAAATCATCCTTCAGAAAGATAAGCATAAAGGAAAACATTATTGACTTTTGACAGACCGCTTTTGTGAGTAGAATGTTTGTCTGTGAAGCTCCCATTATTTAAAGGGTTAGTTCACCTTTTCTGAAAAAATGAAAGGCTGAATTAACACCCTCCCCACCCCCTGGTCCCTGCTGCACTTACCTGCGTGGGTGATTAGCTGTCACTGCCCAGACAGCCAATGCAGCTGTCTGAGGATTTGAAATCTCTGCTTTTCTTCCCCTTCTTTCTGCAGAGCTTTCAGGACAGATCAGAGCGATTCTGGTTGGTCAGTGCCAGTATGTGACTGCTTGGATCAATCAGAAATGATCTGATCCATCTTGAAAGCCCTACAGAAAGAAGGGGAAGAGGAGCAGGGATTTCTGGGGGACCGGGTGTAGGGTATTAGTGCACCTTTTGATTTTTTCTGAAAAGGTAAACTTACTCTTAACCATTTTATTGTTCATGAAGACAGAATATAAAAACAGCGTTTTCTGCAGGAGAATATTACAATGAGAGATTTATATTACTTATAAAGGCCCATTCACACTAGTCTGTCTTGGTGCATTGCATTGTGCCTTGAGTTAACATGCCAAGCCCATTCACAGTGCATGTCCACGAACCAAAAAATCAACATGCACCATTTGACAACGCATGGTAGTGCGTCATAGTACATTGTGGTGCGCTGCAGAGCATGTGCATGGGAGGTGCATTCGTTTAGCAGACTGAGGTACCAATCGAAATGAATGGCTACCAAATGTACAAATAAAAGTAAGGTGCATTAACATGCATTTCTACAATGCACTGGAGAAGTGTGGTTGGGCCCTCAGTGTTTACACAGCTCTCCACTCTCACTTTCATTTAAGACCCCTTTCACACCATCGGTGTTTTTCAGGAGATTTAGCACTAAAAATAGCACCTGCAATCCCAGTGTGAAAGCCCGAGTGCTTTCACACTGGGGCACTGTGCTGGCAGTATGTAAAAAAAAAAAGTCCTGCAAGCAGCTCCGTTTCAGTGCTGTAGGATCGGTTAATACACCGCTACTAAAGTGCCCCTGCCCATTGAAATCAATAGGCAGCACCGCCGGCAAAGCTCCGCCCCTTTTTCGGCCGCTAGCAGGGGTTTTAAAGCACCCCGCTAGCGGCCGAAAAGCGCTGCAAAAACGACGGTATAGCGCCGCTATTTTAGCGGCGCTTTACCGCCGATGCCCAGGCTCTGGCAGTGTGAAAGTGCCCTTAGCCTTGTTAAAGGCAGCACAGTGGTTTAATGGTTAGCATTTCTGCCTTGCAGCACTGGAGTCCTCAGTTCCCAGTGCAGTGTAAGGTCTCATGCACCCTGGACATTATAAAAACACCAGTAGCGCTAGCTGTAGAAAGCTGCAGCTGTAGAATGAGTTTTGAAGCATTTTTGCAGTAGCGTTTTTTAGCTGTACCATTTTTTTATTAGCAAAACACCTCTTTAAAAAACACTGGTTCTGAGGTTTTTTCCAGCCAGAAATGCCCCTTCCAAAAAACGCTGATAACAGCCTATGTGTGCATGGACACATAGGATAACATGCTGGGAAGGTTACTGGCTGCAGAAAAAAAAAACAAAAAAAGCCAAGAACAGCAGCTGTAAAAACGTCCAGTGTGCATGAGGCCTAAAGAATGAGGTGGTGTGGAATGCAGAAATGTACAGCACAGTGTACAGAATGAGGCAATGTGGAATAGGGAAATGTACAGCACAGTGTACAGAATGAGGCAATGTGGAATAGGGAAATGTACAGTGCACAGAATGAGGCAGTGTACAACACAGATATGTACAGTACAGTGTACAGAATGAGTTGGTGTGGAATAGGGGATGTACAATGCAGTACAGAATGAGCGGTGTAGAATATGAAAATGTACAGTGCAGTGTACAGAATGAGAAGATGTGGAATAGGGAAATGTTCAGTGCAGTGCATAAAATGAGGGAGCAAAGATGCCAAAGCGTAGATCCTTGTACTAAGATGGATGGAACTTTCAAAACTAGTGCATACAGTGGGATGGCATAGTAAATGCCTTGTTCATACCTTTGATATCTAGGAGGCAAAAAATTGCACTGTGTACCACCAAAAGAAGCACATACACCTTTTCAGAAATCACACTGGACCATGTTGCATTAATTTAATGGGCACCTAAAGAATAATATAACTTCTATTGTCACACATAGCTGCACAATGGCAGACACACGCCAGATTGCACTAGAGGGAATGGGAACCTATTGTAGTTATACTCTGGTGCACTCCAGGATGCACAGACCTCCACACATCCCATAGTGCACACTATAATTTTCGTTACTATTCAATGCAATATGGCAACCTAGTATTCTATACACTGTTGGTATGTGTAACACCCCAAGAAATGTCATTACCTGCTAGAGTGATTGGCTCATGGATTTTCCCAGACGTATGTTCTAAGATAGAAGTCAAATTTAGGCAGCCCTTGCAATAGGAATTTCCGTTTTGGGGAGATATTCCCTTAAGGGTTAAATACTTCTAAAGTATGGAGTGTGGGACGTTCTGAAAAGTCCTGTGAGCAGCATCTTTGGGGCGGATTGGGAGCGCTGTATTTAGTGCTCCCAAAATGAATGGGCAGCACTTTCAAAGCGCCGCAAAACCCCTTTTTGGGTTTGAAAGCTCCCCGCTAGCAGCCGAAAAGCAGTGCAAATGCGCTGATTAAACGTTGCTAAAGTGACGCTAAAACGAATGGCGCTTTAGCGCTAATGGCCGGCGCTTTCAGTGTGAAAGCAGTCTAAGGGGATTATTTACTGAAGGCAAATCCACTTTGCACTACAAGTGCAAACTACAAATGCAAAGTGCACTTGAAATTGCACTGAAAGTGCACTTGGAAGCGCAGTCGCTGTAGATCCGAAGGGGACATGCAAGGAAAATAAACAGCATTTTAGCTTGCACATGATTGGATGATAAAATCAGCAGAGCTTCCCCTAATTTCAGATCTTCCCCTCAGATTTACAGCGAGTGCACTTGTAGTGCAAAGTGGATTTGCCTTTTGTAAATAACCCCCTAAGTCTATAAAGGACATGGTCAAACAAACAGCTTTTTCTTCCGAGCAACAAAAGTTAAAATCCTTGCAATGTACATAGATCACCCAGGGGGGTTGGTTTTTTTTCCTCAACAAAAGGTGGAGTTAGGCTCCTTTCACACCACGAAGGTGTGACTTAGTGTGCACTTCCTTCCACTTTCTTCCTGTGTCACGTTTAGTGCAGCCCTTTCATTTCCATGGGCTGCCCCACACATGAATGTGCATGTGTTGGCAAGATGCACTGTTGTGCATCTGTAAAAGCGCAGCGTGTTATGGGAACGCATGCGATTTTGCACACAACACAAAACAAGCGTGAATGAAGTTCTACTCTTTAAAGCCAATGAGTCATCCTAACAACCAGGAAACTAGTATTTTCAGGAGGAGGTCCCAACAGGCTCTCATGACTGATCTATCTTTGATGAAAACCTGTGCATTGTGAAAGGGTCATTGCTGTCCCTGAAAGTGCTCATGGCCTGGCTTCAATACTCTCTATGTCACTGATGAATAAACGTATAGTGATTAGGAGCTGTGACTTGGCTCTGACATTCTAATCTGCAGACTTGTTCTGGTAAGCAGAGACAGCCAGGTAACTAGCATTTTTATAGAAAAGGTCAGCAATGATAGCCTTCATATTTCTATTGGTAGGGGATGAATGGCGCACTCTCTCCTGTCTCCTTCTTATATTACATTAGCATGCATGCTTGGACAGTACACATTTCCAGATTTATATAAATAAGAAATCATTAAAGCCGCATTTAGAATTACAATTGCATTTAAACAGCCAACTTCCCCATATCATGTGACTTGTACATACGAGCTCATCACCATACAATATTCTAAAGCAGAGGCAATGAATAATACATTTAGAGTAGATAAATACAGTTCCAAGGTAAATTGTAGCCGTGCAGTCCTTGACTTTGTCATATTATCAGTACCTAACCCCGAAGCTCAGGCAGAACTCTTCACTTCCCTGGAAGCTGTCACTCCCCCCTACATACCACCTGACCAGGAAGAAAGTTCTGTGCAAACACAGAACAGTGGAAGCCATCTTTCTTCCTGGCAAATGAACCGTTTTAGGACGAGCGATCTGTGTTGATGGTGTGTGGAGCTGTAGAGATCAGGGTTGTGATAGGCAACTTTGGGGTCAATTTGCTAGCGGTTATCATATGCAGTATTTGTGTGTGTGTTTTTTTTTTTTTTTTAATATCGCATGCAATAATGAGTCAGTTCATCAAAGTAAATGATCAAATTTGCAGTAAATACTTCACATTTGATAAATATTTGTGGCAAAAAAACACATACTTGTTATTTATCTCATGGTACTTTTAGAATGTACAAAATAACGATGAGGGGACTGGGTAAAAAGAATACAGTGTATCAGTGTGGTAATGTCAGATGCTGTCAACACACTTAATACCTACTGCCACTTCTCATACCTACTGCCACTTCTTATCGCTGTGTGTCCTGGGAGTGTGTCTGGTTGGGTTGCCTTCCCGCTTGTTGTGCATTACTGAACTTCAATTTCAATAAAGTTCTGTACTCTGCATCTGTACTCTGTTTACTGCTAACACACTATGCTGCACCTACCCACACATGTAAGCAAGTTTACTTTCATTTGCTACTGCATTGCTATACTAATGGAATGTGTTATTAGGTGAATGCCTATTTCCCTGTTCTCTGTACAGTAATGTGCTAGCAAGTCAGCAGGCTGAACAGCGAGGGAGGAAGGGGTTAAGTTTGATAACTCCTGGGTGTGCATGGTCCTGCCTCGGTGGCCCATAAATACAAGGGGAGGTAAGCTCTTCCACATGGGAACTAGCAGGAAGCAGCTCCTCTAGGAACATGTGGCCACCCTTTGGGGTGCTGAAACCAGAACATGGATTCTTCCTCATGGGCAGCCTGAATAAGCTTAGTTAGCTAGAATGAACTGGAATTGTGTCTGCAATGAATTGAGAAAGACTGTAATATATTAAACCTGTATTTGCAAGAGCCTTCAGTAAAAGTTACTAAGTACCTGGGCTGAAGTCTCTCAAAGGGGTGCATGTATGGCAGGTGTATCAGAAGAACAGGGGGTGCATGTATGGCAGGTGTATCAGAAGAACAGGGGGTGCATGTATGGCAGGTGTATCAGAAGAACAGGGGGTGCATGTATGGCAGGTGTATCAGAAGAACAGGGGGTGCATGTATAATGGCAGGTGTATCAGAAGAACAGGGGGTGCATGTATGGCGGGTGTATCAGAAGAACAGGGGGTGCATGTATGGTGGGTGTATCAGAAGAACAGGGGGTGCATGTATGGCGGGTGTATCAGAAGAACAGGGGGTGCATGTATGGTAGGTGTATCAGAAGAACAGGGGGTGCATGTATGGCGGGTGTATCAGAAGAACAGGGGGTGCATGTATGGCGGGTGTATCAGAAGAACAGGGGGTGCATGTATGGTGGGTGTATCAGAAGAACAGGGGGTGCATGTATGGCGGGTGTATCAGAAGAACAGGGGATGCATGTATGGCGGGTGTATCAGAAGAACAGGGGGTGCATGTATGGCGGGTGTATCAGAAGAACAGGGGTTGCATGTATGGCGGGTGCATGTATGGCTGGTGTATCAGAAGAACAGGGGGTGCATGTATGGCTGGTGTATCAGAAGAACAGGGGGTGTATGTATGGCGGGTGTATCAGAAGAACAGGGGGTGCATGTATGGCGGGTGTATCAGAAGAACAGGGGGTGCATGTATGGCGGGTGTATCAGAAGAACAGGGGGTGCATGTATGGCGGGTGTATCAGAAGAACAGGGGGTGCATGTATGGCGGGTGTATCAGAAGAACAGGGGGTGCATGTATGGCGGGTGCATGTATGGCTGGTGTATCAGAAGAACAGGGGGTGCATGTATGGCTGGTGTATCAGAAGAACAGGGGGTGCATGTATGGCGGGTGTATCAGAAGAACAGGGGGTGCATGTATGGCGGGTGTATCAGAAGAACAGGGGGTGCATGTATGGCGGGTGTATCAGAAGAACAGGGGGTGCATGTATGGCGGGTGTATCAGAAGAACAGGGGGTGCATGTATGGCGGGTGTATCAGAAGAACAGGGGGTGCATGTATGGCGGGTGTATCAGAAGAACAGGGGGTGCATGTATGGCGGGTGTATCAGAAGAACAGGGGGTGCATGTATGGCGGGTGTATCAGAAGAACAGGGGGTGCATGTATGGCGGGTGTATCAGAAGAACAGGGGGTGCATGTATGGCGGGTGTATCAGAAGAACAGGGGGTGCATGTATGGCGGGTGTATCAGAAGAACAGGGGATGCATGTATGGCGGGTGTATCAGAAGAACAGGGGGTGCATGTATGGTGGGTGTATCAGAAGAACAGGGGTTGCATGTATGGCGGGTGCATGTATGGCTGGTGTATCAGAAGAACAGGGGGTGCATGTATGGCTGGTGTATCAGAAGAACAGGGGGTGTATGTATGGCGGGTGTATCAGAAGAACAGGGGGTGCATGTATGGCGGGTGTATCAGAAGAACAGGGGGTGCATGTATGGCGGGTGTATCAGAAGAACAGGGGGTGCATGTATGGCGGGTGTATCAGAAGAACAGGGGGTGCATGTATGGCGGGTGTATCAGAAGAACAGGGGGTGCATGTATGGCGGGTGTATCAGAAGAACAGGGGGTGCATGTATGGCGGGTGCATGTATGGCTGGTGTATCAGAAGAACAGGGGGTGCATGTATGGCTGGTGTATCAGAAGAACAGGGGGTGCATGTATGGCGGGTGTATCAGAAGAACAGGGGGTGCATGTATGGCGGGTGTATCAGAAGAACAGGGGGTGCATGTATGGCGGGTGTATCAGAAGAACAGGGGGTGCATGTATGGCGGGTGTATCAGAAGAACAGGGGGTGCATGTATGGCGGGTGTATCAGAAGAACAGGGGGTGCATGTATGGCGGGTGTATCAGAAGAACAGGGGGTGCATGTATGGCGGGTGTATCAGAAGAACAGGGGGTGCATGTATGGCGGGTGTATCAGAAGAACAGGGGGTGCATGTATGGCGGGTGTATCAGAATAACAGGGGGTGCATGTATGGAGGGTGTATCAGAAGAACAGGGGGTGCATGTATGGCTGGTGTATCAGAAGAACAGGGGGTGCATGTATGGCGGGTGTATCAGAAGAACAGGGGGTGCATGTATGGCGGGTGTATCAGAAGAACAGGGGGTGCATGTATGGCGGGTGTATCAGAAGAACAGGGGGTGCATGTATGGCGGGTGTATCAGAAGAACAGCGGATGCATGTATGGCGGGTGTATCAGAAGAACAGGGGATGCATGTATGGCGGGCGTATCCGAAGAACAGGGGGTGAATGTATGGCAGGTGTATCAGAAGAACAGGGCTTACATCTGGTGCTAACAAAAGTGGAGAATGCTGCAATTGAAGATCTAAAGGCAATTACCCTTAGTAACCGGTAGTGTGTTGGCGCTTAAAGAGGAGTTCCAATCTGTATATAAAAAAAAAAAATTAAAGTCAGCAGCTACAAATACTGTAGCTGCTGACTTTTAATACAAGGACACTTACCTGTCCAGGGATCCCACAATGCTGCCACCCCTAGCCGATTCATCAATCAACTTCAGGTGCAGGCACTGGTATCTGTAGTAAGGAAAACAGGAAGTGAAGCCTTGCAGCTTCACAGACTGTTCCCTACTGCTCTTGTGTGAGTTGTTTTGTGCTTTCTGAATGGTCCCACCATCTTCTGGGCCCTCTGTGTGTCCCAGAAGGCAGTGGGGGGAAGTGGGAGGGGGTACCTGTCAAAACCAGCTACCTCCACCCCAAATGTGGCAGTGGAGGGGGGGTGCAAACAAACAGAGCTTCCCCTTTTGGGTGGAGCTCTGCTTTAAGCTGCCAGCCGGCATGTTCAGTGTACCTGGCATGGAAGACAGTGTGCTCTGGTAGCAAGGGGGTGTCTGCTTGCAAATCCTCCCTAGCGGCCTGTGCCCCTATGTACCTGGGACCAGACCCACGTCACGTCACTCTGTATCTAACCATATTTCATGGGGGAAAGAAGTGCAGTCCTCAACAGCATGTCACTGGGAGTGACATCAAAGCTGGCCTGGAGATAAGGTTGCCACCTATCCGGGATTCACCTGGACAGTCCCGGTTTTGAAACATATGTCCGGGTCTCTACACGTTATTCAGACCCGCCAGTGGCTCCCTGTGCCTAAGCTGTGCCACCACGGCCATGTCCCAAGCTGGGTCCGCTATGATTTCTGCTCCTGCTGCTGCCTCCCTATCTACCCCCTGCACTGTCAGTGTTAGCGGCACGCCTCCATTCGCTCAGTGTGATGCAGCCGGGACACAGAGGCGGAGCCTCCAAGTTGCCAGGTGCTCTCCTCTGGCTGCAGAAGGGACACGGAGGTGAGGTTGAAGGCAGAGCCCCTGCGTTCCCTGCTGCTCTGTTGAAAAGTGTGCAAAGATCACAAAGACTAGCTTGTAAAGTATGTTTTTGTGATCTTAGTTTGTCAGGATTTCAAAGGGTTCCTCTCACCCCCCCATACACCATACATACAGTCCTCACCACTCCCCCCCCACCATACACTATCTATAAACAGTTCTGCCCCCCCATATACCATCCATCCATATAGTTCTCACCTCCTCATACACCATCCATATATATAGTCCTCCCCCCCCCCCATACACCATTCATATATACAGTTCTCACCTCCCCCTATATACCGTCCATATATACAGCTTTCCACCCCCCCATACACCATCCATATATACAGTTATCACCCCCCACATATACCATCCATATATACAGTTCTCACCCTCCCCATATACCATCCATATATACAGCCCTCTACCCCCACCCATACACCATCCATATATATAGTTCTCATCCCCTCCCATATACCATTCATATATACAGTTCTCACCCCCCATATACCATCCATATATACAGCTCTCCACCCCCCATATATACAGCTCTCCCCCCCCCATACACCATCCATATATACAGTTCTCTTCCCCCCCATATACCATCCATATATACAGTCCTCCCCCCCATACACCATCCATATATACAGTCCTCCCCCCATACACCATCCATATATACAGTTCTCACCCCCCATATACCATCCATATCTACAGTTCTCACCCCCCATATACCATCCATATCTACAGTTCTCACCGCCCATATACCATCCATATATACAGCTCTCCACCCCCCCATACACCATCTATATATACAGTTCTCTCCCCCCCCCATATACCATCCATATATACAGTCCTCCCCCCCCATACACCATCCATATATACAGTTCTCACCCCCCCATATACCATCCATATATACAGTCCTCCCCCCCATATATACAGTTCTCTTCCCCCATATACCATCCATATATACAGTCCTCCCCCCCATTGTATACAGTTCTCACCCCCCCATATACCATTTATATATACAGTACTCCCCCCCGTATATACAGTTCTCACCCCCCCATATACCATCTATATAGACAGTCATCACCCCCCCATATATATACCATCCATATATACAGTCCCCCCCCCCGAATACCATCCATATACACAGTTCCACCCCCCCCATATACCATCTATATACACAGTTCCCCCCATATACCATCCATATATACATTTCTCCAACCAGCACCCCCCCCCCCCCCCAATTCCGCCCACTGTCATTCCCTCCACATTCCTCTCCTGTACTGCATACTGTCATAACTCCCACACTCCTCTCCTGTACATACTGCCCACTGTCATACTCCCCACACTCCTCTCCTGTACATACTGCCCACTGTCTTACCCTCCACACTCCTCTCCTGTACATACTGCCCACTGTCTTACCCTCCACACTCCTCTCCTGTACATACTGTCCACTGTCATACCATCCACACTCCTCTCTCTTCTGTAAATACTTCCACTGTCATACCCTCCACACTCCTCTCCTGTACATACTGTCCACTGTCATACCATCCACACTCCTCTCTCTTCTGTAAATACTTCCACTGTCATACCCTCCACACTCCTCTCCTGTACATACTGCCCACTGTCATACCCTCCACACTCCTGTCCTGTACACACTGCCTACTGTCATACCCTCCACACTCCTGTCCTGTACACACTGCCCACTGTCATACCCTCCACACTCCTGTCCTGTACACACTGGCCACTGTCATACCCTCCACACTCCTGTCCTGTACACACTGCCCACTGTCATACCCTCAGCACTCCTGTCCTGTACACACTGCCCACTGTCATACCCTCCACACTCCTGTCCTGTACATACTGCCCACTGTCATACCCTCAGCACTCCTTACCTGCATATACTGGTCACTGTTCCTCTCTCCTCACTCCTCTCCTGAAAATACTACCAACCCTCTGCACTCATTTCCTGTACATAATGTCTTACACTTTGCACTTCTTTCCTACATATAACATCATACGCTCCGCACTCTTGTATATACTGCTGTAAATTCTGCACTCCCTTCCTGCACATACCGTAATACCCTCTGTACTTAATGAAAAGCTGAACTAATGCCCCTGGTCTCCACTGCACTTACCTCTGTAGTAATGGAAGAGTTTCAACTTTGAGTATAGGATTGGGTATATGGGATTGTTTGATATTATTTATTTATTTATTTATTTTTAGGGTTGAACTAGATGGACTTGTGTCTTTTTTCAACCTAACTATGTAACTATGTTTCATTTTTTTTTTAAATGATTGTGCTGTGGTTTATACATGTCGGTGAGACTCCTGCTTATGGCACAGCAAAGTGAGCATATTTTATGGGTACAAGTATGCTTTTATTTTATTTAATCATGCCCCTCTAGGCCCCTCCCGCTGTTAACACAATATGGCCACACCCACTGTATGCCGTTGCATGTTCAGGTTTGGCTTGAAGAAAAGGTGGCAATCCTAGCTGGAGAGTGGGATACAGGCTCTACGTTATCCAAAGACAGTGTACAGTTAGTCCAGTGTAACTTTGCTATAAAGTAAATGGGACATGAAGAGTTAATTGTGCTACAAAATGTCTTCACTTCTAAGTTGGAGGTGCCGCCTTAATGCTTAGTTGGGCATTAGTGAGCAAAGAGTTGACAGTCCCCCTTTTTGGGCGCCTTAAGCCCCACCCACATACACCAAGCCAGGCACCTAAATATTCATGGTAGTCATCAATTATACTCAATATTTGATCAAGGGTGCCTGTGACTACCACAATCCTCCCATAGGCATCCAGGAAAAAATAAGAGGCGCTATAATAAAGTGTACAAGTGCCTTTAACACAATGGTGGTGTGACCCTCTATATGTGTCCTATACACTAACACAATATCTGATCTAGCTCTGAACTGATCTATAAATTATAAATAATAAGTGTACATATACCAACCATATGGGTGTACAAGTGTCCTTAACACAGTGATAGTGTGACCCTCTTGATGTGTATTTCAACACTCACACGTATAGACACTTATAACTATACGTCTCCAGTGATACATAAATGGAGTCACTTCATGTACAAAATATATATTAAAGTGCAATAAATCTTAAAAATAATTCTTAAAGATAATCAGTCCAAAAATAAACGTGACATCACACGTGATGAGAAAAAGTGTCCAAAACAAGTGACAACAACTCTTGTTGTCTCTCTTGTTGTCTCTTGTTGACTCTTGCACTTTACTCTGGCTGAATTTTATTTTTCTAAATGTGAGTGGATTGTTAGAAGATTGCAGTGTTTTAATAAATGTGTATTACTGGTTTACACTATTGGAGCATTTATATTTTTTTCATGTGGACCTCATGTTATACATTCACTGTGGAACAATGATTGATCCTATTACCCTGGTGTGTGGCAAATAAGCGATTTTTGCCTTGCATGAAAGTGCTGGCAAAATAAGTCGGTGAGTGCAATTCTTGAGGGAGTGGAATCACTGTTCACGAGGGGAAAGGTGGAAGAGACACAGCATCACCTTTGTCTTTATCAAGAGTTGTTGTCACTTGTTTTGGACACTTTTTCTCATCACGTGTGATGTCACGTTTATTTCTGGACTGATTATCTTTAAGAATTATTTTTAAGATTTATTGCACTTTAATATATATTTTGTACATGAAGTGACTCCATTTATGTATCACTGGAGACGTATAGTTATAAGTGTCTATACGTGTGAGTGTTGAAATACACATCAAGAGGGTCACACCATCACTGTGTTAAGGACACTTGTACACCCATATGGTTGGTATATGTACACTTATTATTTATAATTTATAGATCTGTTCAGAGCTAGATCAGATATTGTGTTAGTGTATAGGACACATATAGAGGGTCACACCACCATTGTGTTAAAGGCACTAGTACACTTTATTATAGCGCCTCTTATTTTTTCCTGGGAGGATTGTGGTAGTCACAGGCACCCTTGATCAAATATTGAGTATATACACCATAAATTTAAAGGGGCTGCTTTACACTGATTGTGGAGAGATTATTCACCACACGGTTCACCATATTCACATCATTTTCACTTTTATTTGTAGAGGATAGGGAGCGTGGTGGAGGTGTTTTGGTTTGAAGGGCGGGTTATCAATCTAAAATACCATTTTATATTTAGCCATCAATTATCCATGATTTATTCTGCCAAACTGTCCATCAACTTGGAGGACAGATCTACCTTCAGCACCCCACCTGCCAATGCCTCCAAATGACTACACCTTCATTGTACTTTACCACAATGTGAATGCCAGGGATGCAGGAATAATTCTTATGATGGATAAGTATCCTTTTCCACTTGTGACTATAATTGTGAGAACGCTTCTACAATGTTATGTCTTTTTCTGTTTTTTTTTTTTTTTCTCTGCGTTCCCCTCAATAGGAGTGGATCCTAATGCTGTACACACTTTTTGCATAACCCGTTCAGAGATGAGGCATGTATCATTTATATGTACACAAGTGCCTCCTTGTTTGCATTATAAAAGTCATGAGTGATCCCTACTATATCCACTAGATGGCACCCTCTCTCTACACAATCTCTCATTTGCCTTATTAGATTTATGCTTTGGTTTTACAACATATGCATAGCACCCAACTGTCCCTCTGTCCTCCTCATCTGTCCCTCATTTTTGTCTGATCTATTTAATAGCATATAAAATGCACTTTTTATTTTTCAAAAAGCGTTTCCCAGTGCTAAGCCTTTCATCAAATGTCTAAATTGCTGCATTTGTAAATTTTAAAAGCCAATATAAAGATAGTGGTGGTAAAAAAAAAATAATTTGTGGGTTTAAATAATTTTTTATTTAAAATTATATAATTCTTCTTTTAACCACTTGAAACTCAAGCCTTTTCTGGCACTTTGTTTCTAGAAATTACTTATAACTCCCAAAGATTGTAGATTTTTTTTTTTTTTTTAGCAGAGACCCTACGGAATAAAATGGCAATCGTTGCAATTTTTTATGTCACACAGTATGTGTCCAGCAGTTTTTCAAAACAGAATTTTTTTGGAAAAAAATTAATTTTAATGAATTAAAAAAAAATACACAATTTTTTGTGGAATGGCAACAAACTACGGAAATTAAAAATCTCTATAGGCAACATTTTAAATGCCTTTACAGAGTACCTGTTTAGAGTTACAGAGGAGGTCTAGCACTACATTTATTGCTCTTGCTCTAACGTTTGTGGCGATACCTCACACGTGTGGTGCGAACACCGATTACATATGCATGTGCGATTTAGGTATGCGTGCACAGCTGCGCGCGAGCACGGAGTAATGGTGGCGCCTTAAATTTTTTTTATTTCTTCTTATTTTGTTTATTTTTTATTTTTACACTGTCCCTTTAATTTTTTTTTTTTTTTAATCACTTGCCTATTACAAAGAATGTAAACAACCCTTGTAATAGAAAATAAGAAATAGAAATAAGGATGACAGGTCCTCTTTTTTTTTTCAAAAAGACCCGAAATCTCTTCTTTACTTTTAAAAGCAAAAGATTGCCTCTGTGACCAGCTGGCGGCACCGTGGGATTCGTGAGACCGGCGACACCTCATGAGCCGCTCAGAACACTTTCAAGAGAAAGCCAGCCCCCAGCTGTAAAAAAAACCCACAATACTGGGGTTATGGCGGATATCTTCAGCCATAATCCCGGTAAACCACTTGCAAGCCGCAATATACATATATTTATTGCGGTCAGCAAGTAGTTAAGGGTGCGTAGCCTGCTCCTGTCTGTTCAACATGTTTGATTATTTGATCTCTTCAGTCACTGCTGACTTGTCTACTTAGAAACCTTGAATACCAATTGGCAGCTTACCCATTCTACTCTATTCTGATGTCCTTGGCGACTTTTCTAGAACGCTGCTTCCTTCAATACATTTGGATGGTTGTACTACGCACATGCTCAGGACACTACTTTGACCCTGACATTGTGTCTATCCTCGGAGTGATCCTCTACAATCGACTCCAAAAGAGCGCGAGAAGGGGATGATATGGTTTGGTTCCTCCATGTCACATGACACTACACCCCCTTTGATTTATTCAAGGTTCTATGTTATAACTGTTTTGTAACAGGATGTTAGGCTTGTTTTTGCTGGGGCAAATGAGCAGAGTGGGCACGGTTTTCCTGATATGATAGTGATAGGGTTGAAATAATGACTTAGAGTTCCACTTTAATTGTTTCTGTTTTTTCTTACCTGTGTACGTATCAATTGTTCTATTTAAATTGTTTGTGCTCCTTTCTTACCTGTGTACGTATCAATTGTTCTATTTAAGTTGTTTGTGCTCCTTTCTTACCTGTGTACGTATCAATTGTTCTATCAATCTGTATCTAGATGGAATTTGGAACTGCTGAATAATCATTACATGTTCGCTGATGAGAAACTCTTTGTACCTTAACCTCATTTGGTAATGCCGATAAGATTACTGCTTTTGGAACTGCCTATAAAAGAAGTAAAGGGAGCAGTCCTTTTTGGGGATGCTCAGAACTGTGATACAGACATACCTGACTCCGTGTCATTATTCTTATAGAAGCAATAATTTGGCAAAGCAATATAAACTTAAGCAACTTGTTTAAAAGTTGAACCTAACATTTTGGCACCCGAACAGGGACTCACCAATGATACTACAAGAGGTGGACGAACGCGGCTGACGGAACAAAAAGACAGGCATTCCGGGAACCACAGATCAAAAAAAAAACCTGCGCAGGTAAGAAAAAGCTTTATTTTTCTTATATTCTGTGCTCCCCTGATTTGTGCCTATCCGTTCTGTCAGTTACGGTTCTCCTGGTTTTAAAACACCAGCCTCTGTAGTGGTGAGTCTAGAATTACTGCATATTTTAGTTTATATTGCTGGAATTATTTGTTTGTTTTGTTATCTGTGTTTGTCTTGTCTGTCTTGTTGAGAAAGTGAATGAGCCTTGTCAAGGATGGTATGAGTTAGAAGGGGATTGCCAAACTAAGCAACGGAATGCGCCTTACCTCACACGATTGGGAACCTGAGGGCTTGTGAGCTTGGGGGTCTGACGCTTATGCTTAACCTCACATCTAACTCATAAACCATAGACGGGTTGAGAGTATAAGCCCTGTCTGCTCCATAAAGCAGGGATAAGAGTGTATGAGAGGGATTCCCAGATACGGGGAGGGAATAAGGTCTCAACAAAGTCCCGAGATCTAGTCGGATACCTGGCCACTTAAAGGAATGCTTGTATATGTTGTAGCCGCATTTTTGTATATGTTGTAGCCGCATTCTGGTTTGTTATTGGGCTAGCATATAAAGTAATTATTTATTTTTGGGCTAGCATATAAAGTAATTCGGTTTCAGAAATCTCATTCCGGAGAGGTTTCTAGAATTCTAGCACCCTAGGAGGAAGGCAACGAGGAACTAGTGTAACTTAGCTGGTTTGCTATTGGGCTAGCATATAAAGTAATTATTCATTCTTGTATATGTTGTAGCCGCATTATATTGTACACTAAGTGTCCCACACGCTACCTAGGCAGGACTGTTAGAATGGGCCAGAGGAACACAAAACCCCGTCAGGGAATTGTGGCGCACTATACGGTGCCACAGATAATTAAGAACATTTATGGGAAAACCGAAGCACAGGACTTAAAGGATGTCCTTCATAAATTTAAGGTGAAAGGAGCAGCGGGCTTAGACCCGGATGTATGGAGTGAAATAAAAAGGGACAGACAAGGAGAGGTGTTAGAGAAGCAATGGATGCGTCAGGTTCAATGCTTAATTAAGGTCTCAAATAGAGCGAAAGAAGAGGGGTGGAAGTATAATCCAGATTGTGATGGTTGGGATATGAAAGATAGAAGAACAAAAAATGTCGAGGCTCCCAGCTCAGCCATCCCACCCCCATACACTGACGTAGAACGCAAACCACACAAGATATATCCGGTACTTGAGGGGAGAGGATGGGTTTGTCAGGATTGTGGAGCACAAAACCCAGAATGGGCAGTAGAATGTGTGCATTGTGGGGCACAAAAACCTCATCCAGAAACTGTAGCTCCCGTACGCACTGATACACGCATTGTTCAGGTAAACAATCCAGAATTTGGACAAGCAGCCCATCCAAATGCCCCGCCTACTGTCACTCGTAGAATGCAAATAAGGACTTGGGCACCATGGTCGGCAGACACCCTTATGGCATTAATACAGAGCGCCCCAGACCCGGTAGCAAAGCCAGCTGCTTTTTGTAGATTTGTGACACAGTTAATGAATACACATGAAGCGACCTGGCAGGATGGGGAGGATCTATGCAGACACAAAATGACTCTGACCCTGTTTAACCAGTTTATGACAGAAATAGGTCCACACAGACCTGCAGGACAAGTTGATGGGGATGGCAATTTAGAGACAGGACATGTCAGACATATAGACTCAAGGGCCCCTTTTATTGCTAGATTAGAAGCTTTTTGTCAGGCAAAACAACAGGAGAGGGGGTCCATATCACCCATGAAGCAAATGCCAGGACAGACTGTATCGGAATTTTACTTATCTATGGAAAGTATGATGGCAGATGAGGGATTGGACTTGGCCCTGCCAGTCACAATCCGAGCCTTCAATAGACAATTTATGGAGGGATTAATTCCACAGATAAGTGAGAGACTGAAAGCCTGCACACCAGAGTGGAGGGCAACTAGAGATAGAGGGACGTTGTTACAAAAAGCGCAAGGCATAGAGGCGGACTTAGCAGAAACCAAAGGGAGGAAATCTCATGCTATCAACGCACTCGGGGGTCCCCAAGAGCAAGGTAGAGGTTCCTTTCGCAAACCCCTTACCTGTCACTACTGTAACAAGATTGGTCACATCAGACGCAACTGTAAGAAAAGAATAAGGGATGAAGGAGAGGAAGGTGTTGATTCTCCAGTTAATCAGAGAAGGAACCAGCCCAGGGACAACAAAAATAGTCATATCAGGCAGCAGGGAGATGGTCCACGAGCATGACTCACCCCGGTTTTAGAAAAATCCAAAACAACAATGCTTAAGACAAATATAACGGTTGGTAATAAGAAAATCTCTTGTTTAGTCGATACAGGAGCTTCACGCTCGTTACTTTCTGACTCTGAACTACTCCCTGGCCAAAAATCACCTGACACTTTACTAATAACTGGATATGATGGCATTTTAGCCGACGCCCCGCTTACAAAACCTCTGAAAGTTAAAGAAGGAAACCACATGTTCCTTTCACGCTTTCTGGTATCCAGAGGAGCCCCCACTAATTTGTTAGGAGCTGACATTTTGCAGAAAATAGGAGCTAACATTACCTATCACCCAGATGGCACTGTCACCTTAGCTATAGGGGATAATCAAGAACACATGGAGATGTGTAACCTGATACAATACCTAGAGGAGGAATCGGAATTGTCCGGCACACCTCCTTCAGACTTAGATCAGATTTTGTCGTCCCTTCCAGGAGAACTATGGGAGAAACATCCAGCTGATGTTGGACTTTTGCCCATACCTCCGGTTACCCTACAGCTGATTCCAGGAGCAGTGCTTCCCCAACAAAAGCAGTATCCACTTAGTGCACCCCAAGAGACGGCCATAGAAATGCAGGTCCAATCCTTCTTAAAAAGTGGAGTTCTAAAAGAGGTAAAATCACCGGCAAACACTCCCTTGTACCCGGTTAAAAAGAAATTAGTAGCCGGTAGTCCAGTTAAGTATAGAATGGTCCAAGACCTTAGAGCGGTCAACAAAATACTAGCCCCGATGACACCTTTAGTACCCAATCCACATACATTACTGTCACAAATACCATCAACCAGTATGTACTTTACGGTTATAGATTTAGCGAATGCTTTCTTTTCCGTCCTGGTTGCTGAAGAATGCCAACTTTGGTTCGCATTTTCAATAAAAAATCGGCAACTAACCTGGACACGCCTACCTCAGGGTATGGCGCATTCACCTACCTTGTATTCGCAAGCATTGCAAACGGTGTTGGGAGAATGGGTACCACCAGATTCCTGTGTATTGTTACAATATGTGGATGATTTATTGTTATGCTGCCCTGACAAAGAAACTTGTTTGGCCACCACCCTTAATTTGTTGCGATTTTTGGCAGAAAAAGGTTGCAAGGTTAATAAGAAAAAGTTGCAAGTGTGTCAGGAAAAAGTTATCTTTTTGGGACATTGTATATTACAGGGTACGAGACATCTCACTGAGGAGAGGGTTCAAGTGATAAAGGGAATGTTACCCCCACGGAATTTCAAACAATTGCGTATGTTTTTAGGTATCGTGTCATATTGTAGACAGTGGATACCACATGCTAGCGCTTTGATGCAGCCATTATACGATTGTTTGAAAATTGTACCGTATGTGCTTACAGAAGTAGCTTATGAGTCGTTTATCACTTTGAAAAAGTTGTTGATTTCTGCCCCGGCTATTGGTATACCAGATTACACCAAGATATTTAATCTGTACATTGCTGAGATCACTGGACATGCCACAGGTGTTCTGACACAGGCACATGTAAAACAAAGACCAGTCGCTTACTTTTCAGCAGCATTAGATCCAGTATCTAGAGGTTCACCGTCTTGTGTACGGGCGGTAGCTGCAGTGTCAATTATCATAGATAAGTCATCAGAGATTGTTCTAGACAATCCAGTCGTAGTGCATACCACACATGACATACATGCAATCTTGTCTCAGGTACAGCCCAAACACATTTCAATGGCTAGGCAATTAAGATTACAGTGTACTTTACTCTTACCTCCAAATGTTACTTTTCAGCGCTGTACAACCTTAAATTTGGCCACCTTTTTGCCTCTTCAGTCACCAGATTTGGCAAGGGGGAATGATAGTACTAATAGTACTAGTGAGAAAAGAAATGAGGACACTGACACTCTTTTGTTTAAAGAAGTAGATCAGCACGATTGTTTTCAGCTCATGGAACAGGAGACAATGGGATTTCCACATGTTACAGATACACCGATTTTAAATGCTGAGCACACCTTGTATATAGATGGTAGTAGGTTTGCTGATGACAAGGGTAAATATCACACAGGGTATGCTGTAGTGACTGATACGCAGGTAATTGAAGCACAGCCCTTACCAGCCCACATGTCAGCACAGGAAGCAGAATTAAAAGCTTTAGAACAAGCCCTAGAATACTTAAAAGAACGAGAAGGGAATATTTACACTGACTCTGCCTACGCTTATGGTGTAGCGCACGATTATGGCCACATATGGAGGGCTAGAGGTTATCTGACAGCAGCAGGTACACCTGTAAAACATGGAGAAGGGATTAAGAGAGTCCTGAACAATCTTCAAAAGGTTAAACGAGTAGCCATTATGAAGATAGCGGCACACACGAGCGCTAAAACAATTGAGGCAAAAGGAAATGCATTTGCAGATTTGACTGCAAAACAGGCAGCTCTAGGGGAAGGAAGCCCTGAGACCTTAGCAGCGGTAGAGGTGAGTATCCCAGAACCAACATGGCAGCAGCTGAGTAAATTACAGGAGCAAGCAGGGGAGAGCGAGAAAGATAAGTGGGTCAGGATGGGAGCAGCACCAGACCTTGACAATGTATGGAGGGAAGGAGGCAAAATATGCCTGCCTGCCTCTCTGTACCCAGAAATGGCAGCGGCAGTTCACCTACCCACACACGTCAGTTCCAATTCCATGTATAGGATTGTGAACCAAGGATGGCTCGCCCCTGGATTCAGTAGCACTGCAAGAAACTACTGTGCAGCCTGCCAAATCTGTCTCCTGAATAACCCAGGACAGAGAGTAAAAACCCCACGAAAACACCAGGTCCGGGCCCAATACCCCTTCCAGAGACTGCAAATTGACTACATACAAATGCCCAAGAGCGGCCCCTTTGAGTTTGTCCTCGTGTGTATCGATTTATTCTCAGGTTGGCCCGAAAGTTATCCAGTAAAATCGGCTACAGCTAAAGCCACAGCTAAGAAACTGATCACTGAGTTAATACCTAGGTTTGGTCTTCCTGAAACCATAGAATCAGATAGGGGGACACACTTTACAAGAGAAATCATGCAGAATGTGATGACCATGTTAGGGGTTCAACAAAGTTTTCACACCCCTTACCACCCACAGAGTTCAGGATCAGTGGAGAGAGTAAATGGGACAATAAAGTTAAAAATACAAAAAGCCATGCAAGAGTTAAACAAGCCTTGGCCAGAATGCCTGCCTCTGGCTTTGTTCTCTATAAGGTACACTCCAACAGGAAAGACAGGATTATCCCTATATGAGATACTTTTTGGGAATGCACCTAGATTGGGTTTATACTTTCCACAGAGTATGCAATTGCAATGTGATAGTTTGACTGCATATGTGATACAATTACAACAACGTCTAACTAAGATCCACAAAAGTGTGTATTCTTCTCTTCCAGACCCTAATTCAATAACAGGTACACATACTCTGCTACCAGGAGATTATGTATATGTGAAGAAACACACCAGAAAGACATTGGAACCCAGGTTTGAAGGTCCTTACCAAGTACTCTTGACCACAGCCACCTCAGTAAAGCTGGAAGGAAAACCTACCTGGATACACGCATCACATTGCAAGAAACAACCCGAGAAAACAACATGATGAAATATCTACTTACATATTTTTTGTTGAAGATTGTTGTTTTACAAATATATGCATGGACTCCTGGTATTAATGTACTTGAAGTAGAGGAAACAACAACTTTCGAATGGGCTATAGATGATCCTAAAGTAGCAAATTATTATTGACAAAGGTAGACTAGTACATCTTTCCTCACAGATACAACAGGATACTGCACCACATTGGTGGGATATATTTAGTGGAATGTCTTCTACAGCAACCAATACCTTTCACTGGTTGTTAAGTCCAATGGTAATTATTATTCTAATATTAATATCACTTACAATCACGAATATATGTGTATACAGGAAAATAAATAGGAAAATTAGGAGAATAGACAGGGTATACTGATAAATGTGTATTGACATCACCCTACTCCTATAAAACTCCTCTTCTTGAATTTTAAGATGTTGGTAATACCTAGGGGGATGGGTTCTACCCCTCTGACAACTCGCGGTCAGGGAAAGGACTCTGGGGAAAAACTGACTAGAACTTATTCATGAGGACCCAGGGGGAAGGAGAGGATGATGTCAAAGGGGGAAATTGATAGGGTTGAAATAATGACTTAGAGTTCCACTTTAATTGTTTCTGTTTTTTCTTACCTGTGTACGTATCAATTGTTCTATTTAAATTGTTTGTGCTCCTTTCTTACCTGTGTACGTATCAATTGTTCTATTTAAGTTGTTTGTGCTCCTTTCTTACCTGTGTACGTATCAATTGTTCTATCAATCTGTATCTAGATGGAATTTGGAACTGCTGAATAATCATTACATGTTCGCTGATGAGAAACTCTTTGTACCTTAACCTCATTTGGTAATGCCGATAAGATTACTGCTTTTGGAACTGCCTATAAAAGAAGTAAAGGGAGCAGTCCTTTTTGGGGATGCTCAGAACTGTGATACAGACATACCTGACTCCGTGTCATTATTCTTATAGAAGCAATAATTTGGCAAAGCAATATAAACTTAAGCAACTTGTTTAAAAGTTGAACCTAACAATAGCATTGTTTATTTTGTTCTTCTGTTTCAGGTACCTATTATGGATTAGGGCATTGGTGTATGCTCTTTATCCTGTTGGTCTCATTTCTCAACTTTTTACATGTCTAAGCCTAGGTTCACAGTCACACTGATGCGGGTTTGAAATCGCGCGAGTTCAGCTGAATGAAGTCCGACTTCGGGGGCAATTTGACAGACATCTGAGCGGGTTCATGCACAGATGTCTATTCAAATCACCCCAGAAATAGCCAAAAGTAGTACAGGAACTACTTTTGGGAATCGGTGCGGCACCGCAAAGTCGGCGCCGCGCCGATTCGCACAAGGCTATTGCCGGATATAGCCACCGATTTGGCATGCAATTTGACAGTAAAAATAAAAAACTAAAATAATGTGGTTGCATAAGTGTGCACACCCTCTTATAACTGGGGGATGTACTGTAGCTGTGTTCAGAATTAAGCAATCACATTCAAACTCATGTTAAATAGGAGTCAGTACACACCTGCCATCATTTCAAATGCCTCTGATTAACCCCAAATAAAGTTCAGCTGTTCTATTAGGTCTTTCCTGACATTTTCTTAGTTGCATCTTACAGCAAAAGCCATGGTCCGCAGAGAGCTTCCAAAGCATCAGAGGGATCTCATTATTAAAAGGTATCAGTCAGGGGAAGGGAACAAAAGAATTTCCAAGGCATTAGATATACCATGGAACACAGTGATGACAGTCTCATCAAGTGGAGAAAATATGGCACAAGAGTGACATTACCAAGAACTGAATGGCCCCAAAATTGATGAAAAGATGAGAAGAAAACTGGTTAGGTGGGCTGCCAAGAGGCCTACAGCAACATTAAAGGAGCTGCAGGAATAGCTGGCAAGTGCTGGCTGTATGGTTTATGGTACATAACATCCCGTATTCTTCGCTATGGGACTGGCAAGATGGAAGCCTTTTCTTACGAAGGAAAACATCCAAGCCTGGCTATATTTTGCAAAAACACATCTCAAGTCTCCCAAAAGCATGTGGGAAAATGTGTTATGTGTTATGGTCTGATGAAACCAAGTTTGAACTTTTTGGCCATAATTCCAAAAGATATTTTTGGTGTAAAAACAATAATGCATATCACCAACTGGGAATGAGCTGAACACCCCCCCCCCCCCCCCCCCATGTTTGTTTCGTGGCAGAACATGCGAACAGGCAAAACATTTGTGCGAACACCATTAAAGTGTATGGGACTCGAACTTGAAAAATCAAAAGTGCTCATTTTAAAGGCTAATATGCAAGTTATTGTCATAAAAAGTGTTTGGGGACACAGGTCCTCCCCCAGGGGACATGTATCAATGCAAAAAAAAGTTTTAAAAACGGACGTTTTTTCGGGAGCAGTGATTTTAATAATGCTTAAAGTGAAACAATAAAAGTGAAATATTCCTTTAAATTTCGTGCCTGGGGGGTGACTATAGTATGCCTGTAAAGTGGCGCAGTTTAAAATAAAACTCGTATAAAACTGCTTGCGGCTGTAATGTAATGTTGCCCCCCCAGCCCATTACCAGGTATACCATACCAGGGTCTGGTATGGATATTAAGGGGAACCCCGCACCCAAATAAAAAAAAAAAAAAAAGGCGTGGGGCCCCCAGGCCCTATATACTCTGAACAGCAGCAGTATACAGGCGGTCCCCAGGTTACAAACAGGATAGGGAGGTTTGTTCTTAAGTTGAATCTGTTTGTAATTTGGAACAGGTACATTTTGTAAGTTTAGCTCCAGCCAAAAAATCTATTTTTAAGCTTTTTGGATAACATAGGGAAGGGTTATCATCACCCCTGTAACATTTGTTTTTGCTGTCTGTGCCCTGTTCAGAAGATTTCACCTAACTTTCTGTCCCAATGACAATTGGATTTAGAAAATTTTGGGTTATTAGGGAAACAATGATTGGTGATAAAGCATCAGTGGAGACACCTTTTTCCCATATTAACTCTCACAGGAGAGAATTTCCCTTCCTAGGGGTAGATTTCCTCTAACTTCCTGTTGTCTCCCTCCGTCGTTTGTAAGTCGGATGTTTGAAAATAGGGGACCGCCTGTATATACTATATGGCCTGCTCTATACACTCTGCGGAAATATGGGCCTTAGGTGTTGGTGGTACCAGAACACTGTAAGCCCTTACAATTACTCTTGGTGGGTGCTGGAACGGGCCCTGCTGTGAAATATTATCAAAAATTGTAATTACGCGCCCCTGTTAAACAGGGGCATAAAAATTGGACCTCGGGCGGTGGTGGTGGTGGCACAACACTGTAAAGCCTCACAGATACTTTTGTTGAGCGCAGGAACAGGAATTGTAATTATATGCCTATGTTAAACAGGGGCAGAGAAATTGGGCCTTAGGCAGTGGTGGTGGTGCCCTGAACTGAAAATATTCCTAGAAGCTGTCATCATGAAGATTGAGGAGAAATAGGATAGTCACTCAGCATAATAGGATAGTCACTCAGCATATGCAGTCTTCAAGGGATCCCACATCCATAGAAAAATCAATCGGTTACATCAGCATCAGGTGCTTGGTAGCTGGTGATCCAAGACTGATTCATTTTTATGAATGTGAACCGATCAACAGAGTCTGTGGACAGGCGCACTCTGTGATCGGTTACAAAGCCATGGTTACAAAGCAGCACTGAATGTGCGTTCAGAAAGAAAGCTGGATGCAGGACAGGCCAGTAGCTCAATTGCATATTGAGCAAGCTCTGGCCAGTGGTCCATCCTCAAGACCCAGTAACCCAGTGGATGTTCTGGTGAAAAGATCTCCAAGTCTGATCTTGCCCCTAGATATTCCCGCACCATGTAATTCAGACGCTGGCGATGGTTGCTGGAACCGATCAGACCTTGGCGCTGAGGACTGAAGAATTGTCTGAAGGCATCAGTCAGCCGCCACCTTCTCCACCGCTCTTTCTGTGACTGAACGAAGCCTCAGCAACACGTTGTCCAGCACCAGGAAATTGTAACCTCCCAGGCTCTGGAAACACATTGCACAAACATTTCTGCAAGGCCTCCCAAAGATGTTTCATCCTCTTCTCCCTCTGCGAAGGCTGGATAAGTTCTGCAACCTTACCCTTGTAACGTGGATCAAAAAGGGTTTTCCAGCCAGTAATGATCCCTCTCCTTGATACTACGAATCCTAGGGTCCTTTCGCAGGCTTTGCAGGATCAGGGAGGCCATGCAGCGTAAGTTTGCAGAGGCATTCGATCCTGAGTCCTCTGGGTCACTAAGGATCACATGATCCTCAACCACCTCCTCCCAGCCACGTACAACTCCATGGGTTACTGGGGACTGCAAACGATCCCTTGAAGACTGCTGCTGATGCTGAGTGTTATCCTCCACCTCCATGCTGACACAATCCTCCTCCTCTTCTTCTTCCTGTGTGATCGGCGGGCCTGCAGGAATACTAGTATCTGGATAAAGGGGGCCTTGAGAGGCAAGGAAGTCCTCCTGTTCCTGTTCTGCCTCAAGTTCCCTGTCCATTATTCCACAAAGCGTGTGCTCCAACAGGATGACAAGAGGGACAGTATCACTGATGCATGCACTGTCACTGCTCACCATCCTCGTGGCCGGTTGACAGGGCAGTGCATGCATCCCTGATCAGTAGCCACTGGCGTGAGGAAAAAAAGCCAACCTCTCCTGACCCTGTCCTAGTGCCATACTCACACAGGTACTCATTGATGGCCCTCTCCTGCGTGTGCAGCCACTGCAGCATTGCCAACATTGAGTTCCACCTGGTGGGCATGTCAAAAATGAGGCGGTTCTTGGGCAGGTTGCATTCTCTTTGAATGTCAGCCAGCCGAGCACTGGCATATGACCGGCGGAAATGACCACAGAATCTCCTGGCCTGCCTCAGGAGATCCTGTAAGCCAGAGTACCTGCTCAAGAACCGCTGTACCACCAAATTCAGGACGTGAGCCAAACAGGGAACATGGGTCAAGTGTCCCTGTCGGAGGGCGGAGAGGAGGTTGGTGCCATTGTCGCATACAACCATTCCTGGCTGAAGCTGGCGTGGCGTCAACCACCTCTGAGCCTGCCCATGCAGAGCTGATAGAATCTCTGCCCCAGTGTGGCTCCTGTCCCCTAAGCAGACCAACTCAAGCATCGCATGGCATCTTTTTGCCTGAGTGCTTGCGTACCCCCTTGAACAAACTCCAACAATACTGAACCTTGTCCTGCATCCTTCCCAGCTGCCAGCAGAGTTACCCAGTGCACCGTGAAAGAAATGTAACATCCCTGTCCATGCCTGATGGACCATGAGTCAGCAGTAATATTCACCTTACTGCTGACCGCCCTGTCCAACGAGGCCAAGACATTGCCTTCCACATGCTGGTAGAGAGCCGGAATGGCCTTCCTTGAAAAGAAATGACGTTTGGGAACCTGCCACTGAGGTACCGCACATTCCACGAATTCACGAAAGAGGGCAGAGTCTACTAGCTGAAAAGGCAGCAGTTGCAGTGCTAGCAATTTGGTCAAGCTAGCATTCAGGTGCTGAGCATGTGGATCACTGGGACCAAATTTCTTTTGACGGTTTAGCAACTGGGTTAGGGAAATTTGCCTGCTAAAATCCGATGTTGGTGTACCGCTAGCAGATTGGCCGCAAGTACTTGGGACACCTATTTCTATACCTTCATTCCTCTCAGTGCAGGTTTCCTACAGGACTGGAGGTATAGTGGGGTTGGAGATCCCAGCTGATGATGAGCAAGGAGAGGTCCGCCTTGTTCTTTGATGTGGGTCTTTTAAGTGCGGTTGCTAACGGACTGCATGGGAGGTTGTCATATGTCTGGTCAAGCATGTGGTGCCCAAGCGGCTGCTGTTTTGGCCACGCTTGATACGCTTCAGACATATGTTGCAAACAGCAATGGTGCAATCTGCTGCACATGTGTCAAAAAAGGCCCACACCAAAGAACTTTTTAAAATATGTGGGAAGTCAGCAGCGCCCTGCACCTGCTTAGCTCTGCGGTGTGATACCATAGGGTGGCTGCCCTTAAGCTGCCCCCTGGAGGGCATCTTGCCTCGTTAGAGATGTGCCTCCTCCTCCTCTCTTCTATCAGGCACCCAAGTAGAATCAGTGACCTCATCATCCCCTCCCTCCTCGTCACTGGAGCAAACTTGGCAGTATGCTGCAGCTCGGGGAACATGACTGCCAGTTTCTTGACCTTCTGGGGCACCCCCTCTCTCTAGGCTCACGTTACTCCCTTCCTCAATCTGGGTACCATCATCGGAGCCTTCAAATCGCTGCGCATCCCACTGCAGCATGTACCCACTACACTCATCCCTACTGCCATCCAGCATTTCACTATTAAGGCCTTTATCGAAGTCCTTTGAGGTAAGGGCATTGTGAGCATATTTCTACACCAAGACCATCTATGTCTTCCCACATCACTTACTTCAGTCATTCAAGAATATTCATGAACTACATCCATCAGTGGTGCGGACTCACTGATGCTTAATTGATCCACCTCACTTTTTTCTTTTTTATGAACTTTTGTTGTTGCCATTTGCACATTTACGTTTATTTTCACATGTTCTTAACCCCATCATCATTTAGTCACTGTCTTCATTTTATTATTCCCTGAGGATCATTTGGATCCTCCGCGAAGAATTTCACAATAGTGACCTATTATATGTTTTGCACATATTATGAAATGGTATTGTTTTTAGTGTTCTGTGCGAAATCACTTCCTTGTTTATTTTGTGGTGGTTATGTGTACACTATTAGATTTTGCAGCAATACACTTTTTTCCACTTTTTAGTATACCATAGATTTTGCAGTATAATGTGCAGCCTTATATTCTTCACTTTTTAGTAGCGCAGAGGTTCTTACACTTTTTTGTACCATGATTGCCAAAAGGCACCCTGCCTTTGGCCAATTATGGCTCTCTTAGCTGAGGGCGCTGGGATTGGCCAAAGCATGCAGGTCATGGTGCATGCTTTGGCCAATCATCATACAGCAATACACTGCGCTCCTGCAGTGCATTATGGGCCGTTACACGCCGCTCGAATTTGACGCGAATGGCCCATAATGTTCGGTTTTCGACGAACGGGCGAACAGCCAATGTTTGAGTCTAACTCATGTTCGTCCCGAACAGAAAGCTCATCCCTACACAAAACCTTCAGGCGTCTGCTAGAAAGCTGAACATGAAGCGGAACTTCATCTTTAAGCATGACAAAAACCCAAAGCATACATCCAAATCAACAAAGGAATGGCTTCACCTGAAGAAGATTAAAGTTTTGGTATGGCCCAGCCAGAGCCCAGACCTGAATTTGATTGAAAATCTGTGGAGTGATCAGAAAAGGGCTGTGCTCAGGAGATGCCCTCGCAATCTGACAAATTTGGAGTGTTCTTGCAAAGAAGAGTGGACAAATATTGCCAAGTCAAGATGTGCCATGCTGATAGACTCATACACAAAAAGACTAAGTGCTGTAATAAAATCAAAAGGTGCTTCAACAAAGTATTAGTTTAAGGGTCTGCATACTTATGTAACCATATTATTTTAGTTTTTTTTCTTTTACTTCACTCCACCTAAAAGATTTCAGTTTGTTGTTCAACTGAGTTATGCAGTTTATAGGTCACAATAAAAGTGGAAAAAGTTCTGAAATGATTTATCTTTGTCTCATTTTTTTTTACAGAAACCTGACATATTAACAGGGGGTGTAGACTTTTTATATCTGCTGTATATATTTTTTAGCAGAGAATAAAATGGCGGTTGTTGCAATATTTTATGTCACACAGTATTTGCCCAGCGTTCTTTAAAACGCAATTTGTTGGAAGAAATACACTTCATTGATTTTTTTTAAAAAAGGAATCAGTAAAGTTAGCCCTCATTTTTTTTATATTGTGAAAGATGATGTTACACCAAAGAAATAGATACCCAACATGTTACGCTGTAACCACTTCAGCTCCGGAAGGTTTTTCCCACTTCCTGACCAGGCCATTTTTTGCGATACGGCACTGCGTTGCTTTAACTGACAATTGCGTGGTCGTGCGATGCTGTACCCAAATAAAATGTTAAAATGTATGTAATTTTTTTTCACAAATAGAGCTTTCTTTTGGCGGTATTTGATCACCTTCTGTGGTTTTTATTTTTTGCGCTATAAACAAAAAAAGACTGACAATTTTGAATAAAAAACACATTTTTTTTACTTTCTGTTATAAAGCATTCCCAATAAAAAATTTTTTAGAAAAATCTACTTTTTCATCAATCTAGGCCAATTTGTATTCTGCTGCATATTTTTGGTAAAAAAAAAATGCCAATAAAGCGTATATTGATTGCTTTGCACAAAAGTTATAGCATCCAAAAACTATGGGATAGATTTAGGGACTTTTTTTTATTGTTTTTATTGGGACTGCAACATTGCGGCGGACAAATTGGACACTAAGTGACACTTTTTTGGGACCAGTGACATCAACACAGTGATCAGTGCTAAAAAAAAAATTACTGATCACTGTATAAATGACACTGGCAGGGAAGAGGTTAACACCAGAGGCAATTTAAGGGGTTAAGTGTGTGCCTGAGACGTGCTTTTTAACTGTATGGGGGGTGAACAGACTGGATGAAAAGAGAGATCGTGATTCATCTTAGCTGAAACACAAAGATCTCTTCTTTGCTCCCTGACAGTTCAGCGGTTTGCCTTGTTTTCATAGGCACAACATTGATCTGTCTTTCCACAGAATGATTGGCGGGTCGCGGCGGCCATCGCGGCCGCCAGACCCACTGATTGGCTCCCGCAACACACCTACACCGCGTGCATTAAATCACGTAGAGGTATGCGATTTTGTGCAGCCGAGCCGCCCTGCCACAGTATATGTATGGTGGGCGGTCCGGAAGCGGTTACAATTGCACTCACTCGTGGAATGGCAACACACAACAGTACTGAAAAATCTCCAAGGCGATGCTTTCAAAAATGTATCAGTTACTTGTTAGGAGTTACAGAGGAGGTCTTTTGCTAAAATTATTGCTCTCAATTGCGACAACACCTCACATGTGTGATTTGAACACTGTTTACATTTGCGGGCGCGACTTATGTATGCGCTTCGATCACTTATTGCTGTCACAAGGGATGTAAACATCCCTTGTGACAGTAAGGACCCTTTCACACGTGCGGACCGTTCAGATCTGCCTGTCAGTTTTTGCAGGTGGATCTGAACTGTTGCTCCATACAGCTCTATGGAGCGTCGGATGTCAGCGGTGACATGTCCGCTGACATCCAATCCGCCCCAATCCGATCCACAAAATGGATGGATGTCATATGTTTGTTTTCATCTGTTCCCCCCATAGAGGAGAGCGGTCTCTCTGACAGGTCTGTCCCTGCACAGAGTGCAGAGACGGACTTGTCATCCGCCGGCTCAGTGAGGATCAACGGAGCGATCCCTGCTGAGCAAGCGGATGAGTAAAAACGGACAGCCCCGTGTGAAAGGGGCCTTATAGGCACCGGCTTTCGGGTTACTACATCCGAGACCCGATCAAAGCTGATTCCGGCGGACGTGGTGGCTGGTTGCTTGGGTCTCCAGGTGGGACGGAAGACCCAGGCGGAGTGGGGGGGGTTGTTATCGCATGAAATCCGACCGTCCGCTCTAAAAAAACGGTACCGGGGTGATCCCTGTAGCTGCAGGGATCACCCCGGTACAACCACTTCCTCAAAATTACGTATGTACATGATTTTGCATGAAGTTTTTAAAGTGATTTTAAAGTGTCTTTTTTTCCTTGTCTATTTTTTCCATACCGCCTCCTATGTGGACACTTGTGTAGGCTCGCTCCCAAGCTTTGCTGTCTGCATCTATTGATAGGGTTACACCGATACCTTTTTTTTATCGGCGATACTTTCAGCGATACTTTCGGTCAAGTACTCACCGATACTGAGTACCAATACTTTGCGTGCGATTTGCATTAATACAAAAAGATTTGCACAAATCGCATGCGATTTGAACAGGAGTGAGGTGCGATTCCTGTCCGAATCAAATACGATTTCCCCCACTACTCCTGTGTGTGTGTGGTTATAGAAAGGGAAAAGCTCCATCTAGTGGGCAGTTTAAAAAAAAATGAACAGTACATATCTGGCCATATGCAAAATATTCTACATAGGTATCCCCGTCTGCCGATGATAGCAAATCAGGGCTACTGGAGGTGCTCACAGGGCTAGAGGAGAAGTTTCGGGACCCCGTGGATATAGGGCGGAAGTGATGTCAGCTTGGAGGTGGACCGCCTCTACATCTCCTCCAGTCCTGTGAGCGCCTCCAGTGGCCATCATTTGCTATTCAAGTAATATTTTTTTTTTTCTGCTATAAAATACTTCCAAATTCCTTTTTTTGTTAATCATATTTCTTCATAAATATATTATATGTATTCTGCTACATATTATTGGTAAAAAAATCCCAATAAGTTTATATTGATTAGTTTAAGGGAACGTTATAGCGTCTACAAACTATGGGATATACAGTTGTGCTCATAGGTTTATATACCCTGGCAGAATTTATAATTTTTTGGCCATTTTTCAGAGAATATGAATAATAACGCAAAAACTTTTCTTTCACTCATGGTTAGTGTTTGGCTGAAGCCATTTATTATCAATCAACTGTGTTTACTCTTTTGAAATCATAATGGCAACAGAAACTACCCAAATGACCCTGATCAAATGTTTAGATACCCCAGTTCTTAATACCGTGTATTACACCCTTTAACATCAACGACAGCTTGAAGTCTTTTGTGGTATTTGTGGATGAGGCTCTTTATCTTCTCAGATGGTAAAGGTGCCCATTCCTCTTGGCAAAAAGCCTCCAGCTGTAAATTCTTGGTCTGTCTTACATGAGCTGCACGTTTGAGATCTCCCCAGAGTGGCTCAAGGATATTGAGGTCAGGAGACTGAGATGGCCACTCCTTCACTTTTTCTGCTGTAGCCAATGACAGGTCGACTTGGCCTTTTTTTTTTATTATTGTCATGTTGGAATGTCCAAGTACGTCCCATGCGCAGCTTCCTGGCTGATGAATACAAATGTCCCTCCAGTATTTTTTGTTAAAATACTGCATTCATCTTGCCATCAATTTTGACCAAATTTCCTGTGCCTTTGTAGCTCACACATCCCCAAAATATCAGCAATCCACCTCCGTGTTTCACAGTAGGAATGGTGTACCTTTCATCATAGGCCTTGTTGACTTAAAGGCTTGTCTCTGTGCTGTTTGGTGTATTGTAAGCGGGATACTTTGTGGCATTTGTAGTAATTGTAGTAATGGTTTTCTTCTGGCAACTCGACCATGCAGCCCATCTTTCTTGAAGTGCCTCCTTATTGTGCATCTTGAAACAGCCACACCACATGTTTTCAGAGAGTCCTTTATTTCACCTGAAGTTATTAGTGGTTTTTTCTTTGCATCCCGAACAATTTTCCTGGCAGTTGTGGATGAAATTTTAGTTGGTCTACTTGACCGTGGTTTGGTTTCAACAGAACCCCTCATTTTCCACTTCTTGATTAGAGTTTGAACACTGCTGATTGGCATTCTCAATTCCTTGGATATCTTTTTATATCCCTTTCCTGTTTTATACAGTTCAACTACCTTTTCTCGCATTTCCTTTGACATTTCTTTTGCCTTCCCCATGGCTCAGAATTTGCAGAACTGGATGAAAGATGCAAGTGTCTGTCAGGAGTCTAGAAACTCATTGACCTTTTATATACACACACACACACAGACTAATTACAAGCAAACAGATCACAGGTAAGGATGGTTACCTTTAATAGCCATTCAAACCCCTTTGTGTCAACTTGTGTGCATGTTATCAGGCCAAAATCACCAGGGTATGTAAACTTTTGATCAGGGTCATTTGCGTAATTTCTGTTGCCATTATGATTTAAAAAGAGTAAACACAGTTGATTGGTAATAAATTGCTTCAGTCAAACACTAACCATGAGTGAAAGAAATTTTTTTGTGTTATCATTCATATTCTCTGAAAAATGGCCAAGAAATCATACATTCTGCCAGGGTATGTAAACTTATGAGCACAAGTGTATTTATGGAATTTTTATTTATTTTTATACTAGTAATGGCAGCAATCAGCAAGTTATAGCGGGACTGCGATATTGCATCAGAGATTCTGACACTGATACTTTGCCTGGAACCAGTGGCACTAATACAGTGATCATTGCTAAAAATATGCACTGTCACTGTACTAATGACACTGGTTGGGAAGGGGTTAACCTCTAGGGTGATCAAGGGCTTAACTGTTTGCTTAGCCAGTGTTGTGTTAACTATGTGCTGCTTAAAGCAGAATCCACTCCTTTCCCCCCCCCCGTCAGAACTGAGATATGCCTTGTTTACATGTGAATTGTAACAGCAGAAGTGGCCCGCCCGTGGCGCGCATCCCCTGCAGGTGGAAGTCCGGAATCACATATACATTATATATATACATATATATATATATATATATATATATATATATATATATATATATATATATACACACGGCAAGCAGTTAAATTGAAAATATATACAGTCCATCCAGAAAGTATTCACAACGCTTCACTTTTTCCACATTTTGTTATGTTACAGCCTTATTCCAAAATGGATTAAATAAATTTTTTTTCCTCAAAATTCTACAAACAATACCCCATAATGACAACATGAAAGAAGTTTGTTTGAAATTTTTGAAAATTTATTAAAAAGAAAAAAATTACATGTACATACAGCCTCATGCACACTGGACGTTTTTTTGACGTTTTTTACAGTGGCTGTTTTTGGCTGTAGACGTTGTATTCTACAGTCATTAAACTCTCCATCATGTTATCCTATGTGTCCATGCACACATAGACTGTTATCAGCAGTTTTGGGCAGTAACGTTTTTGAGCAGTAAAAAAAAACAAAACAAAACTAGTGGGTTCTGAGAGACGTTTTTCAGCTGTAAAAACACTCTAACGCTGATAAACGTCGATAAATGCTCAAAAACGTTGCTCACCAGCGTTTAACGTTTTTGATCCATTGAAAAAAAACAAACATTTTCTTGAAAAAAAACCCCACAAAAACGCTATTGCAAAAACCTTGAAAAAAGTTGAAAAACTCACTGCAAAGCTACTGACGTTTTTATAACGTCCGACTAAGCTCCGACTAAAAGTCAGCGGTGGCAGTTAAAGGGTTAATTGCTTAATTAGCCCAGTGACAATTGCTCTCAGGCTGCTGGCACCTAGATTGTGGTCCCGCGAGCTGGAAAATCTTTGTGAAGGGTGCAACTGAGAGTGGCATCGTACGCAAGTGATAGCACGGTGTGAGACTGGCAAGTCCTTTGTCACGAGTTAGTGAGGAGGGCAGGGATCCGATACCCGTGTCTGTCACAGATATGGCGAGGTGTTGTTGTCAGCTCTGCTCCACATGCTTAATGCAGCGCTAGTGGAGGGCCATCTTCCTGATACAATATGTGAGGCTGCAATTATAGTTATTCGGAAAAAAGATAAAGATCCCTTATACCCAGAGTCGTATCGACCTTTTTCTTTACTCACAACTGATGTTAAACTATTGGCTAAAGTTTTGGCCAATAGATTAAAAAAGGTGATAGCGCATATTATTCACCCAGATCAAGCTGGCTTCATGCCAAATATGTCTACATCTGTTAATATTAGGCAGGCCTTTCTTAACCACTTTAGATCCACGCTATAGCCGAATGACGGCTACAGCGTGGACCTACTTTGCCGGGAGGGCACCAATAGACGTCCTCCTATGCTCGAGCGGCCTGTGCCCCCCCTGCAGGGCGCGCACAGCGCCCTCTGTGATCAGTCTATGAGATCCCGACCCCTTACCACGTGATCAGCTGTCAGCCAACGACAGCTGATAATGTGATGTAAATAGAGCAAATCACCGGCTCACTGGCTGTCAGAGGGACATCGGTCCCGATCATGGAGAGCAGCTGCTAGCTCGTCTGTGCCCACCTGTGCCACCTGCCAGCACCACCTACCAGTGCACAACAGTGCTGCCTACAAGTGCCCACCAGTGCCACCTACCACTGCCCAGAGTGCCATCCATCAGCGCCCACAGTGCCACCTATCAATGTCACCAATCAGTGCCGCATCAACAGTACTGCCCATCAGTGCCAACTACCAGTGCCCATTTGTGTCACCTACCAGTGCCCATCAGTGCCACCTATCAGTGTCATCTTTCAGTGGTACCCATCAGTAACACCTACTGCCTTATTTGTCCCCATCAGTGCCGCCTTATCTGTGCCTATCAGTGCAGCCTATCAGTGCCTATCTGTGCAGCCTATCAGTGCCAATCAGTGCTGCCTCATCAGCGCATATCAATGAAAGAGAAAAATTACCTGTTTGCAAAATTTTATAACAAACTATGAAACATGATTTTTTTTTTCAAAATGTTCCCTATTTTTTTTTTTATTGTTTAGAAAAAAATAAAACCCCCATTGACCAAAAGAAAGCTCTATTTGTGTGAAAAAAATGATAAAAATTTAATTTGGGTAGTGTTGCATTTTCAGCTAAAAACTGAAAATTGGTCTAGGCAGGAGGGGGTTTAAGTGCCCAGTAAGCAAGTGGTTAATATGCAGATATCAGTTACCAACTTAACAGATCGTGCGTTTCTGACCTTGGATACTATCAAAGCCATTGACGGTATAAAATAGCCATATCTCTGGGCTGTTTGAGACATTTGGTTTTAGCTCCACCTTTTGTCAATGGGTCCAATTACTGTACACATCCCCTAAAGCCATTATTAGGGTTGACGGTCTACAGTCCTCCCCTTTTAAGCTATTCCATGGCACTAGGCAGGGGTGTCCCCCCTGCTCTTTGCCATTGCTATTGAACCCTTGGCCTGTTTGTTAAGGGCAGCCTCAGATGCAGGGCCATCTTTAGCACTGGGCAAATGGGGCATCTGCCCTGGGCCCAATCTTTGTTGGGGGGCCCGCGCTACCTTGCATTGCTGAAAGTTCTCTGACCATCTTCTGTAGTATGTCTGCAAATCTCTGATTGTTTCCTGTAGCATGTCTGTGGTTTCTGATTGTCTCCTGTAGCATGTCTGCGGTCTCTGATTTTCTCCTGTAGCATGTCCGCAGTCTCTGATTGTCTCTTATACCATGTCTGCAGTCTCTGATTTCTCCTATAGCATGCCCGCGGTCTCTGATTGTTTCCTGTAGCATGTCCGCAGTCTGATTTTCTCCTGTGGCATGTCCGCAGTCTCTGATTGTCTCCTGTAGCATGACCTTGGTCTCTGATTGTTTCCTGTAGCATGTCTGCGGTCTCTGATTGTCTCCTGTAGCATGTCCGCAGTCTCTGATTGTCTCCTGTAGCATGTCCGCAGTCTCTGACCCTCTCCTGCAGTATGTCTGCAGTCTGACCCTCTCCTACAGTATGAACAGTAGTGATCTGCTGTAATCTCTACCAATCAATCAGTGAGCGCTAATAATGTGCAGTAAACCCTAGCAACCAATCGGCAAGCATAAATGATGTGTTGTAACCTCTAGCAACCAGCCAGTGAGCGGTAAGGATAGGCTGTAACCTCTGGCAACCAATTGCTGCATGATCTGCTGCAGTAAACTGATTTTGAGTCTACCTGCTATTTTTTGTATGTCTCTGAATGGAGGGGGTGGCCAAGAAAATGTTTGCCCAGGGCCCAATCAATATTAAAGATGGCCCTGCTCAGATGTTACTGGTTTGGTCAGAGGAAACGTGGTGGAAAAAGTTTCACTCTATGCAGATGATGTGCTTTTATTTATCTAATCTTCGGTCATCTATGCCAGCAGTTATGAATCATATAGACGAGTTTACTAGATTCCCTGGGCTAACTATCAACTGGAAGGAGTCTATGCTCCTGCCCTTAGATCCTTTAACAGATTCTTTACCTTCTACTTTGACACATCTTGAAATAGTTTCTTATATAAAATATCTCTGACATACAGTATCTCACAAAAGTGAGTACACCCCCACATTTTTGTAAATATTTTATTATATCTTTTCATGTGACAACACTGAAGAAATTACACTTTGCTACAATGTAAAGTAGTGAGTGTACAGCTTGTATAACAGTGTAAATTTGCTGTCCCTTCAAAATAACTCAACACACAGCCATTAATGTCTAAACCGCTGTCAACAAAAGTGAGTACACCCCTAAGTGAAAATGTCCAAATTGGGCCAAAGTGTCAATTTTTTGTGTGGCCACCATTATTTTCCAGCACTGCCTTATCCCCCTTGGGCATGAAGTTCACAAGAGCTTCACAGGTTGCCAATGGAGTCCTCTTCCACTCCTCCATGACGACATCACAGAGCTGGTGGATGTTAGAGACCTTACGCTCCTCCACCAGCCGTTTGAGGATGCCCCAGAAATGCTCTATAGGGTTTAGGTCTGGAGACATGCTTGGCCAGTCCATCACCTTTACCCTCAGCTTTTTTAGCAAGGCAGTGGTCATCTTGGAGGTGTGTTTGGGGTCGTTATGCTGGAATACTGCCCTGCGTCCCAGTCTCTGAAGGGAGGGGATCATGCTCTGCTTCAGTATGTCACAGTACATGTTGGCATTTATGGTTCTTATGGTTTGATCTCTTGGGTGTTTCAGGGATTATAACCTCTGTATTCCCTGGATGGGTTGTTGGGGTGCTCTGCATTCATTAAAATGCCAACCTGTGTGCTGCTGTTTAAGGTTTGGGATGCAGCCAAGCAGCTATTGGGGGATTATTCCCCTACTATATAGACCCCTTTTAGAGAGTAACGACAGGCTCCCTGAGATATTCATCCTGCAGGGTTCCCAGAGGTGGGAGCGAACAGGTAATCATACTCTAGCACAACTATATGAAAATGGTTTATTTAAATCCTTTAAAACAGTTTTAAACCCTAAAGGCCCATACACACGATTAGAAAATCGGAAGTAAAATTTCGTCCGGCGAATGATCTGACGATTTTATGATTATTAGTATTAGTATTTTACTGTAAGAGCGGCAAGGATGTGGAATTCCCTTCCACAGGCGGTGGTCTCAGCGGGGAGCATTGATAGCTTCAAGAAACTATTAGATAAGCACCTGAATGACCGCAACATACAGGAAAATATCATGTAATACTGACACATAATCACACACATAGGTTGGACTTGATGGACTTGTGTCTTTTTTCAACCTCACCTACTATGTAACTATGTAACTACGTAAGTATGGTGCTTTCGACAGCCGATTCTGAATTTTTGGATGACAAAAACTGGATGTGCAGGCTATAAAATCTATGTCGTATGTGAACACAATGTCTGATTTCATTTAATCAGTACAGTTTTCATCCGAAAAAAATCGTAAGATCAAGACTACACATGCTCAGAACGAAAGAACACCTACAAAACAATTTAACACATTACATCACTTCTGAAGTTGAATTCTGTCGTACGAGAATTTTTGTATAATAAAGTAAAAAGTGTACTAAAGTGCACTGATGTGAACTAGTAAATAAATAAATAAGTGACCAATACTAAAAGATGACCAAATAATATAGCTGCAATTATTGTGTATGTGAACTGATATCACACAAAAAGTGTTGTATATATTCGGAATGTATAATGCGCTAATATTAACCTCCCAATATACCACGGTGTAACCTCCTAATAGTTAATCAGTGAATCATGTGCAAAATAATCAAATGGAGCCTATTATAAATAACATAACATCCTTCACCATAACAAAATCCTATAACTAAATATCAATGTGATAATAAATTATTGAACACAATAAAAAAGAAAGAAAGAAATATGAGATATATTAATGTGATGAACCACAGTGCCCAGATATCTCAATAGGACAGCATACCGCTGTGAAGAAATATAACATCTTTGGTGATTTGATGAATATGGACAGGTTTCAATGAGTAATCCCCAGTGATAGATGGCTTGTTCATATATTCAGCTGCTTATTAGCATGGGCTGGCTTCTGGCTTTCAAAGAACGTCCACAGTATGAAACAAAAAAAAGAGACCATTGCGCAGGTAGTATAATATATATTCTCTATAAGCTAAGAGTAAACTTCACTCACACTTTTCAGCAGAATAAATCGCATATGGTAAGGTCAGTTGCATACCGCTAACAGCTAGGATCTCCTCACACGCCAACTGATGTGGCACAGATGGGCACTGATGTGGCACAGATGAGCACTGATGTGGCATGGATGAGCACTGATGTGGCATAAATGAGCAAGAATGAGCCATGGATGAGCTAGGGATGGATGGAGCACGGATGAACCAGGGATGAATGGAGCACGGGTGAGGCAGGGATGGATGGAGCATGGATGAGCCAGGGATAGATGGAGCATGGATGAACCAGGGATAGAAGAAGCACAGATGGAGCACAGATGAGTAAGGGATGGATGGAGCATGGATGAGCACATATGGAACATGGAAGCGCACATATAGAGCATAGATGGGCACATATAGAGCATGGATGGGCACATATAGGGCATGGACGGGCACATATGGAGCCTGGATGGGTACATATAGGGCATGGATGGGCACATATGGAGCCTGGCTAGAGACAGATCAGCACTGTGGGCACGTCCATGGGCGCTCTCCCAGAATGAGCCAAACGCGCTGTAGCCGTCTTTCGGCTATGGCCCGGTCAGCATGTGGTTAAAGAGGTTTGATGCAATTTGGTTAACTTGGCTAGAGCATATGAGTTCTGAATCAAGTTAGTTATTAATTCCTTCTAAGCACTTGATTCTATGCATCTCTTTAAAAGCAAGGCACATAGCCAGAGTCAAAGTATTCCAAAGTTTATACAGTAATACCTTGGATTACGAGCATAATTTGTTTCAGAATGCTTGTAATCCAAAGCACTTGTATATTAAAGCGAGTTTCCCTATAGGAAATAATGGAAACTTATATAATCTGTTCCACAGCCACTGCTTGTCTATGCAGTACCGTATGTGGCCAGAGGTGCGGGGGCCACTCTGAGACACTCAAAGACGCTCAGAGACGCTCGGGAACTGGTGTCCCCGCACCTCTGGCCAAATGTGGTACTGAACAACCCAGCAGCTTGAATCCTGCTCCTCTTGCGAGAAAATGCTCACAAAGGGAGTCAGGATTTAAAAAAGAATTGCTCGTATTTCAAAACGCTCGTAAACTGCGTTATTCGCAATCCATGGTTCAACTGTATTATGCTATTTTCCTGCATATAGAATATGTTCATTAGGATTAAAGGCTAAGTTCAACTTTTTATACAATAAATAATAAATGCACATCTTTTTGCAGGTAAAAATTTAGCATTTATTATTTTTTTACTCTGCAGCCTTTAAGGCTGATCCGCAGATCACGGGTGCAATGCTTGGATCCTACAGATTCTTAGGACACTGTCTGCGGGAAGAAAGCCACTGAATGACAGGAGGAATCAATGGACTACGAAGGCGCTCATCAATGCTGTCACAGTTCATTGAGAGCTACAAGCCTCAAACCTCAGTGGCCGACGGTACTTATAATTCACTCATTCACAGAACTCTGCAAATGAATGGGGCAGTCGTGTGGGTGGAGCCCTGCAAAGCTGTGCTGTTTTTTGAATTGTGAGAACAGGTGTGGGGAGAAGGTCCCCCACCCTCTGTCACAGGGAGAAGGTGAGTGGGAGGAGAGGAGGCAGGAGATATATAAATATGGGTGAAACATGTAACATGTTCCAAAGGTGAACTTAGTTAGCCTTTAGGTCTGCTTCAGTACTATGCATTGTGGTAGTGTTTTACTGTGCATTATCATAACATGTGGGAAGGGAAATCCACATATAAATTGCCTAATAGCCGTTTTTAATTTAAAGGATAACTCCATTTTCATGAAAATAATATAGCATATACAATTGCTACACAAGCCATATTGTACTTGAATGTTATTAAAAATGACCCTAGCTTTTCAATCTGCAGCCGCTGTAATTCTCTGTAATACTCAATGCAATATGGCAACCTGGTGGCATTCTATACATTCTTGAATGCCCCCAGAAATGTAATTTCCTGCTTGTGTGATTGGCTCACTGATTTTCCCAGAAGTCTGCACTAAGATACACATCACATTTTAGCACCCCCTGCAATAGGAATTTTAGTTTTGGTGAGATACTCCCCAAGAGTTAACTACTTCTAAGGCCCCATGTACACGGGACGCTGAGGCAAAGTCCTCTGAACGAATTTTTTTGACACCTTGAAACCGGCGTTTAAAATGCCCATTTAGCTGCATTTGTGTCTAGAAGCATTTATTAAGATTACCTCATTTAGGACCCTCCCCAAGCTCAAAAAACATTGTTAACTATTTCAGCCATTTTGACCACAGTGAGTAGCAGCAGCAAAGAGAGCAGTTGTCTACTTGTATTTGCCTCTATTTCTGTGCTTTTTTTTGCAATGGATCCAATAATGAGCATATGTGAGGAAATGCTCCTGACATTGCTCTTGATGAGGCTAGAACGACGTAGAAAATTGCGTGAGAGGTCGTCGCTATTGGACCCATCCTTTGATTGCACAGCGAATATCGGCAGGATATTTTGTAAACATGTACCTACAGCTGCATACCTACCCCGACAAAATTTAATTTTAATTTCCCACGCATGTCCATTGTCACATTTGACCTTCTACTTGAAAAAGTACGACCCAGTCTGACAGCCATGGACACCAACATCAGGAAGAGTGTGTCATCAGAGGAATGTCTGTTGGTGACGATCAGGTATGTGCATATATTTATCTATATCTATATATATATATATATATGTTTTTCCTTAATTTTTTGTAAAAAAAATAGTTTGTCTATTTTATGCACATTTAAACGTTAATTCAATTTTTTTATAATTTAAAAGATTTTTTTGGGCACATTTTTTGACTATTTATAATAATTAAATATTAATTGATTAATATATTTATGGTATTTTTTTCAGCTGTATATGGTATTATTTTTGTTTTTAAATTACTTTTTAAAAAAAAATATTTTGTCTATTTAATTAACATTTAAACTTTAATTCAATGTTTTATAATATATACAAACATTTTTGCAATATTAATTTTAATATTTATAATAATGAAATAGTCATTGATTAATATATTTATTGGAATTTTTTTTTAACTATATATGGTATTATTTTTGTTTTTTAATTACTTTTTTAAAAATAATATTTTGTCTATTTTATGCAAATTTAAACGTTAATTTCATTTTTTATAATATATATAACATTTTTATTTGCAGTCTTTTTTTATATTTTTAATAATTAAATATTAATTGATTAATAAGTTTTTGTGATTTTTTTTTTTAAACTGTATATTTAATTTCTTTTTTTTTAATTTAGTATATTTTTTTATGTAAATATTTCTTGCAAAAATTATTATATATTACATTTTTAAATTGTGATTATTTATTTTTTAATTTAGGTTTCTGGCCATGGGTTAATCGTATGCATCACTGCATCACTATTTTTTGATGGGTGTTGCCACAGTTGCCAAAGTGGCATGAGAAACCAGCACTATACTGTGGGAGAAGCTACACGGCGAGGTAATGCCAGTTCCAACTGATCCTATTTCAGAAGAAGTAATCAATGAATTTTGGGACAAAACAAACTTTCCAAACTGTATTGGAGCGTTAGACGGCAAACATGTCCGAGTAAAAAAGCCACCATAATCAGGCTCTGTGTACTTTAACTATAAAAAATATTTTTCTATTGTATTGCTTGCTTTGGCAGACGCAAAATCAAAGTTCATTTGTGTGAATGTCGGAGCATACGGCAGTCAGGTTGATTCTCGGATTTTTAGAGAATCAGCCATGGGCCGTCGTATACATGAAGGCCGCTTTGGAATTCTGGGTTGGAGGCCTCTTCCCAATACTACAGAGCCCATACTACCAGTGGTCATCGTAGCTGATGAGGCATTTGGCCTTGCAGAAAATATCATGAGACCATATAGTGGGCAAGGACATAGCCAGAAAGAAAAAAAATTAAATTATCGACTCAGTCGTGCAAGACGAGTTGTTGTGTGTGCTTTTGGCATATGTTCTGCAAAATGGCGGGTACTACTAACAACAATGCAATTATATGTTGAGAACGCTATTAAAGTAGTACTCGCCTGCTGTGTTCTACATAATTTCATAATTGACAATGAAAGAGTATCCACAGAGCCTGCACCTCCTAACCCAGAACAGAACATTCAATATATGGACCTGTGCCCCATCAGCAGAGTTATGACAATTCAAAATAATTTAGCAGATTATTTTGTTTCAATTGATGGTAGGGTGCCCTGGCAGGATTCACATATCTAGTCACATATCTAGTATGATTATTATTATAAGCTTGATGTTATTAAAAGTTTTGAAAAATGTTATTGTGATCCTATTTACGTTTCAATAAAGGATTATTTCTATACCTTACTTTTTTTTTTTTGTTATTTTAGAATGCTACTTTGGTGTCCGCTGGAGTGATGTGTATCATTTTGGAGTGATGTGTATCATTTTGTATAAGAGCTAAAGAACTATATAGGTGTCAACATCCAGACATTAGGAGAATAATGTATTTATTGTACATAGGTTAACTGCCTCCATGGTGGTTCATGAGCCAAACCAATCAGTTTTGAAAGGACTTGTGGGGATGACTGGCCTCAGAAGTTTATAAACTTTTTAAGTTGGTAAACTAAAGGCTGGGGGAAGGGGGTGGCTTGGGGACAAATGTTGCAGTTTCTTGAAGGGTGAGGTGGTCTCCATGGAAACATGAAAGTCATGTTGGTAGGGGGCTGACTAGACATTGGTATGAAATGAATGCTGATGTTCACACTGGGTTTAGACACTGATTAGATTAGGACTTGGATGAAGGGTGGGTGTCCATGATAACAGTTGAGACAGTCCTGTGAATCATTGTCCAAGGTACCAAGAAAACTAGAGTTAAAATGGAATTAACATAAATTTAACCAGAGCAAAATTTCAATTTCATGAAACTATGTTTGATCAAGTCCGGGGTCAAGTTCAATGGTGGGGTTATCTTGATCAAATCTGAACATATGGGTCAAATTAAAATTAAAATTTGGATACAGCAATGCCAGTGGTGTATTGCATTGCATCAAGGGCTATATAAGGTCTATGAATCATCGCAAGTAATTAAAATTTTTAACTATTTTTTTTTATGTTTTTCCATTGTTTTCCATCATTTTTGGTCTTTTCAAATAGTGTACCTTTAAGTTGCGGATTGTCATTTGCCACAAGTTTTGGATTGTCCACTTGCCACGTCACCTGCCACAAGTTGTGGATTGGTGCGTGGAAAAACACTGCGCTAACAAATAAAAAAGGGGGGAGAGCAGCTACATACAGTATGACAAAGACAATAAATACATAATAGAAAAATGTAGCGCATAGTAAATATGTGTATAATCAAAGTACAGAGTATTCCTCAATTGTCCTTCAATCCAAAAAAGTATTGGTGAATCATCAACCAAACATGTAATAAACATAAAGTCAATGAATAAGTGGATAGGTGAGGAATATAATGTCCCACTACATGGAAATATGGATATAATCCAGAAGAAGATCGTGTTCCGACAGTTTGCAGAAGGTTAAATCCGCAGAGAAAAGACACATCAACCAGATGAAGAAATCATGGGAAGGGTGGTGTGTAGAAATCTCTTACCAGATCCTGTGGACTCCCTTGTCAGCGACAGGGAATCAGGTGAGCAGTGTGCCGCCCAGGGCATAGGAAAGGGTGTCCCAACACTCGAACCGTCTGAGCTGGACTCTGCGTGGATCTCCAGGTAGGTCCTCGCAGTGGGTAACCAGGATACGGATCAGAAAGGCAAAGACATCTCTCGTAGAGCTGGAGTAAGCACTTGATCTCATTCAGATGGTATGTGGAAAGAAAAAATAAGCCTCCACATGGTGCAGATAAAAAGGGGGTATTTTTTAATTTCTAAAAAAAACTTTACAATAAAAGCGTGATCACAATAAGATAAAAAGGAAGAGTGGGCAACATGGAGGATAATAAATTAGCCCAGGGCGGCACACTGCTCACCTGATTCCCTGTCGCTGACAAGGGAGTCCACAGGATCTGGTAAGAGTTTTCTACACACCACCCTTCCCATGATTTCTTCATCTGGTTGATGTGTCTTTTCTCTGCGGATTTAACCTTCTGCAAACTGTCGGAACACCATCTTCTTCTGGATTATATCCATATTTCCATGTAGTGGGACATTACATTCCTCACCTATCCACTTATTCATTGACTTTATGTTTATTACATGTTATTTGGTTGATGATTCACCAATACTTTTTTGGATTGAAGCACAATTAAGGAATACTCTCTGTACTTTAATTATGCACATATGTACAAGTTGTGAATTGTCCACTTGCCACGTCACCTGCCACAAGTTGTGGATTGTCCCCTTGCCACGTCACCTGCCACAAGTTGTGGATTGACCACTTGCCACAATTAGTGGATTGTCCACTTGCCACGTCACCTGCCACAAGTTGTGGATTGACCACTTGCCACGTCACCTGCCACAATTAGTGGATTGTCCACTTGCTACGTCACCTGCCACAAGTTGCTTGTTCAAATCTAACAACATATGGGTCAAATTACAATTATACTTCTGATAACAGCAATGCTAGTGGTGTATTGGATTGGATCAAGGGCTCATTAGGGTATATAAATGGTCTATGAATCATTGCAAGCAATTACAATTTTTTTTTTAATATATATTTTTTTAATGGTTTTTCATCATTTGCCATCATTTTTGAGATTTTTAATGTAAAAAAAATAGGGCACCTTTAAAAACGCTTATAAAGGAAAACGCGGCTAAACGCCGGTACTGCGTTTAGCCGCGTTTGGCATCTGAAACGTGGAAATCTTCTGCGTCTGAACCCTTTGTTTGCTTCCAAAGAAACGCTGTTAAGCGCAACTGCAAAGAAACGGCAATAAACGAGACTACGGTATGTACATGGTCACATAGGATAACATTGAATGAGTTCAGGGGCAGTTGAAAAAAGTGTCCAACTGCCTCTGAAAGTGTGTTTAGCAGCATCCCGTGTGCATGGGGCCTAAAGGGATGTAGATCCTGCAGCTTTTTCATCAGGTGATTATAATGAACCAGACTTTGCCATTTACGATCAGTCTGCACAGTACATCATCAAACAGCATTTTCTTCGGAGCAGAAACAGGTAGGACTATAAAGTTTGATAAAACCCTTGCAATGTACATTGATCATCCAAAGGGAAATCGTTTTCTTTTTTCAATAATTAAAGTGGAGTTACACATTTAACTTCTAGCTTATTAAGAAATCTGCAGTAACTTATTATAATTTTAAAATCTTTCATATAATCTTTCATAAGTCAGCTCAAGCTCAGCTCATATAAGTCAGACTGTAATAAGTTGAAATTTTAATAAAGAATGCCATATTTGTTATTTTAGGGAAAGTAGCCTATAACAGCTGTCATAATCTGGATTGTTACCATGTCAGAGAAACAGCCGATTTCTATAAAACATATTATATTACACCACCTAATTTGAAAAAGCATACTTACCTCCTCTGTGCAAGGGTTTTGCACATAGCGGCCCCGATCATGCACTCCTGGCTCCTCCACCCCCGGAGAGCTGCATTTCATGGGGGCACTTGTGTGGGTGCACTCCCAAGTCTTGCTGCTGCTTCCATTGACACAGACAGTAGGACTCGGCCCCGCCCCTGACTCCTGTGTCACTGGATTTGATTGACAGTAGCGGGAGCCAATGGCTCATACCAGTGCTGTGTCTTGGCCTAGGCCAACAAGGCCCAGGCCTAGGGCGGCACTGTGCGGGGGGGCGGCAAAAAGCCGCCCCCCCCCCCCCGAAAATGGCAGCGGCGCCCTCTTCCCGCACAGCAGGGCCACCATCTGGGGAGTACAGCTTAGCAGTGCGGGTGCGGAGGGGGCTAGAAAGTAGTTAAAGTAAGAACTGTCAAGCCGCCCCTCCGTAAAGCTGTAAATCTGTCTCTGATTGGCCCTCTGCTGTGGCCAATCATAGGGAGGAAAACAGCGATCAGGAAGCTGGGCCGCGGCACAGCGAAACCAATTAGAGCCGCTCTCTCTCTTCTCCCTTCAGCTGACAGAAAGGGGAGGGGGGGCGAGCGGGGGAGTTCTCTGGCAAATGGATCAGCAGCGCTGTGACAGGGAGAGGAGAGATGCGGGCTGTCTGTGTATCTCCCCCGCTCGCCCCCCCTCCCCTTTCTGTCAGCTGAAGGGAGAAGAGAGAGAGAGCGGCTCTAATTGGTTTCACCATGCCTTTTCCTCCCCATGATTGGCCACAGCAGAGGGCCAATCAGAAGACTCTGGGGGGCATCATGGGAAAATAGTCCCTGAAGAATGGCGGCCCTGTGGGTCAACAGACATGCTACAGCCCCCAGCATGCATGCACTCTGCTGAGGGGGGGTGTTAGAGGAGAAAAAGAGGGAGCCACGCTGTACCCGCACCACCAGAGAGCCACGCTGTACTCGCACCACCAGAGAGCCACGCTGTACCCGCACCACCAGAGAGCCACGCTGTACCCGCACCACCAGAGAGCCACGCTGTACCCGCACCACCAGAGAGCCACGCTGTACCCGCACCACCAGAGAGCCACGCTGTACCCGCACCACCAGAGAGCCACGCTGTACCCGCACCACCAGAGACACGCTGTACCCGCACCACCAGAGGGCCACGCTGTACCCGCACCACGAGAGCCACGCTGTACCCGCACCACCAGAGAGACACGCTGTACCCGCACCACCAGAGAGACACGCTGTACCCGCACCACCAGAGACACGCTGTACCCGCACCACCAGAGACACGCTGTACCCGCGCCACCAGAGAGCAACGCTGTACCCGCACCACCAGAGACACGCTGTACCCGCGCCAGAGAGCCAAGAGGTACCCACACCACCAGAGAGCCACGCTGTACCCGCACCACCAGAGAGCCACGCTGTACCCGCACCACCAGAGAGAGCCACGCTGTACCCGTACCACCAGAGAGAGCCACGCTGTACCCGTACCACCAGAGAGAGCCACGCTGTACCCGCACCACCAGAGAGAGCCACGCTGTACCCGCACCACCAGAGAGCCACGCTGTACCCGCACCACCAGAGAGCCACGCTGTACCCGCACCACCAGGGAGCCACGCTGTACCCGCACCACCAGGGAGCCACGCTGTACCCGCACCACCAGAGAGCCACGCTGTACCCACACCACCAGAGAGCCACGCTGTACCTGCACCACCAGAGAGGGAGCCACACTGTTCCCGCACCACCAAAGAGAGAGCCACGCTGTACCCGCACCACCAGAGGGGGAGAAAGATAAAGCCACTGCCAGGCGGGGGGATTTCTCTGGCAAATGGATCAGCAGCGCTGTGACAGGGAGAGGAGAGATGCGGGCTGTCTGTGTATCTCCCCCGCTCGCCCCCCTCCCCTTTCTGTCAGCTGAAGGGAGAAGAGAGAGAGAGCGGCTCTAATTGGTTTCACCATGCCTTTTCCTCCCCATGATTGGCCACAGTAGAGGGCCAATCAGAAGACTCTGGGGGGCATCATGGGAAAATAGTCCCTGAAGAATGGCGGCCCTGTGGGTCAACAGACATGCTACAGCCCCCAGCATGCATGCACTCTGCTGAGGGGGGGTGTTAGAGGAGAAAAAGAGGGAGCCACGCTGTACCCGCACCACCAGAGAGCCACGCTGTACCCGCACCACCAGAGAGCCACGCTGTACCCGCACCACCAGAGAGCCACGCTGTACCCGCACCACCAGAGAGCCACGCTGTACCTGCACCACCAGAGAGCAACGCTGTACCAGCACCACCAGAGAGTGTTAACCATTCCGGTTTTAGATTAAGTAAAGTTAAATATGGATCTGGTTGTATTATTTTTTTAAATATTTTGGATGCAATCACAAAGACTTCCTTCCAGAAGGTTTGGATTACTGGGCACGTCCACCATATGTGTAAATATGTGCCTATTTCTGGGCATCCTCGAAAACAAAGAGCTGAGGTATTAGGTGAATATTTTGCCACTCTAGCGGGTACAAGGTACCAGCGAGTTAGGACTTTATAATTTGTCTCCAGTGGTAAGATGTTGGGTGAAGATGACTTAGATGTGAGCCATATTAGACCAGTCCGTGTCTTCTAAAGTTCGTCCCAGGTCCTCCTCCCACCTCTGAACGTAAGAGGGTCTATTAAGATTTGCTACTCCATATAATTGATTATAAAGTGATGAAATTGTACCTTTAGCAAATGGATCTTTTGTACAGATTGATTCAAAAATGGATAATTGGGATAATGGTGTATCCCCCTTTAGGAATGGTGTATAGAAATTTTTGATTTGGAGATATCTAAATATCTCAGAGTTTGGTAGATCATATTTTTCTCTAAGCGATGGGAATGAAAGGAATGATTTAGATGCTATGAAGTCATTTAGTGTCTGAATGCCTGATGTTGTCCAAGCTTTAAAAGAATTTGGGTAGATCCATGCTGGATAAAAGGCCGGATTTCTGATAAAAGAAAGGAGAGGATTGTGTGGAGATTGTAACTGATATTTGGTTTTTAGTTTATCCCAGAGAGATAAGAAGTGTTTAGTTATGGGATTATGAATTTTAAAGCGGTCTTTAGGATCAAGCCATAATAAATTTGATATTAATAGAGGGTCATTTTCTGAAGCCTCTATAAATACCCATAATGGGATTTCCTGTTTTGCATGGTATTTGGACAGACTGGCCAAATGTGCTGCTCTGTAGTAGTTAGTAAAATTAGGGTATCCCAGGCCTCCTTTATTTTTGGGAAGATGTAGTGTGTGTATAGGTATACGTGGTTTAGAAGAGCCCCATATAAACGAAGTTGCTCTTTTTTGTACTATTCTCAAAAAATAGGAAGGAATTGGAATAGGGAGGACTCTGAATAGATAAAGCAATTTGGGTAGAATAGTCATTTTGATTGCATTAATCTTCCCTATCCAGGATAAAGGAAGTTGCGACCATTGTTTTATTAGATTTGTGATCTGTCTTAATACAGGAGGATAATTGGTTGAGAATAAGTCAGAATGAGATGCTGTTAAATGAATTCCAAGATATGGGATTGATTTTTCTGCCCATGTGAATGGGAGTGCAGCCCTAGCCGGGATCAATTCCATGTTTGTGAGTGAAATATTAAGCACTAGGCATTTCTTAGGATTAATTATAAGGCCGGATAGGGCTGCAAATCCATCAAGAGCTGGTATTAAGTTAGGACCAGAGACCTGTGGTGATGATAGAAAAAGTAATATATCGTCTGCAAATATACATAATTTGTGTGTAATACCTCCTACTTCAATGCCAGTTATAGTTTGGTTTGTTCTGATGTATTGGGCCATGGGTTCGAGTATAAGGGCAAATAATAAGGGAGATAATGGGCAACCCTGTCGGGTACCTCTTTCGATATTAAAGGCTTCAGATTTGTATCCAGCATATTTTATATAGGCTTTGGGTTTATTATATAATGCTTTGATCCATGTTAAAAAGTGGGGTCCAAAACCCCATTTTTGTAATGAATATTGCATATATTGCCAGGATACTGTGTCAAATGCCCTCTTAATATCGAGAGATAGAAAACATAAAGGGATTTTCCGTTTTTTAGCAATATGTGCCAATAACACTGCCCTGCGTATATTATCGCCTGCCTGTCTATTTGGCATGAAGCCTACTTGATCTCTATGTATTCATTTTCCTATAATGCTATTGAGGCGTTTTGCTATTATTTTTGCTAATAATTTAATATCGAGGTTTAACAGAGAGATAGGCCGATAATTCACACAGGAAGTATCATCAGAAAGGGGTTTTGGGATCATACAAACAATTGCCATTAGTGTTTCTTGCCGAAAAGAATGTCCATCTAGAAGTTTGTTAAAAGTTTCAGTGAGAATGGGAGAGAGTATTTCTGAGAATGTTTTATAGTATAAAGCCGAGTAGCCGTCTGGGCCTGGTCTTTTGTTAAGTTTTAGGTCTTTTATGGCGTTAGCAACTTCATCTATAGTTATAGGCTCATCCAAACTGCTTTTTTGATTCTGAGATAACTCAGGTAAGGTTACTTTTGAGAAGAAGGATTCAGCCTCTGTAGGATTAAATTCATTGTTTGTCTTGTATAAAGTTGCGAGATGTGAGTGAAATTTATGGACTATTTTAACCACTTAAGGACCGCCTAACGCCGATTTACGTCGGCAAGGCGGCACGGGCAGGCAAAATCACGTACATGTACGTGATTTGCCTCTCGCGGGTGGGGGGTCCGATCGGACCCCCCCCCGGTGCCCGAAGCGGTCCCGTTCTGTTCCCCGGCGATCCGAGATGAGGGGGAGGCCATCCGTTCGTGGCCCCCCCCTCGCGATCGCCGCCGGCCAATGGGAACACTCCTTTGCTGCTGTATGCTAAACAGCAGCAAAGGAAATGATGTCATCTCCCCTCGGCTCGGTAGTTTCCGTTCCAGCGCCGAGGGGAGAAGACATCAATGTGAGTGCACAACACACACACACACAGTAGAACATGCCAGGCATACAAAACACCCCGATCCCCCCCCCGATCGCCCCCCGATCCCCCCCCAATCACCCCCCCCCCCTGTCACAAACTGACACCAGCAGGTTTTTTTTTTTTTTTTTCTGATTACTGCATAGTGTCAGTTTGTGACAGTTACAGTGTTGGGACAGTGAGTATTACCCCCCTTTAGGTCTAGGATACCCCCCTAACCCCCCCTAATAAAGTTTTAACCCCTTGATCACCCCCCATCGCCAGTGTCGCTAAGCGATCATTTTTCTGATCGCTGTATTAGTGTCACTGGTGACGCTAGTTAGTGAGGTAAATATTTAGGTTCGCCGTCAGCGTTTTATAGTGACAGGGACCCCCATATACTATCTAATAAATGTTTTAACCCCTTGATTGCCCCCTAGTTAACCCTTTCACCACTGATCACCGTATAACCGTTACGGGTGACGCAGGTTAGTTCGTTTATTTTTTATAGTGTCAGGGCACCCGCCGTTTATTACCGAATAAAGGTTTAGCCCCCTGATCGCCCGGCGGTGATATGCGTCGCCCCAGGCAGCGTCAGATTAGCGCCAGTACCGCTAACACCCACGCACGCAGCATGCGCCTCCCTTAGTGGTATAGTATCTGATCGGATCAATATCTGATCCGATCAGATCTATACTGGCGTCCCCAGCAGTTTAGGGTTCCCAAAAACACAGTGTTAGCGGGATCAGCCCAGATACCCGCTAGCACCTGCGTTTTGCCCCTCCGCCCAGCCCACCCAAGTGCAGTATCGATCGATCACTGTCACTTACAAGGCACTAAACGCATAACTGCAGCGTTCGCAGAGTCAGGCCTGATCCCTGCGATCGCTAACAGTTTTTTTGGTAGCATTTTGGTGAACTAGCAAGCACCGGCCCCAGGCAGCGTCAGGTTAGCGCCAGTACCACTAACACCCACGCACGCAGCATACGCCTCCTTTAGTGGTATAGTATCTGATCGGATCAATATCTGATCCGATCAGATCTATACTAGCGTCCCCAGCAGTTTAGGGTTCCCAAAAACGCAGTGTTAGCGGGATCAGCCCAGATACCTGCTAGCACCTGCGTTTTGCCCCTCCGCCCGGCCCAGTCCAGCCCACCCAAGTGCAGTATCGATCGATCACTGACACTTACAAAACACTAAACGCATAACTGCAGCGTTCGCAGAGTCAGACCTGATCCCTGCGATCGCTAACAGTTTTTTTGGAAGCTTTTTATTGAACTGGCAAGCACCAGCGGCCTAGTATACCCCGGTCGTAGTCAAACCAGCGCTGCAGTAACACTTGGTGACGTGGCGAGTCCCATAAGTGCAGTTCAAGCTGGTGAGGTGGCAAGCACAAGTAGTGTCCCGCTGCCACCAAAAAGACAAACACAGGCCCGTCGTGCCCATAGTGCCCTTCCTGCTGCATTCGCCAATCCTAATTGGGAACCCACCGCTTCTGCAGCACCCGTACTTCCCCCATTCACATCCCCAACCAAATGCAGTCGGCTGCATGAGAGGCATTTTTATGTGCTCCCGAGTACCCCTACCCAACGAACCCCCCCAAAAAAGATGTCGTGTCTGCAGCAAACGCGGATATAGGCGTGACACCCGCTATTATTGTCCCTCCTGTCCTGACAATCCTGGTCTTTGCATTGGTGAATGTTTTGAACGCTACCATACACTAGTTGAGTATTAGCGTAGGGTACAGCATTGCACAGACTAGGCACACTTTCACAGGGTCTCCCAAGATGCCATCGCATTTTGAGAGACCCGAACCTGGAACCGGTTACAGTTATAAAAGTTAGTTACAAAAAAAGTGTAAAAAAAAAAATATATATATATATAAAATAAAAAAAAATAGTTGTCGTTTTATTGTTCTCTCTCTCTATTCTCTCTCTCTATTGTTCTGCTCTTTTTTTACTGTATTCTATTCTGCAGTGTTTTATTGTTATTGTTATTGTTATTATGTTTTATCATGTTTGTTTTTCAGGTATGTAATTATTTATACTTTACTGTTTACTGTGCTTTATTGTTAACCATTTTTTTGTCTTCAGGTACGCCATTCACAACTTTGAGTGGTTATACCAGAATGATGCCTGCAGGTTTAGGTATCATCTTGGTATCATTCTTTTCAGCCAGCGGTCGGCTTTCATGTAAAAGCAATCCTAGCGGCTAATTAGCCTCTAGACTGCCTTTACAAGCCGTGGGAGGGAATGCCCCCCCCCCCACCGTCTTCCGTGTTTTTCTCTGGCTCTCCTGTCTCAACAGGGAACCTGAGAATGCAGCCGGTGATTCAGCCAGCTGACCATAGAGCTGATCAGAGACAAGAGTGGCTCCAAACATCTCTATGGCCTAAGAAACCGGAAGCTACGAGCATTTTATGACTTAGATTTCGCCGGATGTGACTCGGTTGAATTGATGATAGGCAACTCCTATCCTCATATTGATTAGTGGTTCCAAATTAATAATAACTACTGCAGTAGGGAACAGACACAAAAGATACGCTCAGCATCTTTGCAAATTACTGTTCTGCTTTATTATGACGCAATTGAAGGTTTTTATGCACATGATTACGTAGGTATCACATTAATATTACAATTGTACGTTTATGGTAACAAGGGGCGTTACATAGGCAGGCTTATTCTAATCAGGACTCAAAAGAATGTAAACATTTACTGAAAACATTATTAGTGCCGTGTGCACAGTGAGGGCAGAGTGCAATACATACAAAATACAATACAATTATATACAGAACTTACAAATTTCCATTACAGTCTCCCCTCTTTTGATCAATATTTTGATCACTAACCATACCTGCTATCACCTTTAACCTGGAACCTCCACACGCTTAGGTGGAGGTAGTCCTGGCCAAAGAGGCAAAAAAACTCCATTGTGGAGAAAATAATAGCTGAGCAACTTTTTCATTACCAAATGACTTTTCATTGTGAAAAACAAATGATTGATAAGACATATTTACAGAGTACTGGCTGTACACTCCTGTGGCCAGAATGGCCTTCTAGCTTAATTGTTGGCATGCTGACTTATCAGCATATGTAAACACAGACAATTCTACATAAAATGGAAGACGTACAAAAGACAAATATGACTTCAACATGGCTAAACTATTTTTCAAATATATATATCCCTTACAATTAAAGTAACTGAATCAAAAAGTACCCTAGACTGTGATCACAAGAGGGAAACAAATCAAACAGAGATTTCTTTAATTTAGTCATTTTTGCAGTGTCTGGTGTGGATCCAGGTGACTTTTCCTTCAAGTTTTGCAAAAACTGTACATGAAATAGATGCTGTATTGAGTCTCCAAACATTTCCTTATATATAAATGTCTCTTAAAAATCCACAAGTCACCTGGCTTTAGTTTTAGATCCTTCCAAACTTTTAGGATCTGGAATTGGGGAGAAAACACATAAATGAGTTTGTCAAAAACCTTAAAAGATCAGCAACATTCTCTGTGAGATCCGAATGAAGGACTTCAGCTGCTGAGACAAAATATAAGCAAGTGAGTAACACACTCCCAAACTAAATCCCATAGGGAGAGAGTCCAACATCCCCCTTAGGGGCTTCATAAAATATAAGAAAACATTCAGGCAAAAGTTTTCTAGTTTCTTACTCTACTTTGTCCGCTACATTGTAGACAGTAAGGGGTGTAAAAATAAAACCTCAAAACTTCTAGTAAGGACTCTCCTATAAAAAATGATTTCCTCTGTTACTCTCTGTACTCCCTGGCACTCTGTACTTACAAACTACTTCTGATAACACTTTTTACTGTGGCCTTTGCAGTAGCATTTGCCACTGGACATCCAAAAAACATGTCCATACAGACAAAATGCATACTCGTAAGATCCTAACTTGGGCATCTGGATATATCTTTTATGTAATCTCTGGGAGGGATGTTCAGCTTTTGGTAACACCTTTGGTAACAGGTAAAACAAGAAGTGGTATGTTATAAAAACAACTGTGGAGAACCCTGGCTCTATCCCATGCTCATTTACTAAGGCAGCCATAACTGCTTGTGACTCATGACACGGTCCATGTGTCAAGCTGAAGGGAAAAGAGTGGCTGGCAGACATAAATGATCACCTTTTCCAAAGTCCTGTTTCATAAGAAGTTGCCCCCTGTGGACCACTTGTTCTTCTCGTTCTGGGGTCCTTAAAGTTGAATTATTAATCCCAGCTATACTGGGCCAGAACTAGGGTGGAATCTGTGAGTTGCACAGACCCATCAAGTGTCCGGGGCTGTAAATGCAGCATCCTTAGTCACCTGGTCTGCTTCCATGTGTGAAAGTTAATATGGCTACCTCAGCAAGAACCTGGAAGGCTGAAAACAGCCGATCAAATTAACTTAGCATGCTTTATTGGTTTACCTGCCGAAGTAAAAACAAACTTCTGGCCCTTTAAATGGAACCAAAAGCTCTCTATATCTCGACTATCTATATAAATATACACTCTTTTTACAGCTCACAGGCTTTGCTAAAACATGGAGCTCTGTTTCTTGAGCTGGGGAAAAAGGATCCAATGACTTTGAATACAGAGTATCCTTCTGGGTGATAAACTGCATACTCAAATCTACAAAAAATTAAATATCTGGGTCTTCAGGGAGTGTGTCCTGCACTGGGCTCACAGCAGCTGATTCCTACGTCATCAATTTAACACATGTGTCTTTTCCTTTCTTTTGAATAAATGTACGCATTTGTCATTGTTAGATTTGTACATAAACAAACTCATATTTTAAACCTTTCATTAAACAAACATTTAGTTAGCTGTATATTTGCTGCACAGAATGTCGGACCATTAAAAATTAAATGTTTGACCAAAACAATATCTAACTTTGTCTAATAGCACCTTTGCATAAAAGCTGAAGCTCTGATATATCGGGATGAACCCTTCATTAGTGGGTCCAGCTTGCATAAATATATTACAATGTCTTGTTTTCTATCACGCTATTTGTGTAAGAACTCCAGTCTCATGTTTCAAAAGACAACTTTTTCCTGGCAATATTATAATAAATGATAACAATACCCTGTGGTCATGGAGAGATGCCCATAAATCCAAAATATTCTTCTGCTTATACCACAGTACTTACAAGAAAAAGGGGCACATCATTTCACAATCCACACATTCTGCTTTGGATTTCAAAAATAAAAATAAATAAAAACAAAAGGACCAACAGTCTGTATGATGGACCAGAAAGCATCAAAAACTATAAAACAACTGGCTGCAGGTGACATCTATCCTAACAGGGTGTGTGGACTTGATGTGATGGGTCTATTATATTTAAATTTTATTTAATATTACTCTTACATCATGGACCGCACATCAAGTTATTATCAAAAACCTTACAATATCATTTTTGTAGAAAAACTTCTTATGTATCCCATCCATCTTGGCTTTGTTAAATATTATGGCAGCTTTATTCAAAATAACAACCTCATCTTAATCTTTTTTTTCTATCAATAAGGGCTTATTGTATAAATGTAAAATTACAAAATTGTTATCTTAATCTAAACTAATCTCATTCATTACAAATTTCCCCATTAACCTCGACTTCATTTCCAACCAAAGGTTGTCTAAACCAGTTTCAATATATCTATATTATTAATAAAATTGTTAAACTCATATTAGAAATTAATACTCATTATTACTTAATTTCCCTTTTTTAAATGCACTGTTTCCACTATCAAAGGATATTCAATTTGTGTAATACACGGTTAAATGTAACCTTCATTTTACCATGTTTGGAAAACAGATTCAAAATAATTGTGATCACATTGTTTACCATTAGATTCGTTAACCCGGCACATTTTGTTATAAATGTTTTGTAAAAAAAACAGAAATTGGCATGGAGTCCTTCCAGCTTATCACTGACCACATTCTTTCAGGAGAGCACAAAGGAGGGGGTCACATCTGCGTACATGACACACACAAGCAATAGAACTAAAGGTCCCAGCATTCGCACACACACCAATATCTCTCTCACTTTCTTTTAATTCTTTAATATTTCCCTGCCTAAATTCTGCTTTCCTTATTTTGTTTAAATAACTTTTATATCTAGCTTCTATGATTCTATGATCAGATGGGGAGCCACAGTGCTCATACCATCTTCCCTCTCTGACAACATATAAAGTATTCTGTTTTACCTCTCATTTCTCTGTTTCTGACTTTAATAGTTGTAGTGCCTGACCCCAAATTCATCCCACAACTTAACATGAAAATGTCCCTTTCTGTCTAGTGTTAATGTCACCCTTGATCCATCCTGCTCACATAGATAGCTGTTTCTCTAGCTGTTTACTCTGTGTGATTCTTAGTCCCTGTGGACTTTGGTAACCCAGTTACCCAATGTGGATCCCTGTCCACTCTAACCATTAATCTAGGGGCTCAGTATAGGCGGAACCGCACCTTTGGTTCATATATAGCGCTCCTCTTGCGCTGGGCATTTTTGAGGGTCTCTTACCCTTCATTCCCTTACTTAATTCAATGCCCATAATGACTGGCCAGTCTTCTCTCTTCTCTACGTGTGCCTATACCCTCTTGCCTCTAAACTACTTTATCTAGCAGATGTACTACATATACCTGTGAACAGCACTATTCTTCCCTTTCTTATCTATAACACTCCGATGGACAAAAGACAGGGACAACATAACATATAACCACCAATCAATACAGTTCGATTAAGGGGAGTAAAATAGGTACCCTTTGTCCCGAAAATGCCTTACCGATCAAGGAAGTCTGATAACTCAAATGTAAGCAAAAGGCTTACCTCAGCCGGCTGATTATCAGAAATTCCCGGATCGTCTCAAGCTCCTCGTTTCGGATACTCAGGGTCACCTGGAATCCCCTCCTAAGGCAAAGCTCGCCATGCTGACTCGGTTGAATTGATGATAGGCAACTCCTATCCTCATATTGATTAGTGGTTCCAAATTAATAATAACTACTGCAGTAGGGAACAGACACAAAAGATACGCTCAGCATCTTTGCAAATTACTGTTCTGCTTTATTATGACGCAATTGAAGGTTTTTATGCACATGATTACGTAGGTATCACATTAATATTACAATTGTACGTTTATGGTAACAAGGGGCGTTACATAGGCAGGCTTATTCTAATCAGGACTCAAAAGAATGTAAACATTTACTGAAAACATTATTAGTGCCGTGTGCACAGTGAGGGCAGAGTGCAATACATACAAAATACAATACAATTATATACAGAACTTACAAATTTCCATTACAGATGTAAATAGCGCCATTGGGAAATTGGGGAAGCATTTTATCACACCGATCTTGGTGTGGTCAGATGCTTTGAAGGCAGAGGAGAGATCTAGGGTCTAATAGACCCCAATTTTTTCAAAAAAGAGTACCTGTCACTACCTATTGCTATCATAGGGGATATTTACATTCCCCGAGATAACAATAAAAATGATTTAAAAAAAAAAAAAAAAATGAAAGGAACAGTTTAAAAATAAGATAAAAAAGCAAAAAAATAATAAAGAAAAAAAAAAAAAAAAAAAAAAAAGCACCCCTGTCGCCCCCTGCTCTTGCGCTAAGGCGAACGCAAGCGGCGGTCTGTCGTCAAACGTAAACAGCAATTGCACCATGCATGTGAGGTATCGCCGCGAAGGTCAGATCGAGGGCAGTAATTTTTGCAGTAGACCTCCTCTGCAAATCTAAAGTGGTAACCTGTAAAGGCTTTTAAAGGCTTTTAAAAATGTATTTATTTTGTTGCCACTGCACGTTTGTGCGCAATTGTAAAGCATGTCATGTTTGGTATCCATGTACTCGGTCTAAGATCATCTTTTTTATTTCATCAAACATTTGGGCAATATAGTGTGTTTTAGTGCATTAAAATTTAAAAAAGTGTGTTTTTTCCCCAAAAAATGCGTTTGAAAAATCGCTGCACAAATACTGTGTGAAAAAAAAAAATGAAACACCCACCATTTTAATCTGTAGGGCATTTGCTTTAAAAAAATATATAATGTTTGGGGGTTCAAAGTAATTTTCTTGCAAAAAAAAAAAACTTTTTCATGTAAAAAATAAGTGTCAGAAAGGGCTTTGTCTTCAAGTGGTTAGAAGAGTGGGTGATGTGTGACATAAGCTTCTAAATGTTGTGCATAAAATGCCAGGACAGTTCAAAACCCCCCCCAAATGACCCCATTTTGGAAAGTAGACACCCCAAGCTATTTGCTGAGAGTCATGTCGAGTCCATGGAATATTTTATATTGCGACACAAGTTGCGGGAAAGAGACAAATTTTTTTTTTTTTTTTTTTTTTTTGCACAAAGTTGTCACTAAATGATATATTGCTCAAACATGCCATGGGAATATGTGAAATTACACCCCAAAATACATTCTGCTGCTTCTCCTGAGTACGGGGATACCACATGTGTGAGACTTTTTGGGAGCCTAGCCGTGTACGGGACCCCGAAAACCAAGCACCGCCTTCAGGCTTTCTAAGGGCGTGAATTTTTGATTTCACTCTTCACTGCCTATCACAGTTTCGGAGGCCATGGAATGCCCAGGTGGCACAAAACCCCCCCAAATGACCCCATTTTGGAAAGTAGACACCCCAAGCTATTTGCTGAGAGGTATAGTGAGTATTTTGCAGACCTCACTTTTTGTCACAAAGTTTTGAAATTTGAAAAAAGAAAAAAAAAAAAAGTTTTTTCTTGTCTTTCTTCATTTTCAAAAACAAATGAGAGCTGCAAAATACTCACCATGCCTCTCAGCAAATAGCTTGGGGTGTCTACTTTCCAAAATGGGGTCATTTGGGGGGGTTTTGTGCCACCTGGGCATTCCATGGCCTCCGAAACGGTGTTAGGCAGTGAAGAGTAAAATCAAAAATTCACGCCCTTAAAAACGCTGAAGGCGGTGATTGGTTTTCGGGGCCCCGTACGCGGCTAGGCTCCCAAAAAGTCCCACACATGTGGTATCCCTATACTCAGGAGAAGCAGCTAAATGTATTTTGGGGTGCAATTCCACATAGGCCCATGGCCTGTGTGAGCAATATATCATTTAGTGACAACTTTGTGCAAAAAAAAAAAAAAAAAAAAAAAAGTGTCACTTTCCCGCAACTTGTGTCAAAATATAAAATATTCCATGGACTCAATATGCCTCTCAGCAAATAGCTTGGGGTGTCTACTTTCCAAAATGGGGTCATTTGGGGGGGGGTTGTGCCACCTGGGCATTCCATGGCCTCCGAAACTGTGATAGGCAGTGAAGAGTGAAATCAAAAAGTTACACCCTTAGAAATCCTGAAGGCGATGATTGGTTTTCGGGGTCCCATACGCGGCTAGGCTCCCAAAAAGTCCCACACATGTGGTATCCCCGTACTCAGGAGAAGTAGCTGAATATATTTTGGGGTGCAATTCCACATAGGCCCATGGCCTGTGTGAGCAATATATCATTTAGTGACAACTTTTTGTAAATATTTTTTTTTTTTTTGTCATTATTCAATCACTTGGGACAAAAAAAATAAATATTCAATGGGTTCAACATGCCTATCAGCAATTTCCTTGGGGTGTCTACTTTCCAAAATGGGGTCATTTGGGGGGGTTTTGTACTGCCCTGCCATTTTAGCACCTCAAGAAATGACATAGGCAGTCATAAACTAAAAGCTGTGTAAATTCCAGAAAATGTACCCTAGTTTGTAGACGCTATAACTTTTGCGCAAACCAATAAATATACGCTTATTGACATTTTTTTTACCAAAGACATGTGGCCGAATACATTTTGGCCTAAATGTATGACTAAAATTGAGTTTATTGGATTTTTTTTATAACAAAAAGTAGAAAATATCATTTTTTTTCAAAATTTTCGGTCTTTTTCCGTTTATAGCGCAAAAAATAAAAACTGCAGAGGTGATCAAATACCATCAAAAGAAAGCTCTATTTGTGGGAAGAAAAGGACGCAAATTTCGTTTGGGTACAGCATTGCATGACCGCGCAATTAGCAGTTAAAGCGACGCAGTGCCAAATTGGAAAAAGACCTCTGGTCCTTAGGCAGCATAATGGTCCGGGGCTCAAGTGGTTAACTGGATTACAAGTGTAAAAATTTTTTGATAATTTCAAACATATTGGTTTGAAAGATTTGTTAGTTGAATTTAATGCCCGAGCCAAATATGTACCTGGTTTGTTTGTATTCATGTAGAAATTGTGTTTGGAGTGTTTGAGGGATTTATCAACTGACTCAGTGAGAAATAGATCGTATTCCAATCTAGATTTTTCCAGATGAGATTTTGTACTCTGGTATGGATTATCTTTAAATGATATGTAGGCTGCATTAAAATTGAGTTCTAGTTTTTTTGCTAGATTTTTGCGTTCCCGTTTAAATAGTGCCATTTGTCTTTGTATTGTACCACGCAAGACAGGCTTATGAGCTTCCCACAGTGTTATTGGGGAGATGTCTGTTGTATTATTAATTGATATGTATTCCTTTAAAGCTTGTTCAATGGCCATCTGATGTAGTGGGTGTTTGAGCATTATGTCCGGTAAGTACCACGTTGGGTCATGCGCTTTTGGTATGGCTTAGGCTATAGTAGTGTATACTGCATTATGGTCAGACCACGGAATCGGAATTATATCTGATGCAATAATTTCTGGTATCATTCCTATTGTTAGAAAAATATGATCTATTCTGGTGAAGGTTTGATGAGGGTGCGAGAAATAAGTGAATTTCTTTTTCATTGGGTTACTTTCTCTCCATGAATCTACCAGATTGTATTTGGAAAGAAGTTGAGAAAAAGGTAATCTAGAGGTTATTTTGGATGGTGTAAAAGGTGATTTATCTAGAAATGGGAGGAGGACCTGGTTCGAATCCCCACACATTATCACTGTTCCTATTTTGTGTGTATTAATCACTTGTAATATATGTGAGAGGAATGGTGTAGGTTGTTTGTTAGGAGCGTAGTAGGAAATCACCGTGATTGCTGTATCCATTATATAACCCATGAGTATCAGGTATCTACCTTCTGGGTCTTTAATTTCTGATAAGGTGAATGGTGTGGATCGGTGAAAGGCAATTAGAGTTCCCCTTTGCTTGGCACAGGCAGAAGCCGTGTAAATTTGTTGATAAAAAGGAGAAATATATTTTGGAGTAGAATCTTTGGTGAAGTGTGTTTCTTGGAGGCATACTATGTGAGCCTTCTTGTTATGGAAAGTACGGAAGGCTTTGGTCCTTTTTTGAGGGACATTTATTCCCTGAACATTCAGGGAAAGTATATTCAGTGGTGCCATGGCAATAGATCAAATAGTTTTGACTTACTTTTTGTTATGCAGAGCTGACTGCACAGATCAACCTGTGTGGACTGAAGAGATGAATAGATAGAAAAGAAACCAGTGAATTCTGGAGTAAAGAGTAAACAAAAAACATATGAGATTAGATGATACATTGTATAAATTATTTTTTGCAAGTAATCACAATTTACCCGTGAAAGAGAATAAATATCTCTCTCAGGGGAATAAGTGCCTTCGTCACACTCCCACATAATATGGTTGGGAGAATGAGGAGGGCTAATGGGGGTACACGGATCTTCCACTTACAGGAGAGAAGTGCTATGTCAAAAGACATCAAAATGATGTTTCATTAATTGGAGTGCAGAATATAGTTTTTGTTGAAATTATTTATTCCAGGGTGGTTGTATATGGTTAGTCTTGCCCTAGGCTAAATAATTCAGTTAGAAAGGTACTGTTAATAACTTTGGTATTGATGAAGATAGTTTGAATTATTTTGGGATTTTAACCCTTTTAGAGTAAACAATTACATATTTTATTCATATGTAACTGTTTAGATATGTCAACTCATAAAATTGAGGTTGTATTGCTTCAGATTAGAATAAACAAAAACATAATTCTAGGAATTAGTTAGGTAATAATATATTTGTTTTAAGAGAAGAAAGAAAAAGCTTCCTTTACTTCTGGATTATTGAACATATTTTGTCCTAAAAAGTAATAAATCTATTGTTATTACCTGATAATATATAACTGAACAAGAATTTCCTTATTTCACTTATATATTCTAAGGCTATATGAATCAGAAGTAATAAGAAATATAACTGGAATGTAACATGATCCCACACAGTGTGTGACTATCAGAATGCAGTTACATTCAGTTATAAATACAGGTTTTTTATAGAGAACCATGTCTTAGTATAATAAATGAAGAGATATCAGGAATTAGGATGTCAGTCCATTGAATCTTCTTGGTCCATGGATGATGTGGCATAACGGCCTCTTTTGTGAGAATGATGATTCCCATTTTGTTCTGAAATTTTCTGGGTGCTGCCTGAAGGTGAAGATGATGCCATTCTTCTGCGTGTGGGAGTGTTGCTGCTTGTGGGTTCTGTCAGATTTAATTTTAAAAGGGTTTGTTGTAGTTCATCTGCTGATCTGCTTCTGTAAATTGTACCTTGGTAGTTAAATCTGACTGAAAAGGGGAAGCCCCATTGATACATAATGTTGTGGCGTTGCAGTTCCATTAGTTGGGGTTTCATGGATCGTCTTTTAGTAATAGTAAGTTGGGATAGGTCAGCAAAAATTTGATAATTGTGTCCTTGAAAATTAAGTTCCTTTTTTTCTCTTGCAGCAATTAGTATTTGTTCTTTCGTTCTGTAATAATGAAATTTTGTGATTATATCACGTGGGGGTCCATCTTTCTTTTTGGCTGTGAGGGCTCTGTGTACTCTGTCCAGTTCTAAACGTTCAATAGGGATATCTGGCTTTAGTTCTTGTAATAGAGCAGTAATAGTAGATTGCAGGTCTGTCACAGTTTCAGGTATTCCCCTTATGCGCAAGTTTGAACGTCTGGCTCTATTTTCGTAATCTTCGAGCTTAGTTTGAAGTATTAAATTCTCTTTTTTTAATTGTTCCAATTCTGTTATATTTTCTTGGGTTGTAATTTCAATTTCATCCATTTTTATTTCTAAGGCTGCGGTGCGGTTTCCCAGCTCTCTTATTTCTTTGGTTAGGCTTTTTGTTATTTGGTCTGAGGTTTGTTTTAAAGCCTTATGAAGCATCTTTTCAAATTGTAATAATATTACTGGGGATACTGAGGAGGCTTGTGGAGAAGTTTGTGAGAGGATTTGTTCTGTATCTGACTCAAATGGAGAGTCTTGCTGTGACATTTTCTGTCTGTGAGAGCGCCCTGATGCTGTATCTTGTGAGGTGATTGGAACTGCTTCAGCTGCAGTGAGTGCCTGTGAGCTCTTTGTGAGGTGATTTTTATTTCTGCCACAGTTTCCTCCCAGTACCATATTTCCTGCCCAAACTTTCACAGTTTGTTCCCTGGGGCAAAAAGGTTCAAATGGATACCTTTTGAGCCTGCAGGCTCCGCTTTGTCCTTCTCTTCTCTCCTCAGCGGTGTGGAGCTCTAACAATGCATGTCTGCTCTGCTAGGCTCCGCCTCCTGCCCCCCGTTTGGTTTTTTTCATGACCACATCTCTTAGGACCTCCCAGATGGTGATACAGGTGTTACGCACAATTGTGCTCACCGTAGATTTTCCATTAATTTGTACTCATAGTGTAAGCTGGCAAATGAAGTTCCAGTTGCTAGGTACCTGACAAAAAATATCAAATAAATTAGTTATGTTTTTTTTTTATTACAGAAGGACTCATACGCACTAGGTGGAGGAGACACTTCAGAGAGTCAGAGGAAGTGAGAGGGTCAGAGGAAGTAAGAGAGTCAGAGGAAGAAAGAAAGTTACAGTAAGTAAGAAAGAGAGTCAGAGGGAGTCAGAGAGTCAGGGGAAGTTATAAAGTCAGAGGAGGTCAGAGAGTCAGAGGGAGTTAGAGAGTCAGGGGAAATAAGGGAGTCAGATTGAGTTTGAGAGTCAGGGGACGTTAGAAAGCTAGAGAGTCAGGAGGTCAGAGAGTCAGAGGGAGCTGGATTGTTTCCAAAATATTTCATGCCAAGTATGTAATCCAAAAAAAATTTACATATTAAGTTTATTAAAATAAAAAAATATATATTTTTTCTGGAAAACAATTTCGTTGTCATATCTGTCTGCATTTTTAGCATTCCTTAGTATAGCTTACTATGGTGCATAGCATAAAATTTCACTCACAAAGTATATCTATATTTTACCTTAATGTAACAAGCAACCTTTCCGCTGGCTCTACACTATTCCGAAAGGTGGTGTTCTGATACTCCAAACGTGTACCAAGCAGACGAAGCAATTTATCGAAACTAAGAAATAAAAACACAAATTCAATGTAAGTGACAGGCTAAAGCCCATACACAAATTCAAATAAAATGGTAATAGGAAACAGTTCTAGTAAAAGGAGAAAAGCGATCAAAAGTTGGATTGGTGGTCATTAGGATTGGTGGACAGTGGCGTTGGTGGACAGTGGCGTTGGTGGACAGTAGGATGCATGTCAGTGATAGATAAGAAGGAGGGAGGAAGGGTACAGGTACTAACTTATTTACTGACATCCGGGAATAGTTGAAGAACTTCTCCTCATGCTGCCTGAGATCATTGTAGAGGATCCTGAACTGGCCTCTCTCTTCCCTATTTTGAATAATTGGATGGACCCAATATCTTCTTGTACTCATCAGTCTCTTCCTCATCCTCCTCCTCCTCTTCCTCCTGGCTTTGTCCATCAGGACTGCAGCAGTAGCAGTAACAACTGCTGCTATGATCAACGGCATTTGATGAAACATAATGATCAAAAATCAAAATCCTCACTGACTACACAAACAAACCACACTCCTCAACGACAATACTCCCCCACAAAGGAAAACAAGGAAGAGCACAGAAAGTTAACACCCATTTTTTTTCTTGCCTTTTTGATTGGCCTGAGCACAAATCGCATCTGTGCCTAATTTACATGTACAGCGCATACAATTCGCATTGGATTCGCAATACAATCATGCTGGAAATAATCAAACACGCAATGAAAAAATTTGCATCTAAATCACATCGCATCAGTGTGAACCGGCACTTAATACAGCTTACCTGTAAAATCCTTTTCTTGGAGTACATTACGGGACACAGAGCACCATAATAATGACTATTTGGGTTATACGCTACCTTTAGGTGATTGGACACTGGCAACCAATAGTAAGACAGTTCCTCCCATATAACCCCTCCTACACAGGACGTACCTCAGTTTTGTAGCAAGCAATGATGATCCCAGGGGAGGGACCTCTGTGTCCCGTGATGTACTTCAAGAAAAGGATTTTACAGGTAAGCTGTATTAAAAATCCATTTTTCTTTATCGTACATCACGGGACACAGAGCACCATAATAATGACTATTTGGGATGTCCTAAAGCAATGCACATGAGGGGAGGGGAAAACAATATCCCTAAGCCCCAACGGGGCCTGAGACTATAAAGCTGCCTGCAACACGCTGTGGCCAAAAACAGTCTCTTTTTGAGATCTAACATCCACCTGGTAAAACCTGGTGAACGTATGAACTGAAGACCGCTTTGCAAATCTGAGCCATAGACACCTGTTGGCGTACTGCCCATGATGCACTACTCTCCACTAGTGGAGTGTGCTTTTAAATCCCAAGGTGGAACCTTGCGCCTTAATCCATATGCCTGGATAATAGTCTGGCGAATCCACCTAGATATAGTGGAACTTGTTGCCAGCTGTCCTTTCCTAGGACCTTCCGGCAGGACAAAAAGGCATTCAGTTTTCCGAAAAGGAGCTGACATCTTTAAATAAACTTTGATTGCCCTCACCACATCAAGCGAGTGAAGTGACCTTTCCTCCCTAGTTTTAGGGTTTGGAAAAAAGGAAGGTAAAAAAATATCCTGATTCAAATGAAAATTGGAAACCACCTTTGGTAAAAAATCCGGACGAGGGCGCATGACCACTCTGTCCTGATGAAGAATCAAAAAAGGTTCCTTGCAAGAAAGGGTGGCCAATTCTGACACCCTTCTAGCCTATGTTATAGCCACCAAAAAAAAACAATTTCCTAGCCAATAGGACAAAAGCAATATGCCTAATAGGTTCGAACCGTTGATTCTGTACAGCTGACAGTACCAATTTAGGTCCCAGGGGCATAAAGGCGGTTTAACCGGCGGCCTCAGGTGCGTTACTCCTTTGACAAAGGTTCGTACCAAAGAATGGGATGCAATCAGTCTTTGGAGAAAAAAACAACAAGGCCGAAATCTGTCCTTTAATTGCCCCCAAAACCAGCTTCAAGTCTACTCCCGTTTGAAGAAAGGCAAGAACTCTCCCAATCGTATACTTACGAGGGTTCCACTTCCTTCCCTCACACCAGGAAATGTATGACTTCCAGACTCTATAGTAAATAGTTCTAGAAACTGACTTTCTAGCATTTATCAGAGTAGACAAGACTGAACCCATAATACTTTCAATACTCTGGTCTCAATAGCCATGCCATCAAATTCAGCAACCGTAAAGAAGGATGGAATATGGGTCCTTGAGACAACAGGTCTGGACGGCATGGAAGGACCAATGGGTCCTCCACAGCCAACTTCACAATCTCTGTGTACCAAGATCTTCGGGGCCACGCCGGGGCTACCAGGATCACTGGCTTTCGTTCCTCCTGTATCCTGCGTAGTAAATGCGGCAGAATTTGGATCGGAGGGAAAGCATTTATCAGAGAATACCGATCCCAAGGAACTACTAATGCGTCTGTCCCAACAGCAAGCGGATCCTTGGTCCTGGATACAAACCTGTCCAGTTTGGTATTGAATCTGGATGCCAGCAGATCCACATCTGGGGTTCCCCAGTGTTGGCAGATCTGTAGAAAAACCTCGGGATGCAGGGATCATTCCCCTGGCAACAATTTTTGGCGACTTAGGAAGTCTGCCTGCCAATTGTCCACCCTCGGTATAAACACTGCCGAAGGAAACGGCACATGCTTTTCTGCCCAAGTCAATATGTGATTTACTTCTCTTTGGGCTGCCCGGCTCCTGGTACCTCTATCGTGGTTGATATATGCCACTACCGTGGAGTTGTCGGACTGGACTCGGACAGGAAGACCCCGCAACCTGGATGTCCAGAAGCGCAGAGCCAGACGAGCTGCCCAAATCTCCAATAGATTAATGGGCAAGGTCCTTTCTGCCTGGGACCATACTCCCTGGACAGACGCCTCCTCCAGGACTGCTCCCCAGCCGAGACAACTGGCATCTGTAGTTACCACTCTCCAGGCTGCTGGTGGAAAAGATTTTCCTTTTCTCAAATTGCTGGTTCTTAACCACCAAGAGAGGTTCCATTGTACCCGATGAGATAGAACCATAGGGTGATCTAAGGTTCGAGCAGACATGTCCCAGGCTTCCAGAATACTGTTCTGGAACACCCTGGAGTGGAACTGTGCACATGGAATTGCGTTTAAGGATGACACCATCGTGCCCAGCAACCTCATGCACAGCCGAATAGAAGGTCTTGGTTCTTTTTTCACCTTCTGGACAAGTTCCACTATGGAAACGACCTTTAAGGGGGGTAGAAACACCCTTTCTTGGGTGGTGTCCAAGACCAGACCCAGATATACCAAGACTTGAGTCGGACAAAGGGTTGACTTGTCCACATTTAGAATCCAACCTGGGCATTGTAAAACCCGTACGGTTCTTGACACGTTTTGGATCAGGAAGGGGCAAGAGCAATCCCTCAGGAGAAGATCATCCAGATATCCTACCACTGAGATTTTCTGGGACCTTAGGGATGCCAACACTGGGGCCAGAATCTTTGTGAAAACCCTGGGGGCTGTGGCTAGACCAAATGGCAGTGCCACGAATTGAAAATGACAGCCTTCTACTGCAAAACGCAGAAACCGTTGATGTGGACCGAAGATCGGTACATGAAGGTACGCGTTCTTAATATCTATGGATGCTAAATAATCTCCTTTTCTCAGAGATTTTATTATTGAACGAGCCGACTCCATATGGAAGGACCGGACGTTTACAAAGAGGTTGAGAGCCTTGAGGTCCAAAATGGGCCTTACTTCCCCATTTGGTTTTGGCGCAGTGAAAAGGTTTGAGTAAAACCCCTTGAATCTTTCTTTGTGCGGAACTCTGACAATTACCCCCTGTTTCTGCAGATACTGCAAAGCTAGGAACAGGCATTTCTTTTTCTCTGGATCCGACGGGACCCTTGAGTACAGAAAAACGGTTTGGAGGAATTTCCCGGAACTCTATTCGGTAACCCTGTGTTACAGTGGAAATGACAGAATTCTATTCGGTAACCCTGTGTTACAGTGGAAATGACCCATCTGGCTTGGACCAGTTCTTCCCAGGCATCCAAAAACAGCCGAAGCCTGCCCCCCACCCGTGAGAGCAGGGGCGCCACTTCACAAGGTTAACTTGGAGTTGGACTTGGCTGGCTTTTGGGTCCAGGGCTTCCTCTGACCCTGAGGTCTTTTAAACCCAGACGGCTGAGGCCATCAATACCGCTTGGGGGAAGAAGCACTAGACCCTGGAGCATTGGGAATTTTAAAAGAGGGTTGCTTCTCCTTTTAGTAGGAAGTAGGGCACTCTTTCCTCCTGAGATCTTTTGGATAAATTAATCCAGATCCTCGCCAAACAAGCGTTCTCCATGGAATGGAAAAGCTGCGAGTAGCCTTTTGCATGGCATCTCAGCAGACCAGTTCTTTAGGCACAAGATCCTGTGCATATGTATTGACAGCAACGCAAAACAAGACATCTGCTGGATTGAGTCTTTCAATGCGTCCACTGCAAAACATAAAGTATGAGGAAGTTCCGACAATTCCTCGGTAGGTTCCTCCTGGCAAGGTAGGTTTTTTTATCAACCTTATAACCACTTGCCGACCGCCTAACGCACATATACGGCGGCAGAATGGCACGGGCAGGCAGAATCACGTACCTGTACGTGATCTGCCTCCCGCGGGCGGGGGGTCCGATCGGACCCCCCCCCGGTGCCAGCGGCGGTCGGCATTTGACTGGGAGCGTCGGGAGGCGAGGGGGAGACCATCCGATCGTGGCCCCCCCCTCGCGATCGCTCCCAGCCAATCGGAATCCTCCCCTGCCTGTGTGTAGTTTCACACAGGCAGAGGATGTGATGTCATCTCTCCTCGGCTTGGCAGTTTCCGTCCCAGCGCCGAGGAGAGAAGACATGTGAGTGCACAACACACACACACACAGTAGAACATGCCAGGCATACTTTACACCCCCGATCCCCCCCCGATCCCCCCCCCCAATCACCCCCCCCCCCCCCGTCACAAACTGACAGCAAGCAGTATTTTTTTTTTTTTTTTTTTTTTTTCCTGATTACTGCAGGGTGTCAGTTTGTGACAGTTACAGTGTTAGGGCAGTGAGTGTTAGGCCCCCTTTAGGTCTAGGATACCCCCCTAACCCCCCCTAATAAAGTTTTAACCCCTTGATCACCCCCCGTCACCAGTGTCACTAAGCGATCATTTTTCTGATCGCTGTATTAGTGTCGCTGGTGACGCTAGTTAGGGAGGTAAATATTTAGGTTCGCCGTCAGCGTTTTATAGTGACAGGGACCCCCATATACTACCTAATAAAATGTTTTAACCCCTTGATTGCCCCCTAGTTAACCCTTTCACCACTGATCACCATATAACCGTTACGGGTGACGCTGGTTAGTTCGTTTATTTTTTATAGTGTCAGGGCACCCGCCGTTTATTACCTAATAAAGGTTGAGCCCCCTGATCGCCCGGCGGTGATATGCGTCGCCCCAGGCAGCGTCAGATTAGCGCCAGTACCGCTAACACCCACGCACGCAGCATACGCCTCCCTTAGTGGTATAGTATCTGTACAGATCAATATCTGATCCGATCAGATCTATACTAGTGTCCCCAGCAGTTTAGGGTTCCCAAAAACGCAGTGTTAGCGGGATCAGCCCGGATACCCGCTAGCACCTGCGTTTTTCCCCTCCGCCCGGCCCAGCCCAAGTGCAGTATCAATCGATCACTGTCACTTACAAAACACTAAACGCATAACTGCAGCGTTCACAGAGTCAGGCCTGATCCCTGCGATCGCTAACAGTTTTCTTGGTAGCGTTTTTGTGAACTGGCAAGCACCAGCCCCAGGCAGCGTCAGGTTAGCGCCAGTACCGCTAACACCCACGCACGCACCGTACACCTCCCTTAGTGGTATAGTATCTGATCGGATCAATATCTGATCAGATCTATACTAGCTTCCCCAGCAGTTTAGGGTTCCCACAAACGCAGTGTTAGCGGGATCAGCCCAGATACCTGCTAGCACCTGCGTTTTGCCCCTCCGCCCGGCCCAGCCCAGCCCACCCAAGTGCAGTATCGATCGATCACTGACACTTACAAAACACTAAACGCATAACTGCAGCGTTCGCAGAGTCAGGCCTGATCCCTGCGATCGCTAACAGTTTTTTTGGTAGCGATTTGGTGAACTGGCAAGCACCAGCGGCCTAGTACACCCCGGTCGTAGTCAAACCAGCACTGCAGTAACACTTGGTGACGTGGCGAGTCCCATAAATGCAGTTCAAGCTGGTGAGGTGGCAAGCACAAGTAGTGTCCCGCTGCCACCAAGAAGACAAACACAGGCCCGTCGTGTCCATAGTGCCCTTCCTGCTGCATTCGCCAATCCTAATTGGGTACCCGCCGCTTCTGCAGCGCCCGTACTTCCCCCATTCACATCCCCAACCAAATGCAGTCGGCTGCATGAGAGGCATTTTCTTTATGTCCTCCCGAGTACCCCAACCCAGCGAACCCCCCCAAAAAAGATGTTGTGTCTGCAGCAAGCGCGGATATAGGCGTGACACCCACTATTATTGTCCCTCCTGTCCTGACAATCCTGGTCTTTGCATTGGTGAATGTTTTGAACGCTACCATTCACTAGTTGAGTATTAGCGTAGGGTACAGCATTGCACAGACTAGGCACACTTTCACAGGGTCTCCCAAGATGCCATCGCATTTTGAGAGACCCGAACCTGGAACCGGTTACAGTTATAAAAGTTAGTTACAAAAAATAAGTGTAAAAAAAAAAAAAAAAAACAAACAAAAATATAAAATAAAAAAAAATAGTTGTCGTTTTATTGTTCTCTCTCTCTCTCTCTATTCTCTCTCTATTGTTCTGCTCTTTTTTACTGTATTCTATTCTGCAATGTTTTATTGTTATGTTTTATCAAGCTTGCTTTTCAGATATGCAATTTTTTTATACCTTACCGTTTACTGTGCTTTATTGTTAACCATTTTTTTGTCTTCAGGTACGCCATTCACGACTTTGAGTGGTTATACCAGAATGATGCCTGCAGGTTTAGGTATCATCTTGGTATCATTCTTTTCAGCCAGCGATCGGCTTTCATGTAAAAGCAATCCTAGCAGCTAATTAGCCTCTAGACTGCTTTTACAAGCAGTGGGAGGGAATGCCCCCCCCCCAACGTCTTCCGTGTTTTTCTCTGGCTCTCCTGTCTCAACAGGGAACCTGAGAATGCAGCCGGTGATTCAGCCAGCTGACCATAGAGCTGATCAGAGACCAGAGTGGCTCCAAACATCTCTATGGCCTAAGAAACCGGAAGCTACGAGCATTTTATGACTTAGATTTCGCCGGATGTAAACAGCGCCATTGGGAAATTGGGAAAGCATTTTATCACACCGATCTTGGTGTGGTCAGATGCTTTGAGGGCAGAGGAGAAATCTAGGGTCTAATAGACCCCAATTTTTGCAAAAAAGAGTACCTGTCACTACCTATTGCTATGATAGGGGATATTTACATTCCCTGAGATAACAATAAAAATGATTTAAAAAAAAAAAAAAAAAATGAAAGGAACAGTTTAAAAATAAGATAAAAAAATAATAGTAAAAAAAAAAAAAAAAAAAAAAAAAAAAAGCACCCCTGTCCCCCCTGCTCTCGCGCTAAGGCGAACGCAAGCGTCGGTCTGGCGTCAAATGTAAACAGCAATTGCACCATGCATGTGAGGTATCACCGCGAACGTCAGATCGAGGGCAGTAATTTTAGCAGTAGACCTCCTCTGTAAATCTAAAGTGGTAACCTGTAAAGGCTTTTAAAGGCTTTTAAAAATGTATTTATTTAGTTTGTCGCCACTGCACGTTTGTGCGCAATTTTAAAGCATGTCATGTTTGGTATCCATGTACTCGGCCTAAGATCATCTTTTTTATTTCATCAAACATTTGGGCAATATAGTGTGTTTTAGTGCATTAAAATTTAAAAAAGTGTGTTTTTTCCCAAAAAAATGCGTTTGAAAAATCGCTGCGCAAATACTGTGTGAAAAAAAAAAATGAAACACCCACCATTTTAATCTGTAGGGCATTTGCTTTAAAAAAAATATATAATGTTTGGGGGTTCAAAGTAATTTTCTTGCAAAAAAAATTATTTTTTTATGTAATCAAAAAGTGTCAGAAAGGGCTTTGTCTTCAAGTGGTTAGAAGAGTGGGTGATGTGTGACATAAGCTTCTAGATGTTGTGCATAAAATGCCAGGACAGTTCAAAACCCCCCCAAATGACCCCATTTTGGAAAGTAGACACCCCAAGCTATTTGCTGAGAGGCATGTCGAGTCCATGGAATATTTTATATTGTGACACAAGTTGCGGGAAAGAGACAATTTTATTTTTTTTATTTTTTTTTGCGCAAAGTTGTCACTAAATGATATATTGCTCAAACATGCCATGGGAATATGTGAAATTACACCCCAAAATACATTCTATTGCTTCTCCTGAGTACGGGGATACCACATGTGTGAGACTTTTTGGGAGCCTACTGTAGCCGCGTACGGGACCCCGAAAACCAAGCACCGCCTTCAGGCTTTCTAAGGCCGTAAATTTTTGATTTCACTCTTCACTGCCTATCACAGTCTCGGAGGCCATGGAATGCCCAGGTGGCAAAAAAAACCCCCCAAATGACCCCATTTTGGAAAGTAGACACCCCAAGCTATTTGATGAGAGGTATAGTGAGTATTTTGTAGACCTCACTTTTTGTCACAAAGTTTTGAAAATTGAAAAAAAAAATTTTTTTTTCTCGTCTTTCTTTATTTTCAAAAACAAATGAGAGCTGCAAAATACTCACCATGCCTCTCAGCAAATAGCTTGGGGTGTCTACTTTCCAAAATGGGGTCATTTGGGGGGGGTTTGTGCCACCTGGGCATTCCATGGCCTCCGAAACTGTGATAGGCAGTGAAGAGTGAAATCAAAAATGTACGCCCTTAGAAATCCTGAAGGCAGTGATTGGTTTTCGGGGCCCCGTATGCGGCTAGGCTCCCAAAAAGTCCCACACATGTGGTATCCCCGTACTTAGGAGAAGCAGCTAAATGTATTTTGGGGTGCAATTCCACATATGCCCATGGCCTGTGTGAGCAATATATCATTTAGTGACAACTTTGTGCAAAAAAAAAAAAAAAAAAAAATTGTCACTTTCCCGCAACTTGTGTCAAAATATAAAACATTCCATGGACTCAACATGCCTCAAAGCAAATAGCTTGGGGTGTCTACTTTCCAAAATGGGGTCATTTGGGGGGGTTTTATGCCATCTGGGCATTTTATGGCCTTCAAAACTGTGATAGGTAGTGAGGAGTAAAATCAAAAATGTACGCCCTTAGAAATCCTGAAGGCAGTGATTGGTTTTCGGGGCCCCGTACGCGGCTAGGCTCCCAAAAAGTCCCACACATGTGGTATCCCCATACTCAGGAGAAGCAGCTAAATGTATTTTGGGGTGCAATTCCACATATGCCCATGGCCTGTGTGAGCAATATATCATTTAGTGACAACTTTTTGTAATTTTTTTTTTTTTTTTTTTTTTGTGTCATTATTCAATCACTTGGGACAAAAAAAATGAATATTCAATGGGCTCAACATGCCTCTCAGCAAATTCCTTGGGGTGTCTACTTTCCAAAATGGGGTCATTTGTGGGGGTTTTGTACTGCCCTGCCATTTTAGCACCTCAAGAAACGACATAGGCAGTCATAAATTAAAGGCTGTGTAAATTCCAGAAAATGTACCCTAGTTTGTAGGCGCTATAACTTTTGCGCAAACCAATAAATATACACTTATTGACATTTTTTCTACCAAAGACATGTGGCCGAATACATTTTGGCCTAAATGTATGACTAAAATTGAGTTTATTGGATTTTTTTTAGAACAAAAAGTAGAAAATATCATTTTTTTTCAAAATTTTCGGTCTTTTTCCGTGTATAGCGCAAAAAATAAAAACGGCAGAGGTGATCAAATACCATCAAAAGAAAGCTCTATTTGTGGGAAGAAAAGGACGCAAATTTCGTTTGGGTACAGCATTGCATGACCGCGCAATTAGCAGTTAAAGCGACGCAGTGCCGAATTGTAAAAAGTGCTCTGGTCAGGAAGGGGGTAAAACCTTCCGGGGCTGAAGTGGTTAAAGCGGTCTTTTAGGGATTGGCAAATCCCAATAGCTGCAACTGCTGGCTGAACTGCTGCACCAGCAACTGCAAAAGAGGCTTTTAATAAGGACTCTAGCTTTTTATCGGCCGGATCCTTAAATACCTGGGCATTATCCACTGGACAGGTTAAACGCTTGTTAACTGAAGAAATGGCAGCGTCCACCAAAGGTGTATCCCATTTCTTCCTGAACTTTTCCTCCATAGGAAGACAAAAAAAATAGGTAGTACTACATATTACCAGGGGGGCAGACTTTTTAGGCTGAGAAACACTGGAGAGGAAGTAACAGTATAAAAATATAAATTTATTGAAGGTTACAAATACATAAAAGTAAGAATGAATATTATAGCATAAATGCATCTATGAATATTGTGCAGTGAGCCCTTGTATGTCTACGCGTTTTGCCGCTAGGCTCTCTCAGGACACAGCCAGGGTTCACAGACGAGACAGATAAGAGAATATGTTTCTCTATCTGAAATGAGATATAATGTTATTAGACACACATAAACAAACTGTTCAAGATAAAAATCATTCGCTAAGCAATTGCGAGTGCAGAGACAAACATCAAGCCATTACCTTGTTTAGAATGCACAATCATGTACAGTCACGATACGGTGGGTACTCAAAAGTTAAGGAAACTGAAAATGGAGCACATGCAACAATGTCAGCACAGAGAGTCTATATTAGGGTAAAAGAGTATAGGCTTTTAAAAAAAAAAAAAAAAAAAAAAAAAAAAAAAAAAAAAAAAAAAAAAAAAGGCTAGGACTTACTATATTAGATATCGCTGAATGTATGAGCAGGGACATGTGAATAGTATTCCTTATTTTGGGAACGGCCATCAGAGAGAGGAGGGCCATCAAAGAGTATACCACAGTGAATCCTGGATTTGAATTCCAGTACTGCTGATGGCTATATATAGCCCAACAGCTAATCGCTGTATCTATAAGCATACAATAATAACATTGGCTTAGATAGAAACAGTAAGAGCACATAAATAGGCTGAAGCAGCAAGGGCCTAATAATGACCTAGAGCTAAGTACTTACGTTTAAAGTTTCACTCTCACAGCATACCCCTGGGAGACAGCAATCCACTGCACACAGGGCTTGCAGCAGCTGAGAGGTATTTATACTCTAGATCAGCCACAGCTGACTGTTAGCCAGGGCATCATGTGATCTGCTAGAAGGATTGTGGGAATTGTAGGATATCGGCTCTCATACTGTCTGCGCCTGTGCAGAGAGGTCTATACAGAGAGAAGAACATTACATCTAGGGGGAGAAATCCGAGCGGTGCAGTGATGGACTACAAATGTTAGTAAAAGTACGCAGTGCCACCACTGTCTGGGAGTTACATGTTTCTGAAAGACTCTGTGTTAACATTGCTGCCCAGGTCCCAATTACGATAGATAAAAATTATGCATACAAATGCTAAAGAGAAAATTCTTATTATTCTTATCGGTATTCCACCCTGATCGTGCATGGGCAAAGAGACCACATATTAGTGCATTCGGCTTAAGATGTTTCGTGACCACCACTCACAAGTGGATAGCCCACGATAAATCATAAAAACAGAAACATAGATGCATCCGACAAAATTACATAAACAGTATGCTAAAAATATATAAACACCGTTAATCTGAAATCATGCATGAATTCTCCAGCAAGTCATATTTACTAACGGTCGGATACCGATTCTATATATATAGTACTGTATATGCATATACATCAACTGTCTCCATTGAGATAATCTAGTGAGCCTTGCGAATGGTACAGATAAAAATTCAATTTCTATTCCTGTGTTACCCTATCATAAAGAACAAGGAGGGGAATGGGGGTAAGGGAAGCAAATTAGGAAGGCAGAAGAATGAATTTAGAAACAAACGAATCGCATGGTATATTAATGGACTGAATCTATTAGAGAAAGGATTTGAAACTAATCATATCATTTAAGCCTGGGTAGACCGTGGCTTGTAATTTATTTATCCATAGCATTTCATGTTGGAGTACTCTTATCAAAATCGCCCCCACGAGGGTCGGCATAAACAATGTCCAGAGCAGCAAATTTAAACACCATGGAGTCATACATATGCTTGAAAGCTATGTGATACCCCATTGTGGTATTCAGAAGACCATTTGTAGCATAATATACATGTCCTTGATTCTTCTCCAAAAGGGCCTGATAGTTTTGCCCACATAAAAAGGCTCCACATTGACAAAAAATGATATAGATAACACCTTGAGTTTGGCATGTAATGTGGTGCCGTAGGACGTGTGTACGACCATCTGGGAGAAGAACCAAAGGTCCACTGAGTAATAAATCGCAGAAATCGCAATTGCCACATTGGAAGAGGCCTGCAGGGGATTGTGCTGTATTCGTGGTTTTTCGGTAATGACTTCGTACTAGGGAGTCCTTTAAGGATTTAGCTCGTCGAAAGGTGATTTCGGGACGAAAGCCTATGTATTTGCTGATAGTGGGATCTGTAGTTAGAATATGTCAGTGTTTTTGGATAACAGAACGTATGGTTTGATGCTGGTCAGAATAGGTTGTGATGAATCTCACTACGTCTGGACTGACTTGTTTTGGTTTCGGGAAAAGCAAGGCGTTTCTAGGTCGGGTTACGGCCTTTTTAAAGGCTTTTTTAAGACTCGTTTTGGTATAGCCTTGTGCTAGAAGTCGTTGATAAAGAAGATCTGCTTCATGCTTAAAGTTGGCATCCGTTGAACAGTTCCGTTTTAGGCGTATGTACTGGCTAAACTGAATGCTCTGGACGAGAGGGCGTGGGTGCGCGCTCCACGCATGTAGTATTGTATTACCTGCTGTGGGTTTATGAAACAGTGATGTATTAATTTGGCCCTCCTGACTAATTTTAATAGTAATGTCTAGGTATGTGATTGTAGTGACGCTAGACTGCATGGTGAACTTCAAGTTGTAATCATTCTGACTTAAGATGGCCATGAAATCCTCTAGTGCTGCCGGTGGTCCCGCCCACAATAACAGAATGTCATCTATATAGCAGAACCACCGCAGCACATAGGAAAAAAGATTTGAGTGTCTGTCGCTGGCAAACAGATCCCGTTCCCACCCCCCCAGGTACAGGTTCGCATAGGAAGGTGCACAATCTGTGCCCATAGCGACCCCCAGTACCTGGAGGAAGTGGGAACCTTCAAAAGTAAAGACATTTTTGGAAAGAGTATGTGACAGGAGTCATAGCACAAAGCTATTAAGGTCCGAAAATGTGGGTCCTCTTTCGTTTAGAAATCTGGCAATTGTGTTTAGACCTAGTTCGTGTGGGATAGACGAGTATAGAGTTTCCACATCGATGGTTACCAAGAGGTACCCATACGGAACAGTTAGACCCTCCAGGTTTTTTAACAGATCTGGGGTATCTTTAACATAGGAGGGTAAAGTGGTGACATGAGGTCGTAGGTACTGATCTACAAAGATGGTCGCTCTTTTGTTTTGGAACCTATACTTGAAACAATGGGACGTCCAGGTGGTTTCGTAGGCTGTTTATGAATTTTGGGGAGGGAATAAAATGTGGGTACTTTTGGGTGAGCAACTTGAATACCTTTAAAGATCTCTTGCGTGATCACGCCACTAGCAAGGGCAGATTGTAAAAGATCATCATACTGTTGATCAAATTTCGTTAGGACACTAGCAGCAATTGGTTTATACCAGAGTCTATTCTTTAAGGTGTCCCAACACATATTTCTATATTCTAAAGTATCCATCAATACCACGTTGCCGCCCTTGTCTGACGGCTTGATTATCAAGCCAGGGTTGTTGCTTAAATTAAATAGGGCTGTTTGGTGAGTCTCACTCAGATTAGGGTTGATCGTTTTTCTCATTGAGATAGTTTCGATGTCTTTGACGTTGTGGGCCAAAAACGTCCATACATTAGGAGTTGATATGTAGGGAGGGGAAGTGAGTAGACTTTTTCTTGATTGCCTCTCCTAGTGACCTGATATCTTTTAAAAAAAAGGTTTTTGTATACGTTGACCACAGATTAACTCTGATTCAGGGGTATCTTGAGTGGTTGTAATAGATTTGCTCTGTTCTAGGAGTAAGACCAGATTTTTTAAGGCTCTGAATTCAGCCACTGAAAAGTCTTTCCCGATCTCTTGGTGAGAGATCTGCGCCTGTTTCCCCCATCTGTCACTGTCATACATAAACTTTAAAGTAAGCTTTCTCGCAAACAAGTACAGATCTTTAATGATCTTGAACCTGTTTGGCGAAGAATTGGGACAGAAACTGAGGCTGAGCTGTAATAGCTCCCGTTCAACGGTGTTGAGGGGATATGATGATAGATTGATTACTTCTAATCTATATTCATTTCTGGGGAGATTCTGTTCAGTTGCTATTGGTGTATTCATTATGGGGTCACAGGAAGAATTGGCGCTTTTTGTATTGGTGGTAGGAAAGAATTGATCTATACGTCATTTTTTGTCTTTCTGGATTGCTCCGTGTAGTAATCGATATAAATATTAATATTATATCTGTGTATTAATTTGTCTAGTCCCTATAATTATTTGGTCTATTAAACTCTGAGCACATGTTATTGTTAATATCCCAATAATACCAGGTTAGCTATGAAACCAAACACACGGTGTTGTTAGTAAAACAAGTTACATTTATTTCCCAATAAAAATAGGAATGTATTAAAACAGCATAATTAGGAAAACTAACATAAAGATACTACAAGAAAATGCAATATTACAAGGCCTACAATCATAACACAATACAAGATTGATACTTAGCACATCCTCCTCGGCTGGTCCTCAGGTCTTAAAGAGACTGTTTCTTTAGCAAACATTTCTTTTTAACAAACATACCTCATCCAGACCCCCCCCCCTTTTGCCTGCCCAACTTTGCCTTTGGACGAATCACAGTGTCTCTGGGGCGTTCCCTCAACAGGCCATCATATGGTCCGTCCTGTCATAGCAGTCCTCTGGGGGCAGTGTTGGTCCATGAATTGCCATCGTCCAACCGATGTCAGATTTCACAAACACCTGGGCCCTTGATTTCCTGTATCTCACCTCATCCATCATCCCTGTCAGTTTAGCTGCCTTTGAAGCCTGTGTGGATAGTAGTTAATCAGGAAATTCCCATAGACAGATTGGGGCCAGCATTGTCATGCGCAATGGGAGCTAAACAGGCTACATTCCAATCTGGAAGGCCACATCCTGTCCTCCCAGAAGTTTGAAACTTTCCAGTCTTTCAAAAACCATGGGAATCTGGCTTCTCTTAGGCATAGTAAGGAAATATATGTAAAATACGATATTCATGTTGAATTCCAACACTCCGGTTGTCGCAGTACTGACGGGCCTGGATGCCATCAAGGTTTTGGCGCAGTCTATGATTTGTAGTCAAGTACTCTGTTCAGTCTTAGAAGTCAAAGGTGTAGTGATAGAAGAACTGTCAGAGGAGACACCCAGTGCTTGATTAGGAAACATAGTTAGCCCGGTAGCCCTCTGACAGAGAGATCAGTCCTTTCCATATTTTTGTCAGTAGTGGAAGGATTTGGTTCACCCAGTGCTCTTTTCTTGTCTGTACCTGATTGGTGCCCACCACCTGTTTGTGTTCTCTTCCTTGAGCCTCGACCTCTCTGTCGGCCACGGTCCAAAGTCCTAGAGCCTTGTGATAAATAAGAGTTAGCATAGGAATCAGAATCACTTGCTTTATCATTAGGTTTACATCTATTTCTTTGTACATTGGTGAATTTATGGTTCCCTCGTTGGTCATTAGTTTGTGGCCAATTGTAGGCATACTTGCCTGCAAAGGCTAATTTGTCACGTGCGAGTTTGTCCTCTTTCTTGACTAACAGGTCTTTCGTGAACGTTTGAATGTGTACTTTTAAGCGAGTATCAAAGGTTGAAAAGTTAGAGTTGTTTAATATACTGGTATTTTCGTTGTAGATTCGTTTTATCTCACAATCTACTAGTTTAAGCTCTTGAATGTAATACTTAATCATTAATTCCATAATTTTCCTGGAACAATCCTGGAGGTTCTGTTCCCATCGGGTCTTAAAGTCATGGTCAGTGGCCCAAAATGTTGGCAAATGTTGTGCACCTTCCTATGCGAACCTGTACCTGGGGGGGTGGAAACGGGATCTGTTTGCCAGGGACAGACACTCAAATCTTTTTTCCTATGTGCTGCGGTGGTTCCGCTATATAGATGACATTCTGTTATTGTGGGCGGGACCACCGGCAGCACTAGAGGATTTCATGGCCATCTTAAGTCAGAATGATTACAACTTGAAGTTCACCATGCAGTCTAGCGTCACCACAATCACATACCTAGACATCACCATTAAAATTAGTCAGGAGGGCCAAATTAATACATCACTGTTTCGTAAACCCACAGCGGGTAATACAATACTACATGCGCGAATCGCGCACCCACGCCCTCTCGTCCAGAGCATTCCACTTAGCCAGTACATATGCCTAAAACGGAACTGCTCAACGGATGCCGACTTTAAGCATGAAGCAGATCTTCTTTATCAACGACTTCTAGCGCGAGGTTACACCAAAACGAGTCTTTAAAAAGGCCGTAACCCGACCTAGAAATGCCTTGCTTTTCCCGAAACCAAAACAAGTCAGTCCAGACGTAGTGAGATTCATCACAACCTATTCTGACCAGCATCAAATCATACATTCTATTATCCAAAAACACTGGCATATTCTAACTACAGATCCCACCATCAGCAAATACATAGGCTCTTATCCCGAAATCACCTTTCGACGAGCTAAATCCTTAAAGGACTCCCTAGTATGAAGTCATTACCAAAAAACACAAAAACAGCACAATCCCCTGCAGGCCTCTTCCAATGTGGCAATTGCAATTTCTGCGATTTATTACTCACTGGACCTTCGGTTCTTCTCCCAGATGGTCATACACACGTCCTACGGCACCACATTACATGCCAAAGTCAAGGTGTTATCTATATCATTTTTTGTCAATGTCGAGCCTTTTATGTGGGCAAAACTATCAGGCCCATCAAGGACCATGTATATTATGCTACAAATGGTCTTCTGAATACCACAATGGGGTATCACATAGCTTTCAAGCATATGTATGACCCCAGGGTGTTTAAATTTGCTGCTCTGGACATTGTTTATGCCGACCCTCGTGGGGGCAATTTTGATAAAAGAGTACTCCAACATGAAACGCAATGGATACATAAATTACAAGCCACATCATATCACCGAGTCGCAACACAAAAACTCCCTTGACCCACTGGTGGAGGCTGAACTTTCCTCCCTTTGCAGCCAAATCAATGACCTTCTGGGTTATAGAGCCAAAGCGGCGCTGCAGAAATGTCGGCTCATAGCTTACGAATCAGGGAACAAATGTGGGCGTATTCTTGCTAGAGCGGTCAAAGACATTAAGACGCAAACATACATCCCACATATTAAGAAGGAGACGGATATGAAGGTCAGCTTACCACATCATATAGCTAACACATTTAAGGAATATTATAAAACCCTGTACAATCTACCGGCCCCATCAGGAACACAACCCCTGATGGAAGCCTACTTATCTTCTAGCCAGATCAGACATTATCGCCAGAAAGTGTGGCTGAGTTAGAGCTCCCGATGACGCCAGAAGAATTAGAGTTAGCACCTAACTCGACTAAGCCGGGGAAGGCCCCTGGGCCTGATGGCCTAACCCTCCAATACTACAAAACATTACTATCGTCTCTTGGCCCCCATATGATAACTTTTTTTAATGAAAAAGGAAAGACGGCGACCTTCTTGAGCGATACCATGTGGGCACATATAATGGTCATTCCCAAAGAGGGCAAGGATCCTTTAATCTGCAGCAGCTATAGGCCAATTTCATTGTTGAACACAGATCTTAAGCTTTTTACCAAGATTTTAGCAACCCGATTAGCCCGTCATCTACAATCCCTGGTCCACTTAGACCAAGTGGGCTTTATCCCCACGAGAGAAGCTAGAGACAGTACAACTAAAGTACTGAATCTAATACATGTAGCCAACCAGACCAATACACCCTCGATCTTTCTTCCTTCGACATATAGAACTAGGTGAAACAATGATTAGATGGATCGCCCAAATTTATACTACCCCTACAGCACAAATTAAAGTACCGTATTTATCGGTGTATAACACGCACCGGCGTATAACACGCACCTCAATTTAGGAGGGAATTTTAAGGAAAAATACTTTTAGGAGGGAAGTTGAAGGGAAAAAAACTTACATTTAAATGCCCATCATTGCAGCCTTCTCAGTGCAGCCTTGCCCCAGTCCAGCCTTGTCAGTGCAGCCTTGTCAGTGCAGCCATGTCAGTGCAGCCTTGCCAGTGCAGCCATGTCAGTGCAGCCTTGCCAGTGCAGCCATGTCAGTGCAGCCTTGCTAGTGCAGCCATGTCAGTGCAGCCATGTCAGTGCAGCCTTGCTAGTGCAGCCATGTCAGTGCAGCCATGTCAGTGCAGCCTTGCTAGTGCAGCCATGTCAGTGCAGCCATGTCAGTGCAGCCATGTCAGTGCAGCCTTCCCCAGTGTCCAGTCCAGCCTTGCCCCAGTCCAGCCTTGCCCCAGTCCAGCCTTGCTGAAGCCTGTGAGCTTCAAAATCGCCGACCGCGATTTGAAAATGGCGCCGCCGGCGCCGAAATACACAGAGCCGGTCCTCGGCTTTTCTCGGCGGCTCTCGTTTACTTTCGGTTCCACTCGAGTGAAACCGAAAGCCGCCGAGAAGAGCCGAGGACCGGCACTGTGTATTTCGGCGCCGGCGGCGCCATTTTCAAATCGCGGTCAGCGATTTTTTAATTCTGACAGGTCAGGATCGCAGGGGATCGGCATATAACACGCACCCGCGATTTTCCCCTGATTTTAAGGGGAAAAAAGTGCGTGTTATACGCCGATAAATACGGTAAATGGGATTTTATCAGACTCCCTTCCAATCAAGAATGGGACTAGACAGGGTTGCTCATTATCCCCCCTTCTTTTTGCCCTTTCTTTGGAGCCATTCTTATGTAAAATTAGGAATAATCCAGACATCCAAGGCCTAGGGGTTTTAGATATACAATACAAGGTCTCTGCATATGCGGATGACCTGTTATTCTCCCTTTCAAACCCAGTCACATCCCTCCCAAACCTTCTCCAGGAATTTGACGATTATGGGAAAATATCCAATCTTAAAATTAACTACAGTAAGTCAGAAGCCATGGGCATAGAGATCCTGCAAGCCACAATGCAAACACTCCACTCCAGTTTCAATTTTTAAATGGACATCTACGGCTTTAACATACCTGGGTACCTCTATCCCAGCCAACATAAACCACACATTTAAATTGAATTTCCCACCCTTATTAGTCAAAACCAGAACCTTACTGGTATCATGGCATAAAGGACTTCATTCCTGGTTCGGCAGATGTAATCTTATCAAGATGTGTATTCTACCTAAATACCTCTATTTATTACAGACACTTCCAATTACGATTCCCGCGTCGTTCTTCAAACAGGTAGACAGCCAGTTCCATAGATTCATCTGGGCAAATAGGAAACCGAGATTGTCCCGAACCCTACTTTCCTTACCTAAGATTAATGGGGGCCTACTTGTCCCGGATGTGAAGAAATATTACCAGGCTGTGCATCTAGGAAGGATTATAGACTGGTGCCGCCATCAGGATCTAAAACTATGGACGCAACTGGAACCAGCCCAAGCACAGGTACCTTTGCAAGGAGCAATGTAGTGCTATCAACACCTTACATCAGAAGTTAAGAGACACCCACTGATAGGGACGACGCTTCGGGTGGGGACACAAACCAGTCTCGCGCAGGCACTGTCCACACCTACCTCTCCGTTAAATCCCATTATAGGCAACCCGAAATTCCCTCCGGGACTAGAACCTCAGGTTAAGAACGTACTAACTAACATAAACTGCACGCAAGCACGACATTTCCTAATAAATGATTATTTGGCCTTCCATAGCGATACTAAGTAAGAACACGGGCCCCTTTAAACTAATTTTTTGATCTGCCGTTCAGCTAAGACATTTTTTTACGTCTATTCCTAACGCGCGAGAGTTTTCCAGACCTTTAACTGTTTTTGAAAACTACTGCTCTGACAGTGGAGTGCTCCCGAGAACGCTGTCCACAATGTATAACCTCATTATCACCCCATCAGATAACGCACACATGACCTTCCTGAAAAAATGGGAGAGGGATTTGAACTGTACATTTACTTCGAACCAGACTCAACGTATTCTAACGTTTGCCCTGAAAACCTCCATCTGTACGAAAATACAGGAATCCAATTATAAGCTCTTAACAAGGTGGTATTTAACTCCTCAAGCCTTGCATACCTATTGCCCGACTGCCTCACCACTTTGCTGGAGATGTCAGACGGAAAGGGGCACACTGTTGCATATATTTTGGTCTTGTTTGAAACTATCCTATTACTGGACTACGATCCGGACAATTATCCAGAAGTTCACGGAATATACTATCCCAGACGACCCAGGCTTTTTTCTCCTACATGTAAACACAATGTCCACTAAAAGATACAAGAAGTCTATTATACGCCACCTGGTGAATGCGGCTAGATCCTGTATCCCACTCCAATGGAAAAACCAAACCCCCCCATCGGTGGCGTCTTGGATTCGGAGAGTAGAGGACATTAGTAAAATGGAAGATCTGGTGCTCTCCGCGAGACTCCAACAGGAAAAATATAAGAAGACATGGGCGCTCTGGCACCAATTTATTTTTTCGTCGGAAGGTACCTCCCTTAGAACCTCATGATGAGGCCAATATTCCAGGACCGCCCTGAATCAACCAGAACCCTCTACAGCCTTCTCATCCCTATATCACAATCCACCCTTCCTTCTTCCCCTTCCTTCCTCTGCACCCCACTTCTTATCCCTTGGTAGCTTTCCTGTCCCCTTGGGAGGCCCTCTGGAATCAGGCGATTAGGCTTAGCCCGGATGGCTGGTGGGTGGGCGGGGGGCGGAGGTGGGAGATGGAGGATAAATGTTTATACACTTGTTGCCTATTATTAAAGGACCCTGTTTGAGAGGGCCTAGGCCTTTCAACAAGCAATCATAAAATACTTAACACCTGACGCATACAGATGGGTTTGAAATGTATTAATACTCTGCCATGCCTTCCGTCCAAGTGAGGAAGTATATATGTATGTGTGTGTCCCCCCCCCGTCCTCCCTTCCCTCCCTCCCCTGATGTTTCTAATGTTTGTATATACTGTATTGCCTAAGCCCATGTTGGGCTTTTCAAAAAGTAAATAAAATCTATATTTGAAAAAAAAAAAAATTACAAGCCACAGTCTACCCAGGCTTAAATGATATGATTAGTTTCAAATCCTTTCTCTAATAGATTCAGTCCAATAATATACCATGCGACTTCATTCTTCTGCCTTCCTAATTTACTTCCCTTACCCCGATTCCCCTCCTTGTTCTTTAAGATAGGGTAACACAGGAATAGAAATTGGGGTGGTGGGGGGGATGGGGGAGAGGGGGGTTTGGGGAGGGAAGGTGTTAGGGGGGGATCCTCTGGTATTTTGCAAAAAAGCATGACTATCCCTTTGAAACCCAAGGAAGGGGCTCCTAACTCAGGGAAAAATAGAAGAAGAGACAATACTAACTTTCATGACCTATAACGTAAGGGGCCTAAATTCCCCCACTAAGAGATACAAGATTTTAGAAGAACTTAGACAACACGGGGCAGGGGTGGTCTTTTTACAAGAGACCCATTTATCACATGAGTCTAATGTGAAATTGCACTCGGTTCATTTTCCAACATGGTACTATGGAGACACTATCACAAAGAGAGCTAGGGGTGTAGCGATAGGGTTTGCGAAATACATTAGATTTGAATTAGAGGATAGGTTGACAGACCCAGAGGGAAGATTCCTCTTCCTTAAAGGCAGACTAGGTAGAATGGAGTGTACGTTGGCAAATATATACGCCCCGAATAAGAACCCGATCAAATATCTAATGGATATTTTGGGAAAGCTGATGGACTTTAAAAGCGGGTACGTGATCTTGATGGGTGATATGAACTTCTGTGTGGATCCAAGCCTGGATAGTACGTCCTGTGTGCAGGAGACAAATAACGTGCAACTGAAAAGGATAAAACATAAATTGCATATGTGTCAATTAGTAGATATCTGGAGGATTTTAAACCCTAAAAAACAAGATTTCACATTATTCTCTCCTGTACACGGGACGTATTCAAGGATAGATTATATCTTTGTCGAACATAGACTGATTGAGTGGGTGAGACACTCTGGTTTAGAAATATCAACACTATTGGATCACTCCCCGGTAAAAATGAATATGGTGATTCCAGGTATTATTAGACAGTCACACGCTTGGCGCCTAAATGAACAGCTTATTCAGAATGAGGAGACTTCAGAAGTCGCAAGAAAAGAATTAGAACAATACTTTGAAAGTAATGACACAGGAGAGGTTGCAGGGTCCACCTTGTGGGAGGCACAAAAGGCCTATATAAGAGGGATTCTGTAAAAATAGGATCAAGGAAAAAAAAGAAAGATCAGAGAAAATTAAAAAACGGAAGAGACTTATAGACTAGAGCAGGAACATTAGAAATACCAGGGTAACCATACAGAAACACTCCAAAAGTTAGTTAGGGAAAGGGATGCACTGAAGGACCTCATAGAACAGGAAACAATAAGAGTTTTTAACAGAATATCCAAAGAAAGATAGCAGTGGGGAAATAAGGCCAGCAGAAACCTTGCCCAAATGTTGCAAAAGAAAAAATCTTTAAATTATATAGATAAAATTCTAACAAAAGGAGGGGAAATGGCTCACTCTACAAAGAGAATAGTGGAGACATTTAAAAACTATTATCAGGATTTGTAGGCGGTAGCAAATGACAGGGGCCAGACAGGAGATAAAAAAATTATAAAATAAAAAACTTTCTAGAAAAGGCCGGACTGCCCAAAATACCAGAGAAAATGAGAGAAGTATTAGAGTCCCCAATAACAGAGGAGGAAATAAGCAGGGCTCTCGCGGAAGGGGAAAAGGATGGGTTCACAACGTATTATTACAAAAAGTACAGGGATATTCTCATTCCTATGTCAATATATGAATGGCCTGGGGGCAGATTATGAAGTGAGTGGAGAGGCACTGTCTGCAACCATAGTTATTTTGAAGGAGGGGAAAGATGGGACGAGGTGCTCCAGTTACAGGCCCACCTCACTGCTGAACGCAGATACAAAACTGTACGCCAAAGTCCTAGCAGGTCGGATTAAAGGAGTGATGACCCTCCTGGTTCACCCGGACCAGGTGGGATTTACGCCCGGAAGGGAGGGGAGAGATAATGGGGTAAGAAGACTCCTCCTTCTCCAGAGGATAAAAGAAAGGGGGCCCCCGGGTCTACTCCTATCAATAGACGCCGAAAAGGCCTTTAACAGGGTAGACTGGGGGCTCATGATTCAGACTCTAGAAATAATGGGAATCGGCCCAAGAATGATCTAGTGGATCAAAACCTTATACCATCATCCATCAGCAACCATAAGAATAAATGGCGTATTGTCTACACCCTTCGAGATGAAAAACGGGACAAGGCAGGGATGTCCGCTATCCCCGCTCTTATTTAAGCTATCCCTGGAACCTTTACTGGCCACGGTACGAACGAACCCCGATATAAGCGGATTTAGGATTGGGGAGGAGGAGCATAAACTCGCAGCATATGCGGATGACGTTTTGTTTTACATCACCAATCCGCGGATCTCATTGCCTAACTTACTAAATACTATGAAATATTATGGTGAGATTTCCAACTTCAGATTAAACCTTGTAAAGTCAGAAATTCTCAACATAAATATATGTAAGTCAGAAGAATTAACTCTGAAAACGGAATTTAAATTTGCCTGGAAGAGGGAACTGAATTATTTGGGAATCAAACTAGCAAATACCATGAATAGAATCTATAAAATAAACTTTATAACATTATTGGGTGAAGTTAGAACCGAGTGCAATAGAATAGCCTGGAAGCCTTTATCTTGGATTGGCCGAATAAATATTATAAAGATGGTTCTTTTACCAAAGATTTCTTATAAGTTCCAGATGTTGCCAATAGCTCTGCCTTTATTTTATTTTAAAAAGCTAAAAACAATAATTATGAATACAATTTGGAAACATAGAAAACCGAGAGTCTCTTTTGCAGTCCTAAGACAGGCAAAGGAAAGGGGAGGCCTAGCGGTTCCAGACACCTACAGTTACTATAAAGCTATTGTTTTGTTGAGAGCGGTGGAATGGGCTAAGGAAAAGAACGAAAAAAGATGGGTAAAAAAAAAACACTTAGTAGGGCACAATTAGGAAAAATAATATGGAATCCACCACACTTTAGAACGATTGATATAAACACACCCTCACTTACACGGAATGTCTTAAAAATATGGGATAAAATGTATAAACAATTAAATGGGAGTTATAATTCCCCACTAATTTGGTTAAAAAATAATGAAAATGAAAATAATTGCACCAGGGGAAAAGGCAATAGGAGAAATTGGATAAAAAAAGATACGACACAGTTAAGAGACATATTAAAAAAAAGGGAAAACTCTCTCACTTTTAGAATTAAAACACAGTAATAATTTTTTGTTGATAGATGAGTGGCGGTATCTCCAGCTGTATCACTTTACCCAGAGTCTATCCCATCCTATTAGATCAGGAGATGAGTTGACCCCTCTGGAAAGAATGTGTTGTACGGACAAGGTCAAAAAGACGATCTCTAAGCTCTACAATCTGGTGTTGAGGGTGAATGAGGTGGAGACACCGCCATACATTAAGAAATGGGAACAGGAGCTGGGGTCACAGAGAGATAATATTAGCATCGGAAAAATACTGACCTTGACACATGGCTCAGCGGTGGACACCAAAACCGCGGAAATGAACTACAAATGCTTAACGAGATGGTACGCTACTCCCGATAAAATCAGTAAATACCAAAAGGATAGATCAGCAGAGTGTTGGCGAGGTTGTAGTGAGCCCGGGACTATGGCACACATTTGGTGGTTTTGTCCCAAAATTAGAAAATATTGGAGAAAGATCATTCAGTATATAAAAGAAATCACTAAAAAAGAAATTAGGGAAGACCTGTGGGTGGTGTTGTTTCATGAAGTAGAGGGAGACGTGAGGCAATATAAGGATACTTTGATACCGCATCTCCTAAACGCGGCCAAAAAACTTATCCCTAAGAATTGGCAAGAGGAGGAAAGCCCTCCAATATGGAACTGAATCAACGCAGTAGAGGAAACTTTTAATTTGGAAAGCTTAAGAACAAATTTTGAAGATAATAATGAAGGGTTTAGAGCGAAATGGGCTGGTTGGAGGGAGACACAAGTTACAAAGGTTTTTTTCAGCGGAAAACAGAGGGAAATATATAAAAATTCCCAAAGGGAGTACTCACCGTTCCAAGCAGCAGGGCCTGTTTTACCAGGCCCAATCTTCCCCCATTACGGCAGGTAGCACCTCTGAGGACCTTCAAGGACCGGGTCCCCCATTCTTTGGGGTCCACATCCTTGGACCTGTAAGGCACCCTTCTGGTTTACCTTGGGCAAGTTTGACAAGGAATACCAACTTAACCACTTGCTTACTGGGCACTTAAACCCCTCTCCTATCCAGACCAATTTTCAGCTTTTAGCACTGACGCATTTTGAATGAAAATTGCGCGGTCATACAACACTGTACCCAAATGAAATTTTTATCATTTTTTCTCCACACATAGAGCTTTCTTTTGGTGGTATTTGATCACCTCTGCGTTTTTTTTTTTTGTTAAAAAAATGTAAAAAGACTGAATTTAAAAAAAAAAAATGTTTTTAATTTTTTTATATTTTGTTATAAAAAATTTAAAACAGGTAATTTTTCTCCTTCATTGATGTACGCTGATAGGTGGCACTTATGGGCACTGATAGGCGGCAGTGATGGGCACTGATGGGTGGCAGTGATGGGCACTGATGGGTGGCAATAATGGGCACTAATCAGTTAAACTGTTAGGCAGCACTGCTAGGTGGCACTGATTGGCACTACTGGTGGGCATTGATAGCTGGCACTTGTGGGCATTGATAGGTGGCACTTGTGGGCACTGTTAGGTGGCACTTGTGGGCACTGTTAGGTGGCACTGTGGGCACTGTTAGGTGGCACAGATGAGGCAGATGTGCCTCTTCCACTTCGGGACCTTTGTCCCTAGCATCTGAGCCGGTGATCAGCTTTCTTTTCTACTCACGCTATCAGTGTGAGCAGAAAAAAAAAACGATTACTGATCTTTTGTTTACATCATGTGATTAGCTGTCATTGGCTGACAGCTGATCACATGATAAGGGGCCGGGACCAGCCCCTTACTCGGATCAGTGATCACCCGAGTTTCAGTGACTTGGTGATCACAGCGCGCTCGGCACGCGCCCTGTATGCGCGTGAACAGGGGAGGCCGTCATATGACGGCCTCCCCGTCATTCGGCCATAGCGCGGATGTCAAGTGGTTAACAAGGGTCCAGCGCCATATAGGACACGTTACAGGCAAAACCTCGCTCTTGAACCAAGGCTGGTACCATCCACTTTAGCTTTCTTATGCCATCCGAATGGATCCAATTATAACGTCCTCACTGGGACATCATTGAAGAATTTTGAAGAGCTTCAACAGCCATGACCATCACCTTCAAGACACTGGCGAAAAAACTGAGGTACTTCCTGTGTAGGAGGGGTTATATGGAAGGAACCGTTCTACTATTGGTTGCCAGTGTCCAATCACCTAAAGGTAGCGTATAACCCAAATAGTCAATATTATGGTGCTCTGTGTCCCGTGATGTACGATAAAGAAATTGGCTTTATTTAGATCGTGCTTGCTGGCTTCTCCTCGAGATAACACACAAGGGATCTGCTGCTGTCAGGGCGAGACGGGTCCTCTGCTCAATAGGCTCCTGGAGTGTTTGGAAATCGCGCTGCTTTGTATGGAAGTTATTGCAAGGCGACCTCTTTTGGATTTAAACATTCAGTTATAAAGTTTTCATTACTTTGATACTTTGTGAATGGGCCTGTTGAGCAGAGGACCCGTCCCACCCTAGCAGCAGCAGATCCCTTGTGTGTTATCTCGAGAAGAAGCCAGCAAGCACGATCTAAATAAAGCCAATTTTTCAACTTGGTCTGGTAAGAAGTGAATTTATAGGGGTTTTATCTCTAATCTTCGCTGTTTTATCGGATGAATTTATGGGCTGTGTCTGTGCCAGTATATAAGTGACTGTTTAGCGCTGAGTGATATCTTCACGCTATAACAACTAATGAGGATTGAATACACTAGCACACATTTGGAGTGAACTTCCACCTGAAGAGCAGTGACTGTTATCTTATAGATTGAGTTATTTCTCCTTCTTTTACCAGCTGCACCTCCAAATGTGACCTATTAGCACACCGCAAGCTATTGCTGGTTATGTAGCGCTGCCTACACAGAATTTAGGTTTTGTGTCTTGCTTTAACATTTAGTCTGCTTTCCTTTGGTAAGTTTTATGGTAGTAGCTCATTGTGTTTTACCATAAATTGGTTTATTTAATATATATATTAATTGCTATGTCAGTTTGAATAAATCCAGAAGTGCTTAATGTTTGTAAGAGGGGGTAAATAGACGTGACCTGACACTATATAAATTTTGTGGGACTTTAAATGAGGGTACGCCATGTTGAGAGAAAGTGACAACATAAATATGAAAGTACAGTACATGATTTATTTATTGCAATTTACAATACATATCATCAGATATTTTGTATCAAATAGATAGGTAGTCACCAGACTTACACTAAATATGCTGCTCATAGCATGCAATACAAATATAGAGTAGACATGGCAAATATACATGGTATAATAAATCGATTGAAAGACAAATATAATAAAAACAAGTAACTGTTGGCAGCTAGTGGCACTCTACGCGTTTCCTGGTGTTACAGCCATTCATCAGGAGTGTTATGAGGTATTGTACTAGGAAGGAAAAAACAGGGATTAATGATAGTACCCTTAGAATAAGGGGGGGCAGGTGAATCAAGTCCCAACAAGGTGGAGATGGATTGGGATACTTACTGACAACCTCAAAGCCAAGTCTGGTATCAGCCAAGGAAGATGGGGGCACGAGGCATGATGTCTCCCCTGGGGTTGAAACGGGTAAACCCCCCCAAGGAAGGGGAACAGCGCCCGGAGCCCAGCATAGTGGTCACACCATGATCCAATAGGCTATGTGTACACCGTAAGTGCATGGTGTTCCTAGAAAAATGTGTCAAGAAAAAAAGGGGATTTGGTTAAATGTGTAAAGGTGTGAAAGTAATAGAGAAAAATGTCTAGGAACACCATGCACTTACGGTGTACACATAGCCTATTGGATCATGCTGTGACCACTATGCTGGACTCCGGGCGCTGTTCTCCTTCCTTCCCCGTTTCAACCCCGGGGGAGACATCATGCCTCGTGCCCCCGTCTTCCTTGGCTGATACCAGACTTGGCTTTGAGGTTGTCAGTAAGTATACCAATCCATCTCCACCTTGTTGGGACTTGATTCACCTGCCCCCCTTATTCTAGGGGTACTATCATTAATCCCTGTTTTTTCCTTCCTAGTACAATACCTCATAACACTCCTGATGAATGGCTGTAACGCCAGGAAACGCGTAGAGTGCCACTAGCTGCCAACAGTTACTTGTTTTTATTATATTTGTCTTTCAATCGATTTATTATAGCATGTATATTTGCCATGTCTACTCTATATTTGTATTGCATGCTATGAGCAGCATATTTAGTGTAAGTCTGGTGACTACCTATCTATTTGATACAAAACATCTGGTATGTATTGTAAATTGCAATAAATAAATCCATGTACTGTACTTTCATATTTATGTTGTCAGTTTGTAGGAGGAGGTTTCAGGGTATCTACAACTGTTTTTTCACAGATTACATGAACCCCAATCAATCCAAATTCATCTGCCATTGCACTAAATTTGCCTTGGAGAGGAATTATTACTCTTTCCAGGGCAAATTTTATAGACAGATAGCTGGCATGGCTATGGGTGCACATTTTGCACCATGTTATCCAAATCTGTTCATGGGGTATTGGGAAAAATCCTGTATTTGGCAGCACAATCCATTTGCCAAACATCTGGTATACTATGGGAGGTATATCGATGATATACTGATTATTTGGGATGAATCACCTGATATTATTGACAAATTTGTCTCATATTGTAATAATAATATGTTTGGTATCCAATTTACCCATGTAGTAGACGCTCATTACCTGGTATTCTTGAACCTTGAACTGGGTAGTGATGGAGATGGCAACATCACATCCAAAACCCACTTCAAAGAAACTGCTGGCAACTCCTATTTGCATCAGATGAGTTGCCACCACCATAAATGGAAAGATAACATACCCTACAGTCAGTTCTGTAGGCTACGCAGGAATTGTAGTAGCATCAAAGATTATGATGATCAGGCAACCATATTGTCAAAAAAGTTTTTGGAAAAAGGATATGCAGATCATCACATTCAAAAGGCGAGAGACCAATATAGAGAAGGCATCCAGAACAAGATTATAACTACATCTGCAAAAGAACGACATTCTTTTTATTACAACATTCAACGATCAGCACTGGGCTATAAAAAGAGCTGTCCAAAAGCACTGGACAATTTTGGGGCAGGATAATACACTTGGAAAAATCCTCCCCAATAAACCTCCGGTAGTATTCCGACGTGCGAAAAATGTGAAAAGTTTAATTTCCCCCAGTCGCCTTAAAGACAAACAAAGCTTGAAAATGCAAAACATCCCTCAATTCTTTAACATTACCTGATGTTATAGATGTAAAGGCACTAAATGCAAAGCATGTAAATTTATCTCTCATAGCCAGAAGTCATTTAGTTGTAAAGATGGCCGTACCTTCAACATTAAACAATTCATATGTTGCAATACCCAGTTTGTTACCTATGGGTTGAGGTGCCCATGCGGGTACCTCTATGTAGGTAGAACGGTGCGTGCGATGAGGACCTTTGATGAACACCGTAGGTTCATAGAAAAAAAAGGTTGAGAAGCATAGTGTGCCATGTCACTTCAAGCATAAACATGATGGCAGCACCACAGGGTTGGAACTTTTTGGTATAGAATCCATACCTATGCCTATCCCGGAAGGTGAGCATTTTGCTTGTTTATGCAAACGCGAATCCTATTGAATTTTTACTCTAAACAGCATGGCACCAGAAGGATTAAACGAAGAACTTGAAATAGGTACTCTCATATGAAATTACCCAATGTATAAGATATTCTATTTGACATTGTTTAGCCTTTCATTCTAATACTATTATTAATATTAATATCTTCTATAGTTTTTATCTTTATACTTATTCACACCAATACTTTATATACTTATTGTTTGGGGTACTCATGTGGCACCGTCAGTTTGCGCAGCACTTCTTTGCATGTGCGTTGTACATTCACATTGGTAACTGCCCTCGGGGAGCTTACGGTCTAGGGTCCCTGGCTCACATTTGTATACTGGGGCCGGTTTGGACGGAGGCCAATTCACCTACCGGCATGTCTTTGGAGCGTGGGAGGAGATTGGAGTGGCCGGGGAAGCCTACGCAGCCACTTTCGTTTTGTATGAATCAGATTATAACATTATCAGATAGGGGTCCATTTTAGTATGGGACCCCACCATATACTTTATAACTTAATATAACGTAATTTCTTCACCACCTAAAAACCATATAATATAATACAATTAATTTCTACATTGGATATGCCATGACGTCTTGCATCTTTATCGATATGATGTTGTGTTATGTATTATATATTATATATAATTTATTTATGTATTTTGATATGTATGATTATGCCCTCGCAGTGTGATTTTCTGTTGTTGATGATATTAACTAATATATAGTGTATATTTTATAGTACTGTTCACATAAGTACTTTTTAAATAAGTTTTAATTACATATGATAATAATTCTTTTTATTTAGATTTACATTAAAGATAGTGCTAATTCTCTATGTTTATTTGTACTAAACACCATTTTAGGATGCTGTTGCTATATAACCCCCTCCGTCTTGTAGATACCTCTTGCTGTGTACTCCATCCTCCTGGTCTGTTATGATGCCATTGGTTCATAGATAGGAGGGGGGTTGAGTATATATTATCACTAGAGGAGATGAGGGCGTTACCTGAAGAAGGAGGCCACGCCTCCGAAACATGTTGTCCTAGCAACTGCATGAAGCTTACGAGAGGAGTCAGCTGCATCACTGTGCATCCCCTCCCCAGCCACAAGTGACGTCACGCAGCGCCGGCTGGTCCATGCAAGTGCTTTGGGCGGTGTGTGTTACAAGGAAGCAGGCGGTCTGTGCGTACTGAAACACCTTACCATACTGCTAGTTGCTGTGAGCTAACTGATCTCTACAGACCAGGAGGGGAGGCTATTATGGAGCTGTTTATGCCATTTAACGCTAGATGTTTGTGAGTACAACCCTCGTTTTTATACACTTATCTTCATCTATTAAACGATAATACGCTAGGGCAGGCGTGCGCTCTGTCTTGTCTTTATATATTTCCTACTGCTATCAATCTATCCAATGAGGACCTTAGACAGCGGCTGGAGCTGCTGTGCTCGTCCCCATCGCTGGAATGATCGAGTTCAGATAAGTAAAAGGGGGGGTAAAAAACCTTGGAGGATTTACAACCCCTTTAAGGCAGCCTATTTATATGAATTGGCTGCCTAATGCACCAGAACGCACAGCACCAAGTTGCCTGTACATTTCTGGTAGTGCACTGCAATGCTTGCAGGTGAACTGCCATACATAGTGCTGGCCCTGCATTGCACCAATGCATGTAACTAGAGTTGCCACCTCATCCCTTTAAAACCGAACACATATTAATTACACAGGTTCTGTGGCTAATTAGGGTGGTGATTAAACTCACTTGGTGCCTTATCTGCATTCAAACTAGTCTCAGAACCTGTGTAATTCATATGTGTTCGGGTTTAAAGGGATGAAGTGGCAACCCCACATGTAATACACATTGCAGCACTTTGTATTAATGCAATGCAATATTCTAAATAGGCCACTATAGCGGTATTAACCACTTGCCGACCACCTCACGACGATATACATCGGCAGAATGGCACGGGCAGGCAGATCCGACCCCCCCCCGGTGCCCGAGGTGGCCGGCATTTCTTCGCGGGCGATGAGAGGTGAGGAGGAGACCAACCATTCGTGGCCACCCCCTCTCGATCGCTCCCGGCGAATGAAAATCCTTCCTCTGCCTCTGTAATGTAAACAGAGGGAGAGGAAGTGATGTCATCCCTCCTCGAGCCGGTCTTTTCGTTCCGGCGCCGAGGAGAGAAGACGTCAATGTAAGTTATTCAAACAAGGAAAACTGCACTTAGGACAGGTCTGTGGGGTCAGAAGCCAAAGGTTGCTGCCTCCCTCACACAAAGTTCCTAAAAGGATACTTTGCAAAGCATAACAAATTATAGAGAATGGGTATGACGGCGCTACCTCTAAGTTTTAAACAGGGACAGCCTAAAGTTAAGCGACTCAATGAACGTGATTTATGGAATGTTGCACACATAGAGAGAAGTTTTCCCCTTATATTAAGGATGTCACTTCAGCAGATGAATGTGTGCAGCTGGATTTATGCTGCAGGTAGATGACAAACGCTCAGGTGTCGCACAAAAAATGATGTGGTCTTACAGCGTCTAGTAGTGAGGCCAGAGGCTGTATTCCCTAGAGTGCATTTATTAGACTATATATCATGTGCTAAATTCCTGTGTTGGATCCGTAGCCATATCAAGCATTAGAAAACACCCGGAAGTAGTGTATTGCAAGTATAAATACCATACAACACATGCAAGTTAAATCACCTTAATCAAAAACCATAAGTAAGGCCTGAGGCTTGCATATATATATACACAACTACAAATAGTATCACAACTAGAAATAATACAAAAATCACAGCAGTTATATCTCGGGCATATTATAACAGTCCACTATATTATATTATAACAACACTACACTAACAGTAGAACACACTAGGCACACTTTTCACCCCCCAATCACCCCCCGATCACCCCCCTGTACCCCCTGTCACACTGACACCAATAGCAGTTTTTTTTTTTTGCATTGGTGTCAGTTTGTGACAGTTATAAGTGTTGGGGCAGTTAGAGTTAGCCCCCTTTAGGTCTGGGGTACCCCCCTTTAGGTCCAGGGTACCCCCCTAACCCCCCCTAATAAAGGTTAACCCCTTGATCACCCCCAGTTGCCAGTGTCACTAAGCGATCGTTTTTCTGATCGCTGTATTAGTGACACAGGTGACGCTAGTTAGGGAGGTAAGTATATAGGTTCGCTGTCAGTGTTTTATAGCGACAGGGACCCCCATATACTACCAACTAAAGGTTTTAACCCCCTGATTGACCCCTAGTTAACCCTTTCACCAGTGATCACCATATAATTGTTACGGGTGATGCTGGTTAGTTTCTTTTTTATAGTTTATTATAGTTTTAGGGCACCCGCCGTTTATTACCTTATAAAAGTTTAACCTCCTAATTGCCCAGCGGTGATATAAGTTACGTTTTTAGGGTCAGATAAGGTCTGCGTTGCCCCAGGCAGCGTCAGTGTAGCGCCAGTACCGCTAACACCCACGCACGCAGCATACACCTCCCTTAGTGCTATAGTATCTGAACGGATCGATATCTGATCCGATCAGATCTATACTAGCATCCCCAGCAGTTTAGGGTTCCCAAAAACGCAGTGTTAGCGGGATCAGCCCAGATACCTGCTAGCACCTGCGTTTTGCCCCTCGGCCCAGCCCTGCCCATCCCACCCAAGTGCAGTATCGATCGATCACTGACACTTACAAAACACTAAGCACACATAACTGCAGCGTTCGCAGAGTCAGGCCTGATCCCTGCGATCGCTAACAGTTTTTTTGGTAGCGTTTTGAATCAGTCGCTAACAGTCAGGAGCTTTTTTACCTGTGAGTCTCACTAGTGTACCCCTAAATTTAGAGCCCAAAATGGCAAATCGGAGGTACACTAGTGAAGAGGCCTACACGTTTCTGAGCATGACAGATAGTGAAGAGGAAGTCACTCATCTGTCAGATTCAGGCTCAGAATACGATACTGTAGAGGACAGCGGCTCCATGACAGATAGCTCTGACGACGGAGTTGTGGTGCCTGCTAAGGTCAGGCGTACCAGACCCCAATCTTCTTCTTCTGTCCTTGAAGTGCAAGAACCGCAGGTCCCTCGTATGGAGCAGAGAAGTACTAGCGCCGCTATTCCTTCTGGTGAACTGGCAAGCACCAGCGCCCTAGTACACCCTGGTCGTATATCCAGCACTGCAGTATCACGTGGTGATGTGGCGAGTCCCATAGGTGCAGTTTAAGCTGGCGAGGTGGCAAACACTAGTAGTGTCCCGCTGCCACCAAGAAGACGAACACAGGCCCATCGTGCCCATAGTGCCCTTCCTGCTGCATTCGCCAATCCGAATTGGGTACCCACCACTTCTGCAGCACCCGTACTTCCCCCATTCACTGGCCAACCCGGAATTCAGGTGGAAACAGTTGATTTTACACCACTGGATTTTTATTCGCTGTTTTTCACCGAAGATCTCTATAGATCTATTATGGACCAAAGCAATTTATACGCTGGTCAACACATCGCCGATAATCCCCAGTCCTCCCTTGCCAGAGATTGGAGACCAATTACGGTCTCCGAATTTAAGCTCTTTCTGGGCCTTTCCCTCAACATGGACATAAATAAAAAGAGTGAGTTGCGGTCATATTGGTCCACTGACCCAATTTACCATATGCCCGTGTTCTCTGCTTCTCTGAGTTGTGGTCATATTGGTCCACTGACCCAACTTACCATATGCCCGTGTTCTCTGCTTCCATGGCCAGGGCACGATACGAGCAGATTTTGCGGTTCCTGCACTTCAATGACAATGAACTCGTGGAGACCCTGGATACGATCGGCTCTACAAAATTCGGCCCCTCGTAAACCACTTCAACCAATGTTTTGCAGACTTGTTTACTCCCCATCAAGTTGTCTGCGTTGACAGTCCCTGATTACATTTTCTGGCCGCTTGTCATTCAAACAGTACCTTCCCAGCAAGCGTGCCAGATACGGGGTCAAGATGTATAAGCTCTGTGACAGGGCCACAGGCTATACATATAGTTTTATGGTTTACGAGGGAAAAGATAGTCACGTAGAGCCGACAAACTGCCCTGACTACATAAGAAGCGCTGGCAAGATAGTGTGGGACTTGGTGTCACCCTTATTTGGAAAGGGGTACCACTTGTACGTGGACAATTATTACACGAGCGTGCCACTTTTTAGTCACCTTTTTGATCATCAGATTGGAGCATGTGGCACCGTGTGACCTAATCGCCGGGGCTTTCCCCAGCGGCTTGTAGATTCCCGTCTTAGGCTGGGGGAGAGAGCCTGCTTGCAGTGTAATAATTTGCTCGCTATGAAGTGGAGGGACAATAAGAATGTTTTAGTTCTTACCTCCCTTCATGCAGACACGACGGTCCAAATTACTACGATGACTGGTGTTGTAGAGAAACCCCTCTGTGTCCACGAATATAACCAAAATATGGGAGGGGTGGACAACGACCAGTTGTTGGCGCCGTACCTAGTTGCCCGTAAGGCCAGACGCTGGTACAAAAAAGTGTCTGTTTATTTATTTCAATTGGCTTTGCTGAACGCTCATGTGCTATACAGAGCTTCAGGATGGACTGGATCCTTCCTTAAATTCCAGGAAGAGATCGTCAGAGCCCTTCTGTTTCCAGACGGTACTCCACCTCACCTTCCCCAACCAAATGCAGTAAGCCAGCTGCATGAGAGGCATTTTCTTTATGTCCTCTCGAGTACCCCTACCCAACGAGTCCCCCAAAGAAGATGTCGTGTCTGTAGCAAGCGCTGATTTAGGCGTGACACATGCTATTATTGTCCCTCCTGTCCTGACAATCCTGGTCTATGCATTGGTGAATGTTTTGAACGCTACCATACACTAGTTGAGTTTTAGCGTAGGGTACAGCATTGCACAGACTAGGACACACTTTCACAGGGTCTCTCAAGATGCCATCGTATTTTGAGAGACCCAAACCTTGTACCAGTTACAAAAGTTAAAGTTACTAAAAAAAAGTGTAAAAAAAATAAAAAAATGAAAAAATTTAAAAAAATAAAAACACAAAAAAAAAATAAAATAAAAAAACCAAAAATAGTTGTCGTTTTATTGTTCTCTCTCTCTCTATTGTTCTGCTCTTTTTTACTGTATTCTATTCTGCAATGCTTTATTGTTATTATGTTTTACCATGTTTGCTTTTCAGATATGCAATTTTTTTATACTTTACTGTTTACTGTGTTTTGTTGGTAACCATTTTTTTGTTTTCAGGTACGTCATTCAGCTGCAGAGCGGATTTATTTATTTTGACAGCAACAGCGTTTGCTCCCACGATATATAAAGCCGTGACTCCAGCGCTGTCGGAGGTGATTTCACCACCACAGTTACATACTTCAGCACATATGCCGAAGCGTGGGGGCAGCAGTGGGTGAAGGAGCGATTTGCTCCTGCCTTTTGTGGGAGGATGCCCCCATGCTTCGGCATATATATATATTTTAGGCATAGATTGCGTTAAATGTTTTATTTTTTACTATGTTTTTTTTGTATTTGCTTTGGAGGTATGGTAAGTCTTACTGTTATACTGTAATGTTACTTTGTTTTATTGTTAACCATCATTTGCTTAGCAGGTACGCCATTCAGTTGCAGCGCGGATTTATTTATCTTGACAGCAACAGCGTTTGCTCCCACGATATATAAAGCCGTGACTCCAGCGCTGTCGGAGGTGATTTCACCACCACAGTTACATACTTCAGCATATATGCCGAAGCGTGGGGGCAGCAGTGGGTGGAGGAGCGATTTGCTCCTGCCTTTTGTGGGAGGATGCCCCCATGCTTCGGCATATATATATTTTAGGCACAGGTTGCGTTAAATGTTTTATTTTTTACTATGTTTTTTTTGTATTTGCTTTGCAGGTATGGTAAGTCTTACTGTGATACTGTAATGTTACTTTGTTTTATTGTTAACCATCATTTGCTTAACAGGTACGCTATTCAGTTGCAGCACGGATTTATTTATCTTGACAGCAACAGCGTTTGCTCCCACGATACATAAAGCTGTCGGAGGTGATTTCACCACCACAGTTACATACTTCAGCATACTGTATATGCCGAAGGGCAGCAGAGGGCGGAGGAGCGATTTGCTCCTAACTTTTGCGGGAGGATGCCCCCATGCTTCGGCATATATATACGGTGCATGTATGCCCATCATTAGAAGTGGGTGGATGAAGGGAGGTATTCTAATGGTGGGCATACCCACCAATCAATCTCTTTTTTTCATTCAGCCCACAGGCTGCATGAAAATTAAGTTTACAATATATGCCCAACAAGGACCAGCAACGTACTGGTATGTTGCTGGACTTTGAGTGGTTATACCAGAATGATGCCTGCAGGTTTAGGTATCATCTTGGTATCATTCTTTTCAGCCAGCGGTCAGCTTTCATGTAAAAGCAATCCTAGTGGCTAATTAGCCTCTAGACTGCTTTTACAAGCAGTGGGAGGAAATCCTCCCCCCACCGTCTTCCATGTTTTTCTCTGGCTCTCCTGTCCCAACAGAGAACCTGAGAATGCAGCCGGTGATTCAGCCAGCTGACCATAGAGGTGATCAGAGACCAGAGTGGCTCCAAACATCTCTATGTCCTAAGAAACCGGAAGCTACGAGCATCTCATGACTTAGATTTCGCCGGATGTAAACAGCGCCATTGGGAAATTGGGAAAGCATTTTGTCACACCAATCTTGGTGTGGTCAGATGCTTTGAGGGCAGAGGAGAGATCTAGGGTCTAATAGACACCATTTTTTTCAAAAAAGAGTACCTGTCACTACCTATTGCTATCATAGCGGATATTTACATTCCCTGAGATAACAATAAAAATTATTAAAAAAAAATAAAAACGAAAGGAACAGTTTAAAAATAAGATAAAAAAATCAAAAAAATAATAAAGAAAAAAAAAAAAAAAGCACCCCTGTCCCCCCCTGCTCTCGCGCAAAGGCGAACGCAAGCGTCGGTCTGGCGTCAAATGTAAACAGCAATTGCACCATGCATGTGAGCTGTCACCACGAACGTCAGATCGAGGGCAGTAATTTTAGCAGTAGATCTCCTCTGTAAATCTAAAGTGGTAACCTGTAAAGGCTTTTAAAGGCTTTTAAAAATGTATTTAGTTTGTCGCTACTGCACGTTTGTGCGCAATTTTAAAGCATGTCATGTTTGGTATCCATTTACTCGGCCTAAGATCATCTTTTTTATTTCATCAAACATTTGGGCAATATAGTGTGTTTTAGTGCATTAAAATTGAAAAAAGTGTGTTTTTTACCAAAAAAATGCGTTTGAAAAATCACTGCGCAACTACTGTGTGAAAAAAAAAATTAAACACCCACCATTTTAATCTGTAGGGCATTTGCTTTAAAAAAAATATATAATGTTTGGGGGTTCAAAGTAATTTTCTTGAAAAAAAAAAAATTTTTTCATGTAAACAAATAGTGTCAGAAAGGGCTTTGTCTTCAAGTGGTTAGAAGAGTGGGTGATGTGTGACATAAGCTTCTAAATGTTGTGCATAAAATGCCAGGACAGTTCAACCCCCCCCCAAATGACCCCATTTTGGAAAGTAGACACCCCAAGCTATTTGCTGAGAGGCATGTTGAGTCTATGGAATATTTTATATTGTGACACAAGTTGCGGGAAAAAAACACTTTTTTTTTTTGCACAAAGTTGTCACTAAATGATGTATTGCTCAAACATGCCATGGGAATATGTGAAATTACACCCCAAAATACATTCTGTTGCTTCTCCTGAGTACGGGGATACCACATGTGTGAGACTTTTTGGGAGCCTAGCTGCGTACGGGACCCCGAAAAACAAGCACCGCCTTCAGGCTTTCTAAGGGCGTAAATTTTTGATTTCACTCTTCACTGCCTATCACAGTTTCGGAGGCCATGGAATGCCCAGGTGGCACAAAACCCCCCAAATGACCCCATTTTGGAAAGTAGACACCCCAAGCTATTTGCTGAGAGGTATAGTGAGTATTTTGCAGACCTCGCTTTTTGTCACAAAGTTTTCAAAATTGAAAAAAGAAAAAAAAAATTTTTCTTGTCTTTCTTCATTTTCAAAAACAAATGAGAGCTGCAAAATACTCACCATGCCTCTCAGCAAATAGCTTGGGGTGTCTACTTTGGGGTCATTTGGGGGGGGGGGGTTGTGCTATCTTGGCATTTTATGGCCTTCAAAACTGTGATAGGTAGTGAGGAGTGAATCAAAAATTTCGCCCTTAGAAATCCTGAAGGCGGTGATTGGTTTTCGGGGCCCCGTACACGGCTAGGCTCCCAAAACGTCCCACACATGTGGTATCCCCGTACTCAGGAGAAGCAGCAGAATGTATTTTGGGGTGTAATTCCACATATGCCAATTCCATGTTTGAGCAATATATCATTTAGTGACAACTTTGTACAAAAAAAAAATAATTGTCACTTTCCCGCAACTTGTGTCAAAATATAAAATATTCCATGGACTCAACATGCCTCTCAGCAAATAGCTTGGGGTGTCTACTTTCCATGGATTTTGTTGTCGGAATGTCCGATCAATGTCCGACCGTGTGTACAGGGCATTACTGTTACATCTGCAGGTTAGCTTGTGCTGCTGAAAAATGACACACTTAAAGGGGTTGTAAAAGTAAACATTTTTTCACCTTAATGCATTCTATGCATTAAGGTGAAAAAACTTCCGACAATACCGCCGCCCCCAGCCCCCCCGTTTTACTTACCTGACCCTTCGAAAGTCAGCTGCTCGCTCCCGACATCCATTTCGCCTCTCAGCCTGGCCGCTGATTGGCTACAGTGGATGGATTGAAAGCAGCGCAGCCATTGGCTCGCGCTGCTGTCAATCACATCCAATGACGCGGCGCGCCGGGGGGCGGGGCCGAGTGATACAGTGAGCGGCTATAGCCGCCGGCTGTATCACGGGAGCGCGCCCGCAAGAACTAACCACCATGCGAGGGAGCTCGCATTAAGGTGGTTAGTTCTTGCGGGGAGGAGCTAAAACAGCTGCCGAGGGACCCCAGAAGAGCAGGTTCAGGGCCACTCTGTGCAGAACGAGCTGCACAGTGAAGGTAAGTATAACATGTTTGTTATTTTTTTTAAAAAAAACATTACCTTTACAACCCCTTTAAGTCAGCCATACATGGGTTGAATTCCGAAATAATTTTCTTTGGAAAATCGTATCTATAAATTTTTGATTTGAATTTCGCACCATTGGTGGGCCGCAGTAACGGATTTGAGTGATCGGGCATGTTGGAATTATTTAGAAAAACAAATGAATTTCTAATCAATGATGGGAGAATCCTACAAGAAATATAATCGAGAAAAAAATGTGCATGAGCTGTGACCTAGAGAGAAGAGAAGATTTCCAGCTACGAAAATTCTTTTCTGAAGCAACATGAGGTGAAATTGAAGGCTTGGTTGGTCAAATTTCGAGATCGATTTTGGCACCATATGGTCACAGAATGCACAAAATTTCTGACTATGGCCTGCATTACTGGCAGAATCACCAGGTGAAAATAAAGGACAGAAAGCCTAAAAAGCAAATTAACCACTTGACTTCCAGAGGATTTGCCATAAAATTTATGAATTTTTTTTCCTCCACAATAGAGCTTTATTTTGGTGGTATTTGATCACCTCTGAAATTTTTATTTTTTGTGATATATGACAATATTGAAAAATTAATAAAATTAAAAAAAAGATATATATTAACTTATCCAATATATATATATTTTTTTAAATTACATTTCTTCATAAATTTAGGCCAATATGTATTCTGCTACAAGTTTTTGTTAAAAAAAAATCCCAATAAGCGTATATTGATTGGTTTATGTGAACATTTTAGTGTCTACAAACTATGGGATATATTTATGGAATTTTTTTTTTTATACTAGTAATGGTGGCGATCAGCGACTTATAGTTAGCGACAATTGGACACTAACTGACACTTTTGACACTTTTGCGGGAACCAGTCACACTAATACAGTGATTAGTGCTAAAAATGTGCACTGTCACTGTAATAGTGACACTAGCTGGGAAGGAGTTAAACATCTAGGACAATCAAAGGGTTAATTGTGTGCCTAGTCAGTGTTTTTGTGTACTGTGTTATGTATTTTTACTAAGACAAGAGATGGATTTTATTTCCTGCTTTGCATGAACACAAAATCCATTCCTTTCCCCCTATCAAAACTGAGATCTGCCTTGTTTATTTAGGCAGATCTCAGTTCTGTGTGTATTACCAACAGTCGGGGGGTGCCGGCGGACATCCATTGCCCAGCACCCGCAGATCGGCTTCTGCTGTGAATAGACACAGCAGAAGCGGCCTCTGGCGACACGTGCATGCCTGCCCTGTAGGCGGAAGTGCAGAATCACTAATGTATACATGATTCTGCACAGGAGAGCCACCCTGTGCACCCTGAGAAAGTATCCTGTTCTCTTTGTATTGCTTCTTTTGTGTGAAATGACTGGTGTTCCTGCCATTCACCTCTAGGGATGAGCTTCGAGTTCGAGTCAAACTCATGTTCGACTCGAACATTGGCTGTTCGCAAGTTCGCCGAACAGCGAACAATTTGGGGTGTTCGCGGCATTCGAATGCCGCGGAACACCCTTTAAAAGTCTATGGGAGAAATCAAAAGTGCTAATTTTAAAGGCTTATATGCAAGTTATTGTCATAAAAAGTGTTTGGGGACCTGGGTCCTGCCCCAGGGGACATGGATCAATGCAAAAAAAAGTTTTAAAAACGGCCGTTTTTTCAGGAGCAGTGATTTTAATAATGCTTAAAGTCAAACAATAAAAGTGAAATATCCCTTTAAATTTCGTAGCTGGGGGGTGTCTATAGTATGCCTGTAAAGGGGTGCATGTTTCCCGTGTTTAGAACAGTGTGACAGCAAAATGACATTTCGAAGGAAAAAAGCCATTTAAAACTACTCGCGGCTATTGCATTGCCGGTCAGACAATACACATAGAAGTTCATGGATAAAAACGGCATGGGAATTCCCCACAGGGGAACCCTGAACCAAAATTAAAAAAAAAAAAAATGACGTGGGGGTCCCCCTAAATTCCATACCAGGCCCTTCAGGTCTGGTATGGATATTAAGGGGAACCCCTGCCAAAATGTAAAAAAAAAAAAATGACGTGGGGGTCCCCCTAAATTCCATACCAGACCCTTCAGGTCTGGTATGGATTTTAAGGTGAACCCTGTGCCAAAAAAAAAAAAACGGCGTGGGGTCCCCCCAAAAATCCATACCAGACACTTATCCGAGCACGCAACCTGGCAGGCCACAGGAAAAGAGGGGGGGGCGAGAGAGCGCCCCCCCCTCCTGAACCGTACCAGGCCACATGCCCTCAACATTGGGAGGGTGCTTTGGGGTAGCCCCCAAAACACCTTGTCCCCATGTTGATGAGGACAAGGGCCTCATCCCCACAACCCTGGCCGGTGGTTGTGGGGGTCTGCGGGCGGGGGGCTTATCGGAATCTGGAAGCCCCCTTTAACAAGGGGACCCCCAGATCCCGGCCCCCCCCTGTGTGAAATGGTAAAACTGTCAAAAATGTTAAAAATGACAAGAGACAGTTTTTGACAATTCCTTTATTTAAATGCTTCTTCTTTCTTCTATCTTCCTTCATCTTCTTCTTCTTCTTCTGGTTCTTCTGGCTCTTCTGGTTCTTCCTCCGGTGTTCTCGTCCAGCATCTCCTCAGCAGCGTCTTCGATCTTCTTCTCCTCGGGCCGCTCCGCACCCATGGCATGGGGGGAGGCTCCTGCTCTTCTCTTCATCTTCTTCTCTTCTTCTTCATCTTCTTCTTTTCTTCTCTTCTTCTCTTCTTCTCTTCTTCATTTTCTTCTCCGGGCCGCTCCACATCCATGCCAGCATGGAGGGAGGCTCCCGCTGTGTGACGGCTTCTCCTCATCTGACGGTTCTTAAATAACGGGGGCGGGGCCACCCGGTGACCCCGCCCCCCTCTGACGCACGGGACATGACGGGACTTCCCTGTGGCATTCCCCGTGACGTCACAGGGAAGTCCCGTCAAGTCACCGTGCGTCAGAGGGGGGCGGTGTCACCGGGTGGCCCCGCCCCCCGTTATTTAAGAACCATCAGACGAGGAGACGCCGTCACACAGCGGGAGCCTCCCTCCATGCCAGCATGGATGTGGAGCGGCCCGGAGAAGAAAATGAAGAAGAGAAGAAGAGAGGAAAATAAGAAGATGAAGAAGAAGAAGATGAAGAAGAGAAGAAGATGAAGAGAAGAGCGGGAGCCTCCCCCCATGCCATGGGTGCGGAGCGGCCCGAGGAGAAGAAGATAGAAGACGCCGCGGAGGAGATGCTGGGCGAGAACGCCGGAGGAAGAACCAGAAGAAGAAGAAGTAGATGAAGGAAGATAGAAGAAAGAAGAAAGAAGAAGCATTTAAATAAAGGAATTGTCAAAAACTGTCTCTTGTCATTTTTAACATTTTTGACAGTTTTTTAGTGAAATGGTACAAGTACCATTTCACACGGGGGGGCCGGGATCTGGGGGTCCCCTTGTTAAAGGGGGCTTCCAGATTCCGATAAACCCCCTGCCCGCAGACCCCCACAACCACCGGCCAGGGTTGTGGGGATGAGGCCCTTGTCCTCATCAACATGGGGACAAGGTGTTTTGGGGGGCTACCCCAAAGCACCCTCCCAATGTTGAGGGCATGTGGCCTGGTATGGTTCAGGAGGGGGGCGCTCTCTCGTCCCCCCTCTTTTCCTGCGGCCTGCCAGGTTGCGTGCTCGGATAAGGGTCTGGTATGGATCTTTGGGGGGGACCCCACGCCGTTTTTTTTAAATTTTTGGCGCGGGGTTCCCTTAAAATCCGTACCAGATCTGAAGGGTCTGGTATGGAATTTAGGGGGACCCCCACGTCATTTTTTTTTTTAATTTTGGCCGGGGTTCCCCTTAATATCCATACCAGACCTGAAGGGCCTGGTATAGAATTTAGGGGGACCCCGAGGTCATTTTTTTTTTTTAATTTTGGTTCGGGGTTCCCCTGTGGGGAATTCCCATGCCGTTTTTATCAATGAACTTCTATGTGTATTGTTGGACCGGCAATGCAATAGCTGCGAGTAGTTCTAAATGGCTTTTTTCCTTCGAAATGTCATTTTGCCTTTAAACTGTTCTAAACACGGGAAACATGCGCCCCTTTACAGGCATACTATAGGCACCCCCCCAGCTATGAAATTTAAAGGGATATTACACTTTTATTGTTTGACTTTAAGCATTATTAAAATCACTGCTCCTGAAAAAACGACCGTTTTTAAAACTTTTTTTTGCATTGATCCATGTCCCCTGGGGCAGGACCCAGGTCCCCAAACACTTTTTATGACAATAACTTGCATATAAGCCTTTAAAATTAGCACTTTTGATTATTCATGTTCATTTCCCTCAGACTTTAACAGTGTTCGCATGTTCGAACGAACTTTTTTCCTGTTCGCATGTTCTGGTGCGAACCGAACAGGGGGGTGTTCGACTCATCCCTATTCACCTCCAATGACCAGACTTGTCCTGACACGCCCCCTCTGCATGGCCTGTCACTGGCAAGATCTGTGTACTGCTGCTTCTCCTCCCCCCAGATCTTAGACCCCTTTCACACTGGGGGCGCTTTTCAGGCGTTTCAGTGCTAAAAATAGCGCTGGTAAAGGGCCTCTAAAGCCACCCCAGTGTGAAAGCCTGAGTGCTTTCACGCCAGGACGATGTGCTGGCAGGACGGGGAAAAAAAGTCCTGCAAGAAGCATTGGGATGGTGTGGGAGCGGTGTATACACCTCTCCTAAACTGCCCCTGCCTTTGAAACCAATGCGCCTGCAAAGCGATTCGGCAGCAGAGCTTTGCGGACACTTTTAACCCTTTATTCGGCTGCTAGCGGGGGTTAGAAGCGACGCTATAACAGCGGTAAAGCCCCACTAAATCTAGCGGGGCTTTACCGATGACACCCCTCCCCCCGCCCCAGTATGAAAGTAGCCTTATGCAGCTCAGAACAGAGGGAATGTGATCACTTTTAAAAAAGTGAAAAAAAAGGTATTTATAATATTTGTTTAAAGCTATAAAAAAATCTTTTGCATTTAATTTCTATTTTAAACTGAATGGATTATTTTACAAGGTGATCTTTTACAATCACTTTAATCATGCTTTAAGCAATTGCTACTTTATAGCGGATGGATATTTCCTCTAAATATAAGAATCTTATAAAATGTGTCATATAGTTACTTGCAACACTGTGACAAAACTCCTTCCTATAAATCTTTTACAATCATATATGTTGCAATTATGGTAATTGTACTCTATCTGCAAAAAACTGCTAGTGCTTTGTAATCCCATGTTTACTAATCAACTATGATTATCCCAAAAAATAAATGCACATAATACAATCGTGTGCGTGTGTATAAATAGTGACCGTGCTCTGAAAGTGCTTCAATATATTGCAACAACCAAGAAAGTATGAAGTGCTATCTGTGCTACCGCTGTGCGCTTTTAAACTACAAATCGGTGGTCTGTTCAGAAATGCAAACAATTAACCACTTCAGCCCCAAGCCTATTTTTCAAACTTGTTTACATGTTGAAATCTTTTTTTTTGTTTTGCTAGAAAATGACTTAGAACCCCCAAACATTATATATATATATTTTTTCTAACACCCTAGAGAATAAAATGGAGATCATTGCAATACTTTCTGTCACACCGTATTTGTGCAGCAGTCTTACAAGCGCACTTTTTTGGTAAAAAATACACTTTTCTGAGTTACAGAGGAGATCTAGGGCTAGAATTATTACTCTCGCTCTAACGATTGCGGCGATACCTCACATGTGTCGTTTGAACCCTGTTTTCATATGCGGGCGCTACTCACGTATGCGTTCGCTTCTGCACGTGAGCTCGGCAGGACAGGGCACGTTTAAAAAAAAATTTCTTATTTATTTTGCCATTTATTTTTTATTTTTACATTTTTAAAAGCATGACAGGACCTCTTAAATATGAGCTCTGGGGTCAAAAAGAAAAAGGTGTTGGGGGCATCGGCGGTAAAGCGCCGCTTTACAATCGTTTTAGCGGCGCTATTCGGCCACTAGCGGGGCGCTTTTAACCCCGGCTAGTGGCCGAAAAAGGGTTAAAACAGCCCGCAAAGCGCCTCTGCAGCGGTGCTTTGCCAGGCAAGGACAGGAGTGCAGAGTTGTGCCTTGGCACAGTAGATCCGGTCTGAGAGGCAGGGACACTGAGTCTCAATAACTGAGGAGTGTCAGGAGAGAAAACCATGGCCTGTTGGGCCAGAACGGAATTACTGCTATGACTTTCACTTTCTCTGTTCTGAGTCTGCGGAGAAACTGCAGTATCACCTGTACCAGAGGAAAGGCGTAAGCCACCTGAACCTCCACTGGTCCTTCAGAGCCTTGATCCCATATGCCTGGTCAACTTGCAAATTGCATGGGGATGCAAAGAGATCCACTTCTGGAGACACTCCCAGGGTCAGAAGCCACTCGAACACCTCTTTGTGAAGAGACCACTCGTTCATTTGAACACGAGAGAGGAAGTCAGTCTGTACATTCTGGATTCCAGGGATGTAGACAGCTGAGATGTTGGACAAGTTCCTCTGAGCCCAGTTCATGATTGGCTCCATTTCCCTTAGCAGGGACCAGCTGCGGGTTCCACCTTGTTTCCTTATGTAGGCCACCGCGGTCGTATTGTCCAACCTGAGCACCACTTAAGAGTTCTTCGTTAGATGATGGAATGCTAGAAGTGCCTGAAAGGAAGCCTGAAGTTCCATGATGTTGGACACAATCCCTAGAGAAGGAGTAATCCATCTGCCTTGTGCTACTTCCGACAGGCAATGAGCGCCCCAGCCCCGGTTGCTGGCATCTGATGTTATCGTGACCCACGTGATGGGAACTATTGAGTGACAATTGCAAAGGTTTTTACCTTGGAGCCACCAAGGTAGAGACCCTTTCATAACTGGAGTAAGGTGAATGCGCTGACTCTTGCTGTTGGAACTCCATTGTTGAAGGAAACCTTTCTGGAAGGACCATGTGTGCCAGTGAGCCCACTTTACCATGGGAAAGGTTGCTGCCATGGTGCCAATCACTTTCAGACACTGGAGAGTGGAGAGATGAGACGAAGTGAGGGCTGAGCGGATTCTTTCCCGGATTACTACAATCTTCTCCTCGGGCAGAGAGAGAGAGTGCCCTCCACCGTGTTGAAGAGAGCACCTAGAAACACGAGGGACTGTGTGGGTTCCAGGTGACTCTTCTCCAGATTCAGGGGCCACCTGAACTCTTGAAGAGTGGAGATGACCAGGCTCCTGTGCTCTAAAAGTTGACTCTTGTCTTGAGCTAGGAGAAGGAGATAGTTTAGGTCAGTGATGGCGAACACGTGGCACGCGTGCCGCTACCGGCACGTCGAGCCGTCTCTGTGGGCACGCCGAGACAATTCAGAAATTACACTGTCAAATCGTCTACACCGCGCCCGCGAACTACATCTCCCATAGTTCTCTGGGGCTATCAGTGATGTGTCCGAGTGGGCATGACGCACGCGCCAAACGAGAGCGCTGAAGCCACGCCCCCCATTCTCTTTATCTGACATCTCTTCATCTGACGTTCCCTGCCGACGCACCTGTGGGAAATCTCTTCATCGATTTAAAGATACCTTTGCTGGGCATTTTCAAAGATGCCTTGGCTGGGCATTTTTAAAGATGCCTTGGCTGGTCATTTTCAAAGATGCCTTGGCTGGGCATTTTCAAAGATGCCTTGGCTGGGCATTGGTTAAGTTGCCTTTGCTGGGCATTGGTAAAGACGCCTTTGCTGGGCATTGGTAAAGATGCCTTGGCTGGGCATTGGTAAAGATGCCTTGGCTGGGCATTGGTAAAGATGGCTTGGTTGGGCATTGGTAAAGATGGCTTGGCTGGGCATTTTCAAATACATGCAAGTGTACAGTTGTTTTTTTTTTTTTTCAATAAAAAAAAATGTTTAATGGAAAGCTCTGTTATTGTGTTTTTCTTTTTAAACAAAAGCTGTTAATTAGTTTGGACAACTGTACGAGTTGTTTTTTTGTAAACTAAAACCTCGGTATTCAGGTTTAATTGCAGTGTTGGCACTCTGAAAAAAATAAGTCGTTTTGTGTTGCAGTTTGGGCACTCGGGCTCAAAAAGGTTCGCCATCACTGGTCTAGGTAGTGATGAAGACGAACCCCTTGAACCTTGGAGAAAACACGAGGAGATGTTGTTAGACCAAAGGGAAGACAGGTAAATTGTGACAAAAGTGCTAATTGTCTACTGCAAAGTGGAGAAACTGTTGGAAGTAGGCTGCCACCGGCATGTGGAAGTAGGCATCTTTCAGATCGATTGACACCAACCAGTCTCCTGGATATACCGACTGCTGGATTATTAGTGAAGACTCCATCTTGAAATTTTCTTTTCAAATGAAGCAGTTGAGATGTGTCAGGTAGAGGCGGCTGTAGGCTTTGTGAGGCCTTAGGCAAATCTGAGACATGAGGCTCCATTCACATCCATAATGGGAAAAATAATTCAAGCGATAAAAATTAACTGTGTAAATTGCATATATTAAGAGTTTTAAATTCTATGAACTATGAATTTACCGTTTATAGAATTTTCTCTAACCAATTCTTCTGTAATCAAATATATATATATATATATATATATATATATATATATATATATATATATATATATATATATATTATATATTACATGCATATTTATCAATTTACATGAAAGTCAGGTTAATATACCCGAACCAGCACAGAGTTCCCCCATATATCAGATTCTGCAGGATTCCCCCTTACAGAGCAAGGGAACTCTGATATAAAGGGGAATGCTGGGGATCATGATCTAAGGGGGAACCTGCAAACTTTGGTGTAAAGGGGAACTCTAATGTAAGGGAGGGAGGGAGTCCACTGCATTCCCCTTTACATCAGAGGTCCAATTTGCATTTGAAATGCAAACTCTAATGTGGAGGGGGCTCTGGAGCACCTTCCGCAGAGTGAGAGAGTGAGAGAGTTGCAGACATGATACAGGAGATGGTCAGAGACTGCAGACATGATACGGGAGATGATCAGAGACTACAGACATGATACAGGAGATGGTCAGAGACTACAGACATGATACAGGAGATGGTCAGAGACTACAGACATGATACAGGAGATGGGCAGAGACTGTGCTGACATACTACAGGAGATGATCAGAGACTGCAGACATAGTACAAGAAATGATCAGAGATTGCAGACATGATACAAGAGATGGTCAGAGACTGCAGACATGGTACAAGAGATTGTCAGAGACTGCAGACATGGTACAAGAGATGGTCAGAGACTGCAGACATGATACAGGAGATGGTCAGAGACTGCAGACAGGATACAAGAGATGGTCAGAGACTGTGCTGACATATTACAGGAGATGATCGGAGACTGCAGACATAGTACAAGAGATGGTCTGAGACTGCAAACATGGTATAAGAGATGGTCAGAGACTGCAGACATGGTACAAGAGATGGTCAGAGACTGCAGACATGATACAGGAGATGGTCAGAGACTACAGACATGATACAGGAGATGGTCAGAGACTACAGACATGATACAGGAGATGGTCAGAGACTACAGACATGGTACAAGAGATGGTCAGAGACTGCAGACATAGTACAAGAGATGGTCAGAGACTGCAGACAAGGTACAAGAGATGGTCAGAGACTGCAGACATGGTACAAGAGATGGTCAGAGACTGCAGACATGATACAGGAGATGGTCAGAGAATGCAAACATGATACAGGAGATGGTCAGAGACTGCAGACATGATACAAGAGATGGTCAGAGACTGTGCTGACATAATACAGGAGATGATCAGAGACTGCAGACATAGTACAAGTGATGATCAGAGACTGCAGATGTGATACAAGAGATGGTCAGAGGCTGCAGACATGATACAAGAGATCAGTGGCGGCTGGTGCTCACAATTCTTGGGGGGGTGCAAACAAACTGAAAAATTCTAAAAAAAAACAAAAAAAAAATCAATTGCAGCCACTGTGCCCATCAAATGCAGCCACTGTGCCCATCAAATGCAGCCACTGTTCCATGAACTGCAGCCACTGTGCCATGAAATGCGGCCACTGTGCCCATCAAATGCAGCTACTGTGCCCACCATATAGATGTCACCCCCTTTGTGGCAGACAGCATCTGTTTGATTGGGGGGAGGATATGTGCTAGGGGGACTTTGGGAAGGGAGAAGACATATGCTGGGGGGGTGGATTTCATATCCAAGCCCCCTTGTAGCACAAGTCCTAAAGTGCCCCCTAGCACACAGTGGTGTCACTAGGGTTGGTGTCGCCTGGTGCACATGGTGTCACCCCCCCTGCACTTAGCAGGCTAGTGCCACAATGGATAGAGCATGGATGGGATTGAGGGGGGGGGAATAGAGCTGGAATGGGATCGGGGGATGGATGGAGCTGGGATGGGATCGGGGTGGTAGATGAAGCCAGAATGGGATCGAGGGGATGGAGGGAGCCAGGATGGGATCGGGGGGTGGAGGGAGCTGGGATGGGATTGGGGTGGGGTGGATGGAGCTGGGATTGGATCGGGGGGGTGGATGGAACAGGGATGGTATGGGAGGATGGATGGAGCTGGGATGGGATTGGGGTGGGGTGGATGGAGCTGGGATTGGATCGGGGGGGTACTCTGATATAAAGGATTGGATCGGGGGGGCAAGGGAACTCTGATATAAAGGGGAATGCTGGGGATCATGATCTAAGGGGGAACCTGCAAACTTTGGTGTAAAGGGGAACTCTAATGTAAGGGAGGGGGAGGAGCTCTGGTGACCAAAGATTACCTTTATATCAGAGTCCACTGCATTCCCCTTTACATCACAGAGCTCCAGTTTGCATTTGAAACGCAAACTCTAATGTGGAGGGGGCTCTGGAGCACCTTCCGCAGAGTGAGAGAGTGAGAGAGTTACAGACATGATACAGAGACTGCAGACATGATACAGGAGATGGTCAGAGACTGCAGACATGGTACAAGAGATGGTGAGATACTGCAGACATGATACAGGAGATGGCCAAAGACTGCAGACATGATACAAGAGATGGTCAGAGACTGCAGACATGATACAGGAGATGGTCAGAGACTACAGACATGATACAGGAGATGGTCAGAGACTACAGACATGATACAGGAGATGGTCAGAGACTACAGACATGGTACAAGAGATGGCCAGAGACTGCAGACATAGTACAAGAGATGGTCAGAGACTGCAGACAAGGTACAAGAGATGGTCAGAGACTGCAGACATGGTACAAGAGATGGTCAGAGACTGCAGACATGATACAGGAGATGGTCAGAGACTGCAGACATGATACAGGAGATGGTCAGAGACTGCGGACATGATACAGGAGATGGTCAGAGACTGCAGACATGATACAAGAGATGGTCAGAGACTGTGCTGACATACTACAGGAGATGATCAGAGACTGCAGACATAGTACAAGAAATGATCAGAGATTGCAGACATGATACAGGAGATGGTCAGAGACAGCAGACATGGTACAAGAGATGGTCAGAGACTGCAGACATGGTACAAGAGATGGTCAGACACTGCAGACATGATACAGGACAGGAGATGGTCAGAGACTGCAGACATGATACAGGAGATGGTCAGAGACTGCAGACATGATACAAGAGATGGTCAGAGACTGTGCTGACATACTACAGGAGATGACCAGAGACTGCAGACATAGTACAAGAGATGATCAGAGACTGCAGATGTGATACAAGAGATGGTCAGAGGCTGCAGACATGATACAAGAGATCAGTGGCGGCTGGTGCTCACAATTCTTGGGGGGGATGCAAACAAACTGAAAAATTCGGAAAAAAAAAACAAAAAAAAATCAATTGCAGCCACTGTGCCAATCAAATGCAGCCACTGTGCCATGAAATGCAGCCACTGTGCCCATCAAATGCAGCTACTGTGCCCACCATATGGATGTAACCCCCTTTGTGGCAGACAGCATCTGTTTGATTGGGGGGAGGATATGTGCTAGGGGGACTTTGGGAGGGGAGAAGACATGTGCTGGGGGGTGGATTTCATATCCAAGCCCCCTTGTAGCACAAGTCCTAAAGTGCCCCCTAGCACACAGTGGTGTCACTAGGGTTGGTGTCACCTGGTGCACATGGTGTCACCCCCCCTGCACTTAGCAGGCTAGTGCCACAATGGATAGAGCATGGATGGGATTGAGGGGGGGATAGAACTGGAATGGGATCGGGGGATGGATGGAGCTGGGATGGGATCGGGGTGATAGATGAAGCCAGGATGGGATCGAGGGGATGGAGGGAGCCAGGATGGGATCGGGAGGTGGAGGGAGCCGGGATGGGATTGGGGTGGGGTGGATGGAGCTGGGATTGGATCGGGGGGTGGATGGACCCGGGATGGGATTGGGGTGGGGTGGATGGAACAGGGATGGTATGGGGGGATGGATGGAGCTGGGATTGGATCGGGGGGGTGGATGGAACCGGGATGGAATTGGGGTGGAATGGATGGAGCCGGGATGGGATTGGGGTGGGTGGATGGAGCCGGGATGGTGTGGGGGGATGGATGGAGCTGGGATTGGATCGGGGGGATGGATGGAGCCGGGATGGGATTGGGGTGGGGTAGATGGAGCCAGGATGGTATGGGGCATGGATGGAGCCGGGATGGGACTGAGGTGGATGGAGCCAGGATGGGATTGGGGTGGGGTGGATGGAGCCGGGATGGTATGGTTGGATGGATGGAGCCGGGATGAGATTGGGGTGGGGTGGATGGAGCCGGGATGCTATGGTTGGATGGATGGACCTGGGATGGAATTGGGGTGGATGGAGCCGGGATGGTATGGGGGGATGGATGGAGCTGGGATTGGATCATGGGGGTGGATGGAGCCGGGATGGGATTCTGGTGGAATGGATGGAGCCGGGATGGGATTGGGGTGGGGTGGATGGAGCCGGGATGGTATGGGGGGATGGATGGAGCTGGGATTGGATTGGGGAATGGATGGAGCCGGGATGGGATTGAGGTGGGGTAGATGGAGCCGGGATGGTATGGGGGATGGATGGAGCCAGGATGGGATTGGGGTGGATGGAGCTAGGATGGGATTGGGGTGGGGTGGATGGAACCGGGATGGTATGGGGGAGCCGGGATGGGATTGGGGTGGGGTGGATGGAGCCAGGATGGTATGGTTGGATGGATGGAGCCGGGATGGGATTGGGGTGGGGTGGATGGAGCCGGGATGGTATGGGGGGATGGATGGAGCCGGGATAGTATGGGGGATGGATGGAGCTGGGATGGTATGGGGGATGGATATCCTCTCCCCCAAATCACTCCAACTGAACTCTTTGCTTGCCCCCCCTCCCCTCCAAGACTCACTTTTAGATTGCACAGACCTCAGACCAGTGCGCTCTCGGTACAGTGGTGTGACTCCTTCCCTCCTCCTCCTCTGTGCACAGGAAAACATCACAGCACAGGAGGAGGAGGGTCAGGTTCAGTTTGCTCCGCTCCGCAGTGCACCGTGTGTGTCAGGAAGCTGGGAGACGCCGGCTCGACTGCAATGCACAGTGGAGTGGAGCTCGCGGCGTGCGGGAACGAAGACACCTCGCACACGCTGTGGGCATTGCGGGACTCTGATTTGCCGGACTCCGGGTCAAGAATGCAGGGCAGTCCCAGCGAATCATCAAGGTTGCGGTATGGGCAAATTAGGCGGACGCGAGGCCCCTAGGGGGCGAGGTCTAAGGCGACCGCCTAATTTGCCTAATTAGAGAGCCATCTCTGGTGTCAGGTCTATGACTGGTCTCCATGTGCCGTTCTTTTTCTGTACCATGAACAGAGGAGAATACATGCCCTTGCCTCGTTCACCATCTGGAACAGGGATGGCTGCGCCTTGCTGCAATAAAGAGCTTACGTAAGCTAATAGGATCTGCTTTTTTTCTTCTGAGCCAGGAAGAGTTGTAGCCATAAATCTGAGCTTGGGGTGCTGTTGAAGACCCAGGTGTGACCTGCGGAGACCGTTTTGACAGTCCAAAGGTCCAGGATTGAAGCCGCCCAGACATACTGAAAGCGGAACAGACGATCCCCCACCTGGCATGCCCGAGCAGGCCCGATCTCAAAAAGACTTAGTGGAATCCCGGTTGCCAGAGGACCCACCCTTTTGTGGGTTTTTTAAAAGAGGATTGTCTGTTTTTCCAAGATCTTGAAAACTCCTGGCCAGGCCTGTAACTGCGCACCTCCCTTGTGCGATTGGTGTTCTGTGTTCTTGGAAAGGGACGCCTCTGGTTCTGTAAATGCCTATCCTGAGGGAGGAACTCCGACTTGCCACCCGTGGCCCGGGTTATGGCACTGTTAAGCTTGTTGCCAAAAAGAGATGTGCCCTCAAAGGGTATTCTGCACCAAGCTTGCTTAGAAGCCGGATCCGCCAACCGGGGACAGAGCCATAAGGCACGATGGGCTTTGACCGCTGCCAACATAACCTGGGACACCAGGCGGATGACATCAATAGAAGCCTCCCCCAGAAAGGCGGATGCCAGTCTAATTTCTAGAGTAGGCGAGTTTTTGGCCACTTCACTGGAGATGCCTCTGAGGGACTCGTCCATGTTGTCCGACCATGATTCCAAGGCTTTTGAGACTGCGGCTAAGGCCAGAACTGGCTTACAGGCCATGCCCACTGTTAAGTAAATCCGCTTCAGATCGGAATCAATCCGTCTCTCCAAGGAATCCTTGAAGGAGACCGTATCTTCCAGAGGAAGAGTCACATACCTAACGAGTCTCATTAGTGCTGCGTCCACCAATAGGGCCGACTCAAGATGTTTAACCTCTTCTTGCTTGAAGGGATACAGTTTTTGCATTTTAGATTGCATAGATATCTTTCTGTCCATTTTACCCCATTCATCAGCGATAATGTCACCAACTTCAGTGAGGAAGGGAAAATATTGTTGAAAAATGTCCTCTGCTTAGGAGGGGAGGTTATAGGATCTTCAAAATTTTAGAGCATCCTTAACAGCTCTCACCAAAGAGGGAACCAGGGCGTATTCGAAGCCCATCCCCGGATCTTCTGCTTCCGACTTGCTATCCGAGGGAGGAACTGATGGATGGCTAGGCTGGGAAGACTCCCACATGGACCTGCCCCTCTCCTGATGAAGAGCCCAGAGGCTCCGGTGGGGGTTCACAAGGTTTGTTAGCTTCTCTCTCCTGCAGAGATTCTCACTACCTGTTTGATTAATGATTCAAGGTGCTGGTCTGCACCCTCCCTCTCCTTAACTGCTTTGGAGAAACAGCGGTCACAGAGAGACTCGCTGGCAGGGACCGGGGCCCACAATCACAACATGACTTTGCTCCCTTCGCTACTGCGGTGCCTGGATTTAGAGGAATACCTGTGGTGCCTGGAACCAGAAGAAGAGTGCCGGTGGTGCGATTTGGAAGACCCGCCCCTTCTGCAGGAACTGTGCTGTGGATCAGACCTAGAAGGGCTGTGGAGAGAAGAAAGAAAAGAGAAAAGCATATATTACTGCTAATGCCCTGTACCCCACTCTCTCCCCCCCCCAGCAGGCAGAACAACGGAAACAAACAAATGTCCCACATCCATACCTGCTGCGAGGGGGCTGGCCACCAGGAGGCAGTGAAGGGTCCATTGCTACTAGGCAGAGACTGCAGGTGGGAAAGCAAAAGGGTTAGACACCAGTAAAGGAATAATCAAACCCTTAAACACTAGTACCTACCTGGGGAAGCTGTAACAGATCCAGGGAAGTCGCCGTACAAGCCCACGGTCATTCCCGAGGCTCTGCAAACTTCCCCCTTTTTTAAAAGTGGCGCCGCATGATGTCACGGCAGTGCCATGCCTGAAAAGCTTGCACGCATGCGAGAAACAGGCCTCGCTTTAGTTTCCGCGGTCACGCATGCGCAGAGCAAACGGCGGAACCCGGAAGAGAGAGCACGGCGGCTGGAATGCAAATAAACCAGCCGCCATGCACAGGGCAACAAGCAGGAAGGAAAAACTCAGACATAGGCACAAGAGGTAAGACAAATAAAAGAAATACAAACACTCCTGCCATGAAGGTGACGTAAATCTTACCACCTCCTATGATCGATTAGGCCGAAGTCATTCCAAACACACATCGGACTTCAAAAGGCAGATAATGACACAACATCTAGGCAAACAGGCCAGCACACTCTTGTCTGACAGACTGACATGCTTCCAGTTTTTCAGCGCTACACTGCTTATACACTTCATACCCTGCTTAACAGACAAGGCTTATTGGAGGGACATGACACTATGTTGCTCGACCGATCCTGATCATAGGGGGGGTCATCTTCAGGTAGGAGAACCAACTACATGGTCCTACAGAGGAGGACAAAAAAGGAACAAGGCTGGTAGTCCAGAGCAAAGATTTATGGGAGAAGTGTCCTATAGGGTAATTATGGAGGCGGGGCTAACCATGCTGCCAGGAAAGCTGCAATTGATGTTCTCCTTCTGAAAATCCAAAAGACCAACTATCCCCAGCTTCACTACTTTGAGACACTTACCTGGAAATTAAACTTTTTCTGATGTTAATTTGCTGCATGCTTTTTTTTATTTAGAACTGTGGGGTCAATTGATTAACGTTTATCACATGTAATATTTGTGTTTTTATACAAAATGTCACATGCAATATTTTAAGGGTCAATTTACTACAGCTAAATTACTGCATTTGATGGGTATATACTGCAGATGTGGTAATTGGCTGCGGTATATATCATTAAAAAGAAAAGATACAATGTTACTTTAAAGTCAATTCACAAAAAAAAAAAAAAAAAAAAAGATTTAGCAGCAGTATTATTTACTGCTATTATATGTGACAGCTCCAGCTAAGGGATACTGGTTGTCAGGGAGCCAGCATCTTACCTATTGATGAGCTGATGGTTTGGTCCAAACCTAGGTTCAGACTAAACTTTGGTTGTTTGGGCAAATGGGTGAATGCCCAAACGTTTGCCATTTTGGCAGTTGCTGAAAATCATATATATAGAATCACTACCACTTCTACTGTATACATGACAGCATCTCAATGTCACAGGTTGCTAAGGAAGCAGTGGATCCTGGCACCCACTGCGTCCCTAGGAAACACTGACATTACCGGGAATCCCTGCCCACGTAACCAAAGGGCATTGACATTGACCAAATATGGTCTTGACCATTTTTGGTTAATAATGTCACCACTATCCCTGCCCCTTCACCTATATAGCTGACAGCTTTTTTTTTCCCGGCGAGTTGGCAGGCATCATGATTGACAATAGATTTTTAGAGAGACATTTTGGGGGGATTGTTTGGGTGTCTTTTATGATGTGAACCTGCATCAATAATGACGTGATTGGTGGTATCTGGGGACCCCCTTTTTGTTTCACTTCCCACTGCAGCCAAAGATCTGGTCTGTGATAAAATAGGGTATAAAAAATATAGAACTGCAAAATGGAAAAAAAATGATGTATGCACTAATTAATGCAATTTTTTTAGTGAATTGCCTGCTTCTGAGATACAGTAAATATTGCAAGTTATTTTAATACAAAAATTCAGGGAGCATTTAACGCTTAGTAAAAACATGTGTAAACTGAGCCAAGAGCTCCACCTTTAGGCTAAAAATCTGAATGCAATATTTTGTTTACCTAACTAAAAATGTACTTTATATATTTAAAAAAAAAATTTCAAGTCGTGACTATAATGAAGGAAAATAATACACAAAACCACTATGCATTGCCTTCATTTTTCAGTAGTTTAATGTGCCCATTTACTCAGGATGAATCGGTTCCTGTTGTACTGTACAATGGAAATTCATAGAGTATATCCTGCCACAATATTTTGGGAGTTGCTGCAGAAGGCCTGCAAAAGAAAACAATAATTGAAAAATGTAGTTAGCTGTCAGTTTGAGCTACAGTCTATTTGACAAACATGAGGCATCTTAGTCTCTGAACAGAACCTGGAAATTCTTAGGGGTGTATTTATAGAACATTTAAAGCCTAATCACAACCATGAATTTTTCCATCGGATATGTTGTCCATTGAAATAAATGGAAACGCAGCAAAACACATGTCATAATGCATTTACACAAGTTAACAAGGGTCGCATTGCATTTTTAAAAGATGTTGACAATGCACTTTGTAATAGGGGCTTATGTACACTAATGTGCTGCGGTAGCACGTTATGTACATTGGTGCATTGCACTGCTATTTTTGGTAATGGCACTTTCAATGTGCCTTAAAAACCCACGTGCACTGCTCAGTAGCCTGCTCTAATTTCACGCGTGTTGCTTTGTGATTCAGCCCCATCATATTTAATAGGCTGTTTAACCACTTACAGACCAGAAGATTTTCCCCCTTAATGACCAGGCCATTTTTTGTGATACGGCACTGTGTTGTTTTAACTGACAATTGCGCGGTCGTGCAAGGTTGTACCCAAACAAAACTGACGTCCTTTTTTTCGCACAAATAGAGCTTTCTTTTGGTGGTATTTGATCACCTCTGCGTTTTTATTTTTGCGCTATAAACAAAAAAAGAGCAACTATTTTGAAAAAAAACAATAATTTTTACTTTTTGCTATAATAAATATCCCCAATTTTTTTTTTTAAATTTGTGGCGTCATTAACCGCTTGCTGACCAGCCGCTACAGTTGTACCGCGGCAGAATGGCACGGCTGGGCGAAACGACGTTATGTAACGTCGCTTCGCCCTGTGGCCACTAGCCGATGCAAGTGCCCGGCGGTCACGATCACCGCCGGGCTTCCGCAATCGCCGCTGACAGACGTGGAACCGGGAAATGCACAGTTTCCGGTTCTCTGAGGGGAGAAAAGACAGATCGTCTGTTCATACAGAGTATGAACAGCAATCTGTCATCTCCCCTACATTGCCAGTGACATTTTTACAGTAATCAATGCATTTTTATAGCACGGATCGCATTGTATAAATCGCATTGATTGTATAAATGCCAATGGTCCCAAAACTGTGTCAAAATTGTCTGATGTGTCCGCCATAACGTCGCAGTCCCGATAAAAACCGCAGATCGCTGCCATTACTAGTAAAAAAAAAAAATTAATAATAAAAATGCCATAAAACTATCCCCTATTTTGTAGACACTATAATGTTTGCGCAAACCAATCAATATACACTTATTGCAATTTTTTTTTTTTTTTTACCAAAAATATATAGAAGAATACATATCAGCCTAAATTGAGGAAAAAATGTGTTTTTTTCTTTTCAAAAAATTGGGATATTTATTATAACAAAAACTACAAAATATTGTGGGTTTTTTTCAAAATTGTCGCTCTTTTTTTGTTTATAGCACAAAAAATAAAAAACCACAGAGGTGATCAAATATCACCAAAAGAAAGCTCTATTTGTGGGGAAAAAAGTACATAAATTTTGTTTTGGTACAACGTGCAGTTGTCAGTTAAAGCAATGCAGTGCCGTATCGCAAAAAATGGCCTGGTCAGGAAGGGGACAAATCCTTTCGGGGCTGAAGTGGTTAATGTAATGCATTTTAGGGTGTGCCCCCAAGTCTGATTTTGTTTGTATATTGTATGGGTCATGACCAGATCCCTTGGGCTGGAGCACCCCATCCCCTGCCATTGCCTCTTATTAGTGTCCAACTGTGTTATAGGAGGAGTCCTTTGATTCTCCCATATAGAGGAGTGTATTTCTCCCATGATTGAGAAGCAGGATCTTTCATTCTATGAATAGTGTAGGACCCACTGATATTGGGGTACTTTGACGCAGTAGTGGGCTTAAGCACTATATGGCCATATGGTGTGACCACATCCCCATATTTTTTGCTTATTTGCTGAATATGTTCAGGTGTTTTAAATGGCCTTGCAGGTTTAAATGTCATTTTTGTATGTGTGTGCTGTAATCTGATTTTCTGTTTGTATGGTCTTATAGCTGCACCCTCTTTAATGTAATGCATTTTAGGGTGTGCCCCCCAAGTCTGATTTTGTTTTGACTGTACGGCATGTGATGGCTCTATACGGCATTGTCAGATCCTGCCTCGCACATTGTATATTCTGCCCTCTCCCCCTGCAAAACAAAACTGTGTGAGCTGAATTGTCGCTGCAATTTATTGTTCTCTGAGATTTTAAGTTGAAAAGAACTAGAAATAACTTCTGATAAAGTAGATTATTAGGGATAATGTGACCCCAACACTTTCCCCCTCCCCTTTAAAGGCATCTTCACACAGCTGATTACTGCTATGTACAGAACGAGGCAGAATCTGACAGTCAGATTCTGTCTCCGCACTGTGCTCTATCGAATAATGCCTCCCCTGATTTACAATGCCTCCCATCGGATAGTGCATCCGACATTCTGCGCCTGCGCCATACGTAACGTCACTCCAGCTGGTCTCCCGATCTGGAGTGACATCATCTATGTGCATTTCATCGGAGGCATTATCCAACGGGAGGCATTATTGGATAGCACACCAGTCACAATCTCCTGACATGGAAATCTGCTTCCAATTCGCACTAGTGTGAACCCAGCTTGAGACACATGTACTAGGAATATTTGGTAAATGTCACAGTCACTGAGATCTATCTATCTATCTATCTATCTATCTATCTATCTATCTATCTATCTATCTATCTATCTATCTATCTATCTATCTATCTATCTATCTATCTATCTATCTCTGATACAGAAACTCTGGGTTTAGAAGTACAGCTCAGGGTTTATGACCTAAATGTCAAAGTTAGCTTCTAGCTTACTTGTAGTCGCATAGTCTTTTTTTTTAAATCAAAACAATTGTTTTGTTCCATTTTTATTATCTGTATGATATAAGGGGAGTGCAGGATAGATGACAGTACACAAGAGAAGACCTCGTGGTAGCCGCTTCCGGACCACCCACCGGATATATAATATGGTGGGGTGGCCCAGCTGCGAAAATCACGGACGTGTCCCTGATTTTGTGCACGCAGCGTAGGGAGTGCGTGCACCCCCGGGAGCCAATCAGTGGGTCTGGGAGCCACCATGGCCTCTGCGGCCCACCGATCATTCTGTGGAGAGACAGAACAGTGGTGTGCCTATGTAAACAAAGCAAAACGCTGGTCTGTCAGGGAGAAAAAGAGAGATCTTGTGTTTCAGCTAAGCTGAAACACGAGTTCTCTTTTCCTTCAGTGTATCCGTCCCCCACACAGTTAGAAAGCACCTCCCAGACATACATATAACCCTTTGATCACCCCTGGGGTTAACCCCTTCCCTGCCAGTGTCATTTATACTGTGACAGTGCATTTTTTTAGCACTGATCAAAGTACTGGTGACACTGGTCCCCAAAAAGTGTCACTTAGTGTCCAATTTGTCCGCCGCAATGTCACGGTCCCACTAAATATAGCTGATCGCCGTCAAAATTCCCTAAATATATGCCATATAGGGATACAGGAAGTGGGTAAAACCTTCCGGGGCTGAAGTGTTCAAGAACTGATTGTGTAGGGAGCCCTTTATTGGCCAGCCTGCCCCTGAGTACTTGTCCTGTGGGTAGTATCCTAAGGGTCAATGTATACATAGCTAGGGTGGGGTTTAGTTCCTATTTTCCATGGTTGGTCCCTTCAGAGGGGACACTATTATCTGGGGTAAGGACTCTGATGGAATAAGTGAGGATGTAGTCAGCAAGATATTGCACATGGGCTTTCCCCCTAGAAGGTAAAGCAAATTTTCTATTCTTTTTGTTGAGATATTTTCCAAGGCCTGATCGCAAGCACTGCAGCTTTTTTCATTGCTCAGGTAGTTAGGAGACATGAATTTCTCATTTACGAATAGGCCTGAGCCATGTTTTTACTGCTCTCCCTTAAGCTGTAAAAGCAGCAGAGGGAGGTGCACATATGCCATGGCTGTGATGCTTTGCAACATGGTGCAGCAAAAATGAACCTGTTGTTGCAGTACCACCTGCCAAACCTAACCCATGCAACTGAATAGGGATACCCCGCAACAGTATGCAATGCAAAAAACAAGTGTAGCACCCTCTAGGTAGGTAGGTAGGTAGGTGCAAGAGGTAGGATTTTCGTGCAGGGTAGGCAAATTTAGGCAGACCTGGCTTGAAGCCAGGCCTGTTTGTTTTGATCAAGGCTGGGCTGGGAGTGGCTCAGGGTAACAGCTTGTGACTCGCAGGCAGCATCACTGAGACCTCTGAGACCTCCCCCTTCTTTCCAGAAGAACCTGATGTAAGAGGTACTGTACTGGGGACACCTGAAGTAAGAGGCACTGTTGCTTGGTGACACAGATCACTCTGTAAGGAGGGCTCCACTGCTGCCAGCTGCTGAGGACACTGAAGTAAGGAGGGCTCTGTTGCTGGGGGATACAAATCTGTAAGGAGGGCTCCACTACTGGGGGACACCAGATGCAAAGGAGGGCTTTGCTGCCAGGGAACCAGATGTAAAGGAGTGCTCCACTGCTGGGGACACTAAATGTAACGGATGGCTCCACTGCTGGGGACACCAGATGTAAAGGAGGGCTCTGCTGCTGGGGACACTAGATGTAAGGAGGGGTTACACTGCCAGGGACACAGATCTGTAAGAAGGTAACAAGTATAGGCGCAACAACATAGAATTCATATATGACCCCAAATGCGCATTTACTAATACATGGATCTATCTAAGTATAAACCCATTAAATAAAGTGCTCAGTGGTCAATAGTCCATATAAAAAACACACACACAGAATGTATAGTCTCTGTGATGATACTGATGGAGGGATAAAAAACGTCCAAAGGAAACGCGCAGGGCTGCCGTCATGGTAGGAATGAAACCATATTCCTGGAACTGCAAAAGAACAAGTGGAGAGGCGCCTCTGGGTGCAGTGTTTTTTTTTAAATAAACTTTAATATCAAATATCAAATAAGATCAACTCACATTTGTTGAAAAAATTACAGGCATGGTATCAGATGTCATAATGACGCTCCCAGGACTGTGCCATATGCGATCCAAACTGTGGATGAAGACGGGATCTCTTCTGAATTATAATGAAGCCGGCTCCGGAAGGTCGCCTCAGAACGAGGCTTGGAACACAGAGGACAGCTGGCTGCAGGGGGATAGTGTCATAACAAGTGGACGCGTTTCGTGAGCATGCGCACTTGGGTGGACTGCAAGTCATGCTCCTTTCTCAACAAACAGACATGATCTGAATACCATAGAGGATGGATAAATAAGGAATGGGGAGGAGGCGGGGCAGAACCATTCCTTATTTATCCATCCTCTATGGTATTCAGATCATGTCTTTTCCTTTTTTATCCATCCTATGGTATTCAGATCATGACGCTATCCCCCTGCAGCCAGCTGTCCTCTGTGTTCCAAGCCTCGTTCTGAGGCGGCCTTCCGGAGCCAGCTCCAACATCATTCGGAAGAGTTCCCGTCTTCATCCACAATTCGGATCGCATATGGCACAGTCCTGGGAGCATCATTATGACATCTGATACCATGCCTGTAATTTTTTCAACAAATGTGAGTTGATCTTATTTGATATTAAAGTTTATTTGAAAAAAATTACTGCACCCAGAGGCGCCTCTCCACTTGATCTGTAAGGAGGGCTTCTGCTTCTGGGGGCACCTGATGTAAGGACGGACTCTGCTGGGTGCACCTAATGTAAGGACGGACTCTGCTGGGGGCACCTGATGTAAGGACGGACTCTGCTGGGGGCACCTGATGTAAGGACAGACTCTGCTGGGGGCACCTGATGACATCTGGTGGCAGGCAACGTGACAGATGACACGCTCAGGGGTCCAACTGATTCTGGATTATGGTGAGTTGAATGATTTCATTCTATATTACAATGTAATAATAGTAATAATGCGCTTCAATCATCCTGACACCACAACAACCATGGTGCTGGGATGATTGAAGCGCTAACACCAGGTGTTTGGAGTATGTTTATCTGCTGATTTGTTAAACTCTGGAATATACATTTCTATTGTGGTGTAGGATCGGGGCCTGCTGTCCCTCCATCCCTCTTTCCTACCTTCTCTCTCCTTCCCTCCTTTTTTCCTTCTTACCTTCTTTCTCTCTCCCTCCCTCTTTCCCCCCTTCTTTCTCTATCTCTCATTCATCTCAGACTCTAACCACACCCCCGTTTGAACCATGCCCATATAAGCCACGCCCACCATTTCACATAAACCACACCTCATTTTTCTTTTTTTTGCTATGTCACGCCTACAAACGCATGCCCCACTCCCTAATTATAATAAGACTGCCTACAGCCAAAAAAGTGTCCCTAAAATTTTATTTACAATGTTGGCAACTATGGGGCAGGCCTCCTTAAATACCCAGGGTCAGCCCAGCTGGGGAGTAGTTGGAGTTGTTCAGAGCTATGGAGATGGAATGCTAGGCTGTTGGGGCCTTTGAGGGAGCCCCCCCAGCCTGGGGGGTGACCTTGGGCCTGGGCTCGGGTGCAGACGGGGCCTTTCAAGAAATCATGGAGGTGTCCTGGACAGGAGGCACAGGAGGAGCAAGAGAGGACAGCAGGAGAAAGCATTGCTGGGCAAGTCTCCAGGGAGAGGAACAACTGGTCACAGCCAGGAGGGCTGGGGAGTGATATGAACAGTCAGGAGGACAGGGGAGGCATGCCTGAGAGGACTGGGAGCATGCAGTCTGGGATGGGTGCAGAGCCAGTGGAATGGACTGTGGTGTCATGTGCAGTGGAGATAGGCAGCTTCTGCCAGGAAGGCTGGCAGGGCCTGGAGATGGCTTTCTGGGCTCAGTAGCCGAAGTTAGGACAGCTAGCAACAAAAACTTTCTATTGCTACACTATAGGGGCGCGCGGTCAATGCCTGCAAAAGGCAATTTCTCCAATTGTCTTCCAGGGCAGCATCCGAGAGATAGGCTCCTCCTCCCTTAAACAGCAAACACAATAGTCCACCCTTATATATTTGTTAGTCTTACCTGTGTGCCTCAGTTATTTGTGTTTCCTCCAGACCCGGACAGGAGACAGGTAGGGGGCCAGTGTCGGGCTTACCTTACATGAGAAGCCCAAAAGCAAGAAGAAGCATGCTTCCTTGTGATGTCTGCGTGATGTCCTTCCAGCCAGCACAGTTCACTTCGTGAGTGTCAGTGTATACAATGGAGAGGGGAAAGGCCTCTGACCCGAGCATGTATCGGCAAGACTCAGAGTGTACAAGCAGAGGGACAAACTTGTGCACTGAATCTGGTGCATGCTCGGGTCAGAGGCCCCTCCCCTCTCCATTGTATACACTGACACTCGAGAAGTGAATTGTGCTGGCTGGAGGGACATCCCGCGGCCATCACATAGCTTCCGATTGCCCCCTCCTGCCCCCCTGTATAGTTATATGCCAGCCGGAGGTACAGGGGGAGGTGCAGGGTCTTGGGACCCCTGGGGGATGTGCGGGGTCTTGGGGGCCCCCCACACTGGTGGAATGCCAGGGCCCAGTCGCAAGTGCGACTGTTGCGATCCTGGTAATTCCGCCACTGCTAGCGTATACTCGGACTATTCCATCTCTCACGAGGTCTAACAGTGAAAAATTCACACTAAACTCTCTGGCTTTTCGCATTGCCTGATGCAATTGTGGATCATGGGTTAACACTCCCATAGCCACTGCTTCGTTACCTGACAAAACAACACTGTCCGCCCCTTCATCCCACAAGCGTAGGAGCCAACTCACTAGGGGCTCCCCAGACCTTTTTTTGTATTGTTTTGCCAGCTCATGGAGTTCAGTTTGTGTAAACTCCCATACTTCTTCAAATTCAACATCTCTGGGGTTGCAATAATGCACCTTCCCATCTGCCATATCCTCTCTATCATGTTGCCTTTTCCTATGCTTAGTAATGAGAGGTCTGGCACACTTTTTATTTCCTATTGGATGGTCATTATCAGAAATATCAAACTCTATCTCCTCATCCTCACTATAATTTGAGGAGAACACATCCTCATAATCCCAGTTTTGGGATATGACAATGGCACGTACCCTGGCTTTACTAACAGGTTTATAGCCCTTCCTTTTCTCTAAGGCATTAATTGATTTGGTCATGAGGGCTGCACACCGCTCTTGCAAATCATCAGCCCGACTAGCGGTTGAAGGTACACACTCTGAAGCAACTGCTAGCTGGTCTTTTAATACCTTAACTTCTGCCTCTGCCTTCTGTCTTCTATGTGATTCAGTATAAATAGCATTAAGGAAGTACCAACCCACGTTGGACACTGTCCTCTTCTCTGCTTTACTTAAATACAACCCCTTAAGGCTAAAATCTACAAAATAAGCTGAGACATTATCACCCCAAGTCTTATTTAAAGGAGAAGCATACTTCACAAATTCTTTAGCAAGAGGCTCCCACTCATTGTCTCTAGCCCAGATAGGTAAGCTGCACACTTCTTTCTGGCCACCAGAACCCTCTGCAGCCTTGCTTTTCCTAAACAGCTTATGCAGCATTTTTACCTAGCACAAGCTATACAACACACCACAGAAAAACAGGTCTGCTTCAGTTGGATTATAGCACAAATCCCGGACGAAACCCCAAATTGTTTTACTTGCGTCTATCTAACAAGGTTTCTTTGTTGTATAAGCAAGGAAGCTGAGACCTCTGCAGTGTGTAAATGTGCTTTTACTATACAAAAATGCTGTAAAGTAAACAATTACTTCATTATTACAATATTAGGGATACAAATCAAGACTGACAGATATCTATGACAAGCAAAATGCCTAGCAAATAAACAGCCTATGGTCTGTAACAGTAAAAATACACTTAAAAGTTACTTAACTCCGGTTACTGTGTAATCATGATCTCCGTTGCTCCTGGAGACCAGGCACCTTCTTCTTTGCTTATTACAGATTCTTCCTCCTGCTCTGGTGTTAATCCATGATAAGTGGCCCCTATCAGTCTTTACTGCTCCTTTTATTTAGGCTTTTGTTTAGCAGTTTGTTGACAATGGTTACAAACTCATTTACCTTAACAACCAAACTGCCAGCTGTCAACAGTTCCCATTGTTACCAAGGCATTCGTTTGAGAAACATCCTCAGACAAACCTTATCTCTGCAATCAAACTAGTCTGATTGCTATTCTATCACAGTCTTATAGAAAAATGTAATATTTTATATCAAACACAACACACTCAGTGATTGAGACCTTTCCCTAACACTGTAACAGCAATGACATGGGTTTGACCCTCACCCATGTGTGGAACCAGGACACCTTGATATTTCTAGATCTGGAGTTAGGTCATCTAGGTGATAAAATTATATTCAAGTTATTTATTAAGCCCTCTTGGCTCAAGGGTATTCAGCATAAAAAATCCAGAGTTTCGTCACCTGGAATATCCTCTATAACAGGGATATGCAATTAGCGGACCTCCAGCTGTTGCAAAACTACAAGTCCCATCATGCCTCTGCCTCCGGGTGTCATGCTTGTGGCTGTCAGAGTCTTACTATGCCTCATGGGAATTGTAGTTCTGCAACAGCTGGAGGTCCGCTAATTACATATCCCTGCTCTATAAACCAGACCCATCTGTAGACCGACCGTGGTGGAAGGTGAAGTGTCTGGGGACACTATGAAGTAGTAATGGCATCGCAAAAGTGTCCTGCGTTTTGCAGCCATTTTAAATCGTGGGAAGGAATCGAAGTCTTTCAGTGATGTTTTAACAAAGCAAAATCTTTGACTTTTTTATTAATCTAGTGCCCTGGCTACTGATTTTTTCCCTGATCTGAATCATCTTGAGCTGAGGATCATTAGTTATGCCTTCATTGGTATTTTTTACCCAGTTTCTACTGCATAATATTTTAATCCCTTTGTTCCCCTTGACAGCTGCTAATCTCCTGCCACCTATTGACTGCTACTTAATTGCTTTTACATAGTGGACTTTTAAAATTGTGATACAACAGTCTTTTGCGAGTGCTTGAGTATGTGCTTTAGGGCAATTTGTTTAATGTTTCAAAACTTTTAATGGATCGATCATCTGCGGCCGCAGTATTCTCCACCTGGAAGCCACAGGTAAGCACACCCCTTGTATATACATGCAGCTGTGGGTCAGAGGATGCCTTTGACACAGATGATTGGCCCATTACAGGGGATCACTTCTGGTTCAGAAGGGTATCCAAACACACACAAGCTCATCCCTACTTTTGACTGATGGAGGCAGCAGGTTAGGACGTGGTTACTTGCACTATGGATGATATTGATCAACTTCACCAAAGGGATAATAGGGAGGTAGCTAAAGTAAATACATAGTCAAACCTTTTTTTTTTTTTTTTTTCGAAAAGAGTAAGGAATGGTTAAAACCCATATCAGTGTTTTTTGTTTTTTGTTTTTGTATTTTTGCTGTCTGGGTCCCATTGGGAAGAGTTCCCTTCACTTCTTTTCCTTGAGGCACAAGAGGAAATGAGAGGAAATGATAGGAAATGTCACCAAAGTGAGGGAAATTCCTCTCTTAGACAGGTGTCACCATAACATTTGTCCCCATTACCCTCACTCACCTCTAGCTCTGATGACAACTCTGAAATGATGGATCACCAGGACAAACAGAGGGGTGAACCCCCCCCAGAAAGCATGTAAACTGCGCAAAATCTTAAAAGATGGTCTAACCCTCCTCATTTTATGCAAAACAGCAGCAACACAACATTTCCACCCTCTTAGTCCACTTGCTTGTTATGGTGACAGCTTTTAGGTGGGGTTCTAAAGTTTGCAAGTGATCAAACGATTTCTTATTAATCCTTTTAGTGGGCTTTAGCTGGTCGCATATCTGTCCACTGTTTGCCTGTGAATGGCACATGTTTGTTATAGCTTTTACGTTGGTGGCTGTGTACCATTAGGTTTGGTAAATGTGTACGGTTTAAAGTCAAAAAGAGTACATGCACAAATTCTTTTGTACAGCAACTAGTACACTGGCAGCCAGATCCTCTGTAGAAAGGGCTCTTTACTGTACTCTTTTGTTGTCTTTTCCCTGTAGCAAGGTCTCCGGCCTTGTCCAGTCTAATGAGGACCTCCAAAAGACAAAGATAGCTTACATCCTTCAATATGCAGTGGGTTGCAAGGCATAGTGGGTGCAAAGATGGTGAAAGTCACTGGGCGCCAGACACTTCTTGGATGTAAAAGAGGTTTTATTTCTTTTGACAGTCCTTTTTGTATTTTTGGGGGAAAGAGGGTTAGGGCCAGGCCCCCCTAAGTAGTTATAGGCTGGGTTCACACTGGTACGACACAACAGTCGTACGACTGTGGATCTGACTTTGCCCTGCGACTTGAAGTCCGACATGCATCCAACTTCAATGAATGGGGATCCGACTTTGATCCCCAACAAATACCAGGCACTGTCTGGAATTTCTTTTTAGGGATAACTCCACAAATTAAAAAAAAAATCAGCATGGGTTCCCCCTCCAAGAGCATACCAGGCCCTTCGGTCTGGTATGGATTTTATGGGGAGCCCCCACGCCGAAAAAACTGTCGGCATGGGGAAACCTCCGGCGGTGATCAAGTCAAGGACCCAACCTGCGGAAGAGACTCTTGCAGGGCAGCCTTGTGAGTCAAGCCAGGGACCTCACCGTTTAGCAGGGGTGAAGCTTGAGAAGTATCTGGAGTGCCAAGCTAGGGACCTAGCAGGGAAGCGTGGGTGACGCTTGAGGGAGATACCACCGCCAACATTGGAGGAGCTCAAGGGATTCAGAGTCAGGGAATCACAGGGTCTAGTGAGAGACGGGGAGCTCAGTACTGAAGAACTACAAGAGGCAATTGTAGTGGAGCTGATAGAACTGTTATGTTTGCGTTAGGAACTGTTAAAGGACTGTTGCCATATGAGACAGCATTCCTGCATGTGCAGAAGTGGCACCTTGCTAGGGCCTTTCCCTGCATGGCTGTCCTCCTATTGAAGTCTTGGAGTTTGCTAATTGAATCTATGGCCGGGTTCACACTTGTACGACAAACGCTCCGACATTGGGAGCTCATGTTGCATGACGTGTGAAAATCAATGTTTCCTTAAGGGAGCCGTTTAACTGGTTCGACACAAGTCAGTCTGACTTTGAAAATGCTCCCTGCACTACTTTGATCTTACTTCAGCCGCCTTAACTGATCCAATTTTGGCATGCGACTTGTACTCTGATGATCTTGAACGGGAACTCCACGCCAAATTAAAAAAAAAAAGTCATGGGTTCCGCCTTCAAGAGCATACCAGGCCCTTCAGTCTGGTATGGTTTTTAAGGGGAACCCCCACGCTAAAAAAAACTGCGGGGCCCCCCCAAAGTCCATACCAGACCCTTATCCGAGCACACAGTCCGGCAGGTCAGGAAAGGGGGAGGGGATGAGCGAGCAGCCCCCTCCCTCCTGAACCGTACCAGGCCGCATGCCCTCAACATGGGGGGTGGATGCTTTGGGGCAGGGGGGGCCCTGCGCCCCCCACCCCAAAGCACCTTGTCCCAATGTTGATGAGGACAAAGGCCTCTTCCCGACAACCCTGGCTATTGGTTGTCGGGGTCTTCAGGCAGGGGGCTTATTGGATTTTGGAAGCCCCTTTAACAAGGGGGCCCCCAGATCCCAGTCTCCCACCCTATGTTATGGAGAATGGGGTATATTGTACCCCTACCCATTCTCATTCACCTAAAAAAAAGTGTCAAAAATAAAACGCAGTACACAGGTTTTTAAAGTAATTTTTTAAGACAGCTCTGGCGTCTCTTAGGACTTCTTTTTCCCTCTCCGGCTCTTCTGCCTCCTTCGCTGATGTCTTCTGCTTCTGCCGGTTCTTCTCCCCTCTCTGGGTCTTCTCCGATCTCCGCTGATGTCTTCTAGCCCTCTCCGGTTCTTCTCCCTCTGTCCGCTGTCGTCTGCCTCTGCCGGGTCTTGTCTGCTGTCTTCTCATTCTTTTGCCAGGTCTTCTCCGATGTCTTCTCCCTCTGTTCTTCCGATGTTGGCTCGATGCTCACGCCCGCTCTAATGCTGGGTGCGCGGTGTGCCACTACCTATATTGGCATGGGGCAGGGTCACCGGAGGCCCTTATAACGTCACCACCCATCTTCCCCCGGGCGGTGATGTCATAAGGGGCGGGCCTCCGGATGACGTCACCGGGTGACCCTGCCCCATGCCAATATAAGTAGTGTCATACCTCGCACCCAGCATTAGAGCGGGAGAGAGCGTTGAGTCAACATTGGAAGAAGAACAGAGGGAGAAGACAGCGGAGAAGACCTGGAAAAAGAACAAGAAGACAGCAGACAAGACCCGGTAGAGGCAGAAGACAGTGGACAGAGGGAGAAGAACCAGAGAGGGCTAGAAGACATCAGCGGAGATCGGAGAAGACCTGGAGAGGGGAGAAGAACCGGCAGAAGCAGAAGACATCAGCGGAGGAGGCAGAAGAGCTGAAGAGGGGAAAAGAAGTCGTAAGAGACGCCAGAGCTGCCTTATAAATTACTTTGAAAACCTGTGTACTGCGTTTTATTTTTGACACTTTTTTTAGGTGAATGGGTAGGGGTATATATACCCCATACTCATTCACATAGGGTGGGGGACTGGGATCTTCCAGATTCCGATAAGCCCCCCGCCCGCAGACCCCAACAACCAATGGCCAGGGTTGTCAGGAAGAGGCCTTTGTCCTCATCAACATTGGGACAAGGTGCTTTGGGGTGGGGGGCGCAGGGCCCCCCCCCTGCCCCAAAGCATCTCCCCCCCATGTTGAGGGCATGCGGCCTGATACGGTTCAGGAGGGAGGGGGCCGCTCGCTCATCCCCACCCCCTTTCCTGACCTGCCGGGCTGTGTGCTCGGATAAGGGTCTGGTATTGAATTTGGGGGGCCCCCCGCAGTTTTTTTTGGCGTGGGGTTCCCTTTAAAATCCACACCAGACTGATGGGCCTGGTATGCTCTTGTAGGGGGAACGCATGACGTTTTTGGTGTGGAGTTCCCCTTCAAGATCATCAGAGCATGCCAAAGTTGGATCAGTTAAGGTGGCGATCCGACTTTGATCTGACTTCAGTGATATTCAATGGGCTGAAGTAAAATCAAAGTAGTGCAGGGAGCATTTTCAAAGTCAGGCCGACTTGTGTCGGACCAGTTAAGATGGCTCCCTTAGGGAAACATTGATTTTCACACATCATGCAACATGAGCTCCCAATGTCGGAGCGTTTGTCGTACAAGTGTGAACCCGGCCATAGATTCAATTAGCAGACTCCAAGACTTCAATAGGAGGATAGTCATGCAGGGAAAGGCCCTAGCAAGGCGCCACTTCTGCACATGCAGGAATGCTGTCTCGTATGGCAACGGTCCTTTAACAGTTCCTAACTCAAACGTAACAGTTCTATCAGCTCCACTACAACTGCCTCTTGTAGTTCTTCTACACTGAGCTCCCCGTCTCTCACTAGACCCTGTGATTCCCTGACTCTGAATCCCTTGAGCTCCTCCAATGTTGGCGGTGGTATCTCCCTCAATCGTTACCCACGCTTCCCTGCTGGGTCCCTAGCTTGGCACTCCAGATACTTCTCAAGCTTCACACCTGCTAACCGGTGAGGTCCCTGGCTTGACTCACAAGGCTGCCCTGCAAGCGTCTACTCAGCAGGTTGGGTCCCTGACTTGATCACTGCCTGAAGTTTCCTGATTCTCCACCGTGCCCGTTCGGTGAGTATATGGTTCCGGTACTTTCTTCAGTTACTCACTGGGGTCCCTGGTAAAGGTGGTTGGTCCCTTTGTGGTGACAGCTTCCCTTTTACCTCCAACCCCTGACAGGTTCTCCGGCCGACAGAACCGTCACTTTTTGTTGGACTGCAAGCCGCAGTACCAACCCTGTGCTGCCCTCTTACTTCTGGATAGCCCTCACACAGCCTGGCAGCCAGATGCCCCCGGGATAGGCCCAATCTCCGGCCTAGCAGACCTGGGCGTAGGACACACGTCCACCCAGACAGCCATCCAAGTGGCACAGAACATAGATCACCTGACCTCACCCGAATACATAGGTTCTCCCAGCAGGCCAAGGGATTCAAGAAAACCCCTGCCCATTGGCTGAGATACCCCATATACCCATAACCTATGGGTTGCCCTTCTCGTATCTAGTACCACCAAGCACCCAGCCACCTAGTGTTAGAAAGGAAAAGTGCAACAAGGCCAAACTTAGGGAGAAATCAATAGATCTCTATCAATCGACCAAGGTGACTACTCTTGGCAAGTAAATCTGTGAGGAGCTCCCTGACTAAACCCCAGGGTGCAATATCCCCACACCATATGTAGTTCTTACCTACCCATGAACAGGACCCACCTTAGAGAGTTGTTAATTAGTCTTGATTCCTCATCTGGAATGTAAACTGAAAACCTGTAAGAAGGATATATTTATGAGATGAATTACTGTATATGCTTACTAAACAATCACCAATGCACAAAGAACATTGCTACTGACTTAGTGTTTCTATGGTTGCCACACACTATGTACAATTTAGGAGCTCTATGAGGTTAATTCATGAAACTTGGAAGAAAGGGTTATTCCATGCATGGATCAAAATTTGGCCTGTTCAGCAGGGACTGGCTGAATTTCGATCATGTATTGGCAGGCTGGTTGTATTAAAGTCAATCTACTGATTGACTTCTGTACCACAAGCCTGTCGGGTATTTCCCAAACAAATGGTGCCACCAGCAACACCGATCAGTGTTTTCTGACAGAAGAGAATGCTCCCCGCCGTCAGAACACAATAGCACAGCAGGATTGATTTCCCCATCCACATTGAGTGTGTGGATGGGGAAATTGGGTCTTTTTTTTTCCCATTTAAGCCGCTGGTTGAGCGAAAAAAAAAAAAGATTAATGTATGGCCAGCAAACAAATTAAAACACTTGTGGGTTGCTCCCTATTTCCTCAATTACAGGGCTTTTATTTCTGCTGGAAAATGCCTTTATCCGGCACTGGATGTGTGTGTACTAGTGCTTATGAAATTGTCTAGGTCAGCAAGAGAGCTCCCCTTCTCAGGGTGTGCACACAAAGGCCCTTTCACACTGCTCCATTAAAAAAACAGGGTAAAAATGCACATGCGTTTTTGATACTTATTTGTAATGTTTTCTAGTTGCCTGACTTCAATCATGCATTTGTGAAACATGGACATGTGACTCAAAAAAGCGCGCCTAAAATGCAACCACAGTGCGATTTTGATGCGTCCTGCATTCATTTCAATGGGGAGTTGCGTTTTGGTGCGTTTTTTAAACATGCGCCAAAAATGCAGCATGCAGGACTTTTAAAAATGCACCACACCCTAAGGGTTTTGGTGTGAAGGGTTCTATGAAGTTTAAAGGGATAATTTTGTCATGCATTTTTGTTCGGCTTTTTAAATTCCAAAAGTGCATCAAAAACTGATGTGAGAAAGCCCTAAGAAAAAGAGAAAAGGAAGAGCCCCACACTCCAATAATATAAAATGCTTGTGTAAAATGTATTAAATCAGTTTAAACCACTAAGACTATACCAAACCATGTAAGAGGCAGTGATCGGCAAAAAAAACCCCACATGTCCCAGAATTCCTTCAGCAATCTCACACGTGTGGTGACATCACAGCCTCTGGCACCGCTGTGCTAGTTTTGTCAAAACTGATATCATCAGGGGTTTGGAGGTGTGCGGGTTACCATGTTTTATTAGATGCTTGGGTGTACCATTATTTTTGTAACCCCTTTTTTTGTTTCACTTAACCACTTCAGCCCCGGAAGGATTTACCCCCTTCCTGACCAGAGCACTTTTTACAATTTGGCACTGTGTCGCTTTAACTGCTAATTGCGCGGTCATGCAATGCTGTAACCAAACGAAATTTTCTTCCCACAAATAGAGCTTTCTTTTGATGGTATTTGATCACCTCTGCCGTTTTTATTTTTTGCGCTAAACACGGAAAAAGACCGAAAATTTTGAAAAAAAATGATATTTTCTACTTTTTGTTCTAAAAAAAATCCAATAAACTAAATTTTAGTCATACATTTAGGCCAAAATGTATTTGGTCACATGTCTTTGGTAAAAAAAATGTCAATAAGTGTATCTTTATTGGTTTGCGAAAAAGTTATAGCGCCTACAAACTAGGGTACATTTTCTGGAATTTACACAGCCTTTAATTTATGAATGCCTATGTTGTTTCTTGAGGTGCTAAAATGGCAGGGCAGTACAAAACCCCCACAAATGACCCCATTTTGGAAAGTAGACACCCCAAGGAAATTGCTGAGAGGCATGTTGAGCCCATTGAATATTCATTTTTTTTGTCCCAAGTGATTGAATAATGACAAAAAAAAAAAAAAATTACAAAAAGTTGTCACTAAATGATATATTGCTCACACAGGCCATGGGCATATGTGGAATTGCACCCCAAAATACATTTAGCTGCTTCTCCTGAGTATGGGGATACCACATGTGTGGGACTTTTTGGGAGCCTAGCTGCATACGGGGCCCCGAAAACCAATCACTGCCTTCAGGATTTCTAAGGGCGTACATTTTTGATTTTACTCCTCACTACCTATCACAATTTTGAAGGCCATAAAATGCCCAGATGGCACAAACCCCCCCCAAATGACCCCATTTTGGAAAGTAGACACCCCAAGCTATTTGCTGAGAGGCATGTTGAGTCCATGGAATATTTTATATTTTGACACAAGTTGCAGGAAAGTGACAATTTATTTTTTTTTTTTTGCACAAAGTTGTCACTAAATGATATATTGCTCACACAGGTCATGGGCATATGTGGAATTGCACCCCAAAATACATTCTGCTGCTTCTCTTGAGTACGGGGATACCACATGTGTGGGACTTTTTAGGAGCCTAGCCGCGTACGGGACCCCGAAAACCAATCACCGCCTTCAGGATTTCTAAGGTTCTAAGGCATGGTGAGTATTTTGCAGCTCTCATTTGTTTTTGAAAATGAAGAAAGACAAAAAAAAAAATTTTTTTTTTTCTTTTTTTAATTTTTAAAACTTTGTGACAAAAAGTGAGGTCTGCAAAATACTCACTATACCGCTCAGCAAATAGCTTTGGGTGTCTACTTTCCAAAATGGGGTCATTTGGGGGGGTTTTGTGCCACCTGGGCATTCCATGGCCTCCGAGACTGTGATAGGCAGTGAAGAGTGAAATCAAAAATTTACGCCCTTAAAAAGCCTGAAGGCGGTGCTTGGTTTTCGGGGTCCCATACGCGGCTAGGCTCCCAAAAAGTCTCACACATGTGGTATCCCCGTACTCAGGAGAAGCAACAGAATGTATTTTGGGGTGTAATTTCACATATTCCCATGGCATGTTTGAGCAATATATCATTTAGTGACAACTTTGTGCAAAAAAAAAAAATTTGTCTCTTTCCCGCAACTTGTGTCACAATATAAAATATTCCATGGACTCGACATGCCTCTCAGCAAATAGCTTGGGGTGTCTACTTTCCAAAATGGGGTCATTTGGGGGGGGTTTGAACTGTCCTGGCATTTTATGCACAACATTTAGAAGCTTATGTCACACATCACCCACTCTTCTAACCACTTGAAGACAAAGCCCTTTCTGACACTTTTTGATTACATGAAAAAATTATTTTTTTTTGCAAGAAAATTACTTTGAACCCCCACACATTATATATTTTTGTAAAGCAAATGCCCTACAGATTAAAATGGTGGGTGTTTAATTTTTTTTTTTCACACAGTATTTGCGCAGCGATTTTTCAAACGCATTTTTTGGGGAAAAAACACACTTTTTTACATTTTAATGCACTAAAACACACTATATTGCCCAAATGTTTGATGAAATAAAAAAGATGATCTTAGGCCGAGTACATGGATACCAAACATGACATGCTTTACAATTGCACAAAATAAATACATTTTTAAAAGCCTTTAAAAGCCTTTACAGGTTACCACTTTAGATTTACAGAGGAGGTCTACTGCTAAAATTACTGCCCTCGATCTGACCGTCGCGGTGATACCTCACATGCATGGTGCAATTGCTGTTTACATTTGACGCCAGACCGACGCTTGCGTTCGCCTTAGCGCTAAAGCAGGGGGGACAGGGGTGCTTTTTTTTTTTTTTTTTTTCTTTATTATTTTTTTGCTTTTTTATCTTATTTTAAAACTGTTCCTTTCATTTTTTTTTTATTTTTATTGTTATCTCAGGGAATGTAAATATCCCCTATGATAGCAATAGGTAGTGACAGGTACTCTTTTTTGAAAAAATTGGGGTCTATTAGACCCTAGATTTCTCCTCTGCCCTCAAAGCATCTGACCACACCAAGATCGGTGTGATAAAATGCTTCCCCAATTTCCCAATGGCGCTATTTACATCCGGCGAAATCTAAGTCATAAAATGCTCGTAGCTTCCGGTTTCTTAGGCCATAGAGATGTTTGGAGCCACTCTGGTCTCTGATCAGCTCTATGGTCAGCTGGCTGAATCACCGGCTGCATTCTCAGGTTCCCTGTTGAGACAGGAGAGCCAGAGAAAAACACGGAAGACGGTGGGGGGGGCATTCTCTCCCACTGCTTGTAAAAGCAGTCTAGAGGCTAATTAGCCACTAGGATTGCTTTTACATGAAAGCCGACCGCTGGCTGAAAAGAATGATACCAAGATGATACCTAAACCTGCAAGCATCATTCTGGTATAACCACTCAAAGTCGTGAATGGTGTACCTGAAGACAAAAAAATGGTTAACAATAAAGCACAGTAAACGGTAAAGTATAAAAAATTGCATACCTGAAAAGCAAACATGATAAAACATAATAACAATAAAACATTGCAGAATAGAATACAGTAAAAAAGAGCAGAACAATAGAGAGAATAGAGAGAGAGAGAATAGAGAGAGAACAATAAAACGACAACTATTATTTTTTATTTTATATTTTTGTTTGTGTTTTTTTTTTTTTTACACTTTTTTTGTAACTGTAATGCCGCGTACACACGGTCGGACTTTTCGTCTACAAAAGTCCGACAGCCTGTCCGACATACTTCCGACGTACCTTCGGCGGACTTGCGGCAGACTTTCTTACGAACGGACTTACACACACACGACCACACAAAAGTACGACAGCCTAGTACGCGGTGACGTACACCAAGTCCGACGAGACTATAAAACGGAAGTTCAATAGCCCGTACGACACCCTTTGGGCTCCTTCTGCTAATCTCGTGTTTATCTCGTGTTAGTAGAAGTTTGGTGAGAGACGATTCGCGCTTGTGAGACTCGTATTTTTCAGTTCGTTTTAACTGTTGTTCAGTCTGTGCTTGTGAGGTTTGTATCTGCTTTTCAGTGCGTTTGGTCAGTTGGCATTGAGAAATCTTTGTTTTATTGCCCGCTCGTTCCTGATTTTCAGGTCGTTCTTCACAGGCCTTGCTGTTCTTCAGTGCGTTCTGTTTAGTGCGTTCTGACCAGCCGACCGTTTTGAAGCCATGTTACCTGTACGTACTCGTCGTCGAGCTCGTGCATTGTATGTGCTTGGTGCTGTAGTTTATTCTTCAGCCCAAGTCCAGTCCATGAACAGGGCGAGGAGGAGTTCATGGACCAAGAATTGGTTGCTTCAGCGTGACCAGTTCTGTCACATGCCTTTGCTCCGTGAGATCCGTGAGAATAATCCTGAGGATTTCAGGAACTTTCTCCGGATGACGGACCCCGTTTTTGACCGTTTGTTGGCTTTGCTGACCCCCTATATCAGCAGGCAGGATACCTGCATGAGGCAAGCCATCACTCCGGAGCAGAGGCTGGTCGCTACCTTGCGGTATTTGGCCACAGGGAGAAGCCTGCAGGACCTTAAGTTCTCGACAGGCATCTCCCCCCAGGCTCTGGGGATCATTATCCCAGAGACCTGTTCTGCCATCATACAGGTCCTGCAGAAGGACTATATTAAGGTAAGATATTTTTCTTTTATTAGCATCACATGTTCTTTTATGTAATCTTTGATAATGTGATGTATTTCTTGCTTCAAACACTACTTACCATCATTGCAATATAGTGTGAATGTCCCCTTTTTATCCTCACACATGCTGGAATTTTTTCCTGTTATTTTTTGTCATGCATGTATATTTTCCTTCAATAACCTTCCCAGCATGAAGTGATGGGAACATATCCACCTAGTCTACTCATTTGGAATGTATTTTGTTTGAGTGTATTTTAGTGTGCTGCTAATGAGCAATTATCTAGATTTCACAACCCCCCCACCTAAACTCACTCCAAATAGTGTGCTGCTAATGAGCAATTATCTAGATTTCACAACCCCCCCACCCCCCCCCCCACCTAAACTCACTCCAAATAGTGTGCTGCTAATGAGCAATTATCTAGATTTCACAACCCCCCCACCCCCACCCTCGTTAAAATTTACTTGAATGTTCTGTGGTGTTGATTTGTCTAAAGCAAATATATGTTGCACTTTGCAAAATGCATGTGCACTCTACAAGTGCATTTGTTCCAGTGCTTTAGTAAATGAGCAGAAGCTCTGCTGATTTCCATCATCAAATCATATGCAAGCCTCAAAGTGTTTTCATTAATTGCCCTTGCATGTGATTGTGTACTCCTTGCAACATGAATGCCTTTTTACATTACCTCATTTACTGTAAGCTGGTTAGCAACTGCACCTGCAGAGTGCGACAACTGCAGTCTTGTAGCCTTTTTAGTCCCTAAATTCCTGCGTGTCCTAAAAGTAATTTTTTTTAGGGATTTCACAACCCCCTAAAATGTAATCAATGTTCCATCAGAGGGGGTGAGCAATCTGATAAGTGTGCCTTTCCATATTAGTTATTCCAGAACAATTAAATTATTGAATGTTATACTGATGCTGGGGAATAATGTTTTTAATTGTCTAATTTTCTTGCAATGTTAGCTTCCAAATTAATTGATTTTGGTTTTCTTGTTTGATTTCCCAGTTTCCTTCAACGCCACAGGAATGGCAGACTGTGGCATCCCATTTTGCCAGCCGTTGGGACTTTCCCAATTGTGGAGGGGCTATAGATGGGAAACATGTCCACATTGTGCCACCACCCCATTCGGGGTCATATTATTTTAATTATAAGGGGTTCCACAGTATTGTTTTAATGGCGGTGGTGTCGGCACACTATGATTTTTTATATGTGGACGTGGGGAAGAATGGCCGGATGTCGGATGGAGGAGTATTTGCCCAGACGGAGTTCTGCCAGCGTCTCCAGAGTGGTGGCCTGGGATTGCCACCTGATGAGGATAACGTGGAAGGACTCCCCTTTGTCTTCATTGCCGATGAAGCCTTTGCTCTCAGCAAGCACCTCATGAGGCCATTCCCCCAAAGAACCCTCACCCCGGAGAGGAGGGTTTTTAATTACCGGCTGGCCAGAGCTAGAAGAGTGGTTGAGAATGCGTTTGGAATTCTGGCCAGCCGGTTCCGCCTGTTTCAAACAGCCATTAATTTGGCGGAATACAAACTTAATTTTATCATTTTATCGTGCTGCATTCTGCACAACTTTTTAAATAAGCATTCTCCAAATTATATAGGCACAGTTGGGCCTGAGGCCGGACAAATAGAAGCCAACCTTACAGGCCTGGATACTGTCCGTACTGGCTTGGCCCCCCAAAGTGCCCGTCAAGTTAGACAGCAATATGTTAATTATTTTATGGGTAGGGGGGCCATTGCAATGGGCCAGGATATATAATTTTTGACAATAAAAAAATTATTGATGAAATCTTGCATTATATTTATTGCTTGCCTTTCTTTTGGGCTGTCTCCTAGGTTATGGTCGAGCAGTTGTAGTGCCAACTGTATTGTAATTTTAAATGTCTAAATAAGCTCCATTGCCACTGTAAACAACTTTTTTACAATTATAACTAAAATGATACTGAGCCTTGAAATAACAAACCACACATTTATTTAATTCCTATAAGGAGATGTTTTTATTAATGGTTGTTATGCATTCAGTTCTGCATTTAGTATAAAATGTTCATAGACAAAAATAGAATGATATCTTAATAATGTAGCAAAATATAATTATATCTAAATATTTATACCTAATCCACAAAAAAATATTTTTGGCTTTTTGATTTTCACAAACAGGCTTATTTTTTTGTTTTGGGAAAATCAAGTTTTGTTTTGTTTTTTTTTTTTTTTAAAGCAATTTTTTTGTTTATGTTTTTTTTTTATCAAGTTATTTTTGTTTTTATTATTTTTTTTTAATAAAGTTTGTATATTATTTTTTTTGGTTTTTTAAAATCAAGTTTTTTAATTTTTTTTGGTTTTTTAAAATCAAGTTTTTTAATTTTTTTTGGTTTTTTAAAATCAAGTTTTTTCATTTTTTTTGGTTTTTTAAAATCAAGTTTTTTAATTTTTTTTGGTTTTTTAAAATCAAGTTTTTTAATTTTTTTTGGTTTTTTAAAATCAAGTTTTTTAATTTTTTTTGGTTTTTTAAAATCAAGTTTTTAAATTTTTTTGGTTTTTTAACATCAAGTTTTTTAATTTTTTTTGGTTTTTTAAAATCAAGTTTTTTAATTTTTTTGGTTTTTTAAAATCAAGTTTTTTAATTTTTTTGTTTTTTAAAATCAATTTTTTGATTTTTTTGGTTTTTTAAAATCAATTTTTTTTTTTTTTTTGTGTTTTTTTGAAAATCAAGTTTTATTTTTTTGTGGATTTTTGAGGTATTTACGAGAAACAGCCCTCCTTTTTTACATTAGGTTAAACAGCCATTTATGTTCTGCCAAAAAAAAAAAAAAGAGAAGGCCCAGAATGGGGTCAGCAAAACAGGAAATGAAGGACATGATTGATGTTTTGGGGTTTAAAAAAGGGTATTTAGATTCGACCCAAAACATCAATCATGTCCTTCATTTCCTGCTGCATACGATCCAGCCGATTCCGCATTTCATCCATGTCTTTATTCCAGGCCATTATTTGACCAATTAGCCGTTGGGCACTTTCAGAGGTGAAATAGTCACTTCTTGTTGTTGTACCTAAAGTGGAATGAAACCAAAAAATGTCTTTAGAAATATGCACACATACATAGTTTACCTTACCATAAATAAAGCTGTTGTCTCAGACACTGACCTGGTGGGGTGCCCATGTAGCCTAATTCCTCCACATCCTCGGGGGTGGCACTATTGCTTGAATGAAGCACAACCAGATCCCCTAAAATAGAGTAGACAAATTACATTAAACAAAAGGCAGCCATGCATAGATTAACGTAAGCTGGTGTGTCAGACACTCACCTGGTGGGGTGCCCATGTCGCCCACCTCTCCTTCCTCCACATCCTCAATGGGACTTGGGCTTATTTCCCAATCATGTTTTGCTTGGGGTGGACTGTCTTCTGGTTGTTGGCTGAGTGATTTTTCCCCTATGTGAAACAAAAAATTATTAATCTAATTAGCACACAGATATTTTAGTACATAGTAATTTTCCAACATTTGTAATGAAGTGGTTTGTGTAGAGTTCCTATTTTACCTCAATATTTAAAATTAGAAAGACATATCGGATAGATAGATATCAATATCTCAAAATATAGTTAATAATCTTTTGATCTCTCTCTATATCTGGAACAAAATCTCTAAATATCTAACTAAATGTAAAGCCAAAAAATTAAGATAACTTCAAATCTTCAAAAAGAATGTTTTACATTTCTATATCTATCTATCTACCTATCTCTATATTTCTCTCTCTCTATATATTTCTCTCTCTCTCTCTCTCTCTCTCTATATCTCTATATCTATATCTATATCTATATATATCTCTCAATATATATATATATATCTCTCTCTCTCTCTATAGTTATATATATATATATAGTTATATATATATATATATATATATATATATATATATATATATATATCTATCTATATCTATAGATATATCTCTAGATATATATATATCGATCTATCTATAGATATGTAACGAGGTTTATTAAAAGATCGTTTAAAACGATGAACAAAAAATCGGATAGGAAGGAAAAGCACATGGAGCAGTATACAAGGTAATAAACACAAGAGAAAAACACGACAAGTACTTACTTTTTTTAAGAACTTTCCGGATACGTCGGTATTGATCCGGCTCCCTGAGTTTCAGGTCAGACCATCTTTTTCTCAGTTGATCTTTGGAGCGCTGGACCCCAAAAGATGCCTGCAAAGTCTCCACGACCTTCGCCATTATTTTGGCCTTGCGCAAATTTGGCCGTGCGTACGGCCCATAATTGCCATCATAGTCGTCTTTGTGAAGAATGGCCACCATCTCCACCATCTCTTTAAAACTCATATTAGAGGCCTTAAATCTAGGCCTCATAGATTTCGCTGACGTTCCAGCCTCCGGGCTGTCTCCACTACCTGAGGTCGTCAACATTTCAGGTGTCTCCGCCATTCTTTAACTCCACTACGCGCCGTAACAAAAAATGGGTGGAGAACATGAGTTAAAATCGAACGTCAGGGGCGGGCGACGCAGGCGGAGTTTCACACATGCGTAGTGTATAAAGAGGGGCCTTGCGCACGTGTCGTACGTACGTTCTGTGCGTCGAATTAGGGGGCGGAGAACATGAGTTAATTTCGAACGTCAGGGGCGGGCGACGCAGGCGGAGTTTCACACATGCGTAGTGTATAAAGAGCCTTGCGCACGTGTCGTACGTACGTTCTGTGGTAGGTGATAGTGGACCTGGACGTTACAAAACGAAGGTAATTTTAGATATATATTTTTTTTTTTGGTTTTTATGGTCATGACTTTGTAGCAAGCGGCCTATATGGCTTGATAGATTGATGAGGCCTACATAGGGAGAAGATGATGAGGGGTTAGCCGAAACCTATAATAAAAGTGTTTTTTGTCTTGTGACTTCATCTTTTCCAGATATAATGAATCCCCTATTTAAGGATCCAGAGTTCCTTACATCTTTTATTTCCAAATATCGAGAGATGAGGAATTTGTGGGAGGTGAAACACCCTCAGTATTATGCTAAGCATGTGAGGAAGTCAACGCTGGAGAGACTTCTGGCCTTTGTCCAGGCGACCATCCCGGAAGCAACAATGGAGACATTGCTCAAGAAAATTGGGGTCTTGAGGAACATGTATAAGAGGGAGCATAAGAAGATCCAGGAATCAAGGAGATCAGGAGCATCAGCAGATGATGTTTATGAACCCAGGCTGTGGTACTATAATCAACTCCGTTTTCTGGATGACCAGAATGAAGCCAGGCCATCACTTTCAACCCTTCCCTCCACCCTTCCCTCCACCCCAGCAGAGGCTGATGAGGAGCAAGCTGGGTCTTCCATCCTGGATGAACCAGATATGACCATCTGGAGTCAGGTAAATTATTTTAACAAATATTTACTGTACTAATATTAATGATGTTAACTGGATGTTATAATTGTCTAAAATAATTTGGCACTCAAAATTGTGTATACATATCAATTGACAGTAGTGGCTAAATATGTTTGGCACCTGCTTGAAATAATTATGGTGTCTGATTAGACTCTTTTATTAAAGAGAAGTATTCACATTGAATTTGCTATTCATGAGAAGCAAACTGTGTGTCATTGATGAACCCAAAAAAATATACTCAAACTATTGTCCTTTTTTTATACACAGGATGAGTCCATCCAGGAGGAATGTGGGGAAAGTGGCAGGCAGGAGGAGACCAGGCCCATGGACAGCCTGGAGGAGGCCGGATTCACCATAATCCTGGAGGAGGCTGGGCCCAGTGTCAGGCAGGAGGTGGCTGCTCCCAGTGAGGTGGCTGCTCCCAGTGAGGTGGCTGGGCCAAGTGAGGTGGCTGGGCCAAGTGAGGTGGCTGGGCCCAGTAGGAGCCTGACCGAATCCCAAGTGCCTCCCCTCCACCTTCCCAAAAAAAGGGCCAGGAAGGGGATGGTCACACAGGACGCATCCCTGCGCCTCATGCAAGAGGCCACCCGTTTTTTAACGAGCCCCCCCGAAGCGGAAGAATCCTATGGCTGCTACTTAGCCAGCAGGCTTCTTCAGATGGATTGGGAGCAGCGCCTCATTTGTGAGCGCCTATTTGGGGAAACAATCCATAAGGGGCTGCAGGGCACGCTAACACAAAACACCCAACTACATGAGGCAGCCCCCCCTCCTCCTCCTCCTCCTCCTCCTCCTCCTCCTCCTCCTCCTGCCACAACTGAAACACCAGAGCCACAGCCTCAAAAGAAGGCTACAGGGAAGGCTGCAGGGCAGCGTGGAGGAAAGGCTGCAGGGAAGAGAAGAAAATGATGACCTGGGTTCAGTCTGGTCTGACAGAAGACGCAGGCTGTTGTAGGACCACAGTCTGGGGACATCTAGATCATCTGCTGGTGCTGTTGATCTCTGGGATTCTTGGACCAGATTGTGACTCCGCAAGATCCCAATTTTCTGGTACACCGACTTTTTCCAGCGTTGACTTCCTCTTTATTTTATTTTGACCATGAATAAATGGATCTTTTTTGAGTTTAGCAAAAGACTTTATGTGTTTTCTTTGAAATCATTGATTTTACACACAATGTTAAATTAACAAGGGACAACAATCTCATTGAGTTTGAAAAAAAACACACCAAAAATACATTACTAATGTTAATAATGTTCAAGTGGTAAGTCTTGAAAATCAAAAAATTTACGTAACCAAAAACGGTGCTTTGGGTTAACTTTATCTAAAAACTAAAAAATAATCACTATAAAAAAAAAAAATAATAATGGGTTCTTTGTGTTAACTTTACAAACCTAAAAAAAAAAAAAAAAAAAAAAAAGGGGAAAAAGTATTATTAGTATGGAAACATTGTTTTTAAAATGCATACTATATCATTCATGAGATCAAAGAGAAAAAGAATCCAGAAATCAGTTTGAGAGAACTCTGATTATGAACAGCAAAACACCTTCGTTCTTTAGAGCCTTCGTAAAGAAGAAATAAAATGCGCTGCATTCAACGATCACAGATTTTGCAGCGTGATGAATGTGCTACCTACAATACGAACACTAGTTTTACTAGACCGAGTGCTTCCGTTTAGTTTTTGCTTATGAGCATGCGTCGTTTTTTTGTCCGTCGGACTAGCATACAGACGAGCGGACTTCGGGGTCCGTCGTAGTTACGACGTAAAGATTTGAAGCATGCTTCAAATCTAAAGTCCGTCGGATTTGAGGCTAAAAAAGTCCGTTGAAAGTCCGGAGAAGCCCACACACGATCGGATTACCAGCCAGCTTTAGTCCGTCAGCGTCCGTTGGACTTTTGTAGACGAAAAGTCCGACCGTGTGTACGCGGCATAACTTTTATAACTGTAACCGGTTCCAGGTTCGGGTCTCTCAAAATGCGATGGCATCTTGGGAGACCCTGTGAAAGTGTGTCCTAGTCTGTACAATGCTGTACCCTACGCTAATACTCAACTAGTGAATGGTAGCGTTCAAAACATTCACCAATGCAAAGACCAGGATTGACAGGAGGGACAATAATAGCGGGTGTCATGCCTATATCCGCGTTTGCTGCAGACACAACATCTTTTTTGGGGGGGTTCGTTGGGTAGGGGTACTCGGGATAAAAATGCCTCTCATGCAGCCGACTGCATTTGGTTGGGGATGTGAATGGGGGAAGTACGGGCGCTGCAGAAGTGGTGGGTTCCCAATTAGGATTGGCGAATGCAGCAGGAAGGGCATTATGGGCACGACGGGCCTGTGTTTGTCTTTTTGGTGGCAGCGGGACACTACTTGTGCTTGCCACCTCACCAGCTTGAACTGCACTTATGGGACTCGCCACGTCACCAAGTGTTACTGCAGTGCTGGTTTGACTACGACCGGGGTGTACTAGGCCGCTGGCGCTTGCCAGTTCACCAAAACGCTACCAAAAAAACTGTTAACGATCGCAGGGATCAGGCCTGACTCTGCGAACGCTGCAGTTATGCGTTTAGTGTTTTGTAAGTGACAGTGATCGATCGATACTGCACTTGGGTGGGCTGGGCTGGGCCGGGCGGAGGGGCAAAACGCAGGTGCTAGCAGGTATCTGGGCTGATCCCACTAACACTGCGTTTTTGGGAACCCTAAACTGCTGGGGACACTAGTATAGATCTGATCGGATCAGATCAGATATTGATCAGTTCAGATACTATACCACTAAGGGAGGTGTACGGTGCGTGCGTGGGTGTTAGCGCTACTGGCACTAACCTGACGCTGCCTGGGGCTGGTGCTTGCCAGTTCACCAAAACGCTACCAAAAAAACTGTTAGCGATCGCAGGGATCAGGCCTGACTCTGCGAACGCTGCAGTTATGCGTTTAGTGTTTTGTAAGTGACAGTGATCGATCGATACTGCACTTGGGTGGGCTGGGCTGGGCCGGGCGGAGGGGCAAAACGCTGGTGCTAGCAGGTATCTGGGCTGATCCCGCTAACACTGCGTTTTTGGGAACCCTAAACTGCTGGGGACGCTAGTATAGATCTGAACGGATCAGATATTGATCCGATCAGATACTATACCACTAAGGGAGGCGTATGCTGCGTGCGTGGGTGTTAGCGGTACTGGCGCTAATCTGACGCTGCCTGGGGCGACGCATATCACCGCTGGGCGATCAGGGGGCTAAACCTTTATTCGGTAATAAACGGCGGGTGCCCTGACACTATAAAAAATAAACAAATTAACCAGCGTCACCCATAACGGTTATACGGTGATCAGTGGTGAAAGGGTTAACTAGGGGGCAATCAAGGGGTTAAAACATTTATTAGATAGTATATGGGGGTCCCTGTCGCTATAAAACGCTGACGGCGAACCTAAATATTTACGTCCCTAACTAGCGTCACCAGCGACACTAATACAGCGATCAGAAAAATGATCGCTTAGCGACACTGGTGACGGGGGGTGATCAAGGGGTTAAAACTTTATTAGGGGGGGTTAGGGGGGTATCCTAGACCTAAAGGGGGCCTAACACTCACTGCCCTAACACTGTAACTGTCACAAACTGACACCAATACAGTAATCAGAAAAAAAAAAAAAAAAAACCTGCTTGGTGTCAGTTTGTGACAGGGGGGGGGTGATTGGGGGGGGATCGGGGGGCGATCGGGGGGGGGGGATCGGGGTGTTTTGTGTGCCTGGCATGTTCTACTGTGTGTGTAGTGTGTTGGTGCACTCACATTACAGTCTTCTCTCCTCGCCCCGGAACGGAAAATACCGAGCCGAGGAGAGATGACATCATTTCCTCTGCCTCTGTGTACAATACAGAGGCAGGGAAATGATCCCATTGGCTGGGAGCGATCGCGAGGGGGGGGCCATGAATGGATGGCCTCCCCCTCACCACCGATCGCCGGGGGAGATTTGCCGACCGCCGCAGGCACCGGGGGGGGGTCCGATCGGACCCCCCACCCGCGGGCAGGCAAGGACGTACCTGTAAGTCCTTTTGCCTGCCCGTGCCATTCTGCCGACGTATATAGTCATGCGGTGGTCGGCAAGTGGTTAAAGCATTTGTAAACTAGCACATGTAATATACACCATGGCAAACTTTGGCCACTGGTTAACCACATGCCGACCAGCACACGATGATACACGTCGGCCCAATGGCATGGCTGGGCAAATGGGCGTACAGGCACGTCCCCTTTAAATCGTGGTATTGTGGGTGTGCGCAAGCCCGCTGCGTACTCCGTGACCGTGCCCACTGGGTCCTGCGGACTCAATGTAAAACAAGGTATTTCCCTGTTCTGCTTAGCAACATGACAAAGATCTACTGCTCCCTGTCATCGGGAGCAGTGATCTCTGTCATGTTCTAGTGAGGCAATCCCTCCCACAGTTAGAATCACTCCCTAGGACACAGTTTTTTTTTTTAATAATCAAAATTTTTAATTCCATTTTATAAATACAACAACCTTCATACATTATTACTAAATCCCCACTTCACCCACCCCAAACCCATATTACATTACATCACTCTACTACCGCATTCACTTAAATCATGTCTACTTATCCCCTCCCCCTTCCCCCTCCTTTCAAAACCACTTAATGATCTTGTAATTATTCCTCGCCCACATAAAAAAAAAAAAAAAAGGGGGAAGGGATAGGAAGTGTACGTGTTTTTCAATTTCATTTAATTGGTGTAAGAGGCCCTTATTGGCCAAACTAACCTAACAAGTGTTGTTGCCTTTTACCCGTCGTGAAAAAAAAAAAAAAAAAAAGGAGGGGAAGGGATAGGAAGTGTACGTGTTTATCAGTTTTATTTAATTGGTGTAAAAGGCCCTTATTGGCCAAACTATTCTAACAAGTGTTGTCACCTTTTACCCATTGTGTTATCTAAAAAAAAAAAAATATTGCGTTATATTTCTCCCAACTACTACTATGTGAAAAAAAAAAAAAAAAATTCCCCCCTTTTCCCTTCTTCCTTCTTTTCCCTTCCCTTCTCCTCCCTTTGGAGGAAAGTGTTCAAGTGTTTATCAAATACCTTAGTGAAAAAAGCCCTTATTGGCTAACCTACTCAAAAAAAAAAAAAGAAAAACACAAAAAAACCAAACAGAAGAAAAACAAAAAATTACGTGATACCCAATTCCATCACCCAGAAGGAAAAAATAAAAAATATTAAAAGGTGGAGGGCGAGGGACCAAACACCTTCCACTCCCTATACTAAAATTGCTGTGGAGATTGGGAGGGGATATGGGGAAGAGAGAAAAGAAAAAAAAAAGAAAAAAAAACCAAACCCCTCCAAACCCTCTCCCATGTAATGGGTCAGCGAACTAATTTCAATACTCCTTTCTTTTCTTATAGGTCAGTACCTATTATTATACATATTTACAAGGGCTGTACCTCCACCTCCCTCTCATTTTAATCATTCTCTCTCTTCTTTTTCCATCTCGGCTATACATTTCTTCCAACCTGCCCATTTCCTTTCAAATTTCCCTTGTTGGCCCTTTACCACATGAACCCATCTTTCTGCTTCCATTATTAAACTTACTTCCCTTCTCCAATCTAGTATTGAGGGACCCTGTGTCTGTTTCCAAAATCTCGGTATGGTTTTTTTCTCTGCATTTATTAGGTGCAGTGTTATACCCTCCTGATACTTTCTATTAGAGCCCGGCATCCCATGGAACAAATAGTGTAGTGGTTGGAACTCCAAGTGCCCCACAGTCAATTTCTCGATCCATGGGGACACTGACTCCCAGAATCTTTTAATTACTGGGCATGTCCACCACAGGTGGAGAAATGTACCCTTCTGACCACATCCCCTCCAGCACCTATCACTTATAGCTGGAAACATTTGTGCTAGTTTAACCGGGGTCCTGTACCATCTTGACAAAAACTTATACGCCATCTCTTGCACCTTTGAGCTTATAGATGAGGAGTGCGTTAATACAATCATCTTTTTAATTTGATTATTGGTCAATACCTGTTCTAATTCCTTCTCCCATTCCCTTATAAAGTATGGAGTTGTTCCTTCCTGTCCACTAAGTATCACTCTGTACATTTGTGACAATACATGCCTGGGACTGGATCTCTGCACACATTGTTTCTCAAATATAGTGAGAGAATTCATAGGTCTTATTGATAACTTACTTTTATTAAGAAAACTCACTATTTGATTGTACTTCCACTCTGTCATATGCACTGTCCCAAATCTGGACACCACCTCTGTCAGAGATAACAAGACTCCATCCGGGGCAAACCTGCCACAAGTTGAGTCCCCACCTCCGCCCCAAGCCCCCAGATACCCCATCTCCTCCCCCGGGGAGAACCAAGCGAATCCCTCCAGAGGAGCCAGAGGTGATATCCAGGGGGCATATTTCCCATTCTTATTCAACTTATCCCAAACTTCCAACGTGTTCTGGGTTAGTGGTGATACCCACTGAGACAGCCCCCTTGATGAGCTTTGAATTCAAGGTGCTCCTGCTAGGTTCCTCCCTGCCATTGAGTTTTCTACTTGAACCCATAGTTTTTTATGTGTGTCGTGACGCCAGTTCAAAATCCGGACTAAGCTCATGGCCTTATAATATAGAGCTATGTCTGGTATTCCCAGGCCCCCCTCGGCCTTATTCCTTCTCAGAAGGTCGTGGGCCAATCTAGATCTTTTATCGTTCCATACAAAGGCCACAAACATCCTACGCATTTGTCTGAAAAAGGACTCCGGTACCTTAATTGGTATTGTGTACAATATATAGATTAATCTAGGAAGTATACTCATTTTTATGGCGTTAATCCTCCCAAACCAGGTTAAGTATTGACCTTTCCATTTTTTAAAATCTTCTGCTATCTCCGTCAATAATGCGCCATAAATAACTTCATATAACCTTTTCATATCAACACTGATGCGTATCCCCAAGTACATCAGGGACTCTCTCTCCCAGACAAATGCATATGTACGTCGTAGCGTACTTTCCAGTCCTATTGGGACATGAGTAGGAAGGATAATTGACTTTCCCAGATTAATTTTGAAATTAGATAAGGTACCAAACTTTTGTACCTCCAACATAAGTGCAGCTAAGGATGTCTGTGGAGACGAGAGAAAAAAAGAGAAGGTCGTCCGCATAGGCTGCAACCTTGTGTTCCACCTGTCCTATTCGCGTCCCACTTATCTCTCTGTTGTTTCTAATTTTTCGTAAGAATGGCTCTAATGTTATTGCAAATATTAAGGGTGATAATGGACATCCTTGCCTCGTACCATTTCGAATACTAAAGCATTCTGACAATGTTCCATTTACCTTAATTCTTGCTCTTGGGCCCGCATACATCGACATTATCCATCCCATCATCCGCTCCCCCAGGCCTATCTCCTTCAATACTTCTCTCATAAAGCCCCAATTCACCCTGTCAAACGCCTTTTCGGCATCCATTGACAGTATGATCCTTGGGGCTTTATCTGGGCCTGACTGCATCCAGTGGAGGACATGAAGCGCCCAAATAGTATTGTCTCTTGCCTCGCGCCCTTCCATAAACCCTGTCTGGTCCAGGTGTACCATCCCCCCAATGTGCCCCTGGAGCCTCAGGGCCAAGATCTTTGCTAGCAATTTAGTGTTCGAATTAAGAAGAGAAATAGACCTGTAGTTTGCACAGCTCTGGGGATCTTTTCCTCCTTTCGGCAATACCGTTATGTGCGCCAAAAGGGCTTCTGGTGGTAGTGGATTGGATGCATTAATTTAATTGAAGTATTTGCACAGTGGTTCTATTAGTACTGGAAGGAATTTTTTATAATGTATATTCGTCAGCCCATCTGGCCCTGGGCTTTTCCCTAATGGCAATGTTGCTATTACCTTTCCCAACTCCTCTACTGTGATTGGGCGCTCCAATTCCTCTATAGTTGTTTTAGGCATTGATACTTCATTAATGTAGTCCTGTATCTCTTTTCTGTCAAGACTCTCATTATCTACTTCGGGATTGTTGTACAATGTCTCATAAAATTTACCAAATTCTGCGGCTATAGCTTTCGTTCCCACTACCTTCTTACCTCTAACTAATAAACTATGGACGTGTCTGGATTCCTGTTGCTTTTTCAGTTGTTTAGCTAATAACCGCCCGCACTTGTTCCCCTGTTCATATGCCCTATTTGCAAAGAACCTAATTTTATTTTTAACTTTTTGTTCTAGGCACTGTGAGAGTTCCGCTCGTAAACCCTCCAAGCGCCTAATATCTGTAGGGTCAAGCTTCCCCTTATGTTTCCCCTCCAGTTCACTGATTTTATCTAATAGTTCTTTTATCTCTTTTTTCCCTTCTTTTTTTTATATACGAACCATACGCTATTAAATCCCCTCTTATAACAGTTTTATGGGCCTCCCACACCATTTGATCAGACACTTCCCCTGTCTTGTTTATTTCAAAATACTCTTTTATTTTTACTCCCAATTTCTCTACTATTTCTTCCCTATCCAATAGTGACTCATTCAAGAGCCACGTTCGCTCCAAACAACCCATCTGGATTAGATGGAACGTTAATGCTATTGGGGCATGATCTGATGTAGTAATGGGTCCAATTGTACTCGAGAGGACATTCTCCAGGTGGAACTGATCCACCAGGAGGAGGTCCAAACGCGAGTACATGTCGTGTGTTTTTGAATCTTTAATTCCTACATGTGATACCCGCCAACAGTCCACCAGATGTTGAGAGCGTATAAGTTGCTTAATTCGTTTTAAGGCTCTAAATGACAAGGCAGTTCTTCCTGTTGGTGTGTCCATATTTGGATCCCGCCCACCATCAGACATCCCTCTCTAAATTGTTCCAATTTTTTTAATGTTTTGACAAAAAAATGTACTGATCCTTCATTTGGTGCATAGATCGTTGCGAACGTATATCGTACACCATGCAGTGTACCCTTCACAAATAAGAAGCGTCCCTCAGGGTCACTCTGTACTGTCTCCATTTTCCATGGACATGACTTCTTAAAGGCAATTGTGACCCCTCTGGCCCTTGCGATTGGGAACACTGCATGATACCATTGGTTCATAATATTCTGGGGTAAGCTAGGGATGGAGTTACCCTTAAAATGTGTCTCTTGTAAAAAGACAACGTCTGCTCCATAGTGCTGCAGCTCAATCCACAGGCGCCCTCTCTTATTCGGTGAGCTTAACCCCCTTACGTTATATGAGATAATTTTCAATGTTGCTGCCTATCTTTACGTTTCCCTTATAGGCTCCCGGTACCCGCCCCTCATTACTTTCTCCATGACCTTATTCTCATTTATTCCTTCATCGCTGACCCTACCTACCCACATATCCCTAAAACATCCCCTATTGAAATTAAATTTAAAAATTACATTCTCTACTTGTGCCATACACAAAATCATACATACACCTTCCCTACACCATGATACTCCCCCCTGAAGTACCTTTACTAACCCAGGTGGAGGCCTGTACAGGTGTACACCCCACAAGCACAGGTCCCCTCCCTTCCCTGCTTTTAGCAGGTTCTTTAATCCCCTTGCTCGGTATTGACCAAAAAATAGTCCCCATACCCAACTGTGCTCCTTCATCCTCCTCCCATCCCCCCCCCTCCCCCCGGGCATTATTTATCATTCCTTACCTATTGGAATAAAAAGCAAGAAAAAAACAAAAGCAATAAGCAGGGACAAAACGAAATAAACAACACAACTTCATCTCCCTTAAATCTAATAAAGAGAAAAAAAAAAAAGAAAGGACCCCCTGCTACTCAGTCCTTTTCTCCGCTATCTATGTCCCCCTCGGGCCATGTTCTTGTTGACCTTTGCCCTGACTTCTTGCCACTGCTCAGGCCGTTGTAGGGGGGATCCTATGAGATTTATTCTCCAATCTACAAAATCCACCATAGGGAGATCCAGCTTTTGCACAAAAGATTCTAAATCCTCTTTAGTTCGTAGTGTTGCTGTTTTCCCATTTCTGGAAGCTGTCAAGCTAAATGGGTATCTCCAACGGTATTTAATCTCTACCGCACGCAGAGCTTCTAACAGGGGTCGCACTGCTCGACGCTGGTACAGGGTCCGCCGTGATATATCTGGGTATAGTGCTATATTCAATCCTTCGAACAGAATAGTGGGTTTAATACGAGCCGTTCTCATTATATTTTCTTTTATTGTATATTTATGCACTTTGCAGATAACATCCCTTGTTATATCAGCTTTATTACTCAGGTGTAATACCCGATGGGCCCGATCTATTTCTATCATTTCTGGAGCCTGATCCCCCAAGATCTGTCTAAATATTTTAATTGTAGTGGGGATTAATTCCGCCTTTGGGATTGATTCGGGTAGTCCTTTTATACGGATATTCTGTGTTCTGTCCCTGTTCTCATAATCGTCCAGTTGGACCCTATACCCATTTAAAACATCTTCATGCTTCTTAATTACTTCTTGACTGTCCACCACAGTATGTATTATGGCCTCTTGTTCACTTTCCACTTTCTCCAATCTATGCCCCAGACCCCTGAGGTCCTCCTTCAGACTTTCAACTGCTTGTAAGCATGACTATTCCACCGCACTGATTAATTGCTGCATGTCATTTTTTGTAGGGAGGGCCCTCAATAGTTCCCAAATGTCCTTTTCCCAGTTTCCACCCTGATCGTTCATTCCCTGGAGCCCATTTCCTCCATCTTGGGGGTTCTGCTGCTTGGATAATGGTATATGGTTATATTCAGGAAAAGGCTGACCAAGGTCCGTATCCAACCTCATTTGGGGACCTCTAGTGTCCCCCCATTTGCCTCCATATATTCAGATACCTCCTTATCCTGTGCAGCTAAGTCCCATTTCTCTATAGTAGCTGATAAGGTTCTTGTTCCGGGGCTTATGCAGTCTTGTTTCCCAGCCCCCACTTCCTCTCTCACGCTCCTGGGGCTCCCTCCACCACCCGGGATATTTTCTTCCACAGCTTTCCTCCCCCTTCCTGCAGATGGAGATCTCTTACCGTGCGGTGCGGTGCCGTCTCCTACTGTTGGAATGTCTGCTTTCTTCTTCCCTGGGGTCCCGCGCTCTGACCTCTCTATGGAGCCACTGTATTTTCTTATATCCTGTCCCCCGGCCTGTCGTCCTCCTCCATCGGGGGCACGAGGGGACATATAAGCTCTTATGCCATCCACTGAACTTTGGCCTCTTCCCGCCGGCTGCATGGCAGCTTTTCTGCATGTGGTCATACCGTCAGCTGTCTGCGGTTCGGCCGTGCTCTGCTGTTCCCAGCAGGCTGCAGCGTCGGCCCGGGAACACAGGAGAGAGAGCGGAGTATCTACCGTTATCAGCGGTTCAGCGATTCGGCGTTCAGCTGTGTTCTGCTGTGCTCAGCTGATTGTAGTGTCAGCCCGGGAACACGGGGGGGGGGAGCGGAGCACTCACCCACAGCCCGGGGACACAGGAGAGGGAGTGGAGTGTCTCCAGCTGACGGTGGTTCAGCGGTTCGGCGTTCAGCTGTGTTCTGCTGTGCTCAGCTGATTGTAACGTCAGCCCGGGAACACGGGGGGGGGGGAGAGCAGAGCACTCACTCACACACGGCCCGGGTACACAGGAGAGGAAGTGGAGTGTCTCCAGCTGTCAGCGGTTCAGCAGTTCAGCGTTCCGCTGTTCCCAGCCGGTTGCAGCGTCGGTCCAGGAACACAGGAGAGAGAGTGAAGTGTCTCCAGCCGTTAGCGGTTCAGCTGTTCAACGTTCAGCTGTGCTCTGCTGTGTTCATCTAATTACAGCGTCAGCCCGGGAACACGAGGGGGGCGGAGCACTCACTCACACACGCTCACTCCATCCACCCCTTCCCCCCTAGGACACAGTTAACCCCTTGATCGCCCCCTAGTGTTTAACCCCTTCCCTGCCAGTGTCTCATTTACACAGTAATCAGTGCATTTTTATAGCACTGATCGCTGTATAAATGACAATGGTCCCAAAATAGTGTCAAAAGTGTCCGATGTGTCCGCCATAATGTCGCAGTTATGATAAAAATCGCAGGTCGCTGCCATTACTAATTTAAAAAAAATTAATAATAAAAATGCCATAAATCTATCCCTTATTTTGTAGACGCTATAACTTTTGCGCAAACCAAGCAATACACGCTTATTACGATTTTTATTTTTTTTTTACCAAAAATATGTAGAAGAATACATATCAGCCTAAACTGAGAGAGAAATTTTTTTTATAGATTTTTTGGGGATATTTATTATAGCAAAATGTAAAAAATATTGCTTTTTTTCAAAATTGTCGCCATTTTTTGTTTATAGTGCAAAAAAAAAAAATGCAGAGGTGATCAAATACCACCAAAAGAAAGCTCTATTTGTGGGAAAAAAGGACATCAATTTTGTTTGGGTGCAATGTCGCATGACCACGCAATTGTCAGTTAAAGCGATGCAGTGCTGTATCACAAAGAGTGCTCTGGTCAGGAAGGGGGTAAATTCTTCCAGGGCTAAAGTGGTTAAGCATGCCATTTATTTAAAAATTTAAAATATTATGTTAAAGTATCGATTCTGCTTTATTTTATCAGCAGTCATGTGACTGTGGCGTCCCTTCTCTTTCTCCAGCTCTGGGGGCTGTGGGTGGATGTTCACATTGACACTTGGTGGCTTGCACTGATGTCGAACTTCTCAGGACCTTTTTAGCTCCACGGAGAATGTTAAAGTGTTCCTAAACCCAGTAATATGAAAATAGTTCATCTGCCCCCCCCCCCCCCCCCCCCCACAGTGCCCACAAATTTTTACATTTTTGGCGGATCTGTATACCACGGTCAGTGATAAACTGCCCAGTTTCTCCAGTGCTGAGAGTTCAGGTAGGAGGAGATTTCCAGTGCAGCCTGTATACAGCCTGTATACACGCCCTCATGTGTGATGTCAATATCATATGACCTGGCTAGCTCTGAGAACAAGTAATTATTCTCTCCAGCATAAAAGACACAACTGAGCATGTGCAGGTTGTCTACTCTGCCAGTGTTAGCTGGCTTTCCCCAGATAGACAGTGCAGGGGGAAGGATCTGTGCATAAAGGATAAAACAGCCTTTTAACATAATGCAGAGGATTAACCCCTCCAGTTCTACATTGAGTATAACAAGCATGCTATGCTGCATATACAGAGTGCTTTTACTGTTGTGGGTTTAGTAACACTTTTTAAGTGTCCTGTGCTATAGCTGAGGATATAAGGATGACTGACATCCCATGACATGCCCTGCTGGGTTCTCTTTATGGAGACATCAGGGGTCTATTATACATATTATTATAACAATGCGCTGAGGATCCTGAGCCAGCTGCTGATCGGGCATCTGGGTAGATTCTAAAAGTATAGTCAGGATTCTTCCAGAGCCTGGAGTGGAGTGCAAAGGGGGCTATGACCTGCCTAAAAGCCAGGCAACTCTAAAAGGCATAGCCATGCCCCCTTTTCATTCCATCAACGTATGACATCACTCCTTGTCTAGTGCTGGTGCCACACTTTCTGGTTCCAGCTGCTTCTTGTTTTTTCCACACAACATGGCTTTCGTCTGTGATACGGCTTCCTGGCCTGGAATGAGGGATACTCTGGGACTAACTAGCAACTGGGTGATAGTTTCACTACAGGTTACTGGAAAAAATTAAATAAAACCAGAAATAAAAATAAGGCAATTTCGTCAAAAGCGATTGGATTTTTTAGCTGGTTTCGATCCCAACTAGCAATTGATCAAAACCCTCATTTCAATGTTTGATCACTCGAGATTTCAATTCCAGCTTGATCGTAAGTGGTTTAAATTTCAAGAAAGATGCTGCGTGTATTTCCAACATTAGGGATACTTTGCACAATTAGATTTAGTTACTGATTAAAGGAAAATGTCATTTTGCAGCACAACACACTATACAACTCTAGCCATGCAATCATATTGTATATGCTCAAATTGTTAGTACAGTTGTATACAGCCATAAGACCAACACATACGCACCATGTCATGTAATCATAAAGCCCTAAAAGCATATGGCTCTTCCATTAGGGGCATGGTGAAATGTCATGTCATATATATGGTTCATGCAGCATGCATTACTTTGTTGTCCTACATTTAATATCCATGTCACTTCAATAGGGTCCTTTAAAGTTTGACAAACATATATATTAAAAAAAAAATGTATGCTACTGTTTACGAAAATATGCCATATTCGAGTCACCAGTGTGATAAAGGTTAATGCAGCCCTAAGGAGCAATTATTCTGTAGTAATTAAAGAAGATACTAGGAAAAGTATGCAATATGACGGATTTACTAAAACCGTTGGGAATAATAGCACAGTAAGTTGTGTGAATATTCACTTCAGTTATCCAATCATGTGTAGAGCAAATAAGAAGTAAACAGATTTTCTTTTGGATTATTGCAGTGAATCTTCATACAATTTATTCTGTGAATGTTTTCACCTCCTTTAAGGCCTCATGTACACTGCTGCTGGTAAACGCATGTTTAGGAGCAGTTGGGCGTTTTTTCAGCTGCCCCTGAACTCTCCTATGTTATCTTATCAGTACATGTACACAGAGTCATTTATAGCCATTTCTAGGCAGTTGAGTTTAGAAGCATTTTTTGGAAAGCAAAAAAATGCATTCAGGATGGATGTTCAGAGACATTTGAAACGCCAAACCCTAAGTTGAAACAGGTTGTAAACGTTGTAACTCGCATTTAGCTGCGTTTCGTTTACAGGCAGTTTTAATTTTTGACTATTTGAAAAAAAAAAAACACTTCTAAATGTAAACGCGGCATGTAAACGCAGCAAAACGTACGTTTTTAAAATGTTGGTTACTATCTGTCAAGTTAAAACGTTCAGAAGAGGTTGTAAAATGTCCCGCATACATTAAGCCTGAGGCTTAAAGTACGTGGGATGTTTTATAGCCTCCCCTTAACGATTTAACTTGACAGATAGTAAAGGACGTTTAAAAACGTCCATTTTTTGGGGGGCGTGGCCGGCAGCCTGAGGAGATGGCTGCACTGTAATCCAGCTCCGGCTCCACAGGATCTAAAGAGCAACACACATCGCACCTATTGGCTCCAAAACATCACCCGTGGCCAGATGCAGTGCCAGAGAGGTGGAGGCGGCATGAGGGGGAAAAGTCCGTGAGGGGCCCCGTAGGCTTACAGATCTCTATTGCCTGATGGAGTCATGGACCTCACAAGATGGCGCCGGCACTGCTGGAAGATCACAGAGAAGAACAGGGGCGGCTGCATCAACAAAGACATTCTCCCCACAGCCTGATTACACCGCTCGGGACAGCGGAGATCGCTCTCCTCCCTCCACATTTAATAGTCCAGTGAAGCAGAGGAGGAAATTAACGGCAGATGGTGACACAGTAAGTGAAACCCCCCCCTGACAATGACAGCTTCACTGACACAAACGGCTTCAGTGAGAAGCTGGCTGCTTTCCCCACAGTGGGACAACCCATATTAGACATGCCTATCACACTACATGGAGCATTACAGCAGGACATGTCAAATTTAATGAAACACACAAACAGAGAAATTGCTGCCATAGGAGACAGAGTTGATTTCATAGAGAATAAAATGAACGACTATGCACTAGCACATAATGAGGTTGTTGATGCCCATGATGATCTCGCAGAAGAAATCCACAACATGAAAATCAAAATGGCGGACTTTGAGGACCGTTCCCGTAGGAACAATGTCAAATTTAGAGGTGAAACGATCACCCTGACAGAGCTCCGTCCAAATTTGCAGAAAATGATCGCTGGACTGCTGCCAATGACCAAAACACACGAATTGGCGATAGAGTTCACTGCCTACCAAAGCTGTCTTATTTACCAGAAAGGTAAACAAGACCCTCTGTTTCGTTTTTTTTGTTCAGGTTACCACATTTACATTTTCATTCATCAGCAACATGTAAACCTTGAAGATAAAGCTTTATTCAGCACTCTAATCATCTTTGATGGGAAGTTTTTATCTTTGAATGCCAAAGGCCTCAACAGCCTCTATAAGAGAAGGGCATTATGGAAAGAAGCAGAACACCAACAATGTGATGTGCCTTGTGTGCAAGAATCTAATTTCCTGGTTACAAAACCTCCCAAGTGCACTCATAAACACTTCCCATATGTTTATCAAGCCAATTTTAGGGAAAAAAGAGAGTTGTTGTAATAGCCTTACGGGACTCAATATTTAAATTACACACTTCAATGATGGACATGGAAGGTAGATACATAATACTACTCGCAGAATTAAATGGAGTCCTTTATACACTAGTGAACATCTATGCTCCCAACAGGCACCAAATAAAAGAGCTTTAGCCAAAGCCCGCTCTATACAAGGCCAATTGTTAATTTGTGGGGACTTCACTATCCTGATGGACCCGGAAATGGACACTACTTCCACGAATCCCACAAAGAAAGTTGGACTTAAACAATACCTACTACAAGAAGATCTCACGACCCGTGGCGCTACTGTAACACATCGGAGAGGGACTACACATTTTTCTCAAATACCCATAAAACTTATTCAAGAATTGACTGTTTCATAACTGATAAAAATCTTCTTCACAGGGTAACTGAAGCGAAAAATTACAATATTACAAGGTCCGACCATGCACCTATCTCTCTAGAAATTTTAGAGAGCCATACAGGTAAAAATGTGCCATTATGGCGGAACAACACGTATATTCTATCACATCCTACATATGCTGAGGAGTTGAGGACAAAGTTGGAGGAATTCTTTCTCTTTACTTCGGAGTCCTCCAGCAGTGTATTTAACCTTTGGTGTACCCACAAGACTTTCGCCGGGGGGTGCTGATCCAGATGGCCTCCAGAGAGAGGAAAAAAAGAAACTTATGGGTCTCCACCCTACTAGCTGAAATAGACCTACTCGAAACCCAACATAAAAAGTCACCCCAGAGTACCCTGCAGTCTAAACTCACGCTCCTCAGAGAGGAACTTAGAACAGTTCTAATATCTGAACATGATAAATATATCAAGGGACATAAATTAATGAATTACTCACAACATAACAAAGCGGGGAAAAAAATGGCACTACTACTCAAACAAAAGAAAGCCAGGGAAAAATTACACAACTTCAGGATCATAAAACAAATAAAAAAGTCCTAGACCCCTCTGAGATAGCCAAAACATTCAGGGAATATTATGCCTCACTGTATAACCTAAAAGAGGATACTGACACCCCCAACCCAATACAGCAATAATATCTAATTTTTTAAGCAAACTAAACCTTCCGATTCTGGACGACACCTCTATAAACCTTCTAAATCGCCCGATAGAATTAAAGGATATCATAGATGTAATTGCCTCCCTTCCTTTGGAATGGATGGCCTGTCCTCGGAATACTACAAGGCCCTTAAACCCAGTCCTAGGCCCTTACATGGTTAATCTCTACAACCAAGCAGTTTTAACAGGGCATTTTCCAAAAGAAATGTTAGAAGCAGTTATCGTGGCCCTACCTAAACCTGGAAAAGAGCCTAACCATCCTCAGAACTTCAGACCAATATCGCTTCTAAACTCTGACTTAAAAATATACTCCAAACTGTTAGCAAACGGACTACTAGGATTGAACACCACTCCTTTTAGGCCCAGAACAGGTGGGGTTTGTGAGGGGGAGACAAGCTCCTGATGGTACAAGGAGGATGATTAACCTAATACATCACACTGAGGCCTGTTAAGTGCCTTCTCTGCTCCTTGCATTGGATGCGGAGAAGGCATTCGACAGAGTCCATTGGGAATACCTCTTACAGGTACTGACTAAATTTGGGATGTCTGGGACATTGCACGCTGCTATTATGTCTCTATATCATAATCCCTCGTCGATGGTATATATTGACAGCGTCCTGTCTGGGTCATTTGACCTTACAAATTACATGAGGCAGGGATGCCCCCTATCCCCTATCATATTTTCCCTGGCTATAGAACCCTTTGCTGAGGCCATCAGGTCTGATTCCCGTATCCTAGGTTTAAAGGTGGGACAAGCTGAACACAAAATAGGTCTATTCACAGACAATATTATTCTATCTCTATCGGCGCCCTACAGTTCCCTACAAAGAATTCAACAATTGATAGAATAATTTGGGAGAGTCTCTTACTATAAGGTCAACTCCAACAAATGTCAGATTCTCGCCATGGGACTATCTCAAGAACAAATCAATTTACTAAAAAACGAATTTCCATATAAATAGGGATCTAAATCTATAGCATATCTAGGAATCCGACTTTCTTATCCAGCTAATTCACTCTACGAAGCTATTTTCCCCGCCCTGTTGTCTAATGTCACTGAGGATCTAAGGCGCATAGGGAAAACTCAACTTTCTTGGGTAGGAAGATCAGCCGCCTTCAAAATGCAAGTTCTCCCAAGAATATTATACTTATTTAGAACACTAAAATAAAAAAGAAATAACCACGCTAAATTATTATTAAAACACGTGAAGTATTCTAGAAAGCTTCGGTTAGAAAGTACATATATGTGTTCAAAACATTAAAAAATAAAAATTGAAATATAAAAAATGTATAGGTCTATACATGTGCATATAAATAAAGAATAAGTGTCCATATATAAAATCTATGAATCAAAAATAAGTGTCCATATATAATAAATGAAAATCAAATGTAAAATGATGATCTGAAATCAGTCCAAAAGAGACCCTAGGGTAAACCCAACCAGAGTCAATGGTGAAAATATGAGTGACACCCCATACAGTATCCGCAAACACACAATTATTGCGCTTACCACAAGGCAAGCGAACAACAGCCTGTATCTCGTCTTGATATAGAGAATCCAGATGGTACACTTAAACTGCATACACCATGGCTGAAAGGATGTAATGAGGACTGGGGAACCAAGACGACGCCATTTGTGGTGAAACGTATGTCGGGAGGTTGACGCTCTGACGTCATCGCCATTCTCAGTGTGGACGCGTGCTCGCTATGCCGGCCGGCTGTTTGCTGTACTTTTTTTACTTATGTGAGTTTTCTACTTTATTATATTAAATCGTTTTTTGCCAGTATTACACTATGGCCAGTTTCTTTTTATCCACATGCTTGTGAGATGTCAATTTGGGGTCCTTACTATAGCTCTCGGCTTATGCTGTAAGCAGTCCAGTACGCCAGTTGGATCTCTCATATTGAGACGGAACACAAGCTGTTGTTTGACTTGCCTTGCGGTAAGCGCATTATTTGCATGGTGGTGGATCACGGAGTGTGGTGTCTCTTTCGCTTTCACTGCTGAGTTTGATTACGTTCACTCAAGGGTTTTTCTTTTGCTGTATCCCTATGCACTTGTGTAAGTTTTCGACCTTCTTCTATTCAAACAATTTTTCCAGTATTACACTATGGCCGGTTTCTTTTTATTTACATGTCTATGAGATGGAAGTCTGGTGTCCTCATTACATCCTTTCAGCCATGGTGTATGCAGTTTAAGTGTACCATCTGGATTCTCTATATCAAGACGAGATACAGGCTGTTGTTCGCTTGCCTTGTGGTAAGCGCAATAATTGTGTGTTTGCGGATACTGTATGGGGTGTCACTCATATTTTCACCATTGACTCTGGTTGGGTTTACCCTAGGGTCTCTTTTGGACTGATTTCAGATCATCATTTTACATTTGATTTTCATTTATTATATATGGACACTTATTTTTGATTCATAGATTTTATATATGGACACTTATTCTTTATTTATATGCACATGTATAGACCTATACATTTTTTATATTTCAATTTTTATTTTTTAATGTTTTGCACACATATATGTACTTTCTAACTGAAGCTTTCTAGAATACTTCACGTGTTTTAATAATAATTTAGCGCGGTTATTTCTTTTTTATTTTGTTGTTTTTGGTGCACATCTCACTGTTTAACTGCTGCTTTTGGGGGGGTTAGTTTTTTATGGGTAGCGCAGTATTTTTTTGTTTTTTATATTATTTAGAACACTACCTATCCATATCCCCAACTCATTCTTCGTTAAATGCAACTCCCTCTTGAGGGAATTTATTTGACAAAGCAAAAGTAAGAGGATTGCTCTTTCCTCCTTACAACTACTGAAAAAATATGGTGGGACAGGTTTACCGGATCTAATGGGCTACTATTTTTTTTAAATCAAAAAAGGTTTTATTCAACATTCACATATTTTCCAGCAATAATCAATGCTCAGGTTGCAGTTACAAATACATTGTTATTTCCTGTTTGGTTCATGTACATGTATACAGTATTCGTTTCATCCGATCTATCCACTTATTGCATTTCTCCAGATATCGATAGTTCACCTCCCCCTGATCCCACCATCCCAGCCCGCACCGTTTGTATTATACAATCTGTCTTGCATACCCTCATCCTGCTTAAAGAGACTGCAGGAGTCTGGACATCACAAGCTCTCTCGGGCTTAATCCTGGTGTGTCTAGCCATTTCGACCAAATACGTTCAAACCTGCTTGGGCATCCCCTGTGCTGGTATATGTGCTTTTCCCTAATGAGAGTTTGTCCCACGTGTTCCACCCAGGAGCTGCCAGTAGGCGGAAGCGTAGATTTCCACCCCATTAGGATGAGTTTCCTAGCCTGGAATAGAGCCCTGGAGAACGCGACCCTGACCTACTCCTCAGGGATCTCCTCCTCCAGGACCCCCAGTATACAGCACATAGGATCCATGGGAACCTTTGTCTGAAACACCCCATTGAGCGTGCCCATCACTTCATGCCAGTACCGATGGAGCTTCGGACATCGCCAAAGGAGGTGAATAAGGTCCCCGTCGTGTTGTCGACAACGGGAACATAAAGGATCTGCCGCCCTGCCCATCCTATGCAGCTTTTGCACTCTCAGTACTATGAACAATTGGGAAACCTTTTGTGCAACATTAAGGGAACACGTAGATATGGATTGTAGGGCCTCCTCCCACTGCTCACTTGTGATCTGGCCAAGGTCCACCTCCCAGGCAGACGCCGCATGCATTGGATAGGCCTGCAGGTGTCTTGCTCTGGTAGCATTGGGATATAATTCCTTTAGTTACACTACTGGACTGCAGTACATGGAACACAGGAGTGGGTGACAATGTCCACTCACTGGAGTACCCCTGCGCAGTGACAGCATGCCGCAATTGGAGGTAGGAATAGAGCATGTTATCCGGCAAGTTAAACTTGGCCTGCAATTCTATAAAGGAAAGCAGTTTACCGTTCCTAAATATATGTGAAAGCAGTTTCACCCCGTAATTACACCATCTAGGCCCTTGTTGTAATTTTCCCAGCTCAGTATAAGAGCGGTTGCCCCATATTGGACTGTAATCTGTTAAGCCTTGCACCCCCTGAAGTTGTCTGACCTTGTTCCATATTTTCTGTACTAGTGACAGCGTTGGGGTCTGTTTGTTGGATTTCGCAAACAGTTGTGCCTCAAGGCCCATGGGAATGGTCTCTGCTCCAGAGGCAATCAGCATCATCTGCGCCGCTGAGCCCTGTGGTTCTGGAGTCATGGAGCCAACCAGCTGTTGCAATTGGGATGCTATATAGTACAACCAGGGGTTGAGGACCGCCAACCCCCCCGTTGTCCTTAGACTGCTGTAACTGTTCTAGCCTAATTCTGGGATGTTTGGTATTCCATAGTAATCGACGAAAAAGTGTATTTATTATTCTGAAAACTTTTAGAGGAATTACTACTGGTGTATTGTGTAGGAAGTATAGCAACTGGGGCATTAAGATCATCTTAATTAAATTAGCCTTGCCTGCAAGAGACATCTTCAAGTTATTCCAGGTATTTATTTTGTCTCGAAAACGGGACAGCAAGGGTTTAGGGAACACTAGTCTCCAATCCTTGGCGCTATTTGTATGCCCAAATATTTGAAACTAGTGACCAGGGGGATGGGGCAATGCTCAGGAAGTGCAACCCCATGATCCCCGTCCAGCATCATCAGGGCCGACTTGGACCAGTTTATGGTTAACCCGGAATGGTGGTCAAACATCTGTATTATGGACATCACCTCTGACAAGAAATGACTCAGATCCCCCAGGAATAATAATATGTCGTCCGCGTACAGCATTATTTTTTCGTGCAGAGTTCCATATTGAAACCCCTGGATCTGGGCACTGTTTCTTATCAGGGCTTCCAGTGGCTCTATTGCGATTGCAAAAGAGCAGCGGGGACAACGGGCAACCCTGCCTCGTCCCCCTGCCCAGGGTGAAGGCATGTGAAACTCTATCCGCCATTCTAATATTGGCCTGAGGGGATGCATACAGTAACTTAACCCATGCTATAAAACGTTCCCCAAAACCAAATTTTTCTAATTCTGCCCATAGATATCTCCAGCTGACGCTGTCAAAAGCCTTGTTGGCGTCAAGAGACAGCAGTGCTCTTTGACCCCCATTGTCCGCTTGCATTTGCATGTTTAGGAACAGCCTCCTCAGATTTGTGGCTGTGGACTTTTGTTGCATGAAGCCAGCCTGATCCTGGTGTATAATGGAGGAGATAATCCCGTTGACCCGGAGACCTTGACCCAAGACCTTGGCAAGGATTTTCACATCACTCTGAAGTAATGAGGTCTGTAGGAGCCGGGGTCAACCGGATCCTTCCCCTGTTTAAGAAGTAGAATTACCATAGATCCAGGGAGTCTACCCGCTTCCAGGCAAGCATTAAAAACTTTTAACAATTCAGGAAGTATCTGTTCACCATATTGACTAAATACCTCCATAGGAAGGCCATCCTCTCCCGGTGCCTTACATGTGGGAAAAGAGCAGGCCGCCATTTGAAGCTCCTCCAGAGTCACTGGAGCATCTAATTATTTTTGAGCTGCTGGAGACAATAAAGGTAAATCAATGTTTGACGTGTATGCGGTTAGGTCTGCATCCGAGTAAGCATCCCTCGGCTTATACAAGTCTCCATAGAAGGATGCCAGCTCAGATATAATGACCTCCGGTGAGTTAACTACTTTCCCATTGGCAGGGCAAATAGCTCCAATGGCTGGTGACTGCTGTTGTGATCGTGCAATTTTTGCAAGTAGGCGGCCCGTCTTTTCCCCCTCCTCGTAAAACGCCAGCTTCGTGAAGAACCTTTTGCGCTCCGCAGTGGAGGATCTCAGCCGGTCCAAGGAGTCCTGGGCCGACATCCATGCCTCCCTGGCGGAGTCAGTAGGGTCAGTTACATACGTTAATTCTAGTTGCCTCACCAAGTCTCCCGCCTGTTCTAAGAGGACCGAGGAGTTGTGTTTAACCTGTTGTATTTCCTGAATGAAAATCCCTCTTAAATGAGTTTTGAAGGCTTCCCATTTCAAATGAACATCAGTTAAGTGTCGGTGTGTTTTAAAAAAAGCCCGGATCTGAGAGGCTATTCTTTCCTGTGAAGCAAAAAGCTTCAACCAGAAAGCATTTAACTTCCACGGGGCTCTGGGTAAATTGCTGGGGGGTCGGGTAGTCAGCCATAAAGCTAGTGGAGAGGGGTCTAACACTCCCCTTGGGAAGTATTCCACTTTAGATATACTACCAACCAGATTTGGGGTGCCTATGCATAAATCAATACGAGATAGCGACCCATGGGTATTAGAGAAACATGAAAATTGCTTGCTATCTGGGTTACGATTGCGCCACATATCAATCCATCCTACTTCTGCAAGTAGACGGCTAAGAGCAGTGCCCCGTCCACCCCCAGGGGGCTGCACAGGTGGGTGTCTATCTAATTTAGGGTCCAAATAGCAATTAAAGTCACCCAGTATTACTACTGGTATATCCGGTTTGTTAGCTAAGTAGGAAATTAACAGCTGCAGCACCTCTCTGGAGAATGGAGGGGGCACATATACAAAGGCTAATATCAATGTGATTGTATATAATTTACAATACAGAAACACAAATCTATCAGGGAGTCCAATTCCTGGTACACTAGGGCTTTATGTATCAGTACACTCACTCCGCGCGAAAAAGCGGAGTGAGTGGAGTGATAGGCCTTACCCACCCAGGCGTACTGCAGGAAGCTGACCGTGTCAACCCTCAGGTGGGTCTCCTGCAGGCCAATTATAGCCGGGTGGAACTTCCGCAATTCAGCTGAGATCATAGATCTTTTCAGCGGATCATTCACTCCCCGGACGTTCCAGGACACTATGGGTGTATACGACATTGCAAAAATTTAATCCATTTCTCATAACAAGTTCCTGTGGTACTGGGTAATGCATCCGTGGACCTCCAATCTGTAGTCCATGTGCGGACTGAGATGGTCAACTGCCATTGTGGGTCACGGGACGTGGTGATGAAGCAGTTCATGCAGTGGAGAAGCATCAAAGTTTCGTGAAAGTGCTGTAGACTCATTTGCAGAATAAAGTGAACCAAATAATAGATCCAAATGTAAAATAAAACCTGTAAAACAGCCCCCACAGACAGTGCCAAGCGAAGGGGCATCGAAAATCGTGGGGCTCGGAAGGCTCTAACCGCGCCAACGGGGCACAAAAACTCAAGCCATAATAACAGTGGCAACATGTTAAGTTCAGGTGTGAAGGACAATCGCAGTCCACCTGTGGTGGTTAAACAACAATTGTAGAAAGCTCATAGAATATTGAGATTCACTCGCTGGTACTTGGTGATAAGGAAAAGTCCTCTGTATAAGGATCATTAACAGCAGTAGAATGTGGGCGCCCTGTATACTTGCGACACATGGGGTAAGTGAAGTCATCCTTCCTCATTTTCGCGTCTGCGGCGACGCAGGTCTTTTTCGTTCTGGTGCAGCCATCCTGCAGCATCTTGCGGGTTTACAAAGAAGTGGTTCTGGTCTCTGTGATTCGCAGCTTGGCAGGGAATAGCATTGCATACTTCAGCTGTAATCGTTGCAGCCATTTTTTAACATCTGCAAACTTGGATCTTCTGCGCTGTACTTCAGCTGAGAAGTTGGGATAAAAGGAGATTTTGGTACCGTTGAACTGTACAGCCCCCTTCTCTCTGGCAAGTCGTAGTACTACTTCACGGTCTCGATAGTTAAGGAGCCTGGCCAGCATTGCTCTAGGGGGGTTTCCAGGTGGGAGAGGTCTTGGTGGTACACGGTGCGCCCGTTCCACCGCATACAGGGGAGAGAAGGCCTCTTTGCCAAATATTTCCTGCAACCATCCTTCAACAAACACCGTGGGGTCCCTGCCCTCCACCTTCTCTGGGAGCCCTACTATACGGACGTTGTTGCGTCTCAGGCGGTTCTCAATGTCGTCAGTCTTTTCAAAGGCCTGGTGCACACGTTGTGCGGCCCCCCTTACATCTCTGTTTAAATGTGGCATCTGATCTTCTATATCACTTACTCTCCCCTCCACTGCTGTGGTTCTTTCCCTGGTTTTTTGAATGTCCTGGCGGAGGAGAGAGACCGTCTCCTTCAACCCCCCAAATTTTTCTTTGAGATCATCCACTGAGGCGGTACATTTGTGAACCACATGTAGTATTTCCCTGAGCGTGGGTTGGGGGCTATCCTCCACTTGCAAATCAAACAGGCCTGGCATAAGATCAGGGACAGAGTCCATAATATCAGCATCTTCCAGCCTGTCTGTGTCCCCCCTGCCTGCCTGCTCAATGGACACTGCTGGAAGCTGTGTACTGTTCTGTGTGGAATCTGGGTTTCTGTGACTTACCCCCCTGCTCTGCTTTTTTGTCCTGGCCTCGTGGCGTTCTCTGCGGCTGAGATGTCCAGGTGCCATCTTGGTAGTCCGGAGCAGCCGAGGCCGCGGGTTCTCCGCGGTTCCCTTGGGTCATTATGCCGTCATGCCATCATGCAGCTGTACCTGTGTCCTGGAGTGACAGGGAGGCTGTGGGCACCAGTCACTGTGGTTTTTGGGCACCAGAAAAAGCGAGGAGAGGATCGATCAGAGGATCAACAGCGGGAGCTCCGGTGAACAGGTCTGTTCACATGCCGGGCTAGGCCACGCCCCCCTAATGGGCAACTATAACGCATCCTTGCTAGACCAAATTAAACATTGGATCCATAAGACAGATGACAAATTATGGGTCAATATGGAACAAAGTTTTATGAAAGTTCAAAGTACAAGGAAGTTGGGACTTTAAATGAAACAACTGGGTAGTGGAGGTATATGCAAATTATAATTTATTTGAGTAACATAAATACATAATTCATCTTGTATATAGCAGGGTTTGCATAGGACCTGAACATGATGTATAAAAAGATGTATAAAAGTACATACAGACAACGTATGAGTAAGGTAATGAGCATATATACAATAATGGCAAAAAGCCCAATACTGGTACATGCGTCCACATAGTGTAAATGTATTCATAAATGAGTATATAGATAAAATCAAAGAATAAGAATGGTAAAATAGGTAAGTATCAGTCCATATAAGGTGTAATTGTGGCATCAGATGTAGCTCGACGCGTTTCGTGGGTTTTTCCCACTCGTCAGGAGCAGATGCAATAGACATATCTATGGAGTATATAAGTAAAGATGGAATAAGTCATACTCTAAATAGAATACGTATATATTATTTTAGATGTATAAAACTAAAAAAACGTCCACACTCACCCATTCAGACAGCAAATGCAATGCGGGGCAGTCAGCATAAGGGTGGCCGAGGACATAGCTCCTCCACGGGAGCTGAGGCGGCATATTTCATAGAAGCAATGTCGGGCAGTGTGGGGACGTGTGTGGTGGGACTGAGGTATCCATATAACAAACCACAGTGTATAATCCATAGAGGACCATCTGGGAACAAATATCAAAATGTATGTATAGTATAGAAATGTAATTAAAATATAATTAAAAGTAATAATGGTATATAGATAATGAACCCAGTAGGTGTCAGAGAAGAAAGAGGTGAAAGTACAGTGCTAATAGGAGTATGAAGGAAAAAAGGGGGGGGGGGCTGAGTGTAGGGGTGATGAATGATTATATAGATGTGGAGGGATTATTTGGAAATAAGAAGTTGCCACGTGGAAAGAATAATAATGTGAAGACTGCATCCGACAAAAAGAGGGTGGAAGGAGGAAGAAGGAAAATAAAGAACAAAACAAAAACAGGTAAGTGCCTTACCCCAACATTGTATCAAAACACCAACCAGCAAGCCGATACAGCTGGTGTGTAGAGACCCCAGATGGAGACTGTTCATAAAGAGCAGCTCACTACACTGGGGGGATGAATTTATGCCGCCAACGCCACGTCAGTGAACCAATAAGGGGGAGAATAGCGCACCTGAGCCGAGTCTACACCCTTATGCTGACTGCCCCGCATTGCATTTGCTGTCTGAATGGGTGAGTGTGGACGTTTTTTTAGTTTTATACATCTAAAATAATATATACGTATTCTATTTAGAGTATGACTTATTCCATCTTTACTTATATACTCCATAGATATGTCTATTGCATCTGCTCCTGACGAGTAGGGAAAAACCCACGAAACGCGTCGAGCTACATCTGATGCCACAATTACACCTTATATGGACTGATACTTACCTATTTTACCATTCTTATTCTTTGATTTTATCTATATACTCATTTATGAATACATTTACACTATGTTGACGCATGTACCAGTATTGGGCTTTTTGCCATTATTATATATATGCTCATTACCTTACTCATACGTTGTCTGTATGTACTTTTATACATCTTTTTATACATCATGTTCAGGTCCTATGCAAACCCTGCTATATACAAGATGAATTATGTATTTATGTTACTCAAATAAATTATAATTTGCATATACCTCCACTACCCAGTTGTTTCATTTAAAGTCCCAACTTCCTTGTACTTTGAACCAAATTATCGGGATGGAGGTACCTTCGGGTGCTTCATTTAAAGTCCCAATCCCCCCTTCTTGTTTACCAAAGTTTTATGAAACACCAGGACTTCCTAGGGATATTAGCAGCATCCATAATGTCCCCCATAATTGCCTCCAAGGTGGCTCATCCAATAATTAGAGCCACTTTAACAGCCTAGCCACTAGTACAAAGAAAAAAATTTCTGCGCTTGCATTAGATACTTAAATTTATATTCCTGTGTGATTGTCATAAATAGATGAATAAATGAATAAACACCATCAGAGTTCATTTTAAGTGTAAGGGAATAAAAAGTCACTATGCGACACAGCAAATAGCGATATGTAAATCAAATACTAATATTAACCATTCCATACAGATAAATATAGAAAACTTGTGTGCAGAAAACAAGGTTATTCCACCCAAGTGCAAAGTCATAAGTGAAAGAGTTCAAAATTGCGTCATGAGTCGCAAAAAAAACGCATATCCAAAGCTCATAAGTTGCATTCCTTAGTGTGTATAAAGGGATAAGGGGACGTAGCCTTAGCTAGTAAATGGAAAACCTCAACCCTTCCTATGATGAGAGAACTATCCTCAAAGGTTAATAAACAATGCCAATATGAAAAATTATTGGCGTTCAAAAATGACTTTATAAGATCTTGGTAAGCTTGGTTATTCTATCCAGAAGTGGCTAAAGATCTCAAACCATAACAATGGTATACTATACCTATACCATACAATGATTATTGTGGTATCTGCATAAAATGCTGGTAACTATATTTTTCTTTACATACCCTTTTGTTATAATTTCAACTGCCTTCAGTTTACCCCAATTTAGTTTGAGTTTTTATTCTTTAACCACTTCAGCCCCGGAAGAATTTACCCCCTTCCTGACCAGAGCACTTTTTGCGATTCGGCACTGCGTCGCTTTAACTGACAATTGCGCGGTCGTGCGGCGTGGCTCCCAAATAAAATTGACGCCCTTTTTTTCCCACAAATAGAGATTTCTTTTGGTGGTATTTGATCACCCCTGCGCTTTTTATTTTTTGCGCTATTTTGAAAAAAACGCATTATTTTTTACTTTTTGCTATAATAAATGTCCCCCAAAAATATATATAAAAAAACAATTTTTTTCCTCAATTTAGGCCAATACGTATTCTTCTACATATTTTTGGTAAAAAAAAATCACAATAAGTGATTATTGATCCGTTTGCGCAAAAGTTATAGCGTTTACAAAATAGGGGATAGTTTTATGGCATTTTTATTAATATTTTTTTTTTTCTTAAATGGCGGCAATCAGCGATTTTTATTGTGACTGCGACATTATGGCGGACACATCGGACATTTTTGACACATTTTTGGGACCATTATCATTTATACAGCAATCAGTGCTATACAAATGCACTGATTCCTGTGTAAATGACACTGGCAGTGAAGGGATTAACCACTAGGTGGCAGTGTAGGGGTTAAGTGTGTCCTAGTGGCGTGTCTTCCTAACTGTGAGGGGCACGGCTGTGTGTGACATGTGACTGATCTCTGCTCTGATGACAGGGAGCAGAGATCCAGTGACACTGTCACTAGGCAGAACGGGGAGATGCTGTTTACATTAGAATCTCCCCGTGCTTCCTCCCCGTGAAGCATGGAGTCTTACTGGGCTAAACATGTCTGAGTGTAAGGTCTCCAGGTGGGGATAAATGTGGACCAACCTCCTTGAGGGTAGGGACCGATGTGAGTGTGCGATGTATGTGTAGAGTGCTGCATAAATTGACGGCGCTAATTGGGTACCTTAAATAATAATATAATAGATGAGCAACAGCCAGTACTCCATACTCCGACTACTTGACCTCTCTGCGGCCTTTGATACTGTTGACCACTAGGCTTGTACAATGCGTTTCGTAACAAATCAAAACTCAGACGAATTTTGCATCTTTCAGACATACTGGTGCATCCAAATAAAAAAATAACTAATTTCAACTAATACGAAAGAAATTATAGCGGATATAATGAATGAATTCAACATGATTTGGTAATTTGTTAAAGATCTAATGAAACAAAAGGTCAACGCAAAGTAAATCTTACAGTCCAATCAGCTGATTAATTTTGTGCTGGAGGTTGGATTACTGGCAAAGTGCATTCCTGAGAACTGAGTGAGAAGGGTGTTGTATTGTATTTGAGCAGAGGAGAAGAGATATTGTCATTGTGTGTGTTAAAAGATTCAATAAACAAACTAATTTTCAAACTACGAATCATTATCACGAATATATATACATACATACATAAATATCGCATTTCAATGAACACGAACGAAATTATAGCACATATAACGAAGGAATTCGACATGATTCGAGATTCAGTATAATGAATATCGACACTCTACAGAAATAACGAATTATCCGAAAACGTATTAACGTAACATAACGAATATAACAGAACGAAATTATGTATTTTACGAATGACAACAAACCGAAACTAAACAAAATTTTCTGTTGTGCACAAGTCTATTGACCACCCGCTTCTTCTCAATAAACTCCATTCCCTTGGCTTCCGAGATTCTGCTTTATCCTGGTTCTCTACCTATCTATAACAGCGCTCCTTCATTGTCACCTACAACTCTGTCTCCTCCTCTCCATTGCCCCTTTCTGTGGGGGTCTCCCAAGGCTCTGTTCTTGGACCCCTTCTCTTCTCTATCTACACCTCCTGCCTTGTTCACTTGACAACCGCCCACGGCTTCCAATACCACTTATACGCTGATGACACCCAAATCTGTCTACTCCTCACCTCAATCCTTCAGTCTCCTCTCGCATTACTAACTTGCTAACTGACATATCAGCATTTATGTCACACCACTTCCTTAAACTAAATCTCTCTAAAACTGTGCTAATAATACCCCCCCCCCCCGCTCATGCCCCCCTCCCTGACTCTTCCATCTCACGCCAGGGTACTAGGTGTAATCCTAGACTCTGACTTGTCATTTCAGCCCCAAGTCCAATCGTTGTCAAAAGTTTGTAGAATTCACCTCCATAACATCTCTAAAATTCGCCCCTTTTTAACAAATGAAACCACCAAGCTCTTCATTCACTCCCTCGTTATCTCTCACTTTGACTATTGCAACTCCCTTCTCATTGGCCTGCCTCTCCATAGGCTATCCCCTCTTCGGTCTATCATGAATGCTGCTGCCAGACTTGTACACCTTACCAACCACTCAGTGTCTGCCAACCCTCTACTCCAATCCCTACACTGGCTCCCAATCACCCAGCGAATTATATTCAAAATACAACCACAACATACAAAGCCATTCACAACTCTGCCCTGAGCTATATCACCAATCTTGTCTCCAAATATCACCCAAATTGTCCTCTCCGCTCTTCTCAAGACCTCCTACTCTCTCATCTCCTCCTCCCATGCTTGTCTCCAGGATTTCTCCAGAGCCTCTCCTATCCTCTGGAACTCGCTACCTCCACTGGTCCGGCTATCCCCTACTCTTGCTACCTTCTGGTGATCCCTGAAAACTCATCTCTTCAGAAAAGCCTATCAAGTCTCCAACTAATATTTTACCACTTCCATCAGTTCATTCCCCACAGTTACAACCCTTTGTACCACCTGCTCCACCCATTTAGATTGTAAGCTCTTCTGAGCAGGGCCCTCTTAATCCTCTTGTATTTTATTGTATTATAATTGTATTGACTCCTTTTTATATTGTAAAGTGCTGCGTAAACTGTTGGCGCTATATAAATCCTGTATTATAATAATAATAATAATAATGAGCATCTTAATGAGACATGAGACACAATGTAGACATGCACCCACACTTACTCAGGTTGAACTGGATGGACTGGTGTCTTTATTCAACTTTACTAACTATGTAAGCATTTAGGAGCAGAAAAAAATAGTTTTTGTACAGTTTTTGGGAGTGTTTTCCTGGCAGAAAAGAACGCTAAATGCTTCTAAACGGTACTAAAACGCTCCAAACAGCTTCTTTTCTTCATGTACTGTAAAAACGCTAATAAAATGCTAACGCTCCTATAAGCTGCTTAAACACTACTACAAGCAGCAGAAAAAAAACACTATTATCAGCATTTTTTTCCTAGCGTTTCTTTTGCTTATAAAAAAACGCTATCAGTGATGGACAGATTTATTCCTTGGATCTCTATTAAAAAATCAATCGATGGTGTTGCGCTCCAGTAAAAATAAGGTGCTAAAATATAGTGACAATGATATCAATTCAAGTAATGCACATACTGATATGTGTAAATTATAATTATCAAATGCATTGATCCGCAAATACGATAATGATCAGAAAAGTGCAATAAGTGTGCAATGGATGCAAATAAAGTGACTGTTGTGTATAAATACTCAAACGTCCAAAATGCATAAGAAAGAATAAAATAAAAATTAAAAATACATTAAATAATAATATGTTGCAGATAAATCACAGTCTGAATATGATGTTTATCTTTCAACTTTGGGACAGTGCAAAGTGTAAGCCAAAGGTGCTAGTTGACAAGTGGCACTGTGACTTTAGTGCTGTGAATCTTTGGTGCAAATGACACCCGTGGGTGTACTAACTTCCTACCTTACTACTGTAAGGTTATGCCCCGTACACACGATCGGAAATTCTGCCAGCAAAAGTTCAATGTGAGCTTTTGGTTGGAAATTCAGACCGTGTGTATGCTCCATCGGACTTTTACTGGCGGAATTTCCACCAGCAAAAGATTGAGAGTAGGTTCTCTATTTTTTCCGTTGGAAAAAATTCCTACCGGAAATTCCGTTCGTCTGTATGCAATTCCGACGCGCAAAAAAAACACGCATGCTCAGAATCATCGTTTGGTATGGAACTTCCCTTTTGTAGTGCCGTTGTACGTGTTGTACATCACCGCGTTCTTGGCGGTGGAAAGTTCAGAGAACTTTTGTGTGACCGTGTGTATGCAAGCCAAGCTTGAGCGGAAAAAGCATCCAAGGTTTTTCCGACAAAAATTCCGATCGTGTGTACGGGGCATAAGCAGCATTCAATAAAAACAGAGGGGATTGGTGGTCACTCAAAGGGAAGAGTGGGGTCACCTATCCGTTCCTCCTGAGGGGTTCCAGTGTATGCAGAGCCTAGAAGGTAATTCCTCTGGATGTCTTTCTCCAGGACTAGGTGAATAGCCAAACACCGCTCAAATGTATCAAACCGGGTAGTATAAAGAGGAAACAAGGAGCCTCTATAGTGTAGTATGTTTTTAAATATTCTGCATTTATTACATAGAGATTAAAAGATCAGGTACTCACATTTGTGTAAAAAAATGTCGCACTGTATCAAAACGAGCAGCGAGCTCGCGGCCAGGACGTCACTTCTGGTGTCCGTATGTCCAAAAATAGAACAAAAAAAAATGGACATACGGATGCCGGAAGTGACGTCCTGGCCGCAAGCTCGCTGCTCGTTTTGATACACTGTAACTTTTTTTCACAAATGTGAGTACCTGATCTTTTAATCTCTATGTAATAAACGCTGAATATTTAAAAACATACTACACTATAGAGGCTCCTTGTTTCCTCTTTATACTACCTGGTTTGATACATTTGAGTGGTGTTTGGCTATTCACCTAGTCCTGGAGAAAGGCATCCAGAGGAATCACCTTCTAGGCTCTGCATACACTGGAACCCCTCAGAAGGAACAGATAGGAGGACCCCCCTCTTCCCTTTGAGTGACCACCAACCCCCTCTGTTTTCATTGAATGCTGCTTACCTTACAGCAGTAAGGTAAGAAGTTAGTACACCCACGGGTGTCATTTGCACCGAAGATTCACAGCACTAAAGTCACAGTGCCACTTTTTGTCAGCTAGCACCTTTGGCTTGCACTTTGCACTGTCCCAGGGTTGAAAGATAAACATCACTTTCAGACTGTGATTTATCTGTACCATTTGCACTTTTATATATATAGACTATTGTTGAATATTATTATTTTATGTATTTTTAATTTATATTTTATTCTTTCTTATGCATTTTGGACGTTTGAGTATTTATACACAACAGTCACTTTTTTGCATCCATTGCACACTTATTGCACTTTTCTGATCATTATCGTATTTGCGGATGAATGCATTTGATAATTTACACATATCAGTATGTGCATTACTTGAATTGATAGAATTGTCACTATATTTTAGCATTTTATTTTTACTGGAGCGCAACAGCATCGATTTATTTTTTTTATATACCTTACTGTGGGTAGTGTTTGACCCTCACTGTGACAGGGATTTTTATCCAAGAAATACAACAGATCAAACAACTCCTCGGTCCTGATGGAACAGGCGGTGGACTTGGTGAAACAATTAGAACTAGCCTATGTTACTGATCCTACTGACTCTGCTAGGGAGGCATGGATGTCAGCCCAGGATTCCCTGGATCATCTGAGATCCTCCGCTGCGGAACTAAAACGGTTCTTTACAAAGCTGGCATTCTATGAGGAGGGGGAAAAGACGGGCCGTCTGCTTGCAAAAATTGCATGATCCCAACAACAATCACCGGCCATTGGAGCTATTCGTGCTGCCAACAGGAAAGTAGTTAATTCTCCGGAGGTCGTTATATCCGAGCTGGCATCCTTTTATGGCGACCTTTATAGGCCGAGGGATGCTTACTCGGATGAAGACCTAACCGTATATATGTCAAAAATTGAGTTACCATCACTGTCTACAGCAGCCCAAAAACAATTGGATGCTCCAATAACTCTAGAGGAGCTTCGGATGGCGGCCCGCTCTTTTCCCACATGTAAGGAACCGGGAGAGGATGGCCTCCCTTTGGAGGTATTTAGTCAATATAAAGAGCAGATACTTCCTGAATTGTTAAAGGTTTTTAATGCTTGTCTGGCAAGACTCCCTGAATCTATGGCAAGAGCAAATGTAATTCTACTTCTTAAACAGGGGAGGGATCTGGTTGACCCTGGCTCCTACAGACCTATTTCGTTACTCCAGAGTGACGTAAAGATCCTTGCCAAGGTCTTGGCGCTTTGGGTCAATGGGATTATCTCCTCCATTATACACCAGGATCAGGCTGGCTTCATGCCACAAAAGTCCACGGCCACTAATCTGAGGAGGTTGTTTCTAAACATGCAGATGCAGGCAGATAATGGGGGTCAGAGGGCACTGTTGTCCCTAGATGCCAACAAAGCTTTTGACAGCATTAGCTGGAGATACTTGTGGGCAGTATTGGTCAAATTTGGCTTCGGGGACCGATTTATAGCATGGGTTAAGTTACTGTATGCATCCCCTCAGGCTAACATTAGAATGGCAGATAGAGTTTCACATGCGTTTGCCTTGGGCAGGGGGACAAGGCAAGGTTGCCCACTGTCCCCCCTGCTCTTTGCGATTGCAATAGAGCCGCTGGCAGCCCTGATAGGGGGATAGTGCGCAGATTCAGGGGTTCCAATATGGTAATCTGCACGAAAAAATAATGCTGTACGTAGACGACATGCTACTCTTTCTGGGGGACCCGAATCACTCATTAACAGAGGCGATGTCTATAATAAAGCTGTTTGGCCACCACTACGGGTTAACCATTAACTGGTCTAAATCTGCTCTGATGATGCTAGACGGGGACCACGGGATTTACTTCCTGACCACTGCCCCATACCTCTGGTCACTAGTTTCAAATATCTGGGCATACAAATAGCGCCCAGGATTGGAGACTACTGTTCCCTAAACATATATCCCTTTCTGTCTCGTTTTCGAGACAAAATAAATACATGGAATACCTTGAAGATGTCATTGGCAGGCAAGGCTAACCTAATCAAAATGATTTTAATGCACCAGTTGCTATATTTCCTGCACAATTCACCGGTGGTAATTCCTCTAAAAATTTTCAGAATAGCGAACACCCTTTTTCGTCGATTACTGTGGAATATCAAACCTCCTAGAATTAGGCTGGAACAGCTACAGCAGTCTAAGGACAACGGGGGGCTGGCGATCCCCAACCCCTGGTTGTACTATATAGCGTCCTAATTGCAACAGCTAGTTGGCTCCAAAACCCGAAGGGCTCAGCGGCACAAATGATGCTGATTGCCTCTGGAGCGGAGACCATTCCCATGGGCCTTGAGGCACAACTGTTTGCGAAATCCAATAAACAGACCCCAACACTGTCACTAGTACAGAAAATATGGAATAAGGCCAGACAACTCCAGGGGGTGCAAGGTTTTACAGATTTTAGTCCAATATGGGGCAACCGATCATATACTGAGCTGGGAAAACTACAACAAGGGCCTAGATGGTGTAATCACGGGGTGAAGATGCTTTCCCACATATTTAGGGACGGTAAATTGCTTTCCTTTGTAGAACTAAAGGCCAAATTTGACTTACCGGATAACATGTTTTACTCATACCTTCAGTTGAAGCACGCTGTCGCTGCGCAGGGGGGTGCTGGTGAGTGGACATTGTCGCCCACTCCTGTGTTCCAGGTGCTGCAGTCCAGTAGTGTCACGAAAGGGATTATATCCCAATGTTACCAGATGTTACTAGCAAGACACCTGCTGTCATATCCATGCAATATGATGTCTGCTTGGGAAGGGGACCTTGGTCAGATTACAGGTGAGCAATGGGAGGAGGCCCTACAGTCCGTATCCACATGCTCCCTTAATGTTGCACAAAAGGTTTCCCAATTGTTCATCTTATTGAGAGTGCATTATACCCCAAAAAAGTTGCATAGGATGGGCAGGGCGGCGGACCCACTATGTTGCCGTTGTCGACAGCACGTCAGGGACCTTATTCACCTCCTTTGGAGTTGCCCGAAGCTACATTGTTACTGGAACGAGGTGGTGGGAATGCTCAATGGAGTATTTCAGACAAAGGTTCCCAAGGATCCTTTATGTTGTATATTAGGGGTCCTGGAGGAGGAGATCCCTGAGGAGACGACTAGGGTCGCATTCTCCAGAGCTCTATTCCAGGCAAGGAAACTCATTCTAATGGGTTGGAAATCCACTCTGCCACCCACTAGCAGTTCTTGGATAGAACCCATGGGACAAACCCTTATAAAGGAAAAGTATATATATCAACACAGGGGATGCCCGGGTAGGTTTGAACATATTTGGTCAAAATCGCTAGACACACCAGGCTTAAGCCCGAGAGAGCTTGTAATGTCCAGACTCCTGCAGTCTCTATGAACAGGACGAGGGGATGCATGGCAGATTCTATATTACAAATAATACAGGAGGGGATGGTGGAACCATGGAGAAGTAAAATATTGATGTATGGAGAAATGCTATAGGTTGATAGACCTTTTGAAATAACAACTGTATACATGTTCATGAACCAAGTGGGGGGGGGGACAAAACAATGAACCTGTAATTGTAACCTGAGCATTGTTTATTGCTGGAAAATATGTGAATGTTCAATAAAACCTTTTCTGATTAAAAAAAAAAAAAACTCTTATTCTGTTGGCCACAGCCACCACCTTTGACAGAGAATTTCAATGGGTGCCCATCATTACGGCTTCTGTAGACAGGCATTGTTGCCCAGTAGAGTCTTTTGCATTAGAACACATGCTCAAACATATGTTCCTATGCAAAAAAAAGGCGGCAAAAGTTTGCATTTAACCTCTTTTACCTGTAACACAAACACATCTCAATAAGACCTGTGTGCAAGGAATACAAACAACGCAGGTCCAATGCAACCCAGAGACTTATGCCCCGTACACACGGTCGGATTTTCTGATGGAAAATGTCCGATCGGAGCGTGTTGTTGGAAATTCTGACCGTGTGTGGGCTCCATCGGACATTTTCCATCGGATTTTCCGACACACAAAGTTGGAGAGCAGGAGATAAAATTTTCCGACAACAAAATCCGATCGCGTCAATTCCGACCGTGTGTGGCCTGTTCCGACGCACAAAGTGCCACGCATGCTCAGAAGAAATTTCGACACGGAACAGCTCGGTCTGGTAAAATTAGCGTTCGCAATGGATACAGCACTTTCGTCACGGTGCAATGTTAAAAATGGTTTAATACAGTGCACTCTCTTCTTCCTTATAATGTGACAAGAATTAAGTAGTTTTGCTGCTCATATTCACACACACTTCTCACAAACTTATTTTTTTGTTTTTTTCTTGGGATTCCCTTAATATATTGTTACTTGTCACATCTGACAGAATGTTTGTTTGTTTGTTTTTTTGTTTTTTGGCTTTAAAGCCATTTTTGGTTTAGATTTTATGTTTGTATTTTTTCCTAGGCTGATCTTTGTTTAATGTTTTTTTTTTTTTTTACTCCAGACTATTTTTGTGTGTGTTTTGTGTGTCAAGTTACCACGACACATTGATATCTTTTATTATTTAATCTCAAGGAGATTGTTTGTTGTTGGTGTCCCTTGTTAATTTCACATTGTATTTTTGATATGTACCTGAATCCTCACAAACAAACTGTCCTTTTGGAAGTAAAACACACATAGGCAAGTATAATTCAAACCAAAAATCCTTTATTAAGGGCTCAGAACCAAACAAAGAGGGAGGCAACACTGGATAAACATGAGAAATTAGCGAAGCCTGGGACCCCCAGGGCAGACATCAATTCTTGAACATCAAAATTGGTGGCCTGAGGAGTCCATATGTAAGGGAGGGCAGTCTGGTCCAGAAGTCGCAGAGATCCGGAAAGCAGCAGATGACATCTGTGTCCCCAGGCTGTGGTACCACAAGAGGCTGCATCTTTTGGCCGACCAGACTGGATCCAGGTTCCTCACTTTCTGGTCTTCCTTCCACGCTTCATTCCGGGCTGTGGCTGTGCTGTTGGAGATGTAGCAGGAGGAGGAGTAGGACCTGGAGGAGGAGGAGGACTGGGAGGACCTGGAGGAGAAGGAGGAGGAGGAGGACCTGCAGGAGGAGGAGGAGGACCATCTGTGAGTTCGCAAAGGTGTGTCTGAGATGTAATTTGGCCCCTCATACCTTTATTAAGAGCCTCCAATATGAGCGACTCACACATGAGTTGTTGTCCCTCCTCCATCCTCTGCATTTTTGAGGCAATGATGGCAGCAATGTCCTCCTCCACGGTGTGTGGTGCTCCCAGGGCCTCTGTAGCCCTCCAAAAGAGGCCTATGGCAGCCTCCTCTAGGGCACTCCTCCTCCTGCCACTTTCTCTTTCCAGGTGTTGGGGAGGGACCGGCATATCAGGCAGCCGGATCGGCCCGGCCACCTCCTGGCTGCGACTTCCCTGTGTATGAAAAAGGGACATGGTTTTAGTTTTTGCATCATCAATCACAATCAGAAATTAGTACTCCAAACTAACATCTAGTTAACATCATTGATTGGACAACCTGAAATATTTAGAGGAATGCTATACCTGGCTCAATCTGGGCTCCTCCACATGTTGTTGCCTGGAAGGCCCAGGTTGGGCGTCAGAAGCCTAAGCTGGGGGGGAAGGAAGCGTGGAAGGAAGACTGGAGAGTGATGACCTGGGTTCAGTCTGGCCTGCCAGAAAATGCAGCCTGTCATAGTACCACATCCTGGGGACATAAATGTCATCTGCTGCTCCTGATCTCTGCGAATCCTGGACTTTCTGGCGCTCCCTTAAATAAGTGCTCCTCAGGCCACCAATTAAGATCTTCAAAAATGTGATGTCTGCCGTGGGGATCACCTGCTTCACAATTTCCAACAATTTATCCAGTGCTGCCTTCCTCTTTGTTTGGTTCTTGTAATTGGGTTGTTGATCTCCCACAGACATGGCAGCTCCCTTAACATATCAATGAATAGTGACATGAAGTCATTATCTTTTAATAAGATATCCATGTTCACTGCAAGACACAACACAAGACAAAGCCTAATGTCAGACAAAACTCTCCTAATCTTGTTACAATATAGGCCTCAATCTAGAAGCAGTATAGGCACAAGTTTGGCTCTTACCTTCTTTGTTACGATCGGCGCGTCCAATGCTCCTTTGTCCGCTCACAGATCGTACATACTACGCACGCGTGTTACGCTTTATACACACTGCGCATGCGTGTAACTCTGCCCGCCCCTGACGTTCTTTCTAGTCTATTCCCCACCCCTTTTTGTTCGGCGCAGTGGGTGAAGAGCACATGGCGAAGTCAGAGCAGGTGCGTGCTAATTATAGCAACGAGGAGGAGGAGGAGGAAAGCCCGGATCCGGACACGTCCCGATCCAGAAGGAGACGATTTAAGGCCACAAATATGTCCTTTGGGGAGATGTTGGAGATGGTCGACATCCTGAAGAAGGCCGACTATGACGGGAAGTATGGGCCTTACCCCAACCCCAATATCAGAAAGGCCAAGATGTCTGCACAGGAATTTCGGGGTACGACGATCGAAAGATCAGCTCAGGAAGCGGTGGTCAGACCTCAAATTAAGAGAGCCCGAGCAGTACCGAAAGATCTGGAGAGTGCTGCAAAAAAGTAAGTAGTTGTGCTGTGTTCCTATTCTTTTTGTGTTTATTACGTTCGTGCTGCTCCATATGCTTATCTTAATTGTACAGTTTAAAATGTGAATTTTAATGTTCATGGGCCCATTATTCGTTCGTATCCAACATTTTTTTTTCGCCCTCTAAAACACCATTGTTTAGGCCATATGCATTTGCCAACATTTTTTAGGGCCTACTTGGATGCAAAATATTTGGTTGTGTAGATGGGTTTGTTACTAGATTCTGTGTAAGGAGAGGACACTGAGCAGCTGTTTTCACATCTGGACACTGGAGCACTAGTGTGGGACACAAGAACACCATTTTTATTAGGGGGGGCACACAGGTGCTCCAGTGTATACTATAGGGGGGTCTCCATCTGTGAAGCTTGTACTAAACAGGTAAGTATTGCAGGTTGACAAAGGACAATAAAAAAGCGACATCTTGGAACTCTGCTAAAATTGACAATTGTACCCCACTTCCAAGCAATGTTTCCTATTTATAGTTCTGCCATCAAATCATTGTGTGCTAATTATACCATTTTTGTTTTACATAGGGGAGAAAAGACTCGGAGGACACCCCTCATCCGAGGAGACTAGAGACCCCCCACCTGTGGAAGAAGGTGAAATACCCCCAACCCAAGTGGAGCAGGAGGAGGAAGAAGATGTGGTTGAAATTGGCACCACAACAGGTGAGTTTCTGCGACCACAGACTCAGGTAAGAGATGGATGCTGGCAGATTTTTGATACTTGTTTTTGTTTGGTTTCTCTCTTTTTAGGTGATCGTGATGTTAGGGATCGAGATCCTTTCACATCAGAAAGTGCCCAGATGCTGATCGGGGAGATCATGGAGTGTAATTTAGAATTGGAAAACATCAAGACAAAAATCAATGATGTGATTAAAAAAAATAATAACATCATCGATGTTTTGGGGCGAATTTAATACCCCACAAAATCACTTTTGTTTTTGTGTGGTACAATGTTTAAATTTTTTTTGCAATGTTTCGAAAAGGCAAATTTGGAGGATGCACACAGTGTGCCAACATGTGCTATCTGCCATTACGGGAGATCAATGGACACGTTTTGGGGGTGCAAACCCTTCCTCAATAATAAAGTAGCTGTGAGGAAGGGGTTGCACCACCAAAACACGTCCCTTGATCCCCCGTGATGGCAGCTAGCACATGTTGACATTCGTAAATTGGTGTGCATCTTCCAAATTTGGCTTTTCAAGGGGTGATTTGACCCTATCTAAACGCAATATCAAACATAGTTCCTAAATACTGATGTCTGATATTGCCTTCAAGTTTTACCATATGTGAACTTTGTAAGTTCAAGTTTTTTGTCTTTCTTGTTGGTTTTACACAGGCCTGTTTTATCATAAATGGACATTTCTATTTTTGATAATGCCACCCCAAAAATTGTTATACAACAAACATGTTGGTTTGTTTTAAAAACCTTTTCTAAATGCACATGTGATTGTGCAGGTATTAAAAAGTTTGTTAATCAAGAATGTGTGGTTTATTGTCTCAACGCTACAACACTTTTGTCGTGATGTAATAGCTGTTTTCGGATAAAATGGTGGTTATTTCCTAATGGCAAATCCTCTTTGCACTACAAGAGCATTTTCATTGCAGTTTCAAGAGCACTTGTAGTATAAAAAGTGTATACGCCTTTAGTAAATAACAGCCAACAGTGCTTTGTATAAGGTTACACAATCACGCCATTTTCCGGACTCCCCACATTGCTGTCAGGCTCAGCTAAAACAAACACAAGCAGTAAATGTCCACAACTAATTTCTTTTTTTTTGTTTTTTTATTTGAAAAAGGCTTCACAAATTTGCAGGCATATTGATGGCCCCCCTACCCGCAAAGAACTCCAGGTATCGTAACCGGACATCACGGGCACTCAAGGAGGGCAAGCCAGGACGGCCGCTTTCAAGCGCCGTCAGTGTTGTTTCGGTGATCACTCTGGCCTCAGGCCCAACTGCGCCAGCATAGTTGGCCGAATGTTTCCGTAAAAAGTTATGGAGAATACAGCACGCCATGATTATTTGATTAAGTTTATACTCCGCCATATGGATAGGTGTCAGAAATAGGCGGAACCGGCTGGCCAGGATTCCAAATGTGTTCTCCACCACTCTTCGGGCTCTGGCCAGCCGGTAATTAAAAACCCTCTGTTCCGAGGTGAGGGTCCTCATCGGGAATGGCCGCATAAGATGGTCCCCCAGCGCAAACGCTTCATCAGCAACGAACACAAATGGGAGTCCTTCCACATTGTCCTCTGGAGCTGGCAAGTCCAAGCTGCCATTCTGGAGACGCCTGTAGAACTCCGTCTGGGCGATGACTCCACCATCGGACATCCAGCCATTCTTCCCCACGTCCACATACAAGAAGTCGTAATTAGCCGACACCACCGCCAACATCACAATACTATTGAACCCCTTATAGTTGAAATAGTACGACCCCGAGTTGGGTGGTGGGATGATGTGGATGTGTTTCCCATCAATTGCCCCTCCGCAGTTAGGAAAGTCCCACCGCTGGGCAAAGTGGGAGGCCACAGTCTGCCATTCCTGTGGCGTGGAAGGAAACTGTTGAGGAAAAAAAATAAATATTAATATTTTTGCTCAGAAACATGGCAAGCAGATTAGGCACAAACATTCTGGGGCAACCTCCAGATAGCATTTATTAAGGGGAATTTAACAACACCAAAGTATAAGGTACACCTATCATATCCCCCCCCCCCCATGGGCCATTTCTAACATTATGGGGGGGGGGGAATCGTGGACAGGTAACCCTCTTCACTTCATTGAGAGGTGAATGCCTAAATACAGGGTATTACTTGGAACAGCCCCTCCTTAGTTATACTATTGGCAGCCCACTGGACAGGTAAGAAGTGTCATAATACAAAGATATAAATACACACTGTACACATTTGAGCACATTTGGACATTCTGCTATTACCTATCAAGATAATAATAGGATCTAAAAAGTTTAAACACTACCATTGGAAAGTATACAGGCAGGCCCTTGCACTACATGCTTTGGAGAATTCATCCATAAATTTGACCACAAAAGAGATGGGTATAGTGTGTATGGGTTTGGCAAAGTCAGCAGATAGATGATTGAGGCTAGATAGAGAATTGGGATCAGCTGACTTAGCAGTTGGGGGAGGGAGGGTTACTAAAAATGATTTGGGGACACCACAGAAAAAAAGCCTCTGCCACTCTGCCTGAATTTAAAGCGAAAATAACATTTCAAAACATCTTAGGGGGTGTTTGGGATAAAGCACTACTATGAAGCTGATAAAATACATTGTTTTAAGTGACTACATTAGGTGAATATAGGGCCCGTAGAGCATGCTGGGGAGGTTAGTGAAGGACAATCTGTATGAAGGACCTAAAAAATTAATTACACAAAAATCCAGCATGCATGAGGACAAAGGGGACATTCACAGCATATTCCAATCATGGTAATTAGGGAATGAGGAAAGAAATACAATATATTATCAAACATTAAATACAATAAAATGTGACATTAAAGGATAAAAATCTTACCTTCATATACTCCTTCTGCAGGACCTGGATGATGGCAGAACAGGTCTCTGGGATAATGATACCCAGAGCCTGGGGGGAGATGCCTGTCAAGAACTTCAAGTCCTGCAGACTTCTCCCTGTCGCCAAATACCGCAGGGTAGTGACAAGCCTCTTCTCCGGAGTAATGACTTGCCTCATGCAGGTATCCTGCCTGCTAATATAAGGGGTCAGCGAAGCCAACAGACGGTAAAATACGGGGTCCGTCATCCTGAGAAAGTTCCTGAAATCATCAGGATTATTCTCACGGATCTCACGGAGCAAAGGCATATGAGAGAACTGGTCATGCTGAAGCAACCAATTCTTGGTCCATGAACTCCTCCCCACCCTGTTCATGGACTGGACTTGTGTCAGGGTCAGGACCCCAACACCAAGCCCCCGCACAGCACGAACTCTACGAGGAGTACGCATACGCAACATGGCTAGAAAACGGTTGGCTGCTCAGAACGAAGTAACAGAACGCACTGAAGAACAGCAAGGCCTGTGAAGAGCGACCTGAAAAACAGTAACGAACGCACAAGAACACAATGACTAAGTCACGCGGAACTTGCTTGCACGCACTGAAGAGCAGATACAAACCCACAAGCATAAACTGAACGGCAGAGAACGATCTGAAAACCACGAGTCTGAAAAAGCGCGAATCGTCTCTCACCAAACTTTTACTAAACGAGATTAGCAAAAGGAGCCCAAAGGGTGCCGCGCTTGGTTCTGAACTGGCCTTTTCTAGTCTCGTCGTACGTGCTTGACGTCACCGCGTTGTTGGCGCTCGGAAATTCCGACAACTTTGTGCGACCGTGTGTACGCAAAACAAGTTTGAGCCAACATCCGTCGGAAAAAATCCTAGGATTTTGTTGTCGGAATGTCCGAACAAAGTCCGACCATGTGTACGGGGCATTACAGTTAATGCACACTAAAAATGCACATCAAATGTAGGAAGACTAACAAATAACAAAAATGGGGAATCCAAATTGTTTTGTATGCTACTGTCTAGGTGGGCTTAAGTTTAGGATTTGATGATACCTACTGCCCCCAAGATAAAGTATAGTCATTATGCACTTACTGTGGACAAAGTCCTTAGGTTTGTCAAAGTTGTTTTTGTGCTTTAGAGGGAAAGCACAGACGCACAGGATCATTAGAAATAGTAAAAGCAGAGCTTTCATTTTTGTGTTTTTACTCCTTGCCAGGCACCCTTTAGATGAGCTACCTTGAGGAACTAAACCCGCCTCTCCTTCACAGCCAGGAAGCTGCCATCTTAGCCTCTGTTTACTCTTCAGTTGCCATGGTGCTGACACCAGCCATTTGATGGTTTGACAGTTTGGTTGAGGGCACATGCAAATGTGACAGATATCATTCATGCCATGGCTTGATGTGACTGTTTTGGGAGACTGTTAAATCGATTGGGTTTAGTTTCACTTTAATGGTTAGTAACCCATTGTTTACCATGACAACTAATGGCATCATGTACTCCAGGCTGTAGACTATATTCAACATAGAAACATCACTGGCTGTAGTTATGCTTAACCAGTTAAGGACCAGGCCTTTTTCTGACATTTGTTGTTTACAAGTTTAAAGTAGTATTTCTTGCTAGAAAATTACTTGGAACCCCCAATCATTATATATATATTTCTTTAGCAGAGACCTCAGAGAATAAAATGGCAGTAGTTTGCACAGCAGTGTTTCAAACGCAATTTTTGGGGGGAAAAAGTACACTTTTCCATGAATTAAAAAATAACAAAACAGTAAAGTTAGCCCAATTTTTTTGTATAATGTGAAAGATGATGTTACACCAAGTAAATAGGTACCTAACATGTCTTGCTGTAAAATTGCACACACTCATGGAATGGCAACAAAGTATGGCACTTGAAAATCTCTATAGGCGACCCTTTAAAACTTTTTACAGGTTACCTGTTTAGAGTTATGCCCTGTACACACGGTCGGACATTGATTGGACATTCCAACAACAAAATCCATGGACTTTTTCCGACGGATGTTGGCTCAAACTTTCTTGCATACACAACGGTCACACAAAGTTGTTGGAAAATCCGATCATTCTGAACGTGGTGACCTAACACACGTACGTCGGGACTATAAACGGGGCAGTAGCCAATAGCTTTCGTCTCTTAATTTATTCTGAGCATGCGTGGCCATGTGTGATGGAGCCTACACATGGTCGGAATTTCCGACAACAAGGTCCTTACAGAGGAAAGGTCCTTACAGAGGAAAGCGCAACATACGTATGCGTTTGCTTCTGTGCGTGAGCTTGGAGGGACGGGGCGCTATACTTTTTTTTATTATTACTTATTTTACTTTTTTTTTACACTGTCTCTTTAACCGCTTCCCGACCGCCCACTGTATATTGACGTCCTGTTTTTTAAAGATGGATATCTCGGTAACGGCAGCAGCTGCTGCCACAACCGAGGTATCCATCTTTAGGGCCGACGATTCTGTACACGATAACAGTGGTCTCTGTGGCGGGTTCGCCGCGAGATCACCGTTATCGGCGGCGGGAGAGGTGCCACCCCCCCCTCCCGCCGCTCTCCCGCGCCCTCCGCCGCTTACCGGAGCCGTCGGTAGCGGCGGAGGAGATCGGGACCTGACACTGCTGACTTACTGAGACGAGTGAGGCCAAGATGGCCCCCACCCGTCTCTATACCATGTGACGGCCGTAGCGATGTCATTACGACGGCTCCGCCCACTTCTCTTAAAGGCACAATTTTTTTTGTGTCATTTTTTTAAACGACTTTTTTTTTTTTTTTTTTTTTTTTTTTTGCATTTTAGTCTAAATATGAGATCTGAGGACTTTTTGACCTCAGATCTCATATTTAAGAGGACCTGTCATGCTTTTTTCTATTACAAGGGATGTTTACATTCCTTGTAATAGGAATAAAAGTGATCCAAATTTTTTTTTTTTTAAAAACAGTGAAAAAATAAATAAAATAAAGTAAAATAAATAATAATAAAAAAAAAAAATTTTAAAGCGCCCTGTCCCGACGAGCTTGCGCGCAGAAGCGAACGCATACGTGAGTAGCGCCCGCATATGAAAACGGTGGTCAAACCACACATGTGAGGTATCACGGCGACCGGTAGAGTGAGAGCAATAATTCTAGCCCTAGACCTCCTCTGTAACGCAAAATATGCAATCTGTAGAATTTTTTAAACGTCGCCTATGGAGATTTTTAAGGGTAAAAGTTTGACGCCATTCCACGAGCGGGCGCAATTTTAAAGCGTGACATGATGGGTATCAATTTACTTGGCGTAACATTATATTTCACAATATAAAAAAAAATTGGGCTAACTTTACTGTTGTCTTATTTTTTTTTTCAAAAAAGTGAATTTTTTCCAAAAAAAGTGCGCTTAGAAGACCGCTGCGCAAATACGGTGCAAAAAAAAGGATTGCAATGACCGCTATTTTATTCTCTAGGGTGTTAGAAAAAAACAATATATAATGTTTGGGGGTTCTAAGTAATTTTCTAGCAAAAAAACCTGTTTTAAACTCTTAAACACCTAAAATCCAAAACGAGGCTGGTTTTGAAGTGGTTAAAAAACATGTTTTTGATCACTTTTATTCCTATTACAAGGAATGTAAACATCCCTTATAATAGAAATAAGCATGACAGGTCCTCTTTATTGCGAGATATCTGGGGTCAAAAAGACCTCAGATCTCACACTTAAACTTAAAAGCAAAAAAAAAAAAAAAGTAATTTTACATTTACTAATAAAAAAAGCAGCCCTTTAAGGCCTTTAGGCGGAAGTTACGTCAGACGTCGCTCAGGTCTTCCAAGGGCATAGAGTTGAGTGGGGGCCATCTTGCCCTCATTCGACTTCCTGCCCATCGCTCCAGGGGATTGTATAGTTTTACCCCTTTACAGACAGCTTCGGTAAGCAGGGGAAAGGACCGAAAAGCGGCAGGAGGGAGGTTTACCTCTCCCGCTGCCTATAAAAGTGATCCCATGGTGAATCCGCTCGATCCGATGGGACCACTTTTATGTGAAAGGGGATCGCCCACTGTTTAAAAAAATACCAGTGTTATGGCAGCTAGCTGCTGCCATAACCACAGTATAAAACATCAAATTAATGACGTGTATATATATATATATATATATATATATATATATATATATATATATACAGTGGGCGGTCCAGAAGTGTAGTTCTGAACCCAATCACTAAAATTTCCCAACCTTTAACATGTGAATGCAATTATAATAAGCGTTTCAATCTTTTAAAATCTGCAGCTTTCATTAACATAATACCTGGGGATCCTGTTATGATAGTTCTTGTTGAGGTGCTTCCTGTTACAGGTGTAGCGCCCTGCTCCTGTTGACCAGGCGCTTGCATGTAAATTTAGTGGGTTATCTGTTCTGTACAAAGTTCAGATTCAATGTTATGGCCTCTGTTCCAGCATTGGCTGTGTTGCGTGCAGTTCCACACTGTCGTCTGTAGGTGTCGTTGTCACCACAGGTCGTGATGGAAGGGCGACAGGCTAAGGTGTATTGAGTGTTCTTCTTCCCCAGAAACAGTCCAGTGGGAGTGGTTCACCGCTGTGCATTCTGGGAAGGGGTACTTAAGGGGCAGACGCCATTTTTTTCGCTCTCTTTCACCTCATGGCCCACCTGGCCTAAGGTATGTGGCAACTCCTTTTCTGTCTTGGGGCCCTGCTGGCCCGAGGCTATATGACTGCAAGTAGGACCAGAAGTTGTCTGGGGCCTACTGGTTCAGAGGTGGTCCTGTGCTGTCTGTCCTGCAGGAAGAAGCCGAGCAATTGAAGGATCCGGGGGAGGATTCATCTTGGAGAGGACCAAGCGAAAGGCTGGTATCTCAAGATGAGCCTGGTGACTCAATTGGAGGATGTATCCTAACCAATCTACCTCACAGTACTGCTGGATGGCTTAAAGGAACTTTGGTACTGTGTTGCTTTGTTCGTTACCATTACTACATCCTGTGGCAGAGGATCATTCAATCAATACTAAATCCTGTGGCAGAGGATTGTTCAACAATTATTGTTCTCATCAAGTCTGTGGCAGAGACTTTTGTCCATGCATCATTCCGGCTGCTAGGCCAGTGAGAGAGGCCCATCCGGGTGAGCAAGATCCGTTGACTGAAGGTGTACTTGTCTCCGGGATCTCAAGTTCCTCAGTGATCTGCACAAGGTATCTAAAATTTCCCTTAACCCTTCATCCCTCTACTGCTCAAGTTGTTTAATAAAAAGCATTGGAAAAAGAACTAATTGACTGGTGCATACATTGATGGGCGCAAGACCCAGTATAGACTCTAAGTTTCTGGTGTGGTGAACAGAGAGTAAAGGGTGACGGCAAAGACCCAAAATAATAATCAACAGCTCCTTTGGGGGTAAGTGTCACATGTGGGGGCTCGTCGCGGATGTTTTGCCGTTGCCCTGAGCAACTTCGAGAAATTATTTCACCGGAAATCTATGTTAAAGAGGGCCCTGGACTGTGTTACTTGTTACTGGACAAAAAGGGGTTAATTGCGGATCACTCTCTAAGTGCGTAGGCTATGAGCGGAGCCAAGAAGGCCCGGGAGCTACGTGACTGAAAAGAGCAGGGGGGAGGAGTTCCCGCCTGCTGCTGCGTGAGATGCCTGGGTGTGTCTGGCGCCAAAGAAAAGAGGCTGCCTGATCGTACTGAGACGATCGGAGTGCAGCCATGTCTTCTTTCTCGCTGATACAGTTGGCTGTGGGGTCCAGGATGTTCCCTACAAGCACCGTTGCGGGTGCCATGCTAACCGGAACCCTGCTGATGTATACCGGCATCCGCTTGAAGGGGTGGTTTGTGTTGTACACTATTGGAGGCATTGAAGGGCTGGGTATGCTATGCCGCAAGTGCGAAGGACTGGCCATACATCTCCGTCCATTTATCTGATGTTTGAAATGCGGAGAATACCTGTTCACTGTGAAGCAACCTACAATGTCGCCCTGTGCTTACCGAGTGGACTGGGCTACAGGGACCGCTACAGTGGAGATTACTGCTCTTGCTTCTGGGGGCCAACAGAAGACCCTCGTCCCATCTGCTACTGTGAGTGTTCCTGAGGGAAATGTCGCTGTTACTGTCCCATCAGCCCTTGCTACTACCTCCGCTGCACCTGTCCAGAGGAAGGTGGGATATGTGAAAGCTTCCTGCGGCCGCAGTGAAGGCCCACCCCAAAGACTACCTGAACAGGAGCCAGAGGAGAGCATGAACCCTGGAAAATCCCTGACAGGAACAGGTAAGAGATGTGTTGCTTGAAGGAGAGTTCAGAGTCTAGGACTACACGTAGAACCTTGGGATGTGGGGATGGGCTTATGGTTGTGCCATCGATTTTGACAGAGAGATAAGGGGAAGAGGCATATGGGGGGAGGAAAAATTATAAGTTCGATTTTGGCTAGATTGAGTTTGAGGAAGTGGTGTGACATCCAGACTGATATATCTGAGAGTAAATTAGTGATACGTGAGGAGACAGAGGGAGTGAGCTGAGGGGTAGAGAAATAGATTTGGGTGTCGTCAGCGTAGAGGTGATATTGGAAACCATGGGAGGCTATCAGTTGACCCAGGGAGGCGGTGTAGATTGAAAATAGGAGAGGTCCAAGAACAGAACCCTGAGGGACTCCAACAGAGAAAGGAAGAGGAGAGGAGGAAGTAGAGTTATAAGAAATGCTAAAGGTGCGGTTGGATAAGTAGGAAGAGAACCAGCGAAATGTACAGTCACGGAGACAAAAGGCGTGTAGTTTTTTGAGGAGGAGGGGGTGGTCAACCATATCAAAGGCAGCAGAGAGGTCCAGGAGTAGGAGTATAGAATAGTGTCGATTGGTTTTGGCCGTTAGTAGATTGTTTGTTAGTTTTAGGAGAGCAGTTTCTGTGGAGTGTTGAGGACGAAATCCAGACTGAAGGGGATCAAGAAGGCCATTATCAGCGAGGTGGACGCTCAGTTGGTTGTAGACCAGATGTTCGAGGAGTTTGGATAAGAAGGGGAGCAAGGAGATGGGGCGTAGGTTGTTAAGATTGGATGGGTCCAGTGAGGGCTTTTTAAGTATGGGTCTGACAAGTGCATGTTTTAGAGAGTTAGGGAAGATGCCAGAAGAGAGGGAGAGATTGAAGATGTGGGTTAGGGAGTGTAGCAAAGGGCCAGAGGGTGAACGTAGCATTTGTGAGGGAACAGGATCCAGAGGGCAGGTGGTAAGGTGGACATTAGCAAGTAGTTTAGCAACTTCGTCTGTAGTGGTGGGGTTGAAAGAGGGAAATAATGATTGTGCCTGTGGGCATGAAGTGTAAAGCGTGGAGGGTGTTGGCACAGTAGAGATCTCCACGTGAATAGTATCAATCTGCTGTTTGAAGTGATTGGTAATCTCCTGGGCAGTGAGTGAGTTGGCGGGTGGAGGCGGTGAAGGACGAAGTAGAGAGTTGAAGGTGGAGAAGAGTTGACGGGGACAGGATGATAAGTTGCTAATGAGAGCGGTAAAATAGGTCTGCTTGGCAGAGAGAAGGCTGGAATTGTATTTTTGGAGGGCAGATTTATATTGGTTGAAATGTCTCCGGGACTTAGTCTTACGCCACAGGCGCTCAAGAGCACGACTACGTTTTTTCAGACTTCTAGTATCATCTGTTTGCCAAGGTTGAAGGGGTCTGGGCTTGATTCTGTGTGTATATATGTATAAATCCGCGCTTAGGACAATCTAAGGGCTGCTGCCTATCCCTAATTAGTACCCCTAGGGGTCTAATTGCAAGAGTGGATAGATAGTAAGGAGATAGAAATGGCGCTGCCCTCTGTATTAATTGATTAGTATTCTACATGGAGTATATTTATATATAAACAAACTTTTTAGAAATGAACCATCACTAGCTATAAGATACTGGAAATTATATTCTGTGTATGATATTTTTGGGACTGCTATATGCATTGTATTTTATGTTTAGGGAGTGGTTTACCCTACATTTCACTTTATTAAGTTTCTTACACTTTATTCTTAGCAGGCGTTCACTGTCACAATACTTTTGAACCTTGGGGTTATTCACTACCCAATTCAACATTTTACTTGTAATTTGAGACTGGTTTAATACATATTGCACTGACACTCTTAATTCACTGATGTTTTCTTATTCTATTCAAAAAATTTTTTTTGTTTTCTGGCGCCATTTTGTCCCAATACTTTTGAACTTTGGGGTCTATTTCATTTTTATTTTTGTATTGCTTATTGAACTATTTTGTTTCACTTCTGTCAGCACATCAACACACGGCAGATTATAATTTTTTCACTGGGGTATTCTTCAAAAAATTTTCCAGCATTAACCAATTACCTTTTTGCATCACAGGTGTTTTATTCTATTTTATATTATTTTATATTTTTTTCCGGCCCTCTCATATTATAGGTTCTATCTTGAGACCGGAATACGGCATCTATTGATGGAGTTCCTACATGTCACAGATATCTGAACTTAGGGCATAGTTTCTAATATTTGATTCTGTGTGTAGTGAGGGGGGCCAGTGAGTTCAGTGGGGCTAGAAGTGAAGCGTTGTACACAGAAGTGGCTAGGTTGGTGCAGGATAGGGGTGAGATTTTGCCGTAGAGGTTGTTGATAGCAGAGTAGAGAAGAGAAGGGTTGAGATGAGGTAGGTTTCTGCAGGTAACTTTAAGGTGGTTGGAGGGAGAGGAGGTGAAGGAAAGGAAGAGAGTGAAACTAATAAGGTGGTGATCAGAGAGAGGCAATGGATAGTTAGAAAGGTTGCATGGAGTGCAAAGGTGAGAGAACACGAGGTCAAGGATATTGCCTTCTGAGTGAGTTGGAGCATGTATCCACTGCTTCAGGTCAAAGGAGGATGTTAGGCTGAGAAGTTTGGAAGTGAAAGGAGTGTTAGTATTAATAGGGATGTTGAAGTCCCCGAGAATGATTGTGGGGATTTCAGAAGAACGAAAGTAGGGTAGCCAGGCAGAGAAGTCTTGAAGAAAGGTTGATACTGGTCCAGGGGGCCTGTAGATCACAGCTATCCTTAGAGAAATTGGAGTGAAAAGGCGAATGCAGTGTGCTTCGAAAGAGGAGAGTGACAGAGAGGGAGGTGGCTGCAGTACCTGAAAAGTGCTATGTGGGGCTAGAAGGATTCCGACACCTCCTCCCTTACGTCCGCGTGATCTGGGGGAGTGAGTCCAGAGAAGACCACCATGGGATAAGGCAGCAGAAGATGCAGTGTCGGATTCGTAGAGCCAGGTTTCGGTAATGGCGAGTAGGTTAAATGAGTTGGCAATAAAGAGCTCATGGAGAGAGGTGAGTTTGTTGCAGACAGAGCGGGAGTTCAAAAGGGCACAAGAGAAAGGGAGTCTGGTCTTGGGAAGAATAGAAATGGGAACTAAATTGTGTTGATTGCGGCTGCTGCCAGAGGGTGATGGGTGCATGGGGTACAGTTAAATGATGGAGGCCCAGGGTTTGGGGATATATCTCCAGAGGTTAGGAGAAACAAGAGGGTGAGGGAGGTAATATAGGAGTGGGATTTATATGAAGGGACATGCCCCAGGGTCTTGGAGATTTTTAGCGTGTGTGGATTTAGAATTAGCAGGAGTTGGTGGGTGCAGTAATAAGGACAGGACAAAAGTGAGGGTGATATATATATATATGCTGTGGGGGGGGGAGAGGGGTGAAGGAGAGATAGTTTTAGGATGGAGGACAGAGTTGTCAAAAGCAGTGGTAGAGAATGCATGTTACAAGGAAAAGGAGCTAAAGGAGTAACAAGTTCACCTGATGCCTGTGTGCTGTTTTTCAAAGTGTTTATCTTGTGTCCCTTCGCTTTGTGCATTAGCTGAAGTGCAGAGTCAGAAGTGCATTCCACTTATAGAAATCGCCACTTTGAGAAAGAGCCAAGTTGCAAATGTGTACCCCCTGCAAATGCTTCCCCCAAGAGAAGTATATATATATATATATATATATATATATATATATATATATATATATATACTGATAGGGGTAGGGTGTGGGTGGATTTCAATTAGCAATCAAGAGGTTATAAAGCTTGGCTTGTTAACAGGGCAAAATTCTTAAGTCAGAGACAGACTAGCAAGAGGGCACTAAAGTAAAACGGGCTGTAATTTTGGGTAAGACAAGGGAGATAATAAAGCACTGTAATGTGGACAGGTCTACAGACAGTTAAGTAAAAATAACATACCAACATTATTAGAGACACATAAGAAAAAAGATAGCAGTGTTTCAGTTTTTGGGTGGAGTTGCAGCAGTAGGAACATACCAGAGTTAAGAGACAGTTTTCACTAATGCGATTCTAGCTGGAGTTGCAGCAGTAGGAGCATACCAGAGTTAAGAAACATAGGAGACAGTTTTCACTAATGCGATTCTAGCTGGAGTTGCAGCAGTAGGAGCATACCAGAGTTAAGAGACATAGGAGACAGTTTTCACTAATGCGATTCTAGCTGGAGTTGCAGCAGTAGGAGCATACCTGTAGGAGAACAAAGATGATTGTAACGACACCCCGAGTATGAAAGGGGTTAAAGTCGTTTAGGACATTTCAAACCCAAACACAAAGGCAGCTACCGAACACTCCAATCAGCCAAACAAGGAACCCATACAAATAATCCACCCCAAAAACGAGACACAGCTCTGTCTTCAGGTTCCAAGCAGGAATGAATCTTTATTCAAAAAACACGTTATACAGATCCCACTTCAAAACATTTCCCCCCCACCCTTGGAAAACAGGGCGGATTAAACTGTCCAATGACAATGGACACACAAGTCAGGTGTGCTTAACTTCTCATCAGTAAACAGTCTTAACAGGGGGGCAGCTGGAGGAATCCCCCCTCCCTCTTTCCTCACAGCAATACACATCCTGTGATCCAAGGCAGACAAACACAATAGAACATTGGAATACAGCCCCACCCCAAACTAGCAAAGCAAACAGTACACATTCTATATACACATATATACAGCATTGAGTCTCTGACTAGCACAGATCACAGTGGGGTTCTCATTCACCCTGTACCCCATTAGTGACTCCCGTCACATGGCTCCCTCCTTGTGGAACACTCCGGCAGACCCGGCTTGATCCTTCTCGGGTCAACTTGGGGATGTCCGGAACTAGGAGGCCGGAGTGACGTCGGTTTGCCGGGACAACCCATCAGCATTGCCATTTTGCTTACCGGGTCGGTAGCTGATGGTGAAATTGTAAGGTTGCAGGGCTAAGCTCCACCGCAGCAACCTGCCATTGTCTCCTGAGACCCGGTTAAGCCAGACCAATGGGTTGTGATCAGTGACTAATGAAAATTCCTGTCCATACAAATAAGGGTTCAACTTTTTAAGGGCCCAAACCAGGGCCAAGCACTCTTTCTCCATTGCTGCATAGCTCCCTTCCCGGGGTAATAGTTTTCTGCTCAGGTATGCGACAGGGTGTTCTCTTCCATCCTCCCCGATTTGGCTCAGCACAGCCCCCAGTCCAAACATGGAAGCATCTGGATCTCAGCAGCAAGCGGGCCGGTTCCAATAGCATGGGTCTGGGCACGGGTAGTCACTGGGTTGGCCTCAGAGGGGCCCATCGGGGCGCAAGCAGAAACGAGGGTGGCCAAATCATTCCCCAGTAGTACATCCGCTGGCAAATCCTTCATCACCCCCACATTCACGTGTCCCGAACCAACCCCCCAATCCAGGTGAACACGGGCAACGGGTAGCCGGAAAATGGTGCCTCCCGCTACCCTTACGACTACAGTGTCCCCGGTGTGTTGGCTCTCTGGGATGAGGTTCTTCCATAGTAGGGTCATGGTGGCACCAGTATCACGTAGGCCATTGGCTACCTTTCCATTAACCCGGACGGTCTGCCTGTGTGGCTCCCGGTTGTCCTGGTTAGCTGCTTGTACTAGATCAGCCTCATGCAGGACGCCCTAACGTTCTTCCTCCTCAATGCAGTGAGCCGCAGGCATGGATGTGCGGGGATTCCCCCCTGCTGGCTTTCTCCACGAGTGGGACTGCCTGGCTGGATTCAACGGACAGTCTGGCTTTTTGTGCCCTAGCTGTTTACACCCGAAACACCTGAGGGGTTGTGAGTAGTCTTGGGAGTTGAACCTGGGCTGCCGAGAATAAGTGGCCACTGGAGGTTGTGCTGTAGGGCGGTACAACTGTGGTTTGTAGGCACCAGCTGGAGGGGGTGCCGCTGATCGATAATCCACCCGAGCTGTTGTCTTGACCACAGGGTTATCCAGTTTGCGGGCGTCTGTGTATTCGTTCGCCAGGCGAGCTGCTTCAGACAAGGTGCAAGGTTTTCGGTCCCGGACCCACTCTCTGACTTCTGGGAACAGCTTGTCAAAGAAGTGCTCCAGCAGGAACAGCTGCAGCACCTCTTCCCCAGATACTGCTTGGCATCCAGCGACCCAGTGGGATGCTGTGCGGTGTAGGCGGCATGCCCACTCGGCATATGAGTCTCCAGTCTGCTTGCTCGTCTCTCGGAACCGCCTCCGGTATGCTTCTGGTGTGACGGCATACCTGCCCAAAAGTGCTTCTTTTACCAGCCCATAGTTCATAATATCCTTGTCTGGGATGGCCCTGAACGCTTCACTGGCCCGGCCGGACAATTTCCCAGACAAAATGGTAACCCATTCCTCTGTGGGCACCTGGTGTAGGGCACATTGCTGTTCAAAATCGGCAAGGTACCCATCAATCTCTTCTTCTGCTTCAATGAAATTTTTAAAAGCAGCAAAATGTACCTTTCTCTTTTCAGTTGGTGCTGTTGTGACTCCCGCTGCTGCAACACCTCTTTGCTGTAGCCAATTTGCATCCACAGCCGCTATAACTCGGTCTATGATCTCCGCTGTAGGGTTAGGGCCATAATGTGCCAGTCTTATTTTAACAGCCCGATCAAAACTTGCCTCTTTGGGTGTCCTGTCTGTTATGCTGGGTCTTTCGGTTATGCTGGGTCTTTCCGCTCTATCCATTTCGACTAGTTCTTCGATAATGTCCCTCTTCTCACGGTTGTTGGCCGGTCTCCGGTTGTAGCTGTCCTTCTGGGCTGTGGGAATGATCCCGCTGCTTGCCACCAGTGTAACGACACCCCGAGTATGAAAGGGGTTAAAGTCGTTTAGGACATTTCAAACCCAAACACAAAGGCAGCTACCGAACACTCCAATCAGCCAAACAAGGAACCCATACAAATAATCCACCCCAAAAACGAGACACAGCTCTGTCTTCAGGTTCCAAGCAGGAATGAATCTTTATTCAAAAAACACATGTTATACAGATCCCACTTCAAAACATTTCCCCCCCACCCTTGGAAAACAGGGCGGGTTAAACTGTCCAATGACAATGGACACACAGGTCAGGTGTGCTTAACTTCTCATCAGTAAACAGTCTTAACAGGGGGGCAGCTGGAGGAATCCCCCCTCCCTCTTTCCTCACAGCAATACACATCCTGTGATCCAAGGCAGACAAACACAATAGAACATTGGAATACAGCCCCACCCCAAACTAGCAAAGCAAACAGTACACATTCTATATACACATATATACAGCATTGAGTCTCTGACTAGCACAGATCACAGTGGGGTTCTCATTCACCCTGTACCCCATTAGTGACTCCCGTCACAATGATATTTTCAGATCAGACAGTCAGATGATGAGTGATAAGTGCAGAGTCAGAAGTGCATTCCACTTATAGAAATCGCCACTTTGAGAAAGAGCCAAGTTGCAAATGTGTACCCCCTTTATGGTTATGCTTGCCTTCTGTGACGATGGTCTTCATGTTGCAGAAACTCAGGGAGAAATGTTTGAGGAGGAATCACCTGGTGAAGGAGGTAATTGGCCCAGGAACCAATTGCACTGTGTATGGCCTTACTGGGCTCTGTAAGGGCTACAATGATCCGGATGTGTCTCCAAGATGAGCTGGTGGTGACCGCGTGGTGTGGGGGTAGACTGGAAGTCCCTGAATGGTGCAGTGACAGCTGAATTGGATGATGTGATGGCAGATGCCAACTTACAGTTTGCTGAGCGTCCGTTCTGCAATCTTCCCAGCTGTGTGCACAGGCAGTCTCAACCGTGGTCCTCGGTCACAGCACCGTGGTCCTTGGTCACAGGTTTCTCGGTGATCCTCGCTGATCCACTGTGTTCACTGTCCATGTTCGGCCTCTGTGGTTTGCGCTTTTAGTTCCTAGAGCTGCTAGTTCCATTTACCCTCCCCTGTGGTAGGAGTGTGTCACGGGCCGTGGGTGGTGCATCTCTCGGTTGACATGTTTCGCCTGCCCACCGTTTTGGCAAGCTTCTTCAGAAGCTTAGAGGGGTGCCTGTGGGGGGTCTATTTAAGGGGATATCGTTTTGTAGAACTTCCAATCGCCACTAGGGGCATTTTAGGGTGGATAAGATCTCCAAACTTAACCCACTGTGCGCTCCATAGTAGGGACACATATTAAAATTTAACTTGGAATACAAGTAAATATAGACAGTTTACCGGTGGCTGTGCAGTAAAAGTGCATTGTTATTTCCCATTCTCATAAAGAATCCACTTGGCTTCCATTGGAAAAGGGTAAAAAAGTGGGTGGGGAAAGTGTGTAATATTTTAGGATCAGAGGGGGTGTGGCCACCCGTTTACGTACCCGGGTAGCCCCGCCCCCCTCTGACACCATGGGGAAGCCACTGGGAAGTCCCCGTGCATCAGAGGGGGGCGGGGTCACCCGGGTATGTCACCGCGTTGCCCCGCCCTCAGTTATAAAAGAACTGTCATTGCGCGGAAGCATCATAAGGCGGGTGCCTCCCAAAGAGGCGGATCTATTTTATTTTAATTTTTGGTCCGTCAGCGGAGCCATAGAAGAAGATGAATGGACTTCGTGGGACTTTTTTTATTCTTTTATTTTTTAATAAAGGACTTGTCTTGTGGTTTTTTAAAATTTTGACACTTTTTTTGTGAAATGGTAACGGGTACAATGTACCCGTTACCATTTCAAACAGGGGGTAGCCGGGATCTGGGGGTCCCCTTGTTGAAGGGGGCTTCCAGATTCTGATAAGGCCCTTGCCCACAGACCCCCACAATCACCGGGCAAGGGTTGTGGAGATGAGGCCCTTGTCCCCATCAACATGGGGACAAGGTGCTTTGGGGGGCTACCTCAAAGCACCCTCCCCATGTTGAGGGCATGTGGCCTGGTACGGTTCAGGAGGGGTGGGGGCGCTCTCGTCCCCCCTCTTTTCCTGCATCTGCCAGGTTGCGTGCTCAGAAAAGGGTCTGGTATGGATTTTTGGGGGACCCCCACACCATTTTTTTTTAATTTTGGCATGAGGTTCCCCTTAAAATGCATACCAGACCTAAAGGGTCTGGTATGCATTTTGAGGGGGACCCCTACACCATTAAAAAAAAAAAAATTGGCCCAGGGTTCCCCTTAATATCCATATCAGACCTGAAGGGCCTGGTATGGAATTTGGGGGGACACCCACGCAATTTTTTTTTTAATTTTGGTTCAGGGTTCTAGACACCCCCCAGGTACGAAATTTAAAGGAATATTTCACTTTTCTTGTTTCACTTTAAGCATTATTAAAATTACTGCTCCCGAAAAAACTGACATTTTTAAAACTTTTTTTTGCATTGATACATGTCTCATGGGGCAGGTCCCAGGTCCCCAAACACTTTTTATGACAATACCATGCATATAAGCCTTTAAAATTAGCACTTTTGATTTCTCCTATAGACTTTCAAAGGGTGTTCCGCGGCTTTCGAATTTGTCGCGAACACCCCAAATTGTTCGCTATTCGGCGAACAGGCGAACACCCAATGTTCAAGTCAAACTTATGTTCGACTCGAACATTATTATTATTATTATTATTCAGGATTTATATAGCGCCAACAGTTTACGCAGCGCTTTACAATATAAAAGGGAGACAATACAGTTATAATACAATACAGTACAATAGGATTAAGAGGGCCCTGCTCAGAAGAGCTTACAATCTAATAGGGTGGGGCAGGTGGTACAAAAGGTTGTAACTGTGGGGAATGAGCTGGTGGAAGTGGTAGGAGATTAGTTGGAGACGTGATAGGCTTTCCTGAAGAGATGAGTTTTCAGGGATTGCCTGAAGGTAGCAAGAGTAGGGGATAGCCGGATAGATGGAGGTAGCGAGTTCCAGAGGATGGGAGAGGCTCTGGAGAAATCCTGGAGACGAGCATGGGAGGAGGAGATGAGAGAGCTTGACAGCAGGAGGTCTTGAGAAGAGCGGAGAGGTCGATTTGGGTGATATTTGGAGACAAGATTAGTGATGTAGCTTGGGGCAGATTTGTGAATGGCTTTGTATGTTGTGGTTAGAATTTTGAATTTAATTCGCTGGGTGATTGGGAGCCAGTGTAGGGATTGAAGTAGAGGGTTGGCGGACACTGAGCGGTTGGTAAGGTGGATAAGTCTGGCAGCAGCATTCATGATAGACTGAAGAGGGGATAGCCTATGGAGCGGTAGGCCAATGAGAAGGGAGTTGCAATAGTCAAGGCGAGAGATAACAAGGGAGTGAATGAGGAGCTTGGTGGTTTCATTTGTTAAAAAAGGGCGAATTTTAGAGATGTTACGGAGGTGAATTCTACAAACTTTTGACAGCGATTGAATTTGAGGCTGAAATGACAAGTCAGAATCTAGGATTACACCTAGTACCCTGGCGTGAGGGGAGGGACTGATGGTTGCATTGTTGATTTTGATGGAAAAGTCATGGAGGGGGGCACGGGCGGGGGGGAATATTAATAGCTCAGTTTTAGAGAGATTTAGTTTAAGGAAGTGGTGCGACATCCATGCTGATATGTCAGTTAGTAAGTTAGTAATGCGAGAGGAGACTGAAGGAGTGAGGTGAGGAGTAGACAGATAGATTTGGGTGTCATCAGCGTATAAGTGATATTGGAAGCCATGGGCAGTTATTAGGTGACCAAGGGAGGAGGTGTAGATAGAGAAGAGAAGGGGTCCAAGAACCGAGCCTTGGGGAACCCCCACAGAAAGGGGCAATGGAGAGGAGGAGACAGAGTTGTAGGTGACACTGAAGGAGCGCTGTGATAAATAGCCAGAGAACCAGGATAGAGCAGAACCTCGGAGGCCAAGGGAATGTAGTTTATTGAGAAGGAGCGGGTGGTCAACAGTATCAAAGGCCGCAGAGAGGTCAAGTAGTAGGAGTATGGAGTACTGGCTGTTGGTTTTAGCAGTTAGTAAATCGTTAGTGAGTTTTAGTAAGGTAGTTTCCGTGGAGTGCTGCGAGCGAAAGCCAGACTGTAAGGGGTCAAGAAGGTTATTTTCGTTGAGGTAGGAGCTAAGACGGTTGTAGACTAAGCGTTCTAGAAGTTTAGAGGTGAATGGGAGTAGTGAGATGGGTCTTAAGTTGTTCAGGTCAGTAGGGTCCAGTGAGGGCTTTTTAAGAATGGGAGTGATCTGTGCATGTTTTAGAGGGGAGGGGAAAATGCCACTAGAAAGGGAGAGATTGAAGATGTGGGTGAGGGAGCATAGGAGAGAAGAAGAGGGTGACCGCAGTAGTTGTGAGGGAACAGGATCCAAGGGACAATTGGTTAGGTGGGCATCCGAGAAAATTTTTGTAACCTCTTCCGTAGTAGCCAATTCAAAAGAGGAGAGGGTTGAATGTGCTGCTGGGCAAGGTATGATGGGTGGGGAAGACGTACGCACAGTGGAGATGTCCTTACGAATTGCATCGATCTTGTCTTTGAAGTGATTGGCAATCTCTTGGGCAGTGAGTGAGTTAGTGGGTAGAGGGGGTGGTGGACGAAGCAGAGAGTTAAAGGTTGAGAAGAGCCGACGGGGACTGGATGACAAGGAATTAATAAGAGAGACAAAGTAGGCTTGTTTGGCAGCATGGAGGCATGAATTGTATTTTAGAAGGGCAGATTTATATAGGGTGAAGTCTTGCAGTCATTTGGTTTTACGCCACAGTCGTTCAAGAGCACGGCAATGTCTCTTGAGATTTCTAGTGTTGTCAGTTTGCCAGGGTTGTAATGGTCGGGGCCTAATTCTGCGTGTGGTTAGAGGAGCAAATGCATCTAGTGATGATGAGAGTGAACTGTTGTAGACAGAAGTGGCCAGGTCAGGACAGGACAGGGGTGAGATTATGTCATATAGGTTGTCAGTAGCAGAATAGAGAAGAGAAGGGTTAAAGTGGCTAAGGTTTCTACAAGTAATTGTTTGCTGCTTGGAGGGATGGGTGGTTGGAGGCAAGGATACAGTGAAAGTAATGAGGTTGTGATCAGATAGAGGAAAGGGGGTGTTGGTGAGGTTGCCAGGGTTGCAGAGATGGGAGAATACAAGGTCAAGGGTATTACCATTGGAGTGAGTGGAAGTATGTGTCCATTGGGTTAGGTCAAAAGATGAGGTTAAGTTGAGAAGTTTAGCTGTAGTTGGGCTGTTGACATTGACAGGAATGTTAAAGTCACCAAGAATAATGGTGGGTATTTCAGAGGAGAGAAAGTAGGGTAGCCAGGCAGCAAAGTCATCAATGAAGCGCGATACCGGTCCTGGAGGCCTATAAATTGCTGCAATCCTCAGAGAAATGGGAGAAAATAGACGAATACAGTGCATCTCGAAAGAAGAGAGGGATAGAGAGGGAGGGACAGTAAGGACTTGGAAGGTGCTTTGTGGGGACAGAAGGAAGCCAACTCCACCTCCTTTCTGTCTGTTGGGTCTGGAGGAGTGAGTCCAATGGAGACCACCATGGGAGAGGGCAGCAGGAGAAGCTGAGTCAAAATTTTGCAGCCAGGTTTCTGTTATGGCGAGTATGTTCAAGCCATGAGAGGTGAAGAGGTCATGTACAGATGTTAGCTTGTTACAGATGGAGCGGGCGTTCCAAAGGGCACATGAGATTGGTGGGGTGCTTTGAGGAAGCAGGGGGATAGAAATTAAACTGAGTGGATTGCGATGGTTGCCAGAGGGGGAGGGGTATTGGATATGTGGTTTGCATTTGGAAAATGGCGGACCAGGATTAGGAGAAATATCACCTGAGACTAGGAGAAGGAGGAGGGCGAGGAAGGCAAGGTGGGAGTGGGATGTGCATGAGCGCACGTGTCTAGTGGCCCTGGTGTTTATGTCAGCATGTGGGCGCAGCAACTGCAGGAGATGATGGGTGCCATAGTAGGGAGAGGGTAGGAGTGAGGGTGATATGTGCATGCTGCAGGGAAGAGAGGAGGGGTAGAGTAAAGATAATTTGAGGATAGAAGACACCAATGTGAGAAGGAAGAGAATAAGGAGCATGTTAGTGGATAGAGAGTGGGAAACTAACCTAATATAAAATAAAATTTCAAAGTTGGTTTGCTTGTCGTCTTGCAGAGTGGAGCAGAGTTCCTGTTGTTCATGCAGCTTTAGTTATCCTGCTTTCGTTAAACTGCGTCGGTGAAACTGCGCATCACTCGTGACAGAGCCACTCAGGAAAGAGCCATGATGTCTGCGCCATGCCCCTGTCTGCACCACCCCATAAGCTGCCATAAATTTATAGACAGCCTAAGCTGGGATGCGTTTCTCAGTTGGTCATTATTGGGTCTGATGTGAAACACCTGAATATGGGGAGGAGATGGCCAGGGCCAGGCCAGACACAGGCTAGGGTCGTAAAGCTAATTACCTCTCTTGATCACTCAAGCCACATGGAGTTGAGAATCAATCACCAGTAATATTGCTATTGCAGTGTGTTTGTTATAGAGCTAGCAGTAAATATGGAAGTTTAAAGATATGGCAGCAGGAGACAATTACCAAAAATATTAATAGCAGACTCAGCAAAGTCAGTTCAGTAGGGATGTACAGTTGAATAGGAGATAGGAGACAATTACCAAAAATATTAATAGCAGACTCAGCAAAGTCAGTTCAGTAGGGATGTACAGTTGAATAGGAGATAGGAGACAATTACCAAAAATATTAATAGCAGACTCAGCAAAGTCAGTTCAGTAGGGATGTACAGTTGAATAGGAGATAGGAGACAATTACCAAAAATATTAATAGCAGACTCAGCAAAGTCAGTTCAGTAGGGATGTACAGTTGAATAGGAGATAGGAGACAATTACCTGTAAAAGAGCAGAGAAGACATGATCAGAATTGATAACTGCGTCGGTGAAACTGCGCATCACTCGTGACAGAGCCACTCAGGAAAGAGCCATGATGTCTGCGCCATGCCCCTGTCTGCACCACCCCATAAGCTGCCATAAATTTATAGACAGCCTAAGTTGGGATGCATTTCTCAGTTGGTCATTATTGGGTCTCAGTTTCTCAGTTGGTCATTATCGGGCTCATCCCTAATAGTAGGAAACCTGCCTACACATCCCTTCTTTTTTTTTTTTTTTTTTAATTCCGCATTTAGTATATACAAAAATACAATAACCACATAATTGCAAAAATCGCAAACATGAAAACATTTCATCATCCACCAGTAACATTCTATGGATTCAAATACATTATCCCATAATCACTTATGCAAATCTCCTTGATTTTTTAAACAACACCCATTTGATCCATTTATCCCTGTCGTCCTTACTGTCCCCTGGCACTGTATCTACTGCCTCAACCTTCTCTAAAATGTAGGTTTCATTTACCCTAGCTATGCAGTCCCGGATTTTTGGTCCCTCCACCTCCTGCCATTTTTTTGGAATTAGGCTTTTAGCTGAGTTCAATAAAATAGGAATCATTGAAGATTTATATGTTCTACTAAGTCCCTTTGACCCATGGAACAAGCAGGCCCATGGGTCCTCCGGAATGATTTTCCCTGCGATTTCTTCAATAAGCTGAATTGCTTCCTGCCAAAATATTTTAATAATGGGGCATTCCCACCAGAGGTGGGCCATCGTTCCCAAGACCCTACACCCTCTCCAGCACTCTGAGGATTTATCTAGTTGGAATTTGCTGATCTTATCTGGTATCGCATACCACCTTGCCAAACACTTATAATTTGTCTCAATCATTCTCTTGTCCACTGCCATGCTATGTGTTGTCTTCAAAATAGTCTCTAATGTGCTTTTACTACACAATGATCCCAGTTTGTATTCCCACTTTTTAATGTATGGCGGCAGTGGAGGATTAAGGTGGTCATGGGCCCCTAGGCTACTTTTTGTGTGGCCCCCTCCTAAGCATGCTTTACCAGAAAATCGTATTTTCTATCGGACATTTTGCAGCTTTGCTGTCCTGTAGCACCCAGGCAGTGAGGTATCATTTGAAGACCAATTTGACCTTATGAACCCTGGCAACATATAGGGATAAAGTGAGCGCTGAGCCCAACACAGTGTACACCCCTATCTCTATTGCTCCCAATGGGGAATTCGTGTACAAAAACAATACAGTTTTAAGAAAGGAAAAAGGATAACATTATGAATGACATTAGGCTGTAATAATGTCCATGAGGGCTATAATAATGCCCATAAAGTTCATGGAATAATAGCACTTGTAGAAGGCAGCCTCGTTGAAGAAAAAGAAGCAATCCTCTGAGCACTCTGAAAATGAAACAAAGGCGCCACTCTAAGTGATCTTTTATTAATTTATATATATTTGTGTATATGTAGAATAAAAAAAAATGTAAAAATGGATGGGGAGACTTTTTTGATAGTGCTGTGTGGGCCCATGAAACAAGGAATGGCGTGTAATGCTGAAAAAAGGAGGGGATAAAGAATGTGCGAGATGAAAAAAGGAGTTGAAGAAATGATGATGATGATGATGGATGATGATGGATGGTTTCATGGTTTCCGAATTGCTCTGAACGATCGCAGCATTATCCAATGCACGGAGCATTTTGTCAACCTATCAGTGTCACTCACTGGCTGTGTAAACCCTGTCCAATCACAGCCCATGTTAGGCCTGAGGAAGGAGCGTAGCTCCAAAAAAGCGTTGCCTATTCGTGCCCGCTTCCGGAAGTGACGTCATCCTCCTGGTTCCCACCGTGCGTTCCAACGGCAGGAAGTGCCAGCATCCATCTGCACAGCCTGTCCATCGGACACCACTGCAATCCAGGAAACGGATCAGACTCACTCCCAGGATATCCGGCAGCTTTTGCCAAAATGCTTGTTCACTATGTACCTTTGTGAGTACCTTTTTACAGTTTTATTAAACTCCATGTTTTTTAACTGCACTTAGAGTGGCGCCTTTGTTTCATTTTCAGAGTGCATATAACACGCACCCTAACATTAAGAGGGAAGTTTCAGGAAAAAAACTTCCCACAACCCCCTGCACAGTACACAGCCCCCTTGCACAGTACACAGACCCCTTTCCCTGCACAGTACACAGACCCCCTGCACATAACACAGCCCCCTTTCCCTGCACAGTACACAGACCCTCTGCACATAACACAGCTCCCTTTCCCTGCACAGTAAACAGACCCCTTTCCCTGCACAGTACACAAACATCTCACATCTGTATAGTATACAGACCCCTTTGCCTGCATATCACACAGACCTCTTTCATTATAAAGCCCCCCTGCACTCCCAGGAGACCCCCAGTCTCCTGGGAAAGAATACTCTAAAGTTGAGAAAACATCACTGCCAGCCCTTTCTCATACACCGCTCCTCCTGTGTCACTCATTGTAAATCAAAGCTTCTAAATACCTCAATTAACGCCGTTCTTCGTGACCCGGTCATGTGATTGCTCTCCTCTGCTGTTTCATTGACGGTCACATGACCGATCTCCTCCTGAAATCAAAGGCTACACTCGGGAAGGAGGTGGAGCGGGAGGAGAGCAGCCAGACAGAGCAGCTTTAATTGAGGTATTAAGAGACTTCCATTTACATTGAGAGTGACACACGAGGAGCTGTGCATGAGAAAGGGCTGGCAATAATGTTTTCTCAACTTTAAAGTATGCTGGCAGCGCTGTCCCAGGGCCAGGAAGGGCGGTACAGCTGGCCTGACACCCCCCCAATGGGTGGCACCCGAGGCAGACCGCCTGATCCCCGCCCCCTGTTGGTAAAAAAACATTTATCGGCGTATTCGTATAACACACAGGCATGGTTTTTATTCTACATATACATAAATATATATAAATTAATAAAAATATCATGGCCAATCAGGGGCCCTTGCACACGTGGGGCCCTAGGCTGCAGCCTAGACCAGCCTGTGCATTAATCCGCCCCTGTAAGGCAGCACATCCAGCTCCCCTCCACTCATTAATATTTTATAAAACGATGATTTGTTATTTTTTTTATTTACCCTTTAAAAAGAGCTTCTCCAATGGCCTACAGTTTTTTTCATCTCTAATAGGCCCTGGAAGGCTATTAACAAAGTAGGATAGCTGACAGTACCGCCACACATCAACTTTCATTAAACCCGTGAATGAAGATAGTTCCTGAAAAGTGATAATTTTACAGTTTTTGGTAATATCTTTTAGTTGTGCATCCCTTTTTTTTATCCAATTACCTCCCACCACCTCCATCCCTGGCATAAAAAACTCGTTATCTTTTAAGTAAATTAAGGGTGAATTATAGTCCCAATTATTTTGTGTATGACTCTGATCCCATATTTTAATTGTGTGAAATGTTATATCATGTGTACTTGGACCTAGCTTCCTAAAGTGTGGGGGATTCCAAATTATATGTATTATATATTTAACTGTGAATTACTCAAGGCCTTTTCTAAATGAACCCATGTTTTATCAACCTTATCTTTTGCCCATTCTAATACCCGTGTCAAAACTATCGCATTATAGTATTGTCTGGAATATTATAGTCTGGAATGGCAAGACCACCCTGTGCTTTCCCCTTACTCAAAACTGTGTAAGCAATCCGTGGTTTCCTATTGTTCCAAACAAATCTCATTATTAATCCTCTCAAGATTCTAAAATATGTTTGGGGAAGTGGGATTGGGAGCATCTGATTCTTATAAAAAATTTTTGGGGCCAAGACCATTTTGACTGTGTTGATGCGACCGATCTAAGAGAATGGGCGCATGGAGTTTTTTTAATTTCCTGCTTAATTTCATCCAGTAGTGGGATGTAATTTAATAAGTAGATTTTCCTCAGTGAATTGTCTAATTTAACCCCCAGATAGCTGATATTTTTTCTCCAAGGGAAAGGAAACTCTTTAATAAGTCTGGCTACTTCCTGTTTGTTTATATTGATGTTTAGGACTTCAGACTTACTGAGATTGATTTTATAGTTTGATAACTCTCCGTACTTCCTCAGGATGAGCAGCAAATTTGGGATCGAGATCCTCGGTTTAGTGATGAAGAATAGCACATCGTTAGCAAACGCCGCCAATTTGTAATCTTCTCTTCCCACCGCACAACCACTAATGTCTGGGTTGTTTCTAATCGTAGCCACATTGCCAATACCTTGGCATACATTTTAATGTCTGCGTTCAGTAAGGCTATCGGCCTATAACTAGAGCAAAGCATACTATCCTTGCCTTCTTTTAATATTAGAGTCACTGATGCAGTCAATGCTCCCCCACATAGTTCCCCTTGTGCTCCCAGCCCATTCCAGACCTGGCAGAGCTTCGGGACCAGGGAATCTTTAAACTTTTTGTAGAAGTAAGATGTAAAACCATATGGACCGGGACTTTTTCCTGGGGGAGATGATTTTAGAGCTAGAGAGATTTCTTCTTTTGTGATAGGTCTATCCAATTCTAGTGTATCATTTTAGATAGAATGGGTAATCCAGCTGCCTTTAGAAATTCTTTCGACATCTCCTCTCTTCCTGAGAGCCCACTCCGTTTCTGTCTGACTGAGTAAAGGGCTGTAAAATATTTCCGAAATTCTTCTCCTATCTCTTTAGCGAGAAAAATGATATGTGAATAGGGGCAGATGGCGCTACCTGAATTGGATAGGTAAAAATGTATGTTAGCTAAAAAGCTATATATCCTGTGTACTCTCCTCAAAGTGGGCTAAACAGTGCATTTGTTCAAATAAAAAAAAATAAAAATATATTGGGAGTATATTTAAAAAATGTGTGTATATGTCCCCAATGGGATTAATATCCCATACCTATAAGTGCAGACAAATATAAACAACCATGCAGAAAGAATATATATATATATATATATATATAAAGCAAGTATGCAAACAATTCATCAGGTGGTGACACCAAATTATAAATACTAAGTGTGACAATAACACAGCCCCCCTAGTGGTGTATAAGGGGTTAACGTAGACCAAATCCTCCTTCCAACTGTTACTAGCTAGAAATGACTATATAATCAGTCCACCGCCAGTGCCGTATATTGATTGAATATTCACACTATATCTCCGCTGTGCACAATATATAAAGCTGGTGAGGCAAACCCAGCCCTCTTCTTTACCATGAGAACAGACAATTGTAAGTTGTGACAGCATATAAAAACCAGAATATGCCAAAAATATATCAAACGTGCCAAAAATTAAAATTAAAAAATGCAAAATGATTGGTGAAATAATAAAAGTCAGTGTTGTGAAAATCCTAATTAACAATCAGTTCATTCAGAAGTTCCTGCATAGAGTGACTTTAGTGATGGCAACGATAATTCTCCAGTGACTTAGGTGCTCCCCCTCAAGGGTCCCCACTCACCAGCTCCCCGCACCCATGCAGGGGTAATAGGTATGTAGTACCACCGGTGTTGTCTTGAAATCCAATGGAGTTGTTCCTAAAGGACTTCTGCTCCGGGTGTGGGTGTCCTTCACGATTAGACTTTTTCCTCATACAAAAGAAAACAGGGCTCCCATAGTGTGATACCGTATGAATTGTATTAAAAAATATGCTAGGTACAACGACCAAAATAGATTAAAAATGAGATAAAGATTAAAACCAGTTAACCACTCCAAAAGGAGTGTAGGTATCACACTGCGCAAGGGAGATCAAGCCCGGAGAAGAGCTCGTGGATGCGAACTGTCAGCTGAGCGGCGTGCGCCCCAGCTGCGTTCCACACTCTCTCTGACTTCCGCGTATGACGTAGGTACGTAGCTCCGCCTTACGCGTTTCGTCATCGACGTTGTCAAAGGCGTAGCTGACGTACCTGGTAATGAGCTATTTGAAGGCAAGCAGGCATATCTCCTCCCATGGGTGGGATCCCAATATGTGTATTAACAGAAACAGCCCTTAAGGGACTGATCTAAATGCCAGGGGTGCTCAGGATATATTGCTATGTAGTGAGATTTTAATTATCCCTGCTTGCCATCATTGAGACAGACTAAAGCCTTAACTCACTCCTATACATAAGGCATTAATGCTGTTTTGTGCATTAACTCGATATAAACCATTCTAAACATATCGTTGGTTGATACCATTTCTCCAGTCCATATGCACAGAACAGAAGATTGGGGTTTATATATTATGCCCCCCTAGTGGTGTTTTAGATAATTACTACTGGACCTTGGGACTGTGTTTACCTCCCACGATTAGAGCTTGAGTATGTACTTAATTATAGTAGTGTATACTCAATAGATGTCTATATGTGAGCCGCTACCCTCACCCTACCGGGATCAGAGGTCCTAAGCCAAAACTGCACTCGCATATACTGGTTCGGGGAATTGGTATCGCCAAAAAATAGCATATCACAAGATACATGATAACTAGTTTATCCAACTAAATGTACATTTACCATACCAAAAGTGGGCGTGCATTAATTAAATGGGTAAAATTAAATCCTTCTGATTCATATCACATAAACCCCACCATGCCCTAGCTGGTCTGGGGGGATACCGTGAATCTCCCACTCTGAGGAAGGCTTGGTCAATGAGTGAAATGGCCTAAACCAGAAAACCAGGCCACGACTCCAAAAAACCAAGGGTCCGAGTAGGTAACTAATATTAATATTAAAAAAGGGCACCACCCAGTTCCCAAAAAACATTTTTTATTTGATTGATGGGGGGGGAAGGGACAAAAAGGGGAACAGAAGGGTAATGGGGAGTTTAATGACTAGTCCTCTGACCATAACCTCGGGACCTGTCGTGCAAGGTTATCTTACCTAGGGGTCTAGTATAAACATCAGGAGAAACAGTACTTTAAGTAAAGACTAAGGGAGTGGTCATGGGGCCTACGTAAGAGTTCCCATAAGGTCCCCACTGTCAGCCATCTAGATGCCATGTGGGTACGTGATAAGCAGTTGTGTATCTCTCTAGGGATTAGCAATGAAACAGTTTAGGTCTATGTCCAAATTTAACCCCTTAGGGGCCAGAGATTGTAAGCGATAGATCCATTCAGTTTCATTGCGGGAAATGAGTGTGAGTTTATTATTCCCTCTCCAATGATCTTCAATGCGATCTATGCCATAGAATACAAGACCTGTAGGGTCCCTCTGATGTACCTCATCAAAGTGTCTATATAGGTAGTGTTTGGGGAACCCTTTCTTTATATTATTGATGTGTTCCCTTATTCTAACTGCTAAAGGCCGGGTGGTCCTACCCACGTACTGAAGATGACATGGACATTCCAGAATGTATGTCACATGCGTAGTCTGACATGTGATTAGTTTTTTTATTTTATATTGTTTATGGTCGACTGTGGATTTAAATATTTCTTTCGTTCTAGGTTGTGGCTTGCTGACCCTACACCCCAAACATCTACGACATTTGTAGAATCCCTTCAGATTGGTACTGATTTTTGCTTGTTTCGGGGGGTCTATAGCATTGTGTACTAGATAATTCCGCAAGCAAGGTACTCTTCTATACACGAATCTGGGTCTCCTAGGAAGAATTTTTGATAGTACCCTGTCTTCTTGTAAAATTGGCCAATATCTGTTGATGATCCTTTCAACATCTTTGTATTGGTTGTTATATCCTGTAATAAACAGAATCTCTTCTTGTTTGTTCTTTTTCTTCTTATTGTTATTCAATAGGGCCTTTCTATCCACTTTCATTATCTCCTTTTTTAGATTTACCAGGGTCTCCTTAGCATATCCCTTATCTTGAAATCTTTGAATTAACATGTCCGCTTGCTTGTCAAAGTCTGCAGTTAGGTCACAGTTCCTACGAAGGCGCATTAATTGGCCCTTTGGGATATTTCCCTTCCAGCTTGGGTGGTGACAGCTGGAAGTGGGTATATACCCATTACGATCTGTGTCCTTAAAAAAGGTACGAGTACAGAGGGATGTTCCTGATTTAAAAATTTCCAAGTCCAGGTATTCTATTTTCTGGGGATTCCATTTTCCTGTGAAGGTAATTCCATATTTATTATCACCAAGTTGTGCAAGGAAGTCTTCAAAGGCGTCTGGTGTTCCATCCCATAAGAAGATCAGATCATCAATGTAACGCCTGTACATCTTGATCTGAGGGATTTTTCTTCCATAAATATATTCTTCCTCCCACATATTTAGGAAGAGGTTCGCTACACTGGGGGCATAACGTGCCCCCATAGCTACACCTTTGGTTTGTACATAATAATTTCTGTTATACCAGAAATAATTGCATTCCATGGCCAACTTGAGCCCCTCTAATATGTAGTTGATCTGCTGTTGCTTCATTCCTGTGTTTTCATGCCTTTTCTACTCCGGCTAAACCATCTTTTTGTACGATACTGGTGTACAATGAGTTGACATCTATGGTTGCCAGGATCCAATTTTTGCCTTCTTTGATTTCTTGGAGTTCTTGGATGAGCTGTTGGCTATCCCGTAAATATGATTTGCCTTGTTGTACTAACGGCTTCAAATATATATCTAGATATTCCCCTAGTCTTGAAAATATGGAATTGATCCCACTGATTATGGGCCTTCCTGGTGGTTTTTGTAATCTTTTATGTATTTTTGGTGTGTAATACATAACTGGAGTTTTAGTGGATTTTGAGAACAGGTATTCAGCTTCTTTAAGGTTTAATATCCCCATTTTCTTCCCCTTTTCAATGTAGGCCTTCAATTTTTTCTGGTACCTCTTTTTGGGATTACTCTTGAGTTTCTTGTAGGTATCCTCCACTCTTATAAGGTTTTCCATCTCCTCCTGGTAATCTTTCTTATCCAGGATGACCAGTCCTCCCCCCTTATCCACTGGTCTTATAACTACTTCATGCCGTTCCCCCAATTTCTTAGTAGCATCCCATACATGTTTCCCTTTTCTGTCCTTCTTCTTGAGGTTTCTGAGGTCTTCCTCAACCATTTTTTTAAAAACGTTCATGCATTGGCTTCCTGGTGTCTTCGGGTTATAAATAGAGTTGTTTTTAAGGTTGGTTTGTATATATTCAGGAGTATCTCGAGTTCTTGTGTCTTGGTTCAGGGCAAAGTGTTTTTTGAGGTTAAGTTTCCTCATGAACTTCTGAAGGTCAATGTAGGCCTCGAATTTATCTAACATTTTTTCCGGGGCGAACTTGAGTCCCAAGTCCAACACTTTAATGCCGCGTACACACGGTCGGACTTTTCACCTACAAAAGTCCGACAGCCTGTCCGACATACTTCCGGCGTACCTTCGGCGGACTTGCGGCAGACTTTCTTACGAACGGACTTGCCTACACACGACCACACAAAAGTACGACAGCCTAGTACGCGGTGACGTACACCAAGTCCGACGAGACTATAAAACGGAAGTTCAATAGCCCGTACGACACCCTTTGGGCTCCTTCTGCTAATCTCGTGTTTATCTCGTGTTAGTAGAAGTTTGGTGAGAGACGATTCGCGCTTGTGAGACTCGTATTTTTCAGTTCGTTTTAACTGTTGTTCAGTCTGTGCTTGTGAGGTTTGTATCTGCTTTTCAGTGCGTTTGGTCAGTTGGCATTGAGAAATCTTTGTTTTATTGGCCGCTCGTTCCTGATTTTCAGGTCGTTCTTCACAGGCCTTGCTGTTCTTCAGTGCGTTCTGTTAAGTGCGTTCTGACCAGCCGACCGTTTTGAAACCATGTTACCTGTACGTACTCGTCGTCGAGCTCGTGCATTGTATGTGTTTGGTGCTGTAGTTTATTCTTCAGCCCAAGACCAGTCCATGAACAGGGCGAGGAGGAGTTCATGGACCAAGAATTGGTTGCTTCAGTGTGACCAGTTCTGTCACATGCCTTTGCTCCGTGAGATCCGTGAGAATAATCCTGAGGATTTTAGGAACTTTCTCCGGATGACGGACCCCGTTTTTGACCGTTTGTTGGCTTTGCTGACCCCCTATATCAGCAGGCAGGATACCTGCATGAGGCAAGCCATCACTCCGGAGCAGAGGCTGGTCGCTACCTTGCGGTATTTGGCCACAGGGAGAAGCCTGCAGGACCTTAAGTTCTCGACAGGCATCTCCCCCAGGCTCTGGGTATCATTATCCCAGAGACCTGTTCTGCCATCATCCAGGTCCTGCAGAAGGACTATATTAAGGTAAGATATTTTTCTTTTATTAGCATCACATGTTCTTTTATGTAATCTTTGATAATGTAATGTATTTCTTGCTTCAAACACTACTTACCATCATTGCAATATAGTGTGAATGTCCCCTTTTTATCCTCACACATGCTGGATTTTTTTCCTGTTATTTTTTGTCATGCATGTATATTTTCCTTCAATAACCTCCCCAGCATGCAGTGATGGGAACATATCCACCTAGTCTACTCATTTTGAATGTATTTTGTTTGAGTGTATTTAGTGTGCTTATAATTAGCAATTAGCTAGATTTCACAACCCCCCCCCCACCTAAACTCACTCCAAATAGTGTGCTGCTAATTAGCAATTAGCTAGATTTCACAACCCCCCCCCCCCCCTCGTAAAAATTTGCTTGAATGTTCTGTGGTGTTGATTTGTCTAAAGCAAATATATGTTGCACTTTTCTAAATGCATGTGCACTCTACAAGTGCATTTGTTCCAGTGCTTTAGTAAATGAGCAGAAGCTCTGCTGATTTCCATCATCAAATCATATGCAAGCCTCAAAGTGTTTTCATTAATTGCCCTTGCATGTGATTGTGTACTCCTTGCAACATGAATGCCTTTTTACATTACCTCATTTACTGTAAGCTGGTTAGCAACTGCACCTGCAGAGTGCGACAACTGCAGTCTTGTAGCCTTTTTAGTCCCTAAATTCCTGCGTGTCTTAAAAGTAATCTTTTTTAGGGATTTCACAACCCCCTAAAATGTAATCAATGTTCCATCAGAGGGGGTGAGCAATC